>NC_051073.1:50185309-51385309 GCF_004664715.2 Peromyscus leucopus
TTCAAAGATGTTTTTCAGTGTTTCCTATGACAGGTTGAGATGGGAGGGTCATCAGAGAAATTAAAAATGTGTGTTGTATGAAAAGGATAAGCCTTTAGATTTAATCATAATGATATACATGGCAATTATCATGAAGCTGTAGTCAAAACTATGTAAACATACAAAGTATTTACAGTACTAATTTTTTCAGTGATAAAATAAAAAATAAAATAAAAAAAACATCAAGGCTTCATGCACACTAGGTAATTACTCTAGCACTGACCTGTAGTCCCAACCTCGTGAAAGCAATGTTTTAAGTCAAGCCTTTAATTCCCAATCCCTTTGAAACTTTACTGTATAAAAATCAATAATAAAAACTAGGAAATAAAAGAAACATAAACCTTATCACCACCCACAAGCAATTTATCACCAATTTAAAACAGTCAAGAAAAAAAATCAACCTAGATAACTTTTTGCTCAAATTATCTGTGTAAACTAATATCAAACATGAGTGTAGGTGCACTCAGTGGCCCAGAAGAGGCCATCAGATCTCTTAGAGAGCTACTGTTTTGAGGTTGTGAGTTACCTGACAGGTGCTGGGAACTGAACCTGGGTCCTCTGCAAGAGCAGCAAGTGCTCTTAACACTGAACTGTCTTTCCAGCCCCATGATCTGCAATTCTCATTACTTTTTTTGAGAATGCTTCAATGGAGGCCTAAAACTATATCAAAAGGTAGATTTGAGTCCAAGAATCTTGTACTTTTTTTCAGAAAAATTATTAATTTCTTAAGGTATGGTAGAGTGTTTGCCTAAGCATGTGCAGGGATGCAGGGATCTGGATTTGATTCACTGGCACTGAATGAATGAAATATATATATGTCCAAGAACATAGCCTAGCTATTAGAAAACTTAACTAGTATGCCATAAACCCTGGTTTAATCTTCAAAGCCTCAAAGTTAGACATGGAAGCATAAATCTACAGTCTTCCACTCAGGAGGTAGAAGCAGGAGGATCAGGAATTCAAGGTTATTCTCAGATACATAATGACTTACAGGCAACCTAGAATACATGAAGCCCTGTCTCAAAAACACAAACTGTATGACTAAGAAATTTTCTTCAAGTATTGTTAGAAGAAAAAAAGCTTGAAATAATTTGACCAACATTAATAAACAGATTAAATTAACTATAGTACTGAAGAATTAACCAGGCATGGGACAGAATGAGATGTATCTCTATACATTGCTATGAAAATAACTCTAAGTGTGTTCTCAGAGGCCTGGAACAGACTAGTATGCAAGTATGCACTCATTTATAATATATGGAATATGTATTTATAATATAGGGGATATATATTTATAGTATATATTTATGGCATGCATGCATATACATATATGTTCTTGTAGTCATAGAAAATTGCTGATAGGATACTTAATTATTAAGTTGTCATCACCTATAAAAAGGAATGTATGGTCATAGTCAGTGGACACCTCATAATTTTTGGGGAAAATATGTCTCTTCCACATGAGAAGTTAATGTTTTTGTGACATCGAGGATTACACATGGCACCTCATGCATGCTGAGCAAGTACTGTACCACTGGGCTACACTGAGCTATAGAAATCCCTTTGTTTTTCCCAAGGCCAACATTTGATACTAACATTCATCCATTTTGCCCTTTTCAGGTATCAGCATTAATAAGCCCAGAGAGGGAATGTCCTGGCCTGTGGTTATAGCGGCCTTGCTGTCCTTCTGCACTATATTGTTAGGGCTTGGAGTAAGGAAATGGTGTCAGTACCAGAAAGAAATGTGAGTATATCAAGATATGTATGACGTCTACATTTTCTATCATAAAATATTTATTTGATACAAAGACTACATGGCATTCATTCCTCTCATAATTTAATGAGCAAGCCAGCTTCTAAAAGCTCGGAGAAAACATACAGTTTTCCCAAGATCATTCAGTGAAGGCTCAACACACAGATCCCGACTTGGTCTCTCTCTCTGCACTGGCTTGCCTGGGTGGAACACCAGATTCTGTGCACAAGTCAGTAGGCACGAAACAAGAATCAAGCCTCACCTCGCCACATCGCTAAAACTGATTGTCTTCTTTGAATCTTCATTATTTTTTCATTTTCATGCATTTTTGACCTGACTGGAATCAGCTGGGCCCAGATGCTCAAGTGTGAAATTGAGTAAGAAAAGTAATTTTTAATAACTTTCCAGCTGCTCTCCATAGAGTGGGCTTCCCCCACCCGTTCCGTTTTATCACAAGAGCAGGGAAAGAGTCACTTTATATTCCTAACTTCTCAATGCAGCAATTTGAAGTGGGTGTCAGGGTAAACTTCCCTTTTCTGATTCAGTTATTGGGGATGAGCCTGGACTAGGCTGTGATTCCAGGAGAGCCCACAATACACAGTGCTGATCTCCATGTGTTTGCTATCTAATATAGCAATCATCACTGCACAGCATCCTCTTCCTGGAGTACCCCTGAAGACCATAATAGGTATACCCAACAGGCATCCTACCTACCACATGCATCTCAGAAAAGCTATGAATTTCATGCTAATTAAAAACACAATCAATATTCTGCTTTTTATCCAAAGATTATATCTTGGACACTATAGAACCTTAAAAAATTCATAATTTTTCTAAAAAAAAGTACAAGTGTCTTAGACTCAAATCCACATTTTGATATATTTTTAAATATTCACAAACAAGGTAATAAGGACTACAGATTACGAGGCTGGAAAGATGGCTCAATGCTTAAGAGCACTTGCTGTTCTTGCAGAGGAGACAGGTTCAGTTCCCAGCACCAGTGTCTCATAGCTCACAGCCTCGTGTAACAGTTGTTCTGGTTGCCTCTTCTGGTCTTTGAGGGGACCTGCACTCAAAGCTGACATGCACGTAAACAAAAATCAACCTTTTGAAATTAGGAGTGTTTATATTAATACAAATAGAAGTACAAAAGGAGTGAGTTTTTCAATTATTCTCTGCTTAAATATCTGTTATAGGAAGATAAAAGCATACAAAATATTCTCTTTCTCTCCCCCTCCCCCTCTACACTCCCCATTCTCTTCACTCATTCTCTCTCTAAATTGAGATACTATTGACTGCCAGAGCGTAGACACAAAAATGCTCACAGATATATCTCCATTTCCTGCTATCAAAATATCTTGGGCATTGGCACAACCAAACTCCTAATGAACCTGGGTGCTTGGTGTGTGCATAAGACAGAGATACATTGTGCTAAAATGAAATTGAGCTTTGCCCAAAGACAACTTCAAGCATGCATTATCCTGCCAACCAACCCAGGAGGAGTACAGGAACAGCTTGCTTTCCACTTGTACCAAAGCCTCACCTTGTACATGAGAGTGTGCAAAGAGGCTGAGGGTAGAATTAGCGAAGTTGCTATTTGAAAAGGTCCTTGAATTTTATGTTTCTGCCTCTGGAGGGATGTTCTACCCATGTAAGAGGAAAGCTCCTTCCATTAGGAGGCAGTTGCCATGGAGATTATGGGATCTCGTTACAAGACTTCAATTGCTGGTCTGCTTCTTTTAAGCAAGTGCCTTAAAACCTCTATGCCTCAACTCTATCTGTCAAACAGTGATTATAATAATTCTTAGGTACAAAATAAATGCCAGAATCAAAATCACTTTGCAAACTATAAAATACATTAAGAATATGTGTGTGTGTGTGTGTGCACGCGTGCACGTGTAAAACCAATATTGATTAATGGTAATATGATTTGCAGAGTTAAGCTGACAAAAATTCTAAGAAGATAGAGTTATCTCTTCTTCATCAAAATATCTCTAATTGTAAAAAATACCACCTCATGGGCAGATGCAAGGGGATGGGGAAATGATCGGGATCAAGATACATGATGTAAAAGACACATAGAATGAATTTTTTTAAATGCCACCTCATATTCTCAGCACTGAAAGAGAACTGTTTTCTTCCCAGCATGGAAAGACCCCCACCTTTCAAGCCACCACCTCCTCCCATCAAGTACAGGTGCATTCAAGAACCCACTGGACATGATCTGCCTTGTCATGAGATGGAGGCACTCTGAGCTTCGGAGCTTTGCCACACAGCAGAGCATTTCTGGAGTCCTGTTGAGAGGTAGATACCGTCCTGTATTAATATCTTCACCAACCAGCCGAGCCTCTGCTGCAGCGCAAATGATTGCTGGAAATAAATGAGTTGTTTTCCCAATGCCTTGCCTTCCTTCTCCTGCACACACTCAGGATGTAAATAAGAGTTAGAACAGTGGTTCTCAACCTGTAGGTCATGAGCCCTTTGGCAAACTTCTATCTCCAAAAAATGTTGGCATTACAATTCATAACAGTAGCAAAATGACAGTTATGAAGTAACAATGAAAATAATTTTGTGGTTGGGGGGTGGTCACCACATGAGGAACTGTTTTAAGGGGTCCAAGCATTAGGAAGGTTGAGAGCCATTGTGCTAGAGGAAAAACCTATGTTTACACTCAGTGCAAGTTCTAGAGACTCCCTTGCTTATATAAGAAGCCCACATCAGGCTGCTGTCATTTTTTTAAAGTGCTCTCTTTCCATTTCTTACCTGAATATTCTGGAAGAGGAGAGTGATTTCTGGCATACACTCTGTATTGGTTAAATTTTTTGCTAGTGTTCGAATACCTGACAGTAAGCAATTTCACACAAAAAAAGGGGCTTATGCCAGCTCATGGTTTAAGGAATACAGACCATCCTTGAGAGGAAGGCAAGGTGGCATGTAGCAGCTGCTTGTAACATGATACTGACAGGAAACAGCCAACCTGTAGCCCCTCTGCCCCTCTCCTCTCACCTCACATCTGCCAGCCAGATCCCATGTCCAAAAGGTTCCATGACCTTTGGACATGGTCAACAGCTGAGGACCAATTGTATAAACATGAGCCTGTGGGAAACATTTTACAGTCGCACCATAAACATGCCCATACAAAATCTTCTGGATGTTTTCCATCATGCTAAACTAGCTGCCAAAATTGTGATCCTCTCTGACTTCTGTCACGATCCCTGAGGAAATCCTAAGACAAAAATGTCCAAATTCTCACAGCAATTCCAAATGTTCACAAAAGGTCTTCATCCTGAAATTCTGTCACTCATTTTCACTGAAGGCAAATACATCACCCTGTACAAGACCCACATTTCCAATCCTCCCTAACCCTTTCTCTTCATCATGTTTAGCCCAAGCTCCTGCCACGTGCACCAGAATGGAGAAAGATTAAGGAGTTAAGTAGCCAACAAACCAGCTGCCTTCTAGATATGAATGAAATTCACTGGTTCCTAGGGTGGTTTTATTCTCAGTTCTGACTGTGTACGTGTGCCCACGTGCACACATGCATGCACGCATCATACTGCTGAGAGGTGCTTACGTAAGAACACAGACAGTCCAACTGGTGACTTCCCTGTTCATCCAACCCACCTGCTTTTCTAGTCATAAAACAGATAGAGTGGATTAAAAGTAAAAAATTGACCCTGTTCCTACCAACCTTTTCTGAAACACCTCAAGCAGAATTTACAAATGAAGAAGAAAACAGTCTCCATAGTCAGACATACACTGTGTTCAGCAATACTTTGCAACTGAATACATTGCAGATCTCCCTTGTCACCTCAAACTCTCCCACATACCTTGCCCTAGGAAGGAAGAACAGATGTTGTTGACAGACACAATCATGGCAAATACTGAGTGAACTTTAGTCCCCAGAGGAACCATTTTGTTCATTGGCGATGTGCTTATCCCTAACCGCACATGAAAACAATTTCAGAGTTTGTATTTTCTAATACTATCGAATCCCACACCCAATCCATTAAATCTTCCTCTCTCTGCATCAGCTTTCTGTGTCAATTCACATGGTCAAAGGTAAGAACTACCGAACCAGAGCAAGTCCCTGCTCACAGATCCGAATCTCAGTCGGATACTTGGCTCTGATGGTGGCCCTGACCCATCCAGGCATGATCAGCTTGTGACCCATGAGCTGTATTCAATCCATGACAGCTATGAAGGTGACCCAACAAACTCTCTTGTAGATCACAGTGTCGTGTCACAATGTCAAGAGGTTGGACAGCTCTGCATCCCCTCCAACTCTGACTGCAACTGGCTTGTCTAAACCAGTATTGAAGTGAAGCACTCGGGCTGGAAACCATGAGTGATGTGAATGCATTCACTGTCATCCTGTTGCATAATCCAGAGAGTTATCAACTGGCCTAACCCTGGTCAGGCCAATAAGATACTGCAGAAATGGCCAGGGTATGACCTCCAAGGTTAGATCATCCAATGCTTTATAGCCCCAACCCTGATCTCTCTATAATCATTGTCTCTGGAGGAAGCCCAGTCTCGTGCCATGACGACATACAAACAACCCTACTGATATCTACCCACCACAGAGCTGGGACTTCCGTTAGCAGGATCCATCAAGTCACCAGCCCTGCAAACAAGCCACGCTGGTTCAGGATTCCCTTGTCATGGCTTCAGATGATCACAACTTCAGCTGGTTCTGTGGCTCATGAGAGGCACCACATCCAGCTATGCTTTTTCTAACTTATTCTAAGAGGAATAAATGCTTGTTTAATATCATCAGATGTCGGTATCACTTGCCACATAGCAGGAGATAGCTAATACAGCTCAACAAATGGAAAAATAAACTAATGTTTACCTCCTTTAGCTATTCTCAATTCCTCATTGGCTCTCAAGGAACAACACTTGCCTCATGTACATAGCTATTGTTCCATGAGATAATTGCGTGTATTTAAACAACTTAATCATAAGTAATGTGTTTACATTTTATTGTGGATTTAGTTTGTTTCTTTATTTGGAGACATGAATACAAGCAGAGGTATCAAGATTTTTTTTTTTTTTAAAAAAAAGCAGATTTGAAGACAAATAGCTTCAGTAAAGGGAGAGATGATTTTACAGTACAACATACGTCTATGTAGTTTTTAAGTTCCATGACAGGTGTGCTGGTGTGAAGCTCTCCTTTGAAGTGCTTTATTTGGTCTTATTTCGTCTTGCTCTGGTCAGCATTTGCAAATTCATCTGCCATTTGACTAGAAAAAGCAGTCATTTATCTGCTTGCTCAATCAGTACTTCAGAGAAACTTTCCACAGCCCTGCAAAGTAGAGGGGCTCAGGCACCTTTTAGGGAGTGTTGTGAGCTTGACCCCCTTATTTGAGCAAAATGAAAGCATCAGAGGCACCTTGAAGTGTGTGCCCGTAAAACCATACAGCCAGCCTCAAATAGCATCTCCACTCTCTTAGAAACAGATTCAGAGCCAGGAGTGGTCGTCTATGCCTGTAATCCAAGTACTCAGAAGGTCAAGGCAAAATTTGAACTCGGAAGGAGTTCAAGGCCAGCTTTTGCTACATAAAGAGGTTGGTGCTAGTCTGAGCTATGTGAAGACTGTGTCTCTGAGTGTATGTGTGTGTGTGTGTGTGTGTGTGTGTGTGTGTGTGTATGTGTGTGTGTGTGTATGTGTATATGTGTGTGTGTGTGTGTGTTGATCCAGTTATGTTCTACAGAAGTATCAATGTTGTAACTCTGTTGTGTACACGTCTTCGCCACCACCTTCATTTTCACTAAGAGGAATCCATATAGAATCATGCTGTCTTATACAACATTGTTATCCAGACATAGCAATTTCCTCACCTCCTTGCACCATTATCACAACTTGACAATGACCTTGGCCATGGGACTTGTTTTGGTCATTAGAATATAATGACACGACTAACTCAAGGTTGGAAACGTGAATGCATGTTGGAATTACACTCTTGTTTTTTACATTGCTGTGAGACATTTTCATGCTGGCTTGATAATACCAAGAACAAGATGAGAAGCTCATGGTGTAGAACAGAACCCATTAGGCCAAGACTAAGCTAGACCAGCCAACTCCCTAACCTATGACCTCCTAGGGCACATCAACTAAGTATTTTCATATCACAGAAATTTTATGGTTGCCATATAACATTGTTGTAGCAATGTTTAACCTGTACACACAGATCAAGAAACATATTTTATTAATGGGAAATGTCCAAGCTTGGGGATGAAGAATATGCCCCAATCATAAAAGAGCTCTTTTTCTGATTCAGCCTACATTTTAGTTTTAACTGAAGACACAATATGGTTGGCTTCACAAGATTCACTTTGTACTCTAAGTCTTTAAAATCATAGGATCCCTGACAAGGATGGACAGTAAAGGTCATTTTGCAAATAAAGAGGTAAAGGGTCCATGAAACTGACCAGCCCAAGGTGGTCAACTGGAAGCCCAAACTGGAAGCTGCAACACCAAAATGGCAGCCCAGTTCTCTCGTTTCCACCTACGGTTCTCCTTGTTTTTGATGGCTTCCACGTTCCTTTTTTATTTTTACTACAGGGATGACCTATTTTATATAGGTTGAAGTTATTAGTGATTTTTTAACTGTCTAGGCAATATATTTCAAAAATTATGACAGGAAACAAAACAGAACAAAGGCAGAAATAATTGATCCCCGAGGATGGGGTGGCCTAGAAAGAAGAGGAAAATGAGTAGGTTAAAAAAAAAATAAGAGTAGCATCAGAAGCTGGACAGAAAGTCTAGGGAAGTTTACCAAGGTGATAGACAAGGAGAGCTTATTTCTCAGAGGTTCTGAGCAGTGGAGGTCCTTGGAGGCAGCTTTGCCTTGAACCTGGAGGCTGACTCTGCAGAAACAGACTATCCCCCAGGCAGGGCTCACTGTGTGACTCAGCTTTTAACGGTGGCACCCACAACTGTGCCAGTATGACAGAGTGAGAGTCCTCGGGCAGGGGCAGCTGCACTAGCAAGTGAGAGTGAACACAAGAGAAAGGCCATTAGCCAGCAGATATGGGCTGAGGTTCCAGCTAGAAACACACGGCGAGAGAGGAGGGACAGAAGCAGGTTCTGCTCCAGCGCCCCTAGGGCAGCTTCTTTCCACATCTGCTATTGTTACCAAGGCTGCATGCTGCGTCAGGAAGGCATTGCCAGCAAGTGGAGAATACGACGACCTCGGGAGCAGAGAATACTTCCATAAGTTATTCCTACAATCTACCAAGGGCAGCTAGAGTGGGTCTTGGAAAATTAACAGTTGCAGGAAAATTAACACAGGCACAACAGAATCTAATGCTTGCTCCCCAGCCAGCCTCTCAGAACCCTTTAATGTGTGTGTGTGTGTGTGTGTGTGTGTGTGTGTGTGTGTATGTATGTGTGTGTATGTGTGTGTGTGTGTGTGTGTGTGTGTGTGTGTGTATGTGTCTGTGTGTGTGTGTGTTCAAAGGCTCTGCCATTGTGGGGACCCCAGCTATCAAGACCCAAAACAACAAATCAAATATCAAGGTATAAACAAGAGAACATGGATGAGGCCCAAACCAGACACTCTTGATAAATGCCAGGAGCCTGTGCCCATTTGCCCCAAATTTTGTCAGACTATTTCTAATTTACTATTTCAGGAAGAGATATCTAATCAAACAAAACTGACTACAAGAAATGGGGATGTCGTTCAGCTGGTAGACAGTTTACCAGCATGCTCTAGGCCCAGGTTTCAGCCTCAAACACCACATACACAGGACTGTGGTGGTACAGGTCTATAATCCATGTACTTGGAAGGTGGACACTAGAGGATCAGAAGTTCAAAGTCATCTTTAGTACATTGTGAATTTGGAGCTAGCCTAGGCTACTTCAGGATGCTGTCTCAAAAACAAGCAAAAAGAAAAATAACAGCCGGGCGGTGGTGGCACATGCCTTTAATCCCAGCACTCGGGAGGCAGAGGCAGGCAGATCTCTGTGAGTTCGAGGCCAGCCTGGTCTCCAAAGCGAGTTCCAGGAAAGGCGCAAAGCTACACAGAGAAACCCTGTCTTGAAAAAACAAAAAAAAAGAAAGAAAAATAACAACAGAAGTAGCATTCTGGCACTCATCTATTAACAAAATTACTCAAAAGCACCAGGAAGGTGGTTTAAATGAGATAGGAAAACAGTGTCTTGCATCTTAATTTGATAGGGGCCTACTGACCTGAGCATAGTGCCCAGAAGTTGGTATCTGTGTGCTAGCTTTCTTTTTTGACATATAAACACTTTATGATGTGTGTGTGTGTGTGTGTGTGTGTGTGTGGTATATACACACATGTGTAGCTGTGCATGCCCATGCATGTGTAGACGAATTTCTAAATGGTCTTATTAAATAAAAAACATAGAGCCAAATATAGAGATGAAAGCTTTAGAGAGATCAGGGAAATAGGAAAAGCCACCAACCAACCTTACCTCACCAACTCTGCATCTCCCAAATGCGAGCTACTTCCTGTCTTACTCAAGCCTTGTTGCCTTGCTGTTCTGCCCTCTCATTGGCTCTTAGCCCAGCTACCTCACTTCCTTGTCACTGCCTGTCTGCACAGACCTCCAGGTCTCTATGATTGGTACTGGGATTAAAGGTGTGTGTCACAATACTTGACTCTGTTCCCTAGTATGTCCTTTAACACACAGAGACCCTGCCTGCTAAGTGGTCAGATTAAGGGCGTATGCTGCCTGACTTCTTGTTTACTTAAAATGGCTGGCCTTTTCCCTCTGATCTCCAGGCAAGCTTCCCTCTTCTCGGGTATGTCAAGTTGACAGCTGAAGTTAATGAGATTGCTATCAAGGTTGGGAAGGTGGGCTGGGCTCACCTACATCAATAAGCGGTTAAGAAAATGCCCCATAGATGTGCTTACAAGTCAATCTGATGGAGGTAATTCCTCAGTTGAGATTCCCTCTTCTCGGGTATGTCAAGTTGACAGCTGAAGTTAATGAGATTGCTATCCAGGTTGGGAAGGTGGGCACATTCCTGTATGGCTGAAGATCGTGCAAAAAAGTGTAGATGCTTCTGAGAGGGACTTCATAGCCTCTACCAAAACTGTGTTTCCCTTTCTCTGTTGACTTGGCAGTTCCTCAGGAGGACCCCTGCTGAGGCTCTCCGTGCTGACAAACTATATAGACACAGCTTATTCCTGGCATCACTGACTGTACTTGATAAGGCCTGGAAACCATCTGAATGTCTAAACATGAGAGATTGGCTGGATCAACTATTATAAATACTTAAAATGGAGTAATGTTGTGCTTGTCAGCTTCTTGTTTGTATGACAAATACCTGTAATAATAAACTTGCAAAGGAAAAAGGCTTCCTTTGGCTCACAGTGCTGGAGTTTTCAAGCCATCGCTTCTGGGCCTGTGGTGAGGCAACACATCATGGCAGAAGCCTGCACTATTACAAGACTGCTCACTCTTAGCCAAAAGTCACAAGACAGAAAGAAAGGGGAGCCGGGGGACTAATCCTTTTTGAGCATACTCACTAATGAGATAACGATCACATTTGGAGGCTGCCTCTTAAAGATTACAGGGCCTATGCATTTAACACACAAGCCTTTGCAGACATTGAAAATAAAACTACAGCATATGAACAGCTGTTTAAAAAGAGAGAGAGGAATATCTACCAACTGATAAGGATTAATTTTTATGGGATATTACTAACTGAAAAAGGCAAAGTACAAAGACTAGATTGTATGTTATCTTTATGTAAGAATGAAGGAAGAATCAGAAAGATAGTTAATATCTTGTTGCATCTATACTCATAATGGTTCAGCTTGTGATTTTTCAACTTTACAACTGCCGGTGGCCATGTCAGAAGAGCAGTAGGTGGCAACCGAGCTTTGGGAGATGGCCCACCAGGAAGCAAAGCACTGATGAGTGAATCTCAGATAGACAAGGCCTTGAGGACTTCAGCTCCAGAATGTCTCTTGCTACTGCTGTACCTTTGCATGCTTGCCAATGCCATTTTTTTCTTATATCTGGCATGGTGTGAATACGTATAGGGAGATCCCCATTGCCTTTAATGTAGTGTGATTATCTCAAGGAACTATCCCATTCTATTGGGCATTTTTACCTGTGGATTAGTATGAAGATGATTTCCTCTTAAGTTGTACTGTTAAAAGTATTTTCCCTGCTCCTGATAAAGCAGGGGCTGCAGAGGATAGAAAATAAGAACAAGGCAGTGTCACACAGCTAGGAATTACATGAATCTCTTGAGGAGCCATACTAAACCAAACATATGGTTTAGATTAATGATAGAGGAAAACAATTGATTCCGAAGAGTTAACTCAAGTTCTTTCTGATATTGGGAAATGTGTTCATGGGCTCTGGTGCATCATAGCTAAAACAAAGCTTTAAACAATTGACTTTATGTAACTAGAAAACAAAGAATTGGATGGTTAGTTAAGATAATTGGACAGGACTCTAAAACATGTTAAGTGAAACTAGTAACCTGTTTATATTGCTTGAAAGATTCTCCTGGGGTATATAAGCTGTAAGGGAAAAATAAAGAGGAGAAGAAAAACATCATGGAAGATGTAGAAGGAAGACATCAGGCAACTCTTAGGGGGAGGTGAGGAAGTTACAGGAAGGAGCTAAGAGGAAGCAGAGAGGGTAAGTGTCCCTGTGACAACAGTTTCAATCCAGGACATCTCCAAACAGACTGAAAGACCTGTCAGATAGAAATGTCCCAAATCACAGAGTAGGGACACCTTTCTCCATGTGATGGGGGTCTGGTAGGGCTAGAGAAACTTCTGCAGGTCAGAGAGACTGATAAGAAGATGCAGAGTTGGCAAGAAAAACATACAGACTCCTTTTCTGAGGAATAAAAGTTTCTTCTTTATTTTATTTTTCCTTTTGTTCTACTTTATTCTTTTTTCTGTTCTGCTACCCTGATGTTCCCCTTCTTGTGTTTTCCTGATGCCTTCCTCCTACACCACTTCCTGATGCCTTCCTTCTACACCACTTCCTGATGACTTCCTCCTACACCACTTCCTGATGCCTTCCTTCTACACCACTTCCTGATGACTTCCTTCTACACCACTTCTTGATGTCTTCCTCCTACACCACTTCCTGATGACTTCTTCCTACACCACTTCCCGATGACTTCCTCCTACACCACTTCCTGATGTCTTCCCTTTACACCTTTCCTTCTGCATCTTTCCTGGTGTTTTCCTTCTACTGTGTCTTTATTTTCTCCCTTACAGCTTATATATCCCAGCAGAATCTTTCAAGCAATATAAAAGTTACAATGTGGTTACATTTTGTCTTTTAAGTGAGTGATTATAATAAATACAAATAAAAAACAATGTTTTTTCATATCCCTTACATGATTAAACATTTTATGTACTACAGATGAAAAATAAGACTTCTCATAGGTCAGGAGCCTTTCAGCCATCACTATTTACATCAGCAATAATTTTTTATAATTGCCAGAAAAACAGGTTAATAGTTTCACTTTTCATATTTTAGAGTCCTGTCCAATTATCTTAACCATCCAACTCTTTGTTTTTTAGTTACGTGAAGTCAGTTCTTTAAAGCTTTGTTTTAGCTATGATGTTCACAGAAACTTGGGAACATATCTCCCAATATAAAAAAACAACTTGAGTTGACTTCTGGGACTTGATTATTTTCCTTAATCATTAACCTACACCACAGTCTATCCAGCTCCTCAGCTCCTCAAGTGAAGCTCATGTAATTCCTAGCTGTGTGACACTTCCTTGTTCTTATTTTCTATCCTCTGCGGGCCCTGCTTTATCAGGGGCAGGGGAAATACTTTAAACAGTACAACTTAAGAGGAAATCATCTTCATACTAATCCACAGGTAAAAAATGCCCAGTAGAATGGAATAGTTCCTTGAGATAATCACACTACATTAAAGGCAGTGGGGATCTGTAGCATGAATCTTAAAAGTTCTTATTAATAAAAACAAATGCAGGAGCCAGGTGTTGGGGTGAACATTGAATGATCAGAGAGACAGAACAAGCCACAGCCACCTCACCTCACCAGTTCCTCAGCTGATCGTTTTTCCTCAGACTGGAAGCCTCTGTGTCCTCATCCATAATCAATCTCAGCTGGACTGCTTCTCAAAAGCCTGAAAGCTTAATCAGCTAGTTCCTGGCTTTTATGCCTTATATACCTTTCTGCTTTCTGCCATTACTTCCTGGGATTAAAAGTTCTTGTTACCTTGCCTGGCTGTTTCCAGTGTGGCCTTGAACTCACAGAGATCCAGGTGGATCTCCGCCTCTAGAATGCTAGGATTAAAGGCGTGTGTACCACCATTTTCTGGCCTCTATATCTAGTGGCTGTTCTGTTCTCTGACCCCAGATAAGTTTATTAGGGTGCACAATATTTTGGGGAACACAATATCACCACAGGGATCTCCCCACACCCATTTACACCATGCCAGATACCTGAGAAAAATGGCAGCAGCAATCATGCAAAGGTACAGCAGGAGCAAGAGACATTCTGGAGCTGAAGTCCTTGGGGGCCTTGCCTACCCGAGATCCACAACACTTTGCTTCCTGGTGGGCCGATCTCCCGAAGCTCAGTTGCCACCTGCAGCTCTCCTAACATGGCCACTGGTGTACAATGGTAATTTTTCAATTCTGTCACAGTGGGGAAGGAATATATATTCAGTTGGAATTTTATTTCAGACTTTGATCTTTTCCTGGACTAGTAATACTCAGTGTGCTGCTCTCTGAGGACACTGGTCAGCTCCAGTGAGGTGCCATACCCGTTAACTGCAATCCCCAACCGGGTAGCAATGAAGACTCTATAGTATTCTGGGATGCCAAGGAAGCCTGTTGAGTATGTGAGCTGTGATAAGCACATTTTGAAATTGCTTTATTCCAACCGAATGTGGGTTTATTAGGAGGTAAACTGTTTATGCACACACATGTTAGCAAAAGGAAATAAAGGAAAAAATAAAGCATAAAATCGTGGGGTTGGTTATCTGTAATGGTTAAGGATAGGCGTGGAGTGAAATGGGAGGGAGTGTGGATGCTTCTCTGCATAATGGTATCGGACTTAACATTTCTGACCTATTCAAATAACAAAATTAAATACAGAACAAGGAGAGCAAGCGTGAAAACTGAAAGAGACTAATTTACCTGTATTTCATATAAATATCGCAGCCACAATGAAAGGAAGGAAAAAAGAACTAAGGCAAACACTTACGCAGACTATGCCAATTACGTTCTCATTTTGAGGTAGTGTGGGTAGAGCTGAGAGACAAACAGGAAAACTGTAAACAAACCTAGACTTAGTTGTAATAGGGTTTATTGGTTGTTGTTATATGAGCAAAGCAAATTTTAAACTACTTTGTATATGTAGTAGATCTTAGTGAATATGTAAATATATATTGTTGAAATATAAATATATTATTGTTCGTGTTCTCACACTGGGAGAAGAAACTGATAATTGTGAAATAAGGAAAGGTATGAAAAAAACCCTCTGTAGGTACAGGAACGGGTTCAACCTAGAGTCAGTATGAACTCATTACTTCCTCAATAATGTACATCTGTATGTGTCTGCCTATTCATATGTGTATGTACATAATTGAAAATATTCACAGATAACACACCTGGAGATCCCATGCTGTTCATCTGTATCTCATGATGCTGTTGTTAATCTTAGTCAAATCTCACAGGTACGTGTGTGTGTGTGTGTGTGTGTGTGTGTGTGTGTGTGTGTGTGTGTTGCTGTTCATGTGAAGGTCAGAGAACAACCCCTGGGAATCTGTCCTCTCCTGTTCCATGGGAGTCTCAGAGATCAAACAGGTCATCAGGCTTGGTGACAAGCACCTTTTTCTGATAAACCCTACCACCAGCCTCTAATACTTTTTTTCTGAAAGGATCTAGAATTTCTCTTAGAAATGTCTAACCAAAGACAGCTTGGTATAAATAGGCTTAGAATGTCTATTTGGAAGGACATCAGACAATAACATAGTCCAAAAATGCTGGAGTATATCAAAAGAATGAAGGCAGAGCCTGGAGAGACTCTACCGGATAGTGCTAGGATAATTTGAACCACTGCATAATTAAGCATAACGGTTTTAAAAACATTGGGTAAAAACAAGGATTCATAAGCCTTTGCCAGTCAGTTGGTTGGGGTCTTTTGCGCTATTTCAATGAAAATTGTGAGTGGGCAAAGGGCAGCTTCCTCAGGTGTGGAAGTTACTCTGGCCATGGAGTGACAATGGCTGACAGACTAAATTAACAGACCTAGAGGCTTAAGGTTCTGGGTCCTGAAAACCAGTAACAAGTGTCGGTACTTAGTCCCTCAGGAAGGGGCGGGTTCTTCTGAGACCTGCCACTCAAATCATTGCCAAAATGGGCAGCAGACACATAGGCAGGAAAGCAGGCAGAGGCTTACAGTAGAATACTGAAAGTTGACTGGGAAATGTAGAGGGGGTCCTGGAATCCAAAGGTCTCACTTTGTAATCATCATAATAACTGAATCACTCTAGAATCATTCATGGACACTAAACCCAGGAGGAAGTCTGAGTGAAGACAGGGATATTGGCATGGTGTCTGGCTTCCTGTAGATGCTCATTAGTGACAACCAAGGAAATATCAAACAACAGCCTGAGCACAACAATGTCTCCGCTGAAGGACACGAGGACACTGTGCCTCTCCATCTGTCCATCTGGGCGGGACACATCCCCCATGCAGTGCTGGAACAGAGAAGGAAAGCACTCCAGCTACAGGTAACATCGGACAGAACACACGAGAAACAGCCTGTGAAAAGGGAGAAGGTGCTTTCGTTTGTCTTTGTGATGACCAAGTGTCTGACAGAAACTAATTCAAAGAGTAAGGGTTTATTTAGCTCATGGGTTCCGGTCTACACGCATAGTCCTTGGCTCCAGTGAGTGTGGGCCACATGAGGCCGGAACTTCATGGCAATGGCAACACTTGGCAGAGGCCATTCATCTCAGGGCAGACAGAAAGAATAGCAGTTATGAAGGGTCTGATGCAAGGGCCTCCCAAGCACCCACCTTCTCCAGCTAATCTTGACTCCCTAAAGGTTTTAGAACATCCCACAATAGCATTACTAACTGGAGACCTAGGCTTAGATAAAGGAGACTGTGGAAGACATTTATTATTCAAAGCAGAATAAAGGGGGTTTACATTTTTCAAAAATGTTGCTATCTAAAAGACAAAGAAAGGCTCTAAAAATATTTTAGACCAAAAAAAAAAAAAAATCTAAAGAGACATGATAATTGCAATACCTGACTCCAGACTGGATCTTCTACTAAAATGGAAAGATACTACAAGCAGCATGATAAGAAAAGCTGAGAACAATATAATGTGGACTGAAGACTTATACTGCCAATTCAGCTACTGCTACTGCTATGCGAAAAGGCTATTAATATTTTTATGCAATACATTCTGAAACATTGAACATTAAAGGCATGTATGCATATGTACAATCATCACATGGGTGTGTCTGCATACGTGTCTGCCTACACATATGCAAACACATATTCACAGCAGGAGAAAGGGAGAAAATGGTAGTGGGGGGTAAATTATTAAAAACAGTTTAATCTAGGAATAGGAAAAGATTGCCTTGCTTTCTTATACAGGCTTCATTTTTCAATCTTGTTCTAAGTTCAAAATCATTTTCAAATACAAGTTTGGTTTGGTTTCGTTTCATTCCAAGATAGGGATGTCAATATGCTACCTAGGATAGTCACAAATGTGTAAACCTCCTGTCTCAAGCTCCCAAGTCCTAATAGAAAATGTAAATAAAAAGTGCCTAAGCAAGGACCTAAGAAAAGATGCTTGTTGACTCACACACAGACTATTTTTCCAACATCACAAGTCCAAACGCAAAAGCCTGTTTCTTGGGGCTGAGCTTTCCAAGAGAGCTTTCCCTTTTTCTCTGAGCATGGCTTCCTGTGAAAGTTCAGAAGGAAATGAATGAGCCTTTATCTGACAAGTTCACTCTTTTCATTTCATTTCTGAGTCTTGTTCTGCCCTAGGTCCTGGCTGGGATCCACTAAAACTTCAATCATCTTTTTTTCCCCTTTCTTACAGAAATGAACGAAGTTCTTTGATTTCCCTAAAACTCTAGGGCAGACTTATCTTCTCCCCACCAAACTCTTTCATATCAAAAGAGGCTAAGCTGTGTCTGCCCAGACCTCACCCCCGAGTGAGACCTCCCTTCTCCCTCCAAACCCTGAGGAGGTGCTTTTTGTTGCTACCTAAGTGGGAACTATGAAAACACTGCACCGTTTACACCAGCCCTGCAGCAAGATTCCCACACACAGAGAGCACAGTGGAGGCCAGCCATTCAGCGCGCCTGTGAGTACCACACGGATCTGAGACCACAGGCTCTGGAGTCACCTTCCCTTTTCCTCCTCCTGGAGACCTGGCTTAGTACTCCATCGCTGTGAAAAGACGCCACGAGGACGGCAACGCTCACAAAGAAAGCATTGAGTTGGGGCTTGCTTTCAGTTTCCGAGGTGAGTCTGGTCTCATTAGGCGGGGAGCATGGCGTCGTCTCACAGGGAGACACTGCCAGAGAAGCAGCTGAGAGCGGCATCCTGATCCACAGGCATCGGGCAGGCGAGCCTGGTTTTGAAACCTCAAAGCCCTTCCGCAGTGATACACTTCCTCCAACAAGGCCACGCCTCCTAATCCTCAAGTAGTGCCTCTCCCTGATGACTAAGCTTTCAAATACATGAACCAAAGGGGGCTATTCTTATTCAAACCACCACAAGACCTCTTTCTATTACCTTTTCGGGTACAGGGCTTGACCACTATTCACTTAAACTGCAGGGGCTGGAATTGTGGCTCAATCCAGAGAGCTCTTGTGTAGTGTGCACAAAGCCCTGGGTTTAACGCCCCCCACACCTCATAAACTGGGAATGGTGGTGCACACCTTTAGTGCCAGCACTTGGAAACTGAGAGCATGATAATCAGAAACTTAAAGTCATCCTCAGCAATACAGCCAGCCTGGGATACATGACATTCACTCTTAAATAAATAAAGAAGTCAGTAAATAGTAAGTACTTAACTTGTATCTACTCAATATGCTACTGAGATGAAGATTTTTGTTTGCTGTTGTTGCTTTGGTATAAAATTTATTTACTTAATTTTAAATATTTAGTGTATTTCTTTGGATCTATATCCCTGTGTGTATGTGGTGATAAGAGGTGACAACCAGAAGCAGGTGTTAGATGTGAAGGGGCCCCAAAACAGCTTAACCACACAGCAGCCATGACAGGCTTAGAGGCCCAGACACAGCTTCTATGACAGGCTTACTGGCAGGCAACACTCAGATCCAGGAAAAAAGCCTTAAGCTGATACCACCAGGGATCTACCCAGGAGTGACCTAACATCCCAAACATTCCAACCATTAGATAAGGTGGCCAGATGTCCTTGAGTCTAGCACATACCTATTTTTTGTTTTACAGATACCTAGACAATTGTCAGCCAATCAGGGTCCTGGACCCTGGAAATCCCCTCACCCCAACCTCTGCTATGATAAAAACTCTGCCCCACCTGAGCTCAGGGATCTCTGCTCTCACCACTGAGTCAGACAGACAGAGGGACCAAGCTCTGGGAGCTTGAAATAAAGGTTCTTTGCTTTTACATGCGGGGTTCGGTCTCTGTGGTGGTCTTTTGGGGGTCCCCATGATCTGGGCATAACATTAGATACCCTGGAGCTGGAGTTAGAGGCACTGTGAGCTGCCCCCTGTGAGTTCAGGAAACTGAACTCCAGTCCTCTAAGAAGCAGCAAGTTCTCTTAACCACCAAGCCATCGGTCCATCTCCAGGTATAACATTTCAATCAAAATTTGCAATGCCAGACCAGCAAGACGATTCATTAAGTAAAGGCACTTACCACCAAGCCTGATAACCTGAGTTCATTTGCCAGAAACCACATGGTAAAAGGAGAGAACTGACTCCAAGTTACCCTCTGACCTCCACCTACACACTGTGGCATCCCCTCACCCCCACCCCAGACACACGCACTGAAAGAAAGAAATTCAAGAATGGAAACACAGGTTGTTATGTCACCCTGGTTTAGGAAGATCAGGCTATGAACTCCTAGCCTGGACTCCACCATTCTGAACTGAGGACAGCTGCCTTGGCATACCTCAGCATCCCCAGCTTAGGGGCGAGACCTGGACAAGTTAGTGTTGGGGAGAATGCTATGAGAGTGAATGGCCAATGTCAGAGAATGACTGACTAGGAGGGAACAAGTGCCGGGTGGAATAAATAATTAGCAAAAGCATAGACGTGCCTCACTCAAGAAAGCTGAGCTCTGCTATTTTTTGATTCAGAGCATATCATAGACGAATGTAAACATTTTCAATCAACATTTTTCTAAAGACTCTTCTGATGGCAGATCATTGAGGCCATGAGAAACCAAAGCCTTGCTGACTGGCTATGCCAATGACTTAGATTGAACAACTGAATGGCATACATCATTCATATATATATATATATATATATATATATATATATATATATACATATATATTAGATAGATATGTATATATATATGTTCAATTATAGTGTAACACAGATCAGTAGTATCAAGCAAGTATCGACAAATAAAAAGAAAAAAAATAAAAGCAAGGAATCACTAAGGTCTCAAATAAGTAGCTAAATAAGTAGCTACAAACAGTCTAGCCAGGCGAGGTTATATATATGCTATAACTAACATAAGAAAAACTATATACAAAAGTACAATAACTATATACAATATATACAAGTAATAAATACCTAAACAATGTCTAGTCCATTTCTATTTGACAAATTCAGAGAAAATAATTCCATTATTTATCCTATTTTGGTAAGTCCAAAATGTATAATTTTCCTTTCCAAATCAAGTCAGAGATTTTTGTCCACATAAGTTTTTAATTTTTTATTTGGTTTATTTGGTAAAAATATCCATTCCAATATAATATCTTCCCTCTGCATTAATATTCCTGTAGGAGAATGCCTAGAAGGTAAAATAACCAAAATGCAATCCAGCTTTGGATCAATAAGATCCACATGCCCTTCATGTACTTTCTTTTCTACCAAGGCCAATTCTTTCTCAGCTTCAGGTGATAATTCTCTTGGACTGTTTAAGTCCTTGTCACCTTCTAAGGTTTTGAACAAATTTTTCAGTTCATCATTTTTTACCTCAACAATAGTTCGTAGATGAGAAATATCTCCAAATAATCTTTGAGATATGTGAAGGACAAAGGTATCAGGCTACAGAAGAGTGGAGGGGGGCTGTCAGAGATCTCTTGTTGTCTGCCTCCATTATATAAGTTCATCTGACTTGGATATCATCATTTGTTGATGGGACTGACTGGATCCCGTAGGTAAACAAAGAGCAAAGAGGAGGTTTAAACAAAAAAATAAAAATTAAGTTGTACCCAGAGGCTAATTTGGGGGACCAACAAGGAGACTATTAGAAAGTGACTTCTGGACCGGGTGGTGGTGGCACAAGCCTTTAATCCCAGCACTCGGGAAGCAGAGGCAGGAGGATCTCTGTGAGTTCGAGGCCAGCCTGGGCTACCAAGTGAGTTCCAGGAAAGGCGCAAAGCTACACAGAGAAACCCTGTCTCGAAAAACCAAAAAAAAAAAAAAAAAAAAAAGTGGCTTGTGAAATCACAGTCTCAAGCCTCTGGTAGTAATAGCATGACTTTACACTACTAGATTCATCATACTTACTGCGGATCAGTCCTGGAGATCACCATTCCAGCAGGAGAGGCTCAACAGAAGAGAGGAAAGAGAAAGGAGAGGAGGAGAAAGGAACACATATACATCCTTGTAAAGATGAAAGGCATCTACAGAATATGGCTGGGGAGACCCTAATATTCTATGGCTCAGCTTTCCACTGTGCTGGCTAGTCTTGAGTCAATATGACACAAGCTGGAGTCACTTGAAAGGAGGGAACCTCACTTGAGAAAATGCCTCCACAAGATCTGATGGTAAGGCATTTTCTTAATTAGTCATTGATGGGGGAGGGCCCAGTCCATGGTGGGTGGTGCCATCTCTGGGCTGGTGATCCTCGGTTCTATATAAGAAAGCCGGCTGAGCAATCCATGGGGAGGAAGCCAGTAAGCAGCACCTCTCCATGGCTTCTGTGTGAGGTCCTGCCTCCAGGTTCCTGCCCTGTTTGGGTTCCTGTCCTGACTTCTTTGGTGATGAACAGCAATACGGGAAGTATAAGCTGAATAAACCCTTTCCTCCCCACTTGCTCTTTGGTCATGGTATTTCTGTGCAGCAGCAGAAACCCTAAGACACCCACTTAGTGCTTCAACAACACCTCATTGTCATCTTGCCGTGCTTAAAGTCAAAGGGAATCATTCCTACTGCACAGCAATATACAGCCACTATTTCCTAGCTCTGCATTTTAGAACACGTTTCTCTTCTTTATACTAGACTGGACAAAAGCAAAAAAAGAGCAAACTTTACTTTCACTTTTTGTTCCAAAGCCCCAAGGAAGGACCGGCTGCCCAGCTAGCTCTTCAAATGATGGCTGAAAAGAAGGGGTCAAGACAATAACTGGGTTCAGTGGCTGTTAGGATGAGAATAAAGCAGCCCGCATCATCTGAAACCAAAGTCATCATCAAAAAGCCAGGAATCACTCTAGGCTTTTCAGAAAAAAAAATAATAATAATGCAGTCTCCTTCTATAACTCACAACACCAACACCAAATCCAAAGTCAAGCCAACTGGCTCAAAGCAAACACTCCTTCATAAGGTTGAGTTTGTTAAATGATAGCACATGGCCAGGGATCTCTCTAATTATAATTTCAGTCTGAGTGCTCACTAACGGACAAATTAAAAACGTCTCTGAATAAGTGAGGTACCCACGGTGAGGTGGGAGGAAGGGGTAAGGGTTGAAATTGGTCCCATAGGCCTGTAATTCTAGCACTTGGGAGGTAGATGCAGGGAAATCGGGAGTTCAGGGCCAATCTTGGCTGAATACTGAGTTGGAAACCGGCCTGAGCTACATGAGACAGATGGGGATAAAAAGAGAACGGGGGTTGGGGAGGGGAGGGGGTGAGGACAAGGGGGAACAGGGAAGGGAGGATGGGGAACAGGGAGGGGAGGGGGGGAGAAAGAACAAAACATCAAGATAAGATGGGAAGAGGAGCTGGTTTTCCTGCCAATTTAGTTCAGGTCAACTACTTTTGCCAAAGATACATTTCTCTAAAAATACATAAATTGATATACAACGTGTATAACAATTGCTTGCTCCTTCTTTCTACCTGTTTTTTTTTTTTTTTTTTTCCCAAATAAAATTTTGTTTGGTCTTCCACAGACTTAGTCTCAAATATTTAAGACATAAAAACCCCCGGGGCAGTTTACTTAAAGGATGGGAAATGTCACCCCGCCCAAGAGGGTCTGAACAGGCTTGACACTTGAGCCAGGAATGGCAGGAACGATCTCTCTGTTGCCCGTGCTTCTGGTGATTTAGACCGGTTGGGGTCACTGGAAACTGAAAGGCAAGCTTCTGCAGGTCTGAAGTGAGGCTTCACTACCAGCAGGGGGCTCTCTAGCATCTGAAATCACAGCTTTTGCCTAAGCGGTAAGGGCTGTCGAACGTGAGCTGTATAGAGGGTCTTACTGCAGGGGTAAGACAGATTAGGAGGAAGAAATGGATATGAAAACACGTGTTATCATAATCAATTTGGGGGGATCCCCTTTAGAGGAAATTCTGTAGTAACGCTGTTTTATTGCGAGAGGAAGTTTTCTGTATGAAACAAAAACGTGTTGCGCCATACATTTGAAAAGCACAAAGGCTCAACCGCTCTGACTAAACACGTACCATGCTCACACATGTAGGCAGCCATTGGCACATCCCCTTCTGCCTCACTCTGCAGTATCAGCAGTGGGCCACAAACAGAGGGTGGGCGTGTGGTGAGAGCCTGATTATTTCCTGCCTAAGACACGGCTATCTTAGCCAGTTTCTCACGTGTCCAGTCCTGCCTGGTACAGTCAAGGGACTGAGTCACAACGACAACAAAGCAATGGATTTTTGGCTCCAGCCCTGATAACAAAACAAGTGGACCAAACACATTAACGCTGCCGCCTCATGGTCAGGTGTGTGTGTGTGTGTGTGTGTGTGTGTGTGTGTGTGTGTTGCATCACCTCTTCCTGAAATTTTGCTGATGTCACATAACAAAAATGCAATAGTTTATACTACATTTACGCTACATTCCATCTTTTACATCCTGGCTCCTCATTTCAGCATCTTACCCTCTCCCTACCTAGTCTACCCTCACAAAGGGAAAGAAAAAAAGAAATACGGATATATGGAGGTGGGGACAGAGAGACAAGAGGAGAGAGAACACAGAGTATCATATAGCCTCACATATCTCAAGTAATATCCCTGGCCCGACGTACCTGGATCCTGATCCTGTTTGAGATCTGTACTCTTTTCACCTAGTACATTGCCTAGAAGGTAAGACTACATGGCATAGTAGCTCTGAAGCTAAAGGCAGCCCCAGTCCCAATACCACTAAGACAATATACTTCCTTTGAGGATCTTTGAGTACCTTCAGTTATGTGAAATTCAGGCTAGGTATCCTGCCAAACAGATTTAGTCAAATCATAAGCCATCTAGGCAGCTGCCCTGGCACTCTCATTCATCATTTATAGCATGAATTCAAACAAATCAAATAAACCAGCTTCAGAATATACATATTTCAAAATCTAGAGTGGCCTTTAAGGAGAGGCCAAGAGCTATAGTCATCTTTTCAGGAATCCATTACGTTCCTTACTCACGTCTTCCAGAGGGCATTTCAGAAAGCAAAATTTGTAGATAGATCTGTAGGAAGGAATAGGTTTGGCTTTTACATATATAACAAAAAGGGATTAAGAGCTTGATGAGGCTTTAACGTAAGGGAATCTAATTTAGGAGGTTGTCTGGCTGCCCACCCAGGCTCCAGAATTATAGGTTCTTGGAAGGAATGAGTAAGGCAAGCAGCAGACTTAAGGAAGACTGTGCGTTCACTTGCCAGGCTCTCCCACTTATTTTTGCTTAGACAATTGATTTCAATCATTTACCTAAACTCTGCTCCTTTCTCTATCATTCACTGCTCTGTTGTAGTAATCATCCTACAATACCATGTAATTTTATCTCCCTTGTTCTAAAAACTTACAATAGTTTCTTTTGTCCAAAGAGAAGGGCCAGCTCTTTAATATGCTTTGGTCATAAACACGCTTTGCCTGATTTATGATAATAATAGGTAACATAGAGTAGGGAGTCCTTGGCATAATAGTGGAGAGCCTTGGAGTCACAGTTCAGCTCCTAAGGAACTGTGAGGATTCAGCCTCCTAGCCTAATAGTAGCAAGAGTCTGAATTCCTTAGGCTGTTGTGAATGTTCAACGAAAGTAATGGTGTTGTGTGTCCATTTATTCCCACATGCCACTCCAAGTGGGATTTTCTTCTCACACCTAAACTCATAGACATCACTTTGCTCATGTTTTCTCCACTGTACCTGCCTTTCGACTCCACCCCACCCCCACCTTCCAGGAGCAGGTCTTCTTGGAACTCAAGTCCTTCCTCGAATGCCTCCTACATCCTTGGCCCTTCTGCTGTCACATTCTATGTCTCTTCCTTGTGTCCCCAAATGTCTGGGTGATGGCTTCATCCTGGGTCATCCCACTACTTACAGTGCACTTTTCTTTATTTCCTGCCCCACTTTTCTACTGATTATATACTGTCTGGAAGTTATTTGGCTTTCTTTCTATTCTGAAATCTGTCAGAATGATTTGTACATAGTAAGCACTTGCAGTTGGCTGTAATTATTCATCAGCATTAACTTACTTTAAATTTTCCTTCCTCCGATTAGTTTCCTATCCCCTTGACAACTTCGACAACTTAGTAGCATGAAAACATGTTTGTCAATGTCTGTAATGTAGTTTTGTTGTTGTTTTTGGAACAGGGTCTCTCACACTGTTGCCCATCATGACCTGTAACTCACTATATAGCCTGCACTGGCCTTGAACTCTTGGGCCTACAGATTCAGTCACCCAAGTGCTAGGATTACAGGCATGGTCAATCACATGGAGATCATTGGTGCTTTCTTAATATGTTCATTCTTTCTGAGGCAGGGTAGAAGGAAAGGGAATAGTGAAAGAACCTGGGAAGAAAAAGAATCAACTTCCTACACTTGTTGCCAAGAATCAAGTGTAGGAAGCCAATTGACCTGAGACTTTCTTAAGAGGCCCTGATAAAAGGGCAAAGTCCAGGAGTAGACTTGGCAAGACCTGTCTGACGATAGAGCTAGTGCCTCGTTGGAGTCTAGGTTGCAGCTTCCAGGGACCTGACTCTTCTCTATGGGCGATGGCTATCAGCCCTGAGAGGGCTATGTCCAAAGTATCCCTTGTTCTCTTTCAACATTGGCTGACTTAGCTCTCCACTAACCCTGACCACCTTCCCACTGCCAATAGTATAAGTGGTGCTGTGCTTCTTAATACACTGGCTCGGCACAAGTCATCAGCTGATGTGAGGTCTCCTGGGCCCAGCTATTGCTTTTGTCCTCAGTTCTCATCTTGTTTATTCTCATCCCCAGTTTTTCCACTTAGTACCTCACCATTCGGAACCCTTGTCCCTGCTGGTTTGGGATAAACAAGAAAACTTCACAGGCTGGATGGGGTGGTCTATAGCTGTAAGACTTGGGAGTCGGACACCAGGCTATCATGAGGGTCAGGAATCCAAGGTCCTATTTAGCTACATAGTAAATTCTAGAGTATGTTTGGCTCTTTGTGACACTTTCTGGAAAGAGAGAGAAAAAGAAAGGAATGAAGGGAGGGAAGACGGGAAAAGGAAGGGAAGACAAAGGAGAGAGTAGAGGGAAGGAGAAAGGGAAAATATTAGACAATCAAGATTGTAAGCAGTCTGCCTGGCAGAAGTGAGTACAGTCTGGAGACACCTTACGTCTCTCTTTGGCAATCAGACTATTGAAGCAATGGATCCCAGGAAATTAACTTTTCATCTCTGGAGAAAGACTTACAATTTGGAGCCAAGACAGCAGGGGTGGAGTGGGGGGCGGGAGTGAACACAGCTTGTCTGGGCTGCTCAGTAATGCTTATCTCTTATCTTCCAGTTACACTTTACCTTCATAAGGACCCTGAAGATGGACTTAGGACGTCGCTGGATCCCTCTGTACATCTTCCCAATGCATATGGCTACATTGAGCAAATCTCCTCTCTCTGCTTTTCACTATTATTTTAGCTCATACAGTGAGTTTGTCAAGGGCAGGGGCTGAACTTGGTGAGCTCCAGGTCTAGTAAGAGACCCCCATCTCAATGAATGAAGTGGGGAGCAATCAAAGAGGACACTGGGGTTAACTCCCGGCCTCCACAAGCACTTGCACTTATATCCACAGCTGTGCGCGTAAACGTTCAAATTCACGTACATGTGCAAAACAATCAAACCAAAGGGAGCAGAAAAGTGAAAATAAGGATGCCTGGGCCAGACAGGTTCATGTCACCTTGGCACAAGCTAACGTCACTTGAGAGGAAGGGACCTCAATGAAGAAAATGCCTCCATAGGCTTGGGCTGCTGGCAAGCCTGTAGGACATTTTCGTAATTAGTGACTCTTGGGGGAGGGCCTAGTCCACTGAGGGCGGGCCATCCCTGGGCTGGTGGTCCAGTGGGGTTGTTTTTGCTCTTTTTATTATTTTTTTTTGGGGGGGGAGGACTCCACCCAGCTCCCAAACAATCACACACAGAAACTTGTTCTTTCTTATGAATGCCCGGCCTTAGCTTTGCTTGTTTCTTGCCAGCTTTCCTTAAATTATCCTGTCTACCTTTTTTCCTCTGGGCTTTTTCCTTTCTCTATTTCTGTATATTTTTTCTTTCCTTCTTACTCTGTGTCTGGCTTTGTGGCTGCGTGGCTGGCCCCTCAAGTCCTCCTCTCCTTGTTCTCATGCTCTTTTTTTTCTTCTCTTCTCAGATTTCTCCTTCAATTTATTCTCTCTGCCCGCCAGCCCTGCCTATCCTTTCTCCTGCCTTGCTATTGGCCATTCAGCACTTTATTAGACCATCAGGTGTTTTAGACAGGCACAGTAACACAGCTTCACAGAGTTAAACAAATGCAACATAAACATCCTTGCACCATTAAACAAATGTTCCATATCACAAACAAATGTAACACATCTTAAAATAATATTCCACAACACCACGGTCTATAAGAAAGCAGGCTGAATGGGTGTCAGGTGCCCTGGAACTGAAGTTACAGACAGTTCTGAGCTGTCATGTGGGTGCTGGGAATTGATCCCAGGTCCTCTGGAAGAACAGTCAGTGCTCTTAACTGCTGAGCCATCTCTCCAGACCATGGGGAGAAACTTGTAAGTCTTAAATACATAGGATTTCACTTGGCAGTGAAGAAAGCAAGCAAAAGCACCTTGGCCTAGGTACTGCCATTTTGACTTCAGGCTCCATTTTACCTGTAGGATGAAACAAAGTTCAGGTTCCCAAGCCCTATGGGAGCTGGGATCCTTGCAATAGCTGACCTTAAACCATATAAATAGTCATTGTGCATCTTTAGTTCTTTAGGTTGTTCCTAACAACAGAAAGAACAAGTAAATCTGATTGGTTGGACACAAAGGCTTGCATTGTATGTCAGTTGACAATGACGGACCCTCAAGGAAGCCCCTGATCTCTAAATCCTGACTGGTGAAAATTGTAATTGTAACTTGTCAGCAAATGTTTGTGATTTTTGTGCGTATAAACCCAGCTTCTTCCCCTGCTGGGAGCTGTCAGGAGAAACAAGGCTCCCGAGAAGTCCTTGTCCTGCAGCCCTGATCCATCAGTGGCCCGCTTATGTGGTGATTTATTAAAATCTTTGGACCCCTCCCCAAAAAGAAAGCAGGCTGAGTAAGCCATGGGGAGCAAGCCAATGAGCTGCACCCCTCCATGGCCTCTGCATCAGCTCCTGCCTCCAGGTTCCAGCCCTGCTTGAGTTCCTGTCTCCCCCCCTCTCCCCATGTAAAAGCAAAGAGCCTTTATTTCAAACTCCAGAGCTTGGTCCCTCTGTCTGTCTGACACAGCAGTAAGAGCAGAGAGCCCTGAGCTCAGGTGGGACAGAGTTTTTAATCATAGCAGAGGTTGGGGTGAGAGGATTTCCAGAGTCCAGGACCCTGATTGGCTGACAATTGTCTAGGGGTATCTGTAAAACAAAAAAATAGGTGTTTACTATAGACTCAAGGACATCTGGCCACCTTATCTAATGGTTGGAGTGTTTGGGATGTCAGGTACTTCCTTACCCCTGGGTAGATCCCTGGGTGGTGGTATCAGCTTGAGGCTTTTCCTGAATCTGGGTGTTGCCTCCCAGTAAGCCTGTCACAGAAGCTGTGTCTAGGCCCCTAAGCCTGTCTTGACTTTCTTTGGTGATGGACTACAGTGAGGGAGTATAAGCCAAATAAACCCTTTCCTCCCAACTTGCTTTTTGTTTGGTTCATGGTGTTTCTTCATAGCAATAGTAACCCCAACTAAGACAAATACCAAACCAATTTCGCTTGATCTTTTAAACCTTTTGAGTAGAATAACTTCAAAAGCCACCCAAAGTCAGTGGCTGTGCTGGCTCATCTATTGATTCCAGCACTCAGGAGACTGAGGCAGGAAGAGAGCCAGAAGTTGAAGGCTAGCCTGGGCTGTATAATGGGGTCCTTGTCTCAAAGAGGGGGCACTTACATATGACCTCTTTTCTTAAGAAATCCACACTCACTTTTGGGGACATACAACTGCTTTTTTCCCCTAAATACCTTTATCTCTTTCCTTTTCACTTTCTTTGTTTTGGTTTTTATTGACATAGGGTCTTACTTAAAGTAGACTAGAGTGGATTCAAATTTGTTATCCTCTTTTCCCAGTCTCCCAAGTGCTGGGATTACAGGTATGAGCCACCATGCCCATACTTATTATGTGGCCCAGGTTATTCTCAAAAATCACTATATTCCTATGAACTTCTGGTCATCATGCTTCCTCCTCTGGAGGGCTGGGATCAAAGACTTGCACCACCGTGCTTGGCTTCTGTGGTTCTGGGGTTGGAACCCACCACCGTGTCCATGCCAGGCAAGCACTCTTCCAGCTGAGCTACATGCCAGTCCTATTCCAATCTCATTCAATTCCAGCTTTGCTTCATGAAGACCTAGCCTGAAGTTACTTTCTGCAGTGTGAGTCAAAGGCGCCTGCTTCCCGTAAGGAGGGTTTCTGAACAGAACTCCTCAACTCTTGTTCCTATTGCCACTCCATTAACAAGAAAATCTACAGGAGAAGAGGGAGCACTTCAGAGCTGAGCTACAAGAACACATCTGGTTTGGCTTAGCTTCCAGAAAACCGTTCTTGTCTGGGAATTAAATACATACATATGTAACCAAAGGAAGACCAGAAAGGTGGAATTTCCAAAGCAAACTTAAGATATGGCTCCACTGAAGGACTTCTTGTCTTGTGGGGAGATTTTGTTGAGTCTAACAGCTAGGTGACATATTGCTGAGATCCTGTGGTATCGTTAAAAGAACCATATAGACTGCGATGCTCTTTAAACACCAGAAGATACAAGATAAACATTATATACTTTCTTTTAATGAGCCGTCAAACAACACTCAGTGGAGACTTAGTAATTGTATGCAGTGAGGCTAGTTTAAGTGAATGTTAAGAATCGCCGAGAAGAAATGTACGTCAAAAGGCATTGCGGTGCATCAGGAACTATGGCTATGGAAAGGTGGCCTGAGGTACAGAGATAAGTTGGTGATTAAATGACATCTGGCCTAGGGTTCTGGACAGGAGCCTCTGGTATTCTGCTTGTGTGGGTCCTGGCCACTGTTTTCTTTTCCTCTGGGGCACTCCTGAGTCTCTAGGTCCTTCCTGCCATAAAGGTCACCTCATTTTAAAATAAATTTGCCTGTTTGGCAAAATACCTCTCTCTCTCTATATATATATATATATATATATATATAAAACGACCTGATCCCTGGGATCCACTTCACAGATAAACACATATAAGAAATATATAAATGTAATCAAATTTCTAAGCAAACATATCAGGTCATAAAATTCAGTACTTCATTTAAGTACTGTTTGAAGCGGGAACATTTCAGGAAGCAGAGAAAGGGGTCTGGTGTTCTGGAGATCAGGTTAGGGAACCTCATTTTCAAAATGAGGTTTGCAAAGGCTGCCCCATGTGACCTGCCTCTGGCTTGTTTCATCCATTAAAAGGAAGTGTATCAGCAACCCTTTCAGCATTGTGGTAATGCTGTGAAGAGCAGGTGGGACAAATAATTCAAAAGAAGGTTCCAAACAACAGCAATACGAACGTAAAGCACCATTCATTTCCTCCTCTGTAAAGTGGGCTGCGGAGGGCTGGGTAGGGGAACTGTCAGTTTGCAAGGTTTCAGACACAAACCATCCTTGGTAGTTCCCCCTCCAAATACCAGCCTCAGCACCTCCCTCGGCCTCTCTAGCTCTTCTGTTCTGGCTGCTTCCGTGGTTTGCGGAAAATGTAGTGCTCTCTGGGTAATTTTCACCACAGTGAGTGCAAGGCGGAGGAAAGGGGGAGAGCTATTTTGTGGTCGCGTTGAAGATCTAGGTGGAAAAATCAATCTGAAGACAGCCGGCACGGTGCACATTTCCCCTTTGGGAGCAGCAGGCCTCAGCGCGGTCTGGGCACCAGCAGAGTCCGAGTGGAGAAGGGAGGAGCTAAGAGGCAGGGGAGGCGTGGGAGAGGGAGGCAGGGGCGGGCCCCCGGGGCGTCGGCCAATCAGAACGGACTCCGCCAGCGGCCAATCATAGCTCGCCTAGCCTGGCAAATCTGCCCGGCAGTGCGGGGCGGGGCCGCCAGAGTCCCGGGGCCGCCGGTTACACTTCGGAGAGCCTTTCAGGAAAGCACAGGGCAGGGGGCAGACAAGCCGGGTGGGGGCGGGTGGCAGGCAGGCCCAGCCTGGGTACTAGCCCAGGGACACCCACGGGAGCACCCATGAACTAGAGATGGTGCAACCCGGGCGCGCACGTGTGTGCAGCCCGCTGCATGTCTCTATACCCTGTGGGCACCTGTCGTGTGAGTAGCTGCGGGTGTGGCTGTTCCTGGATGCTGTGGGTGTCAGTGAGGTTTGTACCTTCGGGCCTGCCTCCCCCGTCTCCAGAGGGAAACTAAGAAGTTTAACTGAGCAGGGACACTGAGGAGATTAAGGGAGTGGATCTCAGAAGCGAGGCGGAGAGGGTGGGGACTGCGGGCACAGCGGGTAGGGAAGCACCTAGTTAACCCATCTCCCAGCCAGAAAAAAAAAAGCATCTTGAAAAGGCTGGCGTGACCCATGTGCTCTGAAATGTCTAGAGAGCCCCGAGCGGTGATGATCACAGAGTGAGTGGCGCTGGGCTGAGCCTGTCTAAATCGTGGACCAGAGGGATGCTAGCATTTAGAAAGGCCAGGAGGAAACTCAGGATGGGCACCATCTGCTCTCCCAATCCCAGCGGGACAAAGGCAGCCTCGGAGGTCTGCAATGCTGACTGGATGGCCTCGCTCCCCCCTCACCTCCACCACGTCCCCCTTTCCAATCTGGCAATCCCAGGTATTCGTCTATAACTACTTGTTCACACTGTGTTTAATTCTGCCATTTTAGTGCTTGTTAATGGGCTGGGTTATTTTCTGTTGTGTTGAAAAAAAAATAATTGTCGGTGATCTCTTTTATTTCCAAATAAAAAACTTAACAGGAAGGTAGCTGCTTGAAAGAGAGTCAGGCAGACTGCATCGTTGGCAAAGGGGACAGTCGGAAGAATGGAATCACTGCACTGTTGTTTTCTTGTTTTTATTTTGTTTATGCTTTACAGCCTCAACCTAAGATTGTTAACCTTCTTAATATTGAGCTCTGGGTATGTGAAGGGCTCGCTGACTTGAATCATTTAAGGAAAAGGGGGAGAGATCAAGGATAATGGATAAAAAGTCATTAACAATCTTAGCTTTGGATCAAAATTAAAGCTGAAAAATATTTCTTTTCTCGTTTATCTGACCTTGTGTGGAAAAAACATCAGATAACTATTAGAAAATTGGTTCAGACTCGGGGCTGGATATGGAGGCACATAGTTTTGTTGTTGGAAAATCCAGGAATAGAGGCGGCAAGCTGTCCTCACAGGCAGTCATTAGGTGTGATGAAGTGATGGTGTTTGAAGCTTTGTCTATATATACACAGGTGTCTGCCTGGCTGATCTAGAACTGTAGCCTTGAAAAGTACCCCTGCTCCTGCTGAATCCCCTGCCAGAGGCTTTAAAGCTTGACATCACTCTCCTGCAATCAGTTCATCTTTCTGCCAAAAGGGTTGTTAAAGCCTGGTTGTCTTGGGAAGGATGTTTAGACCACACTGAGCTTGGCTTGGTGAGCTGAGCAAAGTCCTGTGATACTGGTACTTAGAAAGCACTCAAGGAGCAAGGGGTGGACTGGTTCTTTCTCTTTCTTGGACACGTAGCAATTAAAGTTCACCTTTAGACTATCAGACAGACTCACAAACATTCCCTGGACCTATCTACTTTGTTTCTGCATTAAAAGATGACCTCATGCCACTTCCGTCTGCTTTCTATGCGTGGGGAAGAGGGATGCTGGCTTTGGATGCAGGTTTTGCCTTTCTCACTCTTCTTTTGGAACTCTTCCAGGATCGTTGTCCTCATGGGCCCTCACTGTTGCTGAACAAGGGAAAGGTTTCGAAATTTTGTTACAGTTACAACAATCTCTTCTGTTTTACTGGCCCTTAACTACAGCTCCTTGGGAAATGCCAGATGGCCATGCTTTAGAACATGTCTTTTCCATGTTTTAATTGGTGCCTATGGAGTCATCTCCAAAACGATGCATGGGACACTTTTAACATGAGTCATTTGCCTTCCAGCTCCTCGATGGAATTATTTTGCTGAGTGATATGGCAGGTAGTTCATGGTTGCAAACAGAATGGCATCTCAGGCAGGTCCTAAATGACCCTGTCATTCAGGGCATGTCCCGGTAGGCTGGGCTTCCTTCTTCCTTGTACTTTGGACAGTTCAAACTGTAGCTCTATTGGACTTGACTGTGAACTCTGACTGACTCTACAAAGAATATGGGTGTTTGTTCTTGATCCATAGTGTGTTTCAGTTATTAGAATTGCCAGAGGAAACAAAATTCTTGAGAACCACTGCCTTACTGGGAACTCAGTATTAGTTCTATGAAGCACTCAAGGTTTGTTGACCCTACTCTGTGAAGCAAAGTCTTCCTGCTAAGTGGAAAAGAAAATAGTGTCCTCGACTTCCTTAAACAGGTTGCATTTACTGCCATGAAATGTCTTTTCCCCAGGAATGGAGGAGATACATGTAGGTATGTCGGCTCAGAACAGGAAACTCAAACATTAAGTACCATCCATGTACGCCCCACCCCACATTGCTGGTTATCTTTACTGCACCCTGACTTTTAATATGTCCCAGGGGAAGGCTTGCAGTCAGGTTCAGCCTGGCTTTGATGAGAAATAAAAATTTTTGGAAGGTGTTCAGGAAGAGGGCTCCATCATCTGCCCCTTCCTCCATATTATTGCTACCTTGGTCATAACGACCACAGCCCCCAACACATACACACTTTATTTTTTTCTAGCCTTTCTTTGAGAAACATCTCCCCTATGTAGCCTAGCCTGGCTTCAGCCTTCCAAATTGCAGCCGTGGGCCACCATCCCTGATGATAACTATCCATTATTGAGTTCCACCCTGAAGTACCCACTGTTATACATTACCTCAAGTACTTATACTTCCCATGAAATCAATAGATATTAGTACCCTCATTTTTGAAAAGGGAAATTAGGGGTTGTGGTGTAGCTCTGTTGGTAGAGTGCTTACCTAGCATGGATGAGGTCCTCAGTCTGATCCCCAGCAGCATATAAATGAAGCAGAGTACAAGCAGAAGATTAGGGGTTCAAGGTCACCCTCTGTTGCATAGTGAGTTTAAAACCTGTCTCAAAAAAGAAATAAGGAAATTATCATCTAGAAAATTTACATTGTTTCCTCAAGATTGCATATATTGCTGAGTGGCAGAGCTAGTGTTTAAATGCTTATGTAACAAAACCACTCATTCACTGCCTCAGTGCCCTTGAGGGGCCTTGGGAAGTACAGAGGAGTAGAGATGCTTCCTGGCTGAAAGGCAGATTTCCGAGACCATGCTCTGCAGCATGTGAAAGGGGTGGTAAAAACTGGGTGGGTTTTTGTTGTCATTATTCATTTGTTTGTTTGTGACAGAGTCTCATGTAGCCTTGGCTGGCCTGGGACTCCTGATTCTTCTGCCTCTACCTCTTAAATGCTGGGGACTGCAGGCCTTTTAGAGGGGACTGTAGTCCACCACACCCAGCCTGAATTAGGTGGTTTTCATCTGAGCAATCATGTATCAGTTTGAACGTTAGCTAGATACAGAGGAAAGCTGTCTAGAGAGATGTATAGATAATATAATGTGAATGATATCAGGTACATGGACATTAGGTATATAATAGGTAAAGAGACAGACAGACAGATATAGATAGATAGATAGATAGATAGATAGATAGATAGATAGATAGATAGATAGATAGATATGTAGGTAGATAGATAGATAGATAAGATAGATAGATAGATAGATAGATAGATAGATAGATAGATAGATAGATAGATAGATAGATAGATGACAGAAAGGCTTGTTTGAATTCTAACCCAGTAAGACTGAAATTCAAAAGTGGTGCTTTGATCCCCTGTGTCTGTGTGCTGAGCCAGATCCCTGAGGAGGGGGCCTATGGCAGCAGTGACATAGGAAAGGTTGGGAAAAGGGTGAGGGGTCTGGCAATCATAGGTCTGGATGGAGTTAATTATGTCAAATGTGGGAGCACCTGCTGCACGTGCCTAGGCATTGATGGGAGACAACACATGTGGACGTGTGCTCTCAACAGAGCCCTGGTGGATTACTTTACTTCCGCAACTGTTAAGCCCACCTGTTAAGCTCCACGGTCACTCAAACATATTGAATTATCTTGGAGGAGAATCTGAGATTTATTCTCATTCCCAACTGTGTCTAGTCATTTGATCTCTACAAGGTAAAAGATCTGGAAATTATAGATGCTAGTTTTTTAAAATTAAAGTATACTATACAAATACTTTACTTGACATTTTCTGAGAGGGAATAGTTTTCCTTTCATTTTCTTTTATCTTTCTTCTTTCCTCCTTTCTTTCTTTCTTTCAACTATATAATGTATACCATTTCCCTTCCTTCCTCCCTCCCTCCCTTCCCTCCTTCCTTCCTTCCTTCCTTCCTTCCTTCCTTCCTTCCTTCTTTCCTTCCTTTTTCTTTTAACAGTGTTTCACTCTGTAGCCCAGGCTGGCCTGGAACTTACCAAATCCTTCATCTTCTGTCTCCTAAGTAGATGGTTAGGACTACAGTGTGAACCACCACACTTGGCTCTATACTGATCTTGAATGAATTTGTTGTCTCTGTATATGTTACTGTTCTGTCCTTTTCTTCCTTTTTAAAATGTTTTTCTTTTCTTTTGGGGGGTGCTTTGTTGTTTTGTTTTTCAACAGCGTTCTTTCTCCTTTATTAAAGGTAAGATATTTGGTCTTGGGAAGAGCCTTCTTGAGTTGAAGGCTCTTGGGTCATACTGTTGATTCTGACTGGTATGAAATAGCAGTATTTCCACTTATGATTAAGATATCGATTAAGACCTGGGCATGATGAGTCACATTTATAATTGCAGTGCTTGGAAAGTTGAAACAGGTGAATTGCTGCAATTTCTAAGCCACTCTTGACTACATAGTAAGTTTCAGGCCAACCTGGGCTACAGAATGAGACTCATCTCAAAAAGTAAGCATATTAAAAATATACTGAGTTCAAAGAAATTCTTAATCTTTTTCATATTAAAGATTAATTCAGAGTTTGAGAGTTTTTTTGTTTGTTTGTTTGGCTGGTTAGTTGATTGGTTTTTGTTGTTGTTTTTCAAGACAGAATTTCTCTGTATAACAACCCTGGCTGTCCTGGAACTCACTTTGTAGGCCAAGCTGACCTGGAACTCACAGAGATCAGTCTGCCTTTGCCTCTACTGGGATTAAAGATATGCGCTACCACTGCCCAGTTTGATTAAAGGTTTTAAAAACCAGTTCTTTATTAAAATATAGAAGTATTGGAACGGATTGCTGAGTCCTTTTAGATCTGCAGGACATTTTTTATGTCCCTTTGAAACAAGAAATTAGTTTTAGTTCCAACAAGAACATAATTGTGTGAAAGGAAGCAGGATCTACCTCATCATATCCTGAGTGCATTTTAAGAAAACCCCACTTTTAAAGATCTAACCCAGCAATGTAAACCTACCTCTGCAGACCTCCCTACCGTATACAGTTAGGAGCAATCTGAGATAAATGTCAAAACAGATGCAGATAATGTGTGGCAGAAGCACACAGAATGGGCAGAGCAACTCCATTGTGTATTCTCAGCTTTGCTGGGAAAATGGTATTCGACCTCATTTGGGGAATGGTTAGAGAGGGGGTCGGGTAGCTGGAGCCTCTGACTCCAGCACTTGAGAGGCTGAGGCACCAGGAAGGCCTCTATGAGTGTGGGGCCAGTCTGGGCCACAGAGTGAATTCTACATAAGCCTGGGCTACGTGAGACCCTGAACGAGAGAGACAGAGAGAAAGACAGAGAAACAGAGATGACAGAGACACAGAGACAGACAGACAGACACAGAGACAGACAAAGACAGAGAGTTAGTTAGTAGGTGGGTCAGGACTACAAGATATTACTTGAAGATTAGGGTTGGGAAGGGCAGCTCCAAACAAAATAGTTCAGTTGAGCTAAATGATGAGGGACGTGGATGGAGGCACCTTTCCCTACTCCTTCATGGCCCTTGTCAGTCCTTTCGTTGGGACATTCTCAACCTACTGTTTTTCCTCTCGTCTGTGAATTGGTTGCTGAAAGCATCTCTATATCTCTTTGTGACCCCAATTCTACTGAGTATGGGGTAGAAGCTCAGACACTTGTGATTGATAAGGGAATAATGCAGAAGGCGGCAGAGGAAGAATGTCGGTGTGGGACACTCATCCTTTTCTGTAGTGTTACATTGTTCCTTTTCACAGTCATCCTTTTCTATAGTGTTACATTGTTTCTTTTCATAGTCATCCTTTTCTGTAGTGTTACATTTTTTTTCAGTAATTCTTTTCTGTAGTGTTACATTGTTCCTTTTTCACAGTCATCCTTTTCTGTAGTGTTACATTGTTCCTTTTCACAGTCATCCTTTTCTGTAGTGTTACATTGTTTCTTTTCATAGTCATCCTTTTCTGTAGTGTTACATTTTTTTTTCAGTAATTCTTTTCTGTAGTGTTACATTGTTCCTTTTCACAGTCATCCTTTTCTGTAGTGTTACATTGTTTCTTTTCATAGTCATCATTTTCTGTAGTGTTACATTGTTTCTTTTCACAGTCACCATTTTCTGTTGGGTTATGTTGTTTCTTTTTATTTTTAGTGTTCTGAGACAAGGACTCACACTGTAGCCCATGATAGACATGAACTCACTATATAGACAAGTCTGGCTTCCATTTGAAGCTATCCTCCTGCCTCAATCTCCTGAGCCCAGCTCCTCCTCCAATGTGGTCAGAGCTAAACTGAATAGACTGTTTAGGTTCACCTTTGGTAAAAAGCCACAGGAAGCCATGTGAAAACTTTTGAACCCACTTCTTGTTGGTATTCACTGTATTCCTGAACCTCTCGACAGGCCCTGTCACAAGCACCCTAGGAAATGAAAATTCTAGGCCAAAGAGATGGGTGGGAGAGTTAGAAAAGAAACAGGCCTTTGGTACAGCATCCTTTCTGCCTTCCTTCTCCCCTTGCCAGCCTGGAGCATCTCACCTTTCCCGTTGCTCTCTCTCGATGCTCTGGTTTCTCCTTCCCCTTTTCACCTTTCTCTCACTGACCTGGCCTGCCCCTGCCCTATCCACCTTCTTCAGGGCCATCCTGTCTTAGGTGACTGGCCCAGCTATAGTTCCCGACGGCTCTGTCTTCTCAGGTGGCTGGCATTTTCCCCCTCCTCTTCCTTCCTACCCTTCTGGGATCCTGTCCTCGTCTATGAAGTTGAACTAATGACCACTTGGTGATTTCTGCAACTATCCTCCATGTGGGTACACACTTTCTTCTTACTTGGGTGATGTGGAGACGAAATCAGTGGGGATGAGAGGGACCAGGATGAAGGGGCCATTGCTCAGATTTGGAAGTCATAGCAAGTGTGGTGCATCTAAAAGAAATTGAGGGATCATTTCAAAGGTGAACAAGGAGACTGTGTAACAGTGTTGCGTTGGCTCAGAGCTCTGAGTTGAACCCAGAACAAATCCATTCTGGTGGACATGAGGATGTGGAAAATCAAGGGCAAAGCCAAACCAAATAATGCGGACTCCAAAATTTAAAACATATCATAAGACACCAAGTGATTTCTTAAGCAGGGATGCTTTTTTTTGTTTTGTTTTGGTTTGGTTTTACAGTGCTGGAGAATGAACCCAGGGCCTCCCGCATGATAAATAAGCACTTTATCACCACCTTCTATCTCCAGCCATGTTTTCACTTTTTAGTTTTGAGAATGGGTCTTATTAGATTGCCCAGGCAGGCTTTATTTACACTCACTATCTTCCTGCTCAGCCTCCTGAGTAGCTAGTGTCCCAAACCTGTACCACCAGCCCAGCTAGGTCTTCATTTCCGGTAGGGCTGGGGGAAGACAGAGCAGCTTCAACATGGGTGCTTCCACGAACAGCCTTCTCTCCTGAAACAGTTCTTCACTTCCTGAATACCTGTCCCAACATCACAGAAAAAGAGCAAGAATTCAAGCATCACCTGTACCTGTTAGAAGTGAGATCCTGGACTAGATGAAGTGGTGAAGGCCTGTAATCTCAATGTCAAAGAGGCTGAGACAGAAAGATCTTAAGTTCAAGGTCATCCCAGGCTATGTAGCAAGACCTTGTCTCAAAACACCAAAAGCTGAGAGGATATAACTCTGGTAGGGAACTTGCCTGGCATGCACTAGGCCCTGGTTTCATCCCCAATAGCACCACAAAATAAATATCAATATAGATATATACATACATACATACATACACACATACACATAGGCAGGCAGGCAGGATTGTGAATTGGTTAAGAATCTAAGTGTTCTACTGCATTGCCTGGATTTACCCCTCCCAAGTGTTGAAACCTTGGTCAAGATAAAGTATCCCACCTTATTTGCTTAATCTAAGAATTAATTTATATAATGTTCATTCTGGTACAAAATATGCTGCATACAATTATTACTATGTGTCTTTTTAAAGCCAATCACAAGATCCAAAGCTTGAGCCTAGATGAAACAAGAAAAGAGGCCTGAGGTGCAATCTATACCCTCAGGTAATTTGCAGTCTAATTAAGGAGCCCACTATCCAATTAAGCCCTGAGAGCCCCTCTGATCAGATTAGCATAATTTGACAGGCCACGCCCCTAGGAGGGTTAGCTTTAGGGACAGGATAGAAAGAAGCCCATGGTTGCCTAGCTCTGAACGCCAAGGGAGTCTTAACCAAGGGAGTCTTAAATGCAATGTTTAACAGCTGGTCAAGAGAGCTGGAAAAGTCTCCTTTGGTTGTTGACTCTGTCTTGTCCACCCACCCCTAACTCAGCTGCCAGACCCTGTCATCTGTAGACATCTGAAGCCTCTGGGAAAGTCTTAGCTCTCTGTGACACGCCAGGCCATGTTTGTGGTGCCTTTTCTGTCGTTCCCTTAGGAGTCACCCTCCTCTACTCCGTCATCATATATATATATCTGTTTGCATGGATGGTGAATACACTCCTGTAGTCGTCATGGGGTTGGGGTTGTAGGATATATATATATATATCCATGCAAACAGATGCCTCAGCCTCCACACACCAACACACATGCACTCCCCCACAGGAACCACACAATTGCTATGATCTTGGCCTCCCCCCAAGAGGGTCCAAATTCTGATGTCTCTCATTGCTCATACCTCATGAACAATCTGCTACCCTTCCCACCGACAGTTCGGTGGCTCTTTCCTACCTGCTCCCCTGCCAGATCCCTCTGAAGCCAGAGGTTTGGTTTCTAACACATGGTCTGACCTGATCTCTGCCCGAGTGACAGATCACCTACCTCCACATCTCTCACCAGCCCCGAGGAGCTTCTGAGCACAGGCACACTAAAGGTAATGGAGGTGATGTGCTTCAGCTTTCTATAACTTTGCCTTTGGGAAAGATTTCAAACACCTCTCCAGATGCTGACTCAGTGACAGCTTAAACCAGGCCTCCAGAGATTAGTTATAGACATTATAACAAGTGGTGTGGTTCTGTGTGTGGAAAGAATTGGAACACGCATCAGGGAACAAATTTAGGTGGTAGGAATCCTTCACTAGATCTGTGTGTGTTTACAAATCTGGCTAAGCAGAAGGCCAGCTGTGTCTCACTTGTGGCGTTAAAGGTTTCAAGGCTTTTGGTTATATTGCTGAACAACCCTGAGGATCAAATGATAAAGGAGGAGTACGAGTGAAGATCTCCAGGTGACCCCAAGAGGAAACAGCTTGGGTTACAGAGGCCAGCAGCGCTCTCTAAGTGGGACATCTAAGTCATGTCAACTCTTGAGACAGAGCCCCTCCTTTGTGGCTACATTGTCTTCCAGGAGCAGAAAATTTCTAAAAGAGTAACTGCTTGCTTGCAATTTCTGCTTACTCTCTAGAATTGTGTGTGTGTGTGTGTGTGTGTGTGTGTGTGTGTGTGTGTGTGTGTATACTATGTTCTATCAGTATTTTTTTATGAACAAATCCAATAATATTAAAATTAAAAAAAATAGAGCCAAGTGCAGTGGTCCACACCACTTGGAAGTCTGAGGTAGTTGGATTGCTGCAGATTTGAGGACAGCCTGGGCTACACAGTGAGTTCCAAGTCGGCGAGGGTGAAAGAAAGAGAGAATGAAGGAGCCATTTGTACCTCCTAAGTGTTTGGAGTACAGCCACAGTCTGCAGTAATGGAGGAACTCAGATATTCAGGACTCTGTCAGCCCGAGATGAATATCTTAGGAACATGTATTACTTGAAGTCTTATGTTCTACAAGCAATAGTCTTCAAGTGCAATTGCAAACAGGTGGGGAAGAATGCCAAGCAGACACAGGGTGAAAGTGGTTACTGTTTCAGTCTTTCTGAGAGGTGAGTTTAGATCAAGCACAGAGGCCACGTGGAGCCTCCTGGGAAATCGTGAGCACACAATATTAATTTGACTTTAATTATTGGTGTTGGTTTTTTTTTTAAACCCCTCTTGCCTTTTCTGGTTCTCATTGTCCATGTAGAAAATTATAACTCATTTAAAGGAAAATCATGAATTTATAACATTTATTTTGGTGCCATATATTGTATCAGATCAGGTGAAATATTCTTCTCCCTACTCTTCATGAAATGATCATCTTAGAAAAAAAAAAAAACTAAAATTCAAACATGACCAAGAAGAATGCACAGAAGCTGTAACACCCAGGAAACTAGCTCCCAGTCCTGTTCCCAGAAGGAAAACAAGGCAAGAGATTGTCCACAGCAGTAGAGCAGGGGTCAGAAACTCTTACATACTGCAGAGTGTTCCCTCCAGAAAACTCTATTCACTCAAAGCCGGGATTCCTGGCTTCCTGCAGAATGTCAGGATCAGTGGTATGAAATAGAGTTGAAGTTTATTATACTTTCTTATTTGGAGTGGGGATTGAGACAGGCTGTGAACTTGGTAAATAGCTGAGGCTAGCCTTGAATTCCTGATCTTCCTGCTTCTGTCCTCCAAGTGCGATGATTGAAGAAGGATGCCAGGAGTAAGCTAGCATGCCCAACTGGAGTTTATAGACTTTGAACATAGACTAGGGTGTGTGGGTATGGTGATATGTTGTGTCCCCCAATATATTGTGCATCCTAATAAACTTGTCTGGAGTCAGGACAGAACAGCCATAATATTAAACATAGAGGTTAGGCAGTGGTAGCACACGCCTTTAATCCTAGCATTCCAGAGGCAGAGATCCGTCTGGATCTCTGTGAATTCAGGGCCACACTGGAAACAGCTAGGCATGGTAACAAGAGCCTTTAATCCCAGGAAGTGATGGCAGAAAGCAGAAAGGTATATAAGGCGTAAAAGCCAGGAACTAGCTGATTAAGCTTTCAGGCTTTCGAGCAACAGTTCAGCTGAGATTCATTCTGGATGAGGACTCAGAGGCTTCCAGACTGAGGAAACAGGATCAGCTGAGGAACTGGCAAAGTGAGGAAGCTGTGGCTTGTTCTGCTTCTCTGATCTTCCAGCATTCATCACAATACCTGGCTTCAGGGTTTTTTTGTTTTGTTTTTTTGTTTTTTTTTTTTTTTTTTTTTTATTTTTCGAGACAGGGTTTCTCTTTGTAGCTTTGCGCCTTTCCTGGAACTCACTTTGGAGACCAGGCTGGCCTCGAACTCACAGAGATCCGCCTAGCTCTGCCTCCCGAGTGCTGGGATTAAAGGCGTGCGCCACCACCGCCCGGCCAGGCTTGTTTTTATTAATAAGAATTTTTAAGATTCGTACTACATGTGGGTTAATAGAAAGATAAATGCTTAGGGGAAAAGTGAATATATTCTTGAATGCAGGCATCTCAAGAAAGAGTCATACTTAAATGTCTTCACAACAGGCATATACATGATTCGGAGGCTCCTGAAGATACATCTCAAAAGATGGCAAGGAAGTTAAATGAAATCCTGGGGTGTATTGGCTGAGTTACAACTGAGATGGTAAAACTGTAGGCCAAAGGGTTTCTCAAGGAAATTAAGACATGTTATTGCTATGAAGACAGGTTAGTTTACAAGTCTCGTTTGTGAAAAAATTCAAAATTACATGTTTACATCTGGAAAAGGAGAAAGACCCCACTCAGAAGTCATGTATCCATAAGTGTCTTTGGGGGCTATTTTAATTTTCCATCTGAAAAGTTCTATATCTAAAAAGGAATGCTGTGTAGGCAACTTTTCCAGAAAATAGTAATTATGCTGAAACTCTTAACCCTCAGCTACTAGGAAACTTCATCCAGACTCTGGGGTTGGAAGTCTCCTTTCTCTTCCTGAGTCCCCTCAATCTTCCTTTTTTTATTACCCTACTTCAAGGGGACCTTTGAATAGACTCAAAAAAAATTGAAGGTGTTGGAGAGAGGGGGAGGAGAGTCATGTGCCAGAGGAACTGAGGTTTAGAAGACGATGGTGACCTTGAAGAAACCCAGACAATCTGGTGTGATCAGAATAGATTTCATTTAAATAAAGGGATGGAGATGAGGAATGGAAAGGCAGGCAGGCGGGCACAGGGTCCTAAAGAGCTCCGTATGTCATGCCAAAATTGAGTTCTATGCTCAAGTCAGCCACTTGAAAGCTTTGTTCGGGAGTTGATGAAAGACCCCTGAATGCCTTAGAGCAAAATGAATCAAAAGGACCCATCAGCTGTTAGAGCTAGCTGGAGGCCAAAAAAAAAAAAACAGCAGCCTTGGCTTTGTTTCTTTTACTATGTTCAACCCATGTGTCGATTACCTTCTGTACAGCAGACTCTCTCCCAGGCACTAGTAATTCAAAGACTGTCAATAAGAGCATGGCCTCTGCATTCAAAGAGCTAGTTGGAGAAATGCACGTTTAATCAGCCTGTTACAGCATAATGTGCATGTAAGATAAGAGGGGAGGTTCCGGCTGCATCTGGAAGAGCATATGGCAGGGGCATCCTAACAAGAGCTGGGAGTCCAGAGAGGCCCATTAATGCACTGAAATAATTCATTATAGATGTGTCTCAGTTGACGAAGGGGGAAGAATAAGGGGTAAGGTCATAAAGTACTTAGAGGTCCAATAATCTGTGATAGGGGCTTAACGTCTCCTTAACAAGAGTATGAAGAGGTCCTGGGGGGTGGAGCTTAGTTGTGAGAGATCTGAAAAAGCACACACCAAGTTCTAGTGAGGCTGTAAAATAAGGCATAGTGGTGCAAACCTGTAATCCCAGCACTTAGGAGGTCATCGGAGTCTCCATAGTGAGTATGGGGCCAGCGAGGACGACAAGAGACTGTCACAGAGAAACAAGCCGTGCAGTGAGGAGTGTGAAGGGTTTTAAGCAGGCGATGGAAAATGTCAACCTTGCGGTTTAAAAGGTCACTCCAGCTGCAGTATGAAAGGTATGGGAACAAGTAGCAGCTGTAACCAAGGCACATGGCAGGGGGTCATCCAAGTAGGAAGCAACCTGACCAAGGAACAGTAAGTGATAATGTAGACCACAGAAAGGAGACAGAAGCTGGAGATGCTTAAGAGGAAATGTCAACTGGACTTAGTGATTAGCCAGAAAGACAGATTAGCCAGAGGAGACATTCCCAGAATGCCTGCACTGGTGTGCCAGCAGGTGTGAGCATCGTTGCAAGGCATATCTACTTAGTCTAGACCTGCTGAGCTTCAAGTGCATGGGGGACATCTCAGACTTGGGATAAGACATAGTGGAGATGATTTCAGAGTTAAATCTTAATTGCAGAGTTGGCCCATCTCCCTCTACTCATGGAGGCTATTATATACAATATCAGGTGATTCGAGTTTTAAGCTTGTATTCCTGTTTTGTTTTGTTTTCATTTTTTTAAAAGTAAATTCCTATGCATTCCAGGCTAGCCTTGAACTCAATATGTAGCCTAGGATGATCCTCCTGGTTCCAGCTCTTGAGTGGTGTGTGCCATCATGCTTAATTTTATGCAGCTAGCTTTGGGGATCAAACCCAGAACTCCTCCTGAAGTGTTATGCAAATGCTTTTACTGAGTCATACTCTCAGTGACCCATCCTTTAAAGTATATGACTTTGTTTAGATTTCAACTAAGATCTTTTTTTTTACCTATTTTAAGAAATAAGGCCAGGTGGTGGTGGTGCATGCCTTTAATCCTAGCACTCAGGAGGCAGAGCCAGGTGGATCTCTGTGAGTTTGAGGCCAGCCTGGTCTAGAGAGTGAGATCCAGGACAGGGATCAAAACTACACAGAGAAACTCTGTCTCGGAAAAAAAAAAAAAAAGAAAAGAAAAGAAAAAAAAAAAGCCAAATAAAGAGCTAAGTCTTGGATGTCAAGTCTCAGAGAGCCGGTCCATTTGTGTGCTGATTGAGTCTTCTACCTGTTTTTCTTGGATCTGGTCATTTCCTGTTGAACGCTTTCTCCAACCGTGTCTTTTGCCGCAGTGGGGCTGGGGTGGAGTGGGGGGTGACAGTTGGCTGTGTGCAGCACACACGCTTTCTATGAAGTGGAAACGGGGCTTGCTTTACCACAATCGTCAAATAACACTTTTCCTCCCCACACGTTGACATCCGAGGTTTCACCGAGGAGCTCCATGAAAGCAGGAGGATTTTGTAGCAGAATATTTCACTTAATATAACTTTGCTCCTCTCCTAAACATTTGCCTAGTTTTTTCCCCCACTATTATTTGTTTCTTCCATGTTAAAATATTAAGGGAAACAGGATTTCCTCAGAGTTGAGAAGGCTCCCTTCTATGAGAGGTGACTCCCATAAAGGAGGTGTTCTCTGTATGGGGACAGAGTGGGACATCAGTGAGGAGAGAGGAATTTAAGTGAGTCATCGAGATCAGCAGTTCTCAATGTGTGGTCCACAACCCCTTTCGGGGATTGAACACCTTTCACAGGGATCAAATATCAGATATTCTGCATATCACACATTCACAGTACCATTCTTAACAGTGGCAAAATTACAGTTTCGATGCAACAATGAAATTAATTTTATGGCTGGGGGGTCACCACAACATGAGGAACTGTAGGAAAGGGTCACAGCCTTAGGAAGGTTAAGAACCACTGCTCTAGACAGTGTCTACTTGTGGATGGTGATCAGAGCCTATTGGACATTTGAAGACCAGGAAAATCTTTTGAAAGATAATAGACACCGGTGCTTATAGAGAGAGCTTTACAATGCCTCTCATGTGTGGCACTGAAACCCCTTAAACCTGCAATAATCAGGGTATGGGGGCTGAACTGAGGAGAGTGAGTTATGGAGACTGCCTGAGCTGATGGCATATGTGTGTGCCCTGCAGGGGCATGGGGAACAGAGGCTTGGTACAATCTTTCCATTCTTAGGACAGCTCAGGGAAAGGCTGGCCTGTGGAGTAGTGCCCATGGCCAGAGAAGCCCTTCTTATATGTGTTTTACAAATAAATATTTTATTTGAAAATCACTTCGATCTGGAAAGCACCCATGAAACCACTCCTTTCTGCAACTCCTTCCAATCAGGTATTGGTAGACCAGGTCCCTGGATTGTGTCTCTCCTGGGGGGGGGGGGGACTCTCAACTTCTGCGCACATAAAAGCAATATGTTGATTAAGACCCTCTGCTTCCAGGTTTTCACTTTACACATTGGTTTGGTGTATTGTGACTAATTATGAATTCAATAGGCAACTGATTAAAAATTAAATTGGCCACATGGCCCTCTCCGATTTTGCTGGCAGTTTGATGGTTATTATTAACATGCTCCCACATGCCTCATGAAAAATAATCAAGCCTGAGAGTTGAAGTGTATCCCCTTGGATTGGCAATGAGGTATAATGATGTTGTTCTCCGGTTTGGGAGACCCCGAAATGGTTCCCCTGATCCTGAATCTTGGTTCCGTTGGTTAACTCCAACTATCCTAAGGATGCTTAGTTTGGTGCACTTGTTAATAGGAAGTCTTATTCTCTGCAGATGCTGCATTTCTCCAGGGACCTAATGGGTGTGTGACATGGGAAGCCCCAGGAGACCATATGAGAAACTAACTCAGGAAATCTAGTCTCTAGGACTTTTCTTTTTAAATTGTTCACTGCAGATTTTTCTTATAACTGCTGTTTTAGTCATCCTTTTCTGGTTTATTTTTGTCTTCTATGTCTTCTGGCACATTCCTCTTCATTGCCCTAGATAAGCCAGAAGGACCAATGGCGATAAATGGAGCCAGGGGTAAACAGGTGTTGGGGTAAAAAAGGCAGCTAGAAGGAGCGCTCTTTGTAAGAGGAAGATGGGTGGAGCTAACAGAGGTTTGCAAACGGATCAAGGGACCCAAGCTTACTGGCATTAAGCACGTCTCTAAATGTCTGTTCCTTCAGGTAGTTGTGTTTGCACATCCTCTGTACACATGTAGTCAGTACCTTAGAGAATAGAGAGATGGGCGTGCATTCCACCTGACCACGTCCTGACTGCCTTACAGTCCAGTGATGGAGACAGATATGGAGATTCTTCCCACACAGTGACATCAGTTCCTCGTGGATGTGCTGAGTACCAGCAAAGCACAGAGGGCAGAGGGGGCACTTAGCAGGGCATACTGGCATCAGATGACTCCAGCTAATGATTCTGAATTGGGTCACATAGAAGTAATTAAGATGGAAAGGCCAGGTACAATAAAATAGCTCCCAAGAATGGTGAGGAATTTCCTAAGTGAATCTTTTGCTGTATTTTCTAACCGTAAGGCACATTTCTCACATAAAGCTTTGTAAATTACTCTGTTTTTCAGCTCAGGCCACTGAAATAGCTCAGCATGCAAATTGATTTATTCATATCAAATTTGTAGAGATTAAATGCCTGGGCTGTGAGACAAAATACTTTTCTATAAACACTGTCCTGGCCAGGCATGATGGCTCAAGCCAATAAACCAGCAGAGCCATCCAGGATTGCCACAGTGTGAGGTCGTCCTGATCTACACAGCAAGTTCCAAACAAGCCAACCCAGCCTACAGAGTAAGATCCTGTTCCAAAAAACCCAAACACGGAACAAAACAAAACTGCTCTAATCTGCCTTAGTCTCAGCACTGCCAAGTTAAGAGGTTCCTGAGTTTGAGGTCAACCTGGGCTACACTGTGACACCTTGTCTTAATCTGTTTCCCATCAGAAACACCTACCCTAAACCCCAGCATTTAAGAACATATGTTCGGTTTTTTATATCTGTTCTTAGTATTTTGTGTCTTATCCTATTATTTTATTATCTTAATTGATTTAGAACAATTGCACATTTTTGCCAGGCACACTCTCATATTGTTTACATGATGCTACATGTATATATTGTGTCCATCTTTAAGAGTTTGGAGTTTTTTGTTTCGGTTTCGTTAATTTGCCTGTGTGCCTGTATATGTGGGTGGTGGTGGGGTGGTTGTGTTTTTGTGTGTCTATATGTGTATGAGATGTGTTTGGGGCCATGGGTCTCCACTGGAGTGTGGAGGTCAGAGGACCACTTTGTGGAGTCGGTTCTCTTCTTCTACCTTTATGTGGGTCCCAAACATCAAATATAGGTTGCCAGGCTTGCTTGACAAGCCCCATTACTCAGAATCAGTGATTGGCCTATTTTTCATTTTTATTTGTCTGGAAAGAAGTACAGCAGCACCCATCATTCAGGGTGTAACTTCTGTTCCCGGTACCTATAGGCATGGCAGCTACTTGATCTTTGAGGAAAAGCTTAACCTTTTGGTCCCATAGTTTCCCTGTCTGTAAAATGGAGCTAATTATAATATCTGTGCAAAGCTACACAATCCAGAAGCTCACCTCTACTCTGCTAACACAAGATTTCCTTGTGTCCGATAATTTGCTAAGATTCATAGAACTCACCGACAGCTGTGTGCTCACGGTTATTGCTTATTTCCATGCAAGACTATATATAGATTATAACTCGGAGAAAGGGTACATGGGGCTCAGCATAAAAATGTTGCCAACATGTAGCTTCCAGTTGCTCACTCCCTATGAGGTCATGGAGCTGCATTATTTCCCAGGGATTGATATGTGACAATTTGTAAAGCATTGCCGGACACCTGGCCTCCTGTGTCCACAAGTGACTGGACCTCCATACAGCTGACCTCAATATTTAACCCTTTCAAAATTCTACCTAAAGTCACAGCCTTAGACTTTTCCATGCAGCCACAGAATCTCTAGGGAACAAAGGTCAAAACTAGACTTCTAATAAACTCAAATTATTTTGTTCGTGTGTTAGGAAGACAGAGTCTTGTTATATAGCCTTGGCTGATCCAGAACTTATTATATAGACCAGGTTGCCTCAAACTTGCAATAGCAATCCTCATGCCTCCTGAATTCTGAAATCACAGGTGTGTATCACCAAATCTGGTGTTTGGGGGTTTTGTTTGTTTGAGGCAGGCCTTCCGAAGGCCTTGAACTCCTGATCACCCAGTCTCCACTTCCCAAGTGCTAAGCGAATAGATACTGCCATGTCTAGTTGGGTCTGGCTAAAAAATTCACATTGAAAAAAAAAGAAGAAGAAAAATTAAATAGGTAAACAGGACATGCCGAGGCCATCCTGAGCAGTAATGAGTATCTAGTGAGCAGTAGGCCAGTCAGGGCTGCCTAGCTGGACCACATCACAAACAACCTAAAAGATATAATAAGCATTAAGTACAGTGTAATTAGAACACTATCTAGCACAAAACAAATCTAGGATTTTATATAGCTACTAGTAACCATCCTTTCTGATTGCCTACTTTTATACCTAATGTCATCGTAGATACTATAACAAAATTTAAGTGAGTGAGCTACAGTTCATACACTTGTAGGCAATATCCAGCAGTTGGAATGAGGTCAGCAAACTCAGAATATGGCCAGTGCTTCCTAAATCAATACCAGCTGGGCTGGAGGGCTGCAGCTTAGGGAGGCTGCTTCCTGGTAGAGTTGGCTTCAGCAAAGCTTTGAGGAAGAGGGGACCTGTGAGCGGGATTTTTTTGGTTTTTCGAGACAGGGTTTCTCTGTGTAGCTTTGTGCCTTTCCTGGAACTCACTTGATAGCCCAGGCTGGCCTCGAATTCACCGAGATCCGCCTGCCTCTGCCTCCTGAGGGCTGGGATTAAAGGCTTGCGCCACCACCGCCTGGCATGTGAGCCGGATTTGAAAGGGTGAGGAGGAAGGGCAGTCTAGAAGGCCACAGAAGGAAGTAAAGGAGAATAATTAGAAATGGGACACAGGGCCCCTTCAGGGAATCCAGAAGGGCTGACGTGGCAAAATGCAGAAGTGACAGGTGGAAGAGATGGGGAAAATCCGGTAGAAATAGAGTCCAGCCCGACTAAGGAAGTGTCCTGTGTTGTCCTTTGTTTTGTATGGAGTCAGACAATTTAAGGCCCTAAGGAAACCCTTGAAGTAAATACGTTCATTTTATGACCCCAGTCTGTGAATTGCTTTTTCTCCCCTAATACCCTATCAGCCAACACCCTTGCTTCAGTTGGTCACTTACAATTCATCCTGCAGGAAACAGCTCAGGAGTGACTTCTTTGTATCACAACTTCTTTGTAACACACACACACACACACACACACACCCAGTAGGACTGTTTCCTATTTCTTCCTCTACCACACACAGCCAGGTCTCGTCATCTCAGTATATACTTGGCGTCTGGTTCAAAATAGGCATCTGATGGGGAAGGTGGCAGGAGGGGGAGACGGAGGAGGAGAGACATGGACATGGAATCTTGAAATATCGACAGAATTTAGACATGAGGGATGGGTGTTTCTAGTGGTCCTAAGGAGAAACAAGCAAAAAGGTACTGATGCCTAGGACATGATCAGTGCTTGTAACTGCATTGCAAAGTCTTAAGATGCCCAACACTTAGTATAAGGAGTATGGAAACGCCAACAGGAGCAGAGGGATAGCTTACTTAGTAAGACTAATACAAGATTAACTAGGATTCCTGTGCTGGTTTCCTTGTCTTACATAAGCCCTAGTTAAATCCTTACAACAACTCAGTGATAGAGGTGCGCTTCTCCCCAATTTGCAGATTAAGAAATAGAGGCACGAAGATTGCCAAAAACAAGACTCTTGATATCAGTGGTAGAACTGTAAAAACTGGCTCTTGTCAAAAATTTTTTTATCAAGTCTAAATAAAAGGAAGTTATGGAGCTGGAGTCTGAGCCAGTGTTGAGCTAAATCCTCAGTTCTTTCCTGTTGTTGTAATAAAGGCTAATTTTCTTTTCCTCTGGGCCTGACTGACTCTATGCCAGGCTTCTAATGCATGGTACCATGACGTTGGGTATGTATGAAGGGCCACCCACTGATCTGTTCATCTGAACAAGTTGCATTTTTTTTTTTTTCACTTTCGAAGACCAGACATCCAAGAGGCTTTTTATTGACTCGGAACAAAAGCAGCCTGGTGGTTTAAGTGGTCTGTGTAGTGATCACCCAGCAAGGCTTCTGCAGAGAGAAACTTCCTGCACTAGACAGAAAGAGCAGCGTGAAGCATTAGGAGACGCAGCTCTTCAGAGAGCCAGTCTTCAAGGGTGAGATGTGTTTGCGCTGGCTTTCCCCGCTGAGGCGGGTGTGCACGCTCTCTTTAATCCTATCATTTTGTGTAATTTAGACGCTACTTATTGGATTTTCCCTCCTCCTTTCATCTGGCAGAGCACTTGGCTTAGTATTTCATTCACAGAATAGAGAGAAGACCCTGGCTTGTCTTGGAAGAGATCTGAGATTCTCCCCTTCCTAGATTTTAATATTGGGGAGAAAACATGTGCATGTATGAATATAGATGGCCCCAGCCAGACTCTATAGGAGGGTTTTGGATCCTCTGGAACTGGAGTTATAGGTGGTTGTGAGGTGCCCAATGTGGGTGTTAGGAACCAAACTCAGGCCCTCAGAGCAAGTGAAGTGTATGCGTGCTCTTAATCACTGAGCCAGCTTTCTAGCCACATTAAATGAATCTTACCCTACCTACCCTGTGGAAAAGTCAACCAACTAGATGATTAGGTTTGGATTTCCACCCCCAGAGTATTAATGCCCCCACCAAGCTGTGAAACGACAGCCTTTGAAATGAAGGAGAACTATCACAAATGTTAAGAATTGAATGTACCACCAATGGAATCAATGTGCTGTCCAGCCATTGTCAACCAACACGAAGATACTCACTGAAGATCTGTGGGAGGGAAACAGATTTCTCCAGCAGTTTAACAAATTCTCATAGGAACCAAAAATCAATAAACACAACCCCAGTTCCGAGTATGGTTTGCTGTTTTGCAAATATGGTTAAGCTAAACCTGTAAGCATATTTTCTGTTTAAATGTAGTTAGAAATAAATTAATGTAGCTTAAAATATTTATTTATGTTTACATGTGTACTTGTGCATGCTAATGTGTACCACATGTGTGCACGTGTCCGTGGGGACCAGAAGAGGGCATCAGATCTTTTGTAACTGGAGTTACAGGGGTTTGTGAACTGTTGAATGTGGGTGCTGGGAACTGAGCCCAGCTCCTCTGCAAGAGCAATAAGAATACATAACCAGCCGGGCGGTGGTGGCGCACGCCTTTAATCCCAGCACTTGGGAGGCAGAGCCAGGTGGATCTTTGTGAGTTTGAGGCCATCCTAGTCTACAGATCGAGATCCAGGAAAGGCGCAAAGCTACACAGAGAAACCCTGTCTCGAAAAACCAATAAATAAATAAATAAATAAATAAATAAATAAATAAATAAATAAATAAATAAATAAATAAATAATACATAGCCACTGAGCCATCTCTCCATCCTCAAAACCATGTCTTTGCAATGGTGGATAGAGCCATAGATTCCTCTTGTGAGCAGCTAGTAGTAAGTGGAAGTAGCCACTCCTAAGAGAGAAGAGACACCAAGGCTCATTTCTCAGCCTTCCTAAGTTGAGGAATGGGGAAGGAGGCTGAATTTTAAGAAAAGTGTTTGTGTCAAAGCTGGTTGCTGAGGAATGCAAAGAAAATGTTTCTTTAACTGAGAGAAGGTTAGAGTGCCCTCGTGTGTCCTTGCATAGAAATGTTTTCAGCTCGTTACAAAATTTTAAAAAGCTTCCATCTCTTTGTTGATCTTCCTGCGCTGGAGTGAAGACTAGGCATTTAGCAATAATGGCAGCCAAAGGATGTTAGCATTTGGCAATAATGGCAGCCAAAGGATGTTATAGAAGATGCGGAGCAGCATCTGTGGCTTGCTTAGATGATACAGCAGCAGAAGCAGCAGTGCTATGCCTACGGTATTCTTGGATAGCACCAGTCATCAAGACCTGGACTTCTGTCCTAGGTAGTCATTGGCAAACCTTGCGACTCTGAAGCCAAGGCAAAGCCTCAGTTTCTTCATCCACAATAAGCCTATGTATCCAGTGCTGAACGGATTATGACAGAGAATAAATGATGTAAGCAAAATGTCCAAGCCTGCCATTGGTAGTAAGCACACTAGAAACTGAAACAGTTTATTTCCAGACCAGAGCCTATGTGAGGAACCAATGACAGGTTAGCTGTGAAGCCTGAGGTTCGAGCACTGGAGTGGCAACATCTCTCTAGTCTTGAATGAAAGTCTTCCACAAATACTGCGTGTGAGGGCAAGAGACGCTTTTAAAAGAACATGTGATTTCTCCAAGATAAATTACTCTTTTTTTTTTTTTTTTTTGGTTTTTCAAGACAGGGTTTCTCTTTGTAGCCCTGGCTCTTCAGGAACTTGCTTTGTAGACCAGACTGGCCTCGAACTCACAGAGATCTGCCTTCCTCTGTCTCCCGAGTGCTGGGACTAAAGGTGTATACCATCACCCAGCTCAATTATTCTTTTAAATAGGGAAATATAAGTGGAGTTAGCGATGTGCCCTTTCCACAGATGGCAGAGGTGGCATGTATCTGATCTCTGGCACTAAGGTCTGAGTGGTCAAAAAGACTCTGGAGGGCTGCCTTTGTAGCTCAGGGGTAGAGCTTGCCTCGTGGGCTGAGACCCTGAGTTTCATAGCACCACAAAAAGAAAAAGAAAAGGAGGCCAGTTATGAAATAGGATATTTGAAAATTGGATTTGATTTCTGCCATTGATCATTTCTTAAAGTTCCTTGAGAAATCTCTATTGGTTAAGAAGCTAATGATATAAAGTCAATAAAATCAGGGGAACACAGTAGTTGGGTGGGTCTATCCTTTTACTTTATTTTGCAGTCTCTGACAAAAGCTTCCTCAGCTAAAGCATTTGGCAAAATTGCAGTAAATGAAGTCATTTGGGCCCAATGAACTTTCAAAGATTCCCTCCAGTAATCCTCACTGCTATCCTTCTCATATGCGTGGAAGGGAAATATCATTATTTGTGATACAATGAGATCTGACCTTTAAATGTCAGCACGGTGCAGGGTCTGGCCATCCCTTCGGCATCTTCTACCTGCCTAGCAGAGAATTGAGGGAAGTGGTTCAATAGTGTATAAATTGGGAAAGGGAAGGGGGTGGGAGAGTAAAAGGAATATATCAATAGAACCTCCATCTTTCCTTATAGAACCAGGGAAAGAGAAGGAAGAGGTGGCCTGGCTTCCTTCCTCTAAATTCTTTTTTTTTTTTTTCCTAACAATTTACTTTTAGTTTATGTGCATTGGCATTTTGCCTGCATGTTTAGCTGTGTGAGGGTGTCAGATCTCCTGGTACTAGAGTTGCAACAGTTGTGAGCTGCCATATGGGTGCTGGGACTTGAACCTGGGTCCTCTGGAAGAACAGCCAGTGCTCTTAACCACTGAGCCATCTCTCCAGTCCCCATCTTCTAAATTCTTACTCTGGATATCATCGTCACAGGGAGGTATGTGTAGATTATTGGTGAGAGCACATAGGAAGCTTCTCAGAGCTGGTGAACTTTGCCCCTCACCCCAGCGGCTTGTCCACCACTTCTGGTAATGTGTTACCTTTCAATACAGCAAAGGCAGCCCATGAGGCTGAGGTGTTTATTATTTACAGGAAGTTTCTCATCAGCTGCATCTGTGAATACAGAACCCCTGGTCCTATACCTCAAAAGCCTGAAGCAACTCCACCACCTCAGTATTCTTCAGGGCAGTGAGAAGCTTCTGATGATGGACCTTCTCTGTGGTCAGAAATCTGTTGTCAACTGCTGCAAAGATGCTCCCTGCCTCGTGCTTGAGCAAGTTAGCTGAACAATAATTTTCAGATGTTGTGCTTACTTCAGTAGTATTTGTCAAATATTATTTGTGGTAGTTGCCTGTAACTTCCCAATTTGTCCTTGTACATTTATTTATGGTACACATTACTTTTGTTCTTAGGATGCTTTCCAGGTCAGTATCAGTTGATTATAATGCTTTATACTGCTAGTCTTTTTATAATTAAGGTTTTAATTCCAGTATACCAAAAAGAAAACCTTGTGAGTCTCTAAGGAATCTGCCTGGAACTCAACTCTGTAGCCCAGGTTGGCCTCGAACTCTCAGAGATCCACCTGCCTCTGCCTCTTGAGTGCTGGGATTAAAGGCAGGCGCCACTACCACTCCGCCAAGGAGTCTGTCTTGATCACAGGATCTTACTTCTTGCACGTTTCCATCCGTGTCTGCCCTGCCTGTGGCACCACATTCTGCTTACTCTAGATCTGCAGCTGCCCCAGGACTTTGGTTCACATTCAACCAGCCAAGAGATATAGTCTCACAACAGAGAAGAGTGTCTGATAGACAGGGACCTCAAAGCAGAGTTGGACTGAGACCCAGGTGTGCTTTCAGACAAATTAATGATCAATCCTCCGTTCCCGTGGTCACTTCGAAACAGTCTTCATTTTGTCAGAAATGGAGAGGTAAAACTGTATCGAATCCGTGAAAAATCTCCACTGGGTTAGTCTCCCTCTGAAGTTCTCTCCTCAGCCCTGCAGCCCTCTGGGAGGTCCTCGCCTGCCCCGAGTCCCAGCATCCTCAGCTTCACATCTCTGCTTTTCTCCCCTCCTCAGCAGAGTGAGTGAAGTCTTGCCAGCCTTCTCCCGCCACACGTGCATGTCCCGCCCAATGATGAGGACCACTTCAAGTGCATGAAGAGCCCTTCATGCTGGAGATGGATGTTTCAGCTGTGTGTAGCAAACAGAAGAGAGCAGGGTTACCCAGAATCCTTATGCTCGGAGGATTACAAATGACTTGCCGTTCCTTATCACATGTTTATATTCAAGACTAGGAAATTTTTTTATGAGTTACTTTTCCTCCCAAGTGTGTCTTGTAAAAAAAAAAAATTGTTTTGTCTTAACACTGTGCTCCATGTCCTAAGGAGCTACTGGTGAAAACCTGCATCAACCTGCCCTGAATTGCTGTAATATCCTGGTCTCTTCTCTCGCTGCATCACCAATGTGCCTTTCCATGTGCCCTTACTTAGAAACCCCAAAACCCTACAGAGCTGGCAGCTGTCATGTGTTAGGCAGATGCTGGAAAATGAAGTGAGCCAGCCAGAGTCTCCAGAGGAAGTCAGTCCATACTCAAGACATTTTTGTTTACTCATTTGTAAAACAGCAGTTTGTCCTTCAGACCTCAGAAAAATATTCAGAGTTTTCAATCAAAGGATCTTGGACAGAAACATTGGGAGCAGGTGGTACAGGACTGAGAACTGAATCCAGGATCCCATGAATGCTAAGAGAGCAAGCTACTAACTAGCTACATCCCCAACCCTGAGTGGGAACATATTTTTAATACTTCAACTTTAATACATTTGGATTTGGGAGGAATTTCTTAAAAAACCATAGACAATTAAGCACTTTGAGTGAGATAATGTGTTTGAGGACCTGAACCTCATTTTATTTCTTACAGTTCTGAGGCTCAAACTCACAACCTTGTGCATACTAAGGCAAGTGCTTTACCACTGATCACTCTAGGCCTCTTAGATTTTAGAAACTTGTTCTTATTTTTTTTTTTTTTTTGTTTGTTTTGTTTTTTTTTGTTTTTTGTTTTTTGTTTTTGAGACAGGGTTTCTCTGTGTAGCTTTGCGCCTTTCCTGGAGCTCACTTGGTAGCCCAGGCTGGCCTCGAACTCACAGAGATCCGCCTGCCTCTGCCTCCCGAGTGCTGGGATTAAAGGCGTGCGCCACCAACGCCCGGCAAAGAGCTTTTTTTTTTTTTTTTTTTTGGTTTTTCGAGACAGGGTTTCTCTGTGTAGCTTTGTGCCTTTCCTGGACTGGAGCTCGCTCACTTGGTAGCCCAGGCTGGCCTCGAACTCACAGAGATCCACCTGGCTCTGCCTCCCGAGTGCTGGGATTAAAGGCGTGCGCCACCACGCTGGGCTGAAACTTGTTCTTATTAATAGCCCAGGCTAGCCTCGAACTCTCAGACCCTCCTTCCCTGGCCTCCTGAATGCTTAAATCACAAGAATGTTCCATCACTCCCGCCATGAGATTTTTGTTTGTTTGTTTGTTTGTTTTGTTTTTTGAGACAGGGTTTCTCTGTGTAGCTTTGCGCCTTTCCTGGAACTCACTTGGTAGCCCAGGCTGGCCTCGAACTCATGGAGATCCGCCTGGCTCTGCCTCCCGAGTGCTGGGATTAAAGGCATGCGCCACCACCGCCCCGCTCGAGATTTTTTTAAAATAGAAATTCTATATGGACACTGTCTTTCAGTCTGTGTTTAAATCACGCATGAACTCCAAGCAACCAAGCCATCAACCCTGAAACCTGGTGTTAGAACGTCCATCTGAGGAGGAGCTAGTATCCAGCTGAGCCTTTCAATTTCTGATTCCAGTTCCAGTTAGGATCTATTCTTTTCTTCTTTAAAAGATGGGAGCAAATTGCTTGTCGTTCTTTGACTTAGACCCTAATGGCTTGTCTCTGCACACTACGACACTGCTTTGCCTTTTGTTGTTTACACAGGACATTGTAACTAAGGCCTAGCTTTGACTTCATTGCTTCCAGAAGGCACTGACTGGCCGTTGATATCATGTGGCTGATGTAGCTTAACTAAGATAAAGTATGAGGTCTTCTGTGTTGGGGCATTTTTAGCATTTTCTTAATTTTGTTGGTTTGAGACAGGAAAAGGTCCCTGTGGCTAAAATCTTATTAATTTTCCCAGGACATAAAAATTGTATATCCCACATTAATTTAGAAAAACACTTGACATTCAGTGTAATTTTATGCACCATCATCTCCAGTAGAAAGTTGGCTGTACCCAGTAGGCTTTTTGTATGGTTTGATGTGGGGTTTTTTTCAAGCAGTTTGCATTATTGTGGCCTCATATGACCAGTATAGATTAATAGTTGGGAAAAGAACATGCAAACCACATATCACACAAAGTAACATGCAGAGTGAGGTAATATAGCTGAGCCCTAACTGAACACCACAACTGGAACAGCCCATCTTAGTTGCAATAGAAATTATATGATTAAGTTCTGTTCTGGCTTTATTTTTGACCAGAAACAACTTGGGGAGGGGGGAAGGGTTTATTCCCCTCCATCATTTAGTCAAGGTAGGAACTCAAGCAGCTAGTCACATCCATAGCCAGGAGCTGTGAGAAACAAATAGAAGCTTGCCTGCTCACTTTGCTTGCTTGCTTGCTTGTTGCTTGCTTACTTGTTTGCTTGTTGCTTGCTTGTTACTCGCTTGCTTACTTGTTTGCTTGCCTGCTTGCTTGTGCTACTTAGCTAGCTTTTTCTATTCTTATACAACCCAGAGGGTCAGCCCTTGAGATGGTACCACCCAGTGAGCTGGGTCAATTATCAACCAAGAGAATCTTTCACAGACATGTCCACAAGCCAGTCTAATCTAGGCAGTCCCTCAGCTGAGACTCTCTTCATGGGCAGTTCTAATTTGTATCAAGTTGATGGTTAAAAGTAACTGGCACAAATTTCACTAGGAATGTAGCATTTACATGGAGTTTAATGACTCCCAAAAGAGGTTAGACTATTATTTACTTTAAAAGAATGCTTGTAGGATATATTCTTATACCTTACTTATGTTGACATTAGTAAAAATATTTCCATAAAATAAATTTTATTTTAATTCTTTTTTTAAAAAGATTTATTTAATTATTATGTATACAGTGTTCTGCCTGCATGTATACCTGCATGCCAGAAGAGGGTACCAGATCTCATTACAGATGGTTGTGAGCCACCATGTGGTTGCTGGGAATTAAACTCAGGACGTCTGGAAGAACAGTCAGTGCTCTTAACATCTGAGCCATCTCTCCAGCCCCTTATTTTAATTCTTTTAACACATTTTCCCAACTAAAAGGAAGGTAGTTTCTCCTTCCTTGAATAAGAATTAGTTTGGTGTCTGTCATTTCAGGGTTGACCAATCAGAGTGTCCAACTTTAGTTACATGCTTATATGTAGACCTGGAGGTAACAGAGGATGTTAAATATCAACTTACATAACAATATGTAAATGTAACACTACAAAAATCTGATTAAAAATAAGATTTTTTAAAATTGGTTTTTCCATAGACTCACTTGAGGGTGTCTAATTCCATCAGGCTAGAAACAAATTTCAAGAACATCTATGGAGCTTTCAATAGCATGTTTTCACATTGAGCAGACTGGACATAAGAGAAGACTGGAGATCTCTATTAAGTTTAGTTGAGTTTTATAAGTTTAGTACCAATTTGGGCTTATGTTATGCAACACTGTAATCTAAAGTAATTATATCTGATGCTGAGTTTTGTATGTAATAAAGATATATCACTTACACTTGTCTTCCTCCCTCCCAACTTTAAATGTTAACCTTTTAGAAGCTTGGCAGTTTCCCAACTAGAAATATTTGCTGAGATCTCAAAGATTTGGTTCTCAGATATAATTGGCAAAGAGAAAGCAATAAATAATGAGTACTAATGAGTTTGGGCTTATTTTGTTGCCAAGGACCCCTCCAAGTGCTCACTCAGTCTTTATAACAAACTGAGGAGTGTTACTAATGTCATTCCCATTTCACAGAAATGACTACATTTCTATCACATAGTGAGTAAGCAGCAGAGGCAGGATGATGAACTCCAGCAGCATGGTACCATGTGGGAACTCTCCATTTCATTTACTCAGAGCTATGGCTGTTTTCCAAATTTGTTTTATCATTCATCACTTGTAAATATCTATTTCTTAAATTAACAGCTTGTAAACTTGGGTCCTTTGGGGTTGAATAGACATAGAAATAATCTATTCTTGGGATGATACCTAGGAATACTGGAAAAAAAACTGGAGAGAGTTAATGGTTCCCTATTATTGTTCTGGAACAGAGAGTGGGGACAAAATTTCCCATATGAGGTCCAACAGATGACCAGTGGGAAAGGGTTTCTGAAGGGACTGAGGGACATGCCCATTAAGAATAAGGCAGTCGAGGTGCCATCCAGACAAGCCTGGGGCTCAGTCTAGAGTAATGTTCCTCAGCATGCTCGCATAACCTCCCCACAATGAGTCTTTTTAACATTTCTGCTATGAACATGTATTTTTCAATACTAAAGATCTGAAGTGATGCTCAGTGGTTAAGAACTTACACTGCTCTTGCAAAGGACCAGAATTTAATTCCTCACATCCATGTTGGGCAGCTTGCAACCTCTTGGAACTCCAGCTCGGGGGATCCAATGTTCTATTCTGGTCTCCTTGAACACTGCATACATACACACAAACACAAATAAATAAAAATAAAATACTTTTTTAACTTAAAAAAGTTAAGGTTACTGTATATTTGCTTGTGTGCTATGCATATAGCTGTGTTTTGTCATAGAATAAGAATTTTTGTTGACTGTTCTCACCTCCTCTGAGTTTTTATAATGTTGGTACCTTGAGGCATCATCCCCAAGATGAATGAAGAAATCAGGCCAGGGAAGGTGGGGCCAGAGAACCACCTGGAGGGCGTACTGAGCTTCAGAATTAGAGGGCTCCCAAAGGCAGAGTTGTACCTGTGGCAGGTGGGAACAGAATGGTTCCTAAATATTTGAGGTCAGGAGCTCTTTAATGTGGCATCACCATCCCTACCTCCATCCTCATAGCTTCCTCTTCCTTCATTCTTGCTTCTGTGGCTATAAGGAATGTCACTTCATTCTGAAATGCCACTGTGCTTCAGTAATGTGATGTATCATGGCAGACTGTGTTGTCTGAGTTATTGCTGTGTTATTAGGAAGCTGGGTTTCCAGGAAATTCGCTTTAAATTCCTTTTAATTGAGCTCAGAAAATGACTCCCACTCCAATTTGTGAGGTCTAGGTAATGACAGTGCTTTAACTAAAAACTGCTGCGTGCTCCCTTGAGCTCTTGGATCCCCAAGAAACAAACAGCAGAGAGAAGGGAGCAGAGATTTGTGTTCCAGATAAAGAACAAACTGGTTGTCCCTGAAACTCACAGGGAGGGCCAGCTCATTTTCTTGTTCCTGGCCTCTTAGAGGATGCTGTCCAGCCATGCCCTCCAAGAGGGAGTAACCCTAATTCCAAACGAAGACACCACTAACCCTCCTCCATCCCATCCTCTCTTCCCTGGTGATTTAACTGCTTTGTTCAGAACTCGATCTTAACTGAGTGCACATCACAAAGATCGTAATCATTAAGCCACCTGTCTAGTCACCCCTAGAAGGCACACTAGTGAAAGCAAGGCCTCCTGACGGCCTCTTCTCCAATAATAAGCTGTAACAATTCAGTGGGTCGAAGGGGACCTTTGTGGGTCGGCGAAATGATAAAAGAGGTATCCCTAGACATGAGAAAGTCTAGCCAGCAGATTAGTGCTTCAAAATTTGAAAGCATTCTTGGAACAACCTAAAAATGTTAGGCAAGGTTAGTCTTATATTTGTGGCAGTGGATGCCAAACCTGAGAATTCAACAGCATCATTTGGGGAGGGGGGGGTTTCAACCTCCACATAAGTGAGATTCTGAGTTGGCGTGTCTGGGGTGGAATCCTGGCACTGATGTTTTTTTAAAGCTCTACCCTACCCCTGAGATTCGCGTATGTGTCCAAAGCTGAGAATCTCTGCTTTCCATTACAAAGTATTGTTACATATATGAGAGAGTCCCTGCAGGTATCATACAGGGAAGCAAACTACTCGAAGAGAAGAATGAAAACCCAGTGCAGATTGATGTTGTCAACCTGGATCAGACTTCGGGGAGTGTAATAACAGGCAGTTTATTCCCAATGTATTTAAGCCCAGTTTAATTTGGAAAAAAAAAATTTCCTGGTATAATACAATCCCTGTTGCACAGGGAAGCATAATACATTGAAACTCAAGCTCAGGGCACCTTTCTTCCAAGAAGATGGGTTCTTGGAGATATGCTACTTGTACTAGATTAAGGGCCTAAAGATCTGGCATGGTCTAGGTCATACAGACAGCATGAAGGTCATTTGGGCTATTAGCCACCTCTGGTCCTGGTTGTGGGAACTTGGAAGAGCCTCTGGCTATCAGTGTCATTTAGATTACCAGTCACCACCAGTCTTGGTTTTAAGAGCTTGATATGGCCTGAACCAACAGATAATACAAATCACCGGGCCGTTTATCACGCTCTCAATTCTCAGCTTTCTGGATGGAAGAACAGGTTTTTTCATCTTTTCCATTGGAAAGACAGTCCTGTGTGTTTAACTAACATTCCTGGTTTCTCCGGAGAGTCTGTGGATGCAAAGACCTTCGTGCTATGTTCCCAACACATATAATGTTCCAGGGTTTTGCATACATCAAGAGGAACAAGAAATGCAAAGTGCTGTTGAATGTATAAAAAACAGGAAGAAACAAATATAGCAATAGCTATAAAATTAAAGAGATTGCAGACAACTAAATTTCAAGAACTTGGAGAAAAAATTCTCATCTTTTAAAAATGACTTATTTATTTTTTATTTATGTATATTTCTGTGAGCTTGCATGAGTATATGTATGTGTACAGGAGCCCATGCATGTCAGAAGAGGATGCTTGATCCCTCAGAACTGGAGCTACAGGTGGTTATGAGCCACCATATGGGAACTGAACTCTGATTCTCTGCAAGAGCAGAAAAAGCTTTTGGTAACGGAGTCATCTCTCTAGCCCCACCCAAAATTAGTCCTGGGAGTACAGAGCATGAAGGAGGGACTCATATGACCAAAATTCTAGCTTTGTTTCATTATATAGTCCAGGTGGCCGGAAACTCATAGCATCCTCCTGCCTCTGCCTCCTAGGTACTGGGATTATATGTGTGAGTTCTACATTTCCAGCTTTGTGGGGAAGGCTCCACCTGGTGGTCTGAACACACAATGAATTAGTTATTTCCAAAACCTACTGTTGATGTCACCACCACCACCACCACCACCACCCCAAGGAAATATTCTTTCGTCCCCTCATTCCCTACAAAGTATTCTGGAACTTCTGTTGATAATTAATCCAGTCACAGGGACTTGAAATTTGGGACTGGATTTAAAGTCTTTCGTCCCCATCATCCAGTTCCCTTTACCCAACCGGTTACCAGAACTTTACATTGCCATCACTGTTACTTTATTTACTCCGTGTTAATAAAAATTTTGTGTGGGGAGGGGAGATAAGTAGAAAGGGCAAAACTATTGAAAAGACCTCTTATTGGGTGAAAGTTGCTTTTGACTTCTGTGGGCATAGGTAAGATAACCCCCTTGGAGCATTCAGCAACCTGAACCAATATCACACCCTACAGAACACAGGTGGGGTGTGGGGGATGGAGCACCGAATGTTGGGGAGGTTGAGGTGGACTTGGAGGTTGAAAGGAGGACAGAGTCCAAGGGAGACAGACAGCTGTTCTCAGGAACTCTGCTCACTCTCACTCTTGTGGGGTGGGCTTCTCTTCCTTCCGTGGAGTGGGCTGGGAATGGTGTGTGTCCTGTGCAATCAGAAATGGTCCCCGGGGTCCCATGACTGTCACATTTCTGCACAGTTCTCAGCCGAGCAAAGCATTGGGGGTTGTTAGCACATCTCCCCGTGGAGCTGAAATTGGGCTCAGCACCAGCAAGCACACTCCAGAGGAGATGTGTCTGTCCTCCATGCTTGGCGCCCAGCTATTCCCTGGTGCCCAGGCAAGAATGAAGCGGAGTGTGTGCCTTGCACTCTGTTACATACCGTGTCCCAAACAGCTGGCTCGTTAATGCAATTTAGAAGGGAGAGAGAACTGGCTGTTCACCATTATATCTAAGGGTTTGTAATAAATCTCTCAATAAGGAGGTATAAAAAGGCCCCGTTTCTGTACAGCCAAAGGAAGCCGAGCATTAGGCAGAACCCAGTGAGCCTCATTAGCTACAAGATTCAATGCAGAAGGTCCAGGGGGACTCGCCCCACATTTCTATTAGTAATAGCTTTTCTTTTACCTGAAATATGCTGGTAATTTTCTCACTTGTGAAATTCGGTTCACCTAAGGAGTCATAAATATGCTATTTCTTAAAATTTAACTGAATCTCTTCCACGCTCTGGATGCTACATAATAATAGAGCATCATTCGTAACCTGTTTTTCTTTTGTTCACTCTTACTTCTGAGACAATGGGATAAAGTCAGTGGAGGATGATTTGTTCCCAGAACAAGGAGATAATACGACCAACTGTTTTATGTAATTTTGGTGTGTGTGTGTGTGTGTGTGTGTGTGTGTGTGTGTGTGTGTGTGTGTGTATGAAATGCTTGCTCTAAAGTTCAGTTTCACAGAGAGCTGATGATGATGAAGTCGTATGAATAAAAGCATCCTGGTGTGACTGTGAAGGGAAAGGTTATCAGGGTCAGAATGAGGGTCTGCGGCCAGAGGCAAGAGGATGGCTGGGGCTTGCTCTTCACCGGCCGGAGCCCCAGATTCAGCGAGAGTCTGGTTCAAGGATGTGGCCTCTGTGCACACATAGGCAAATGTGCCCGCACCCCCAACACACACACATGCTTACACGTTGTATGTTTGTGGGTGTTTTGTTCTGTTTTTGTGCCCTAGTCCTCGTGCCTTCTGCTTCAGGCTAGTGGGTACAATTATTTGTTAAGGCTATTTTATTTTGAAGTTGAGATAAATTAAAATAAAGTGTTTAAGAGAAATCAGATTATAGAAGATAAAATTATGGTTCCAGTCATACACAAATTAGTGTGAGATTAAGTACGCCTTCCTTTTATATAATAGCATTGTATAGTTAAAGATATGCCCACATTACTTACAGAAATATTCCTTTACATTTTATGTGCTATATTTTAAACAAATGGGAAGGGGAAGCCTATTTTGCTAGTTCCATCACAGTATTTGAGGTGATTATAGAAAACAATAATGCATTGTATATTTGAGAAAGGTACAAGAGGTTTTCTGTTTTGCTGAATTCCATTGTATATTCATTGCACACGGTACTGTTCCATACAGGCGTTTTCATACAAGTATATATTGTACGTGGTGCACACACGCTCCATGCCTCCTTATCTGCCTCTCTCAGCCCTTCCCCTGTTAGTCTCTTTTGTTCCCCAGTTCATTTTGCTTCTATTTTCATGTTATGAGTGCATATTTTATGTGTTGAATTAAAATCTAGGAACCAAAAGCGAGAGAGAACATGCTGTTTGTGTTTTGGAGACTGGCTTGATTCCCTGCCTGTGATTATCTGCAGTTGGATTTGTTTTCCTGCAGATGATATAATTCCATTCTTTTAAAAAAAATGATTTATTTATTTGCATTGGTGCATCTGTGTAAGGGTGTTGGATCCCCTGGAAGTAGAATTACAGATAGTTGTGAGCTGCCATGTGGGTGCTGGGAATTGAACGCAGGTCCTTTGGAAGAGCAGCCTGTGCTCTTAACCGCTGAGCCATCTCTCTGGCCCCAATTTCATTCTTCATTAGGGCTTGGAGAGTTCCATGGTGTATATTCACTACACGCTATTTAGCTATCCTCTGCTGTTGGGCACCTAGGTTGGCTTCATGATGGTTGTTGTGTAGAGTGCTATAATGAACACTGTGCAAGTGTTTCTGTGATGTGTTGACTTAGGGACCTTTGGGTAAATACCCAAGAGTGGCGTGGTTGGATCACATGGTAGATGCGTTGTGAATTTTTTCAGAAACCTCTTTCTGATTTCCATAGTGGCTGTGCCATACATTGCTATCATTGGTCTATAAAGGTTCTATTAGGTCTATATGCTTACTGGCATTTCTTTTTGTTTTCTTAATGGCTGCCATTCAGGCTGAAATGAGATGGAATTGTGATGTATTTTAAATGTGCATTTCTCTGATGGCTACTGAGCTTAAACTTTTTCATGTTTATTGGCCATTTGTATGTCACCCTTTGAGAGCTGTCTATCATTTCATTATTCTGCCAATCCATGAGCATGAAAGGTCATTTTGTCTTCTAGTATTTTCTTCAGTTTTTCAGCATTTTAGATTTTTCATTGTGAGATCCCTTACTTCCTTCATCAGGCTTATTTCAAGGGTGTTTGTTTCCTTGTTTGTTTTGAGGCTACTGTAAATAGTATTGTTTCCCCATTTCTTTCTCAGAATATTTGTTATTGGTATTAATATTACCTGTTAATTGTATGTCCTGCCATTTCGCTGAGAAAAACACTATCAGTCTAAGAATTTTCTGGTATAACCCTTAGGGTGTCTTATAAACAAAACTGCATCATCTGCAGATAAGGTTGTTTTGACTTTTCCCTTTCATATTCACATCCCTTTATTTCCTTCTTAGTTATAGTGTTCCAGCTAAGACTTCAGGTGCTACATTGAATAAGAGCCATTCTCCATTTAGCATAATGGTGGCTGTGGGTTGTTGTCTATAGCCTTTACTGTATGGAAACATATTCTTTCTATTCCTAATCTTTCCAAGCTTTTATTATGATGAAATCAGGAATAATTGTTATTCTTTACTGTTATGCCTGCCCCAAACATTCCTGAGCTCAGCCCACATTTCAATGGAATGAATAACACAGATAAACGTTCTGGGAGAGACACTTAAGCCTCCTCCTGTTCGCATCTATTGAGACAGCCTCTGGCAGCCATCTTTGGTTTTGTTTTTTTTTTTCCCAAAGGTTTGGGTTTATTTCCTCCAGAATAGCTTCCCTGAAATGAAATTACTAGATCAAAATGCAATGAATATTTTAAAGCTCTGATTTCCAAGCATATTTCTAAATAGCTTTCTAAACAGTTATTAATTTACCTTACACTAGCAATATGTGAGAATTATAGTCTTACCCTAGGCTTAACGAGCTGCTAATAAGACAACATTACTTTCGCTTGTGTTTATTTTATTCCCAGCAGGCTAGAAAGTTTTTGCAAGTATTTATTTATAATGTATTTGGGCTGTTGTTTCTTATCAGTTGAGTAGTCTCAACTCCCGTCTTCTTCCTTTATTGTTCTGTTCAGGCTCCCATGATTCATTCAGCTACTGGGTAGATGAAAAGTCCCCAGTGGGGCCTGACCAAACCCAAGCTGTCAAACGCCTCGCCCGGATCTCCTTGGTGAAGAAGCTAATGAAGAAGTGGTCTGTAACTCAGAACCTGACCTTCCGGGAGCAGCTGGAGGCTGGCATCCGCTACTTTGACCTGCGTGTGTCTTCCAAGCCGGGGGACACCGACCAAGAGATCTATTTCATCCATGGGCTCTTTGGCATCAAGGTTTGGGATGGGTTGATGGAGATTGATGCATTCCTCACTCAGCACCCGCAAGAGATCATCTTCCTGGATTTCAACCACTTCTACGCCATGGATGAGGCCCACCACAAATGCCTGGTTCTGCGGATCCAGGAGGCCTTCGGGAACAAGCTGTGCCCAGTCTGCAGCGTGGAAAGCATGACACTGCGAAGCCTGTGGGAGAAGAAATGCCAGGTGAGAGGGAGGAGTAATGTGCTTCTGAGAATAGGCACTTAACTCTGCTTTCCGTAGGCCGCCATCTGTAAAATAGCTCAACCCAAGGCTTAGGGGCTGGAAGAATAGATGAAAGGTTGAAGTACTGGGCATGTGTAGAATCATACCTGAACTCTGAGATAACTATAAGAGATTTAGTGGGCCTGGAAGAAATGGGATTCATGTTGGGTGTCTTAGTTCCTTTTTTATTGTTGTGATAGAACACCATGACCCAGGCAACTGATAAAAGAAAGCGTTTGCTTTGGCTTATGGATTCAGAGGGTTAGAGTCAAGGACAGCAAAGTAAAGCAGCACCTGAGAGCTCACATCTTGACCCACAATCATGAGACAAAGAGAGAAAGCCCTGAGAAGCGCACAAATCTTTTGAAACCTCAGAGCCAACCTTTAGTGAACGCTTCCTCCAACAAGTCTACACTTCCTAATCTATCCCAAACATCCCTACCAACTAAGGACCAAGAATTCAAATATGTGAGCCTACATGGGCCATTCTTATTTAGACTACCACATTCCACTCCCTGGTCCTCATAGACTTGTAGTCACATTATAATGCAAAATGTATTTGATCCAAATTCAGAAGTCCCCATAGTCTTTCACAGTCCCAACACTGTTTAAAAGTCTGAAGTCTCTCCTGAGACTTAAGGCAATCTCTTAACTATAGCCCCTGTAAAATCAAAAGCAAAAAGCAAATTATATACTTCCAACACGTAACGGCACAGAATGCACATGACCATTCTCAAACGGAGGAAAGGAGGCATAGTGGAGAAATACTGGACTAAAGCAAGACTGAAAGCCAGCAGAGAAAACTCGAACTCCTGTAACTTCATGTCCAATGTCAAAGAACGTGCATGGTTCTGCTCTTCTTCCAGCTTTGCTGCTTGCAACACACTTCTCTCTCTTGAGCTGCTTCCACTTCTGGTATGTAGCTCCCGTTGGCAGACATCCCTTGACTCTGGCACCTCTAACACTTTTGTGTCTCGAACACAATCCAAGCTTCACTTTCACAGCTTTGTCATCTCAGGGCCTTCATTCAGGGACTCCCCCACCTTAGGCCTGGCTCCAGTGGCTCTCCACTATGGAGGAAGATTCCAGAACCCCCTACTTCTGCATCCTTCATGACTCTAAAGCCAGAACCACTGAGATGGCAGTGCCAAGCTTGACTACCAACTTGGCAGCCTGGGATCATATTTGTAGCAGCTTTGGTTTGTTGCTGCTATTTTGGAGCAGAAAATTCCTTTTTTACAAGTTGAAAGCTTATCTAGGTGAGGTCTTGCCCTAAAGGTAATCCTCCCTTTATTTCATTTCAGATCAAGCCTCTCTCTTTAATTGTCTCATCTCTTTCAGCACAAGTCTTGGCTCCAACATTAAATTTCCTGGTGCTCCTTTTCCTCTTTAAACTGTATATTTTATATTTCTCTTTGGCCTACTGTTCTTTTTCATTGTCAACCTGTATAAGCATGATTACTGTATAAGTGTGATAACCACATGACAGAGTCAGTATTAAGCTGTCTTGAAATCTCCTTTGCCAAGGAAATTAGTCCACCGTTTTTCAATTTAGCCTCAGGAAAATTCATAGGACAAGGACAAAAAGCAGCCACATTCTTTGCCAAAATACCACAACTGGGGCCCTAGCCTAGTTGTTAATGTTGTTGCCCTCTGAAGCCTCTTGAGCTGGGACAAACATTTCCACCAACTGGTGACAAAATATTCAATTATATGAGCCTATGGTGGTGGTGGGGGGCAGGGCATTCTCATTCAAATCACCACACCAGCCGAATAAAGTCCGTCTGCAATCTATTAAACATCTAAGTTTATTTTTAATGACTTGGCTAATATCAGCCCAAGGCAAAGTTGTAAAATAAGCCAATTGGCCAGTAGAACACTATTCTTTCTCCTCATGCCCTCTATCCATGTCTTCCCCAGTGAAGACGAGCCTTCAGCCTACATGCCTGAAGAACACACTCAGTAAAAGGATAGGTCTCAGATACATTCCACTCTGATACCAAGGTGTGGCAGCTGCAAACAAGAGCCTCAGGAATGGACAGCCTCTGATTTAAACTTTCTTCAAGAAAAATGAGAAGTATACATTCATTCAGAGTTGTTTCTGTCTCATTAAGTACAGTAAGAAAAATGTCTTTTTTTTTTTTTATATTGGAGAAGGACCTCCAGTCTTTCTATACGCTAGGCAAGCAGCTCTACCACTGTGCCACATCCCTGATCTTAAGAAAAGTTTATTGAAGAAGTGTTTGTGGGGGGCCAGAGAGATGTCTGAGCAGTTAAAAGCACTTGCTCTGCAATAATGAGGACAGGTGTTCTAATCCCAGCCCCAGCATCAGAAGCCACATGTCCCCCACAGATGGTTAGAACCCCAGCTCTAAGAGCTGGGATTCAGGCGGGTCTCTGGGGCTTGTGAGCTTCCATCTTAGCCAAGAAAATGTGAGTCTCAGGTTCAGGGAGAGACGCTGTCTCAAAGGGTTAGGTGAAGAGTGACAGAGGACTCTGGTGTCCCCACCTCCCCCCACCGCCTCAGTGTGTATGCAAGGCTCACATGTATATATTATACTCACAGGCACACACTCACACACACACACACACACACACACACACACACACACACACACATACACACACACAAATAAATAAATATTTTAAAAAGAAACATGTGACTCAAAGAAGAACTTCGTGTTTTGAAATTATATCAGTTATCTGTTTACAAACATTTGTTGAGCACCAAGTATAAGTGATTTTTTTCCCCAACTATTTATGACATCTGTCCTCCTACGCCCAAGTTTAATACTCTTCAGACTCACGGGTTTAATTGTTTATTTATTTGTCATGGAGTCTCACTATGTTGCAGTCCAGGCTTGCCTGGAACTCTTGAAATACAAACTCAGTTTTATTAATACACCAGAATGTGCAAGATTAACTTGTTTGATCTTCTCAACAACACTATGAGATAGGCATTGGTTATTTTGTACCCCCCACTCACACCCCTACCCAAAGCTGAAGACCAAACCCAGGGCCTTGTACTGGCTGTGCAAACCCTCTACCACTGAGCTTAATCCCCAACCCCGAGATAGGCATTTGTTATTGCCCCCCCCCCCCCCGTTTTACAGATGGGAAAACTGAGGAATGGAGAGATTGAAGCAACTTGCCAAGGAAGCACTGTGAGGAAGTGGTGTGGGTCAGGATTCCTTCACTGGCTGGTTCCTCTCTAGTATCCCATAGCTCTTGTTGTTCTCTGAGGTCTCACCACAGGCCTTGATGATTTTCACAACTGCTTTCTTGTGTTGTGAAGCAAAAAACACTTTCTTTTCATTAAGAACCTATTCTGAAAGGGTCCCAGACCATTTCCATTGAGAAAAGGGGGATGGCATTTGAATGTGGGGATCAGGTAAGGTTAAATTTGAGGTCATTTACCATTGAATAATTTGGTTGGTGGATATTAACAGGCAGGTCCCTGAAAGTTATTGGTCAGCCTTTCTGGCTAAATAGTGCTTTAGATTCACCTAGAGACTCTGTCCCAAAAAATAAGGGAACAGAAGAGGATTCAGCACATAAAGGAACAACATGAGTTTGAGCTTAGGACCCACAGGGTAGAAATAGAGAACTGAATCCTGATTGTTGTCCTCTGACCTATACATAAACAAGTGCATGTACCATAATACACACACACACACACACACACACACACACACACACACACACACACACACATATGCGTGCGCGCTAATTTAGCTGCATTATCCACTACAAATAGTCTAGTTATGGGAGAAAGAGACTGGAATGATGTATTAGAAAAAAGGGGAAATGTTGCCATTTAAATTCTGTGTCTTCCCCTGATCCCTGCTTCTCCTGTAAATTCTGTGTCTTCCCCTGATCCCTGCTTCTCCTGACGCTGTCTCTTTAACAGCTGAAATAGGAGCACTCAAAAGGAGCCACTAGTCATTGGCCCCATGCTGGGGCTGTGTGACGCTTATGGTCAGGCTTTAAATATTCATTGTGTAATGAGCTGCCTTGCACATACCCCCCCCCAGGGGGGGTATTTTATTACTGGAATTTAATATCAGGAAGTGCGGTACCACCAGTCACATTTCATTTACTCCACATGTGATTATGTCACAGCTCACAGATTATATCTGCATACTTTAGTAGATAAGGCTTTAAGGGCACAGTGAATTAGAGGGCTTGGCCTACAGTTGGGAAATATTTGGGATCTTAATGAGAAGGGAAGAAATACATAACTCTGGTGAACTAGAGAACAATCAAGCTGGACGCGCTGGCGCACACCTGTGATCCCAGCACTTTGGCCGAGACAAGAAGATTCTTCTGAGTTCGAGCTACATAGCAGATAGTTCCAGGCTAGATAGGGCTACGCAGCAGGTCCTGTCTCAAAAATCCCAAACCAAAAAGGACAGCAAGATGGCTCCGGGCTTAAAAGCGCTTGCTGAGAAAGCCTAGTGACCCAGTTCAACCCCCAGAACCCATATTGAAAGGAGAGAACCAACTCCCGAGAGTTATATTCTGATGTCTGCATGTGTGCCATGGTATGCACACACCCGAAGACAATAATAATCATAAGTGCTAAACATAATTTATCAGTTCAAGATAATAATAGACAAAATGATCAATGTGCAATTGCAGGATAAGACTGTGTCCGGTGTTCTGTATGGTATGAAGAAAGGGGTTCTGTAATACGTTAAAAAATAGAGCACACCATGAATCTGCATCCCAGAGGCTCCCGCTAAAGCAACCACCACAGTTAAGAGGTCACCCGAGAGACTGTTCTTAAAGGAAATGAGATTTTCCATCTTAGTCTCAAGAGAAAAACTGAACACAAACTGCTGAGCTGGAGGGGAGATATTTCAAAGGAAAGCAGCCCAGTGAGACGGGGAGGGAGGCTCTCTGAACAAGCTCCGTGAGTGTCCCTGTACACGGGTCTTGGGCGTAGGTTTGCCAGCCAGCCTCCTGCTGTCAGCTGAGATTCTCCACCCTCCTGCCCTGCCAACCTTCAGATCAGACTGCCCAAGAAGCCCCCACCCACCCACCCCCCAGGGGGTGGGAGGACAAAAAGCTCCTTTTGTGTAATTTGTATTGAATACACATTTTTCTGGGGCAGAGTCAAGTTATTACTGTCCTCTAGTGTACAGAGGCAGGCCCAGGGGCAGGTGTCTTGGGTACCACCTGCTGGGCCTGTCACAGGGCTGCCTAGCCTCCTGCCCATCCCCTACCCCCAGCCCATTGCCCAGGGCAGCTCTCCTTCCAGGCTTCAGCCTTCCAAACCAGCTAGTTACATGCCAGGAGGAAATCTTGGGCTCTCCCCAGCAATCTGCTTACAGTGAGCCTGTGATTAACCTCATTAACAAACGAGTTTACTATAGTCATCACCAGTGCTCAGCATTACTCAGAACCATTAAGAACCAGGAGGGTAGACATTACCCTGTTTTGCAGCCCCCTGCCTGGCACTGTCTGCCTCTGGGCCTTCAGAAGGCCAAGTCGCTTTCATCAGCACCAGAACACACTGGAAATGAGATGAGCATGTGGAATCCCTGCTCCTGAGTGCCTGGAGGACTACCCTGAAGATTATAGTCCAGTGTGAACATGAGCTGGGCATTCCTCTGGGAAGAGCTCACCCGTGCCCCTAAGGAGAAAAACACAGCTCTTCTAGAAAGCCATGCAGCAGAGCTCGCAATTGGGACAATCAGAAGAGCAATTCTCTGTCCCCCCAGCTGCCTCCCAGAAACTAATTAATGCTGTGGATATAGCCTGCTAATTATTTTCAAAATTACCACCATCTCGAGTGGCCCCACTGGAGGGCCATGGCCTCGGTAAAGTCTTCCCTGACGCTTAGTGGCACATCGGTTTCCTCCCCTGGGAAGGGTAATTTCATCAGAGTCAGTGCGCACAATTGAAAATCTATTCACTCACAAATGAGTTCACAGTGTTTATCTAAACTCCAAGAGCAAAGTGTCAATGCCATGAGCACAGGAAACATGATTTCTGGGCCATATTTGTGGTTTCAGCCAGGATCTAGAGACTTCCCAGAGAGCGTGGGATGGAATTTAATAACGCTGTGTCTGGTTGGTTAAAACAAACAAACAAACAAACAAAATAACCACAACAAAAACCTACATGTTTACTTTTACTCACCTTGAGTCCACATGGCCACCATGCATGCTGGCAATAGTACCCCGCTTCTGCAGCGTTGGCCTTGCCTGTCAACTATCCTCAGGGATATGGCCATGTCATGTTCTCTGCAGATTGTCTTAAAATACCATTCATGCTCATCACTAACTCATAGTTAATGGAGCTTATTAGACTCATCAAAATAATTTTATGCATTTATCATGAGGCTCTACATTAATTTCCTACACATATATTTGCTATTTGAATAGGCATAATTCCTTTATTTCATGTCAATTTCCTTTATAATCTTGTTTGTTTGTGCATTATTTAAGACACAACTGTGAGAAGGTGCTCTGTGCTTATACTATGTGCATAGCCAAAAAGGAGGCCACCTTTGAATTAGACAGCAAGTTCTCAGTAAATGCTTGTTTGTTTGTTTTTTAAAAAATAATATATAGGGGCAATGAGATGGCTCAGTGGCTAAGGCATACCGCCAAGACTGATGAACTAAATTAAATTCCGAGGTCCCATTTGGTTGAAGGTGAGAACTAACTCCCAAAAGTTGCCACCCCATCCCTCTGCCATGTAAAAGTAAATAATTACATTTAATAAAAAGGGAAAAAAAACCTATCTGTGCAAAATACAGCTCTCACCGCAAAGAGAGTAAGAAATGGTTTATTTGTAAGCCAACTATGAAAGGGCTGGGAACACAGACTCGGGTGGCCTGGGAGGACATGTGCACTGTGGAAATGATCATGTGAGATTTGATTAGCCTGAAAACTAAAGAAAGCCACACAGCAACGCATTCATCAACATTGGTCGGTACCACAAGTAGGCGGGTTATAGCAGGAGAACTACTATAGCTTTCAGACGCAGTCTATGTATATTTTTGCTCTTGGAAGCTGACGGTCTGCTACGAATACATGTCAAAGGCTTTAAGAAGTCAAAAGGATGCTAGGTGTGAGCAATGAATAGCTACTGAGAGGATCAAGGCTAGCCCAAGATAATGCGACTCGACTTCAACATTCTAACTTTCCACAAGCATGAAGTTATAATCTGTCATTCAGCACCGTAAAATCTGGCACAGAGATGTGGCTTTTCTTTTTAAATTTCAATTTACAGGAACAGTTCTGTTACTTCTGAGTAACCCCATCCTTTGTCTACCCCTCCCCAACTTGCTCCCCACTGCCCCCCACCCCGTTTGAGTTTTCAGCTTTTAAATGTTGCTGTCCTTTTTCTGCTCTGAACCTTTCAGGTTCTCATTTTCTACCACTGCCCCTTCTACAAGCAATACCCATTCCTGTGGCCAGGAAAGAAGATTCCAGCACCCTGGGCAAACACCACGAGTGTGCAAAAACTGATCCTCTTCTTGGAGACCACCCTGAGTGAGCGAGCCCCACGTGGGGCCTTCCATGTCTCCCAGGCCATCCTCACCCCAAGAGTGAAGACCATTGCCCGAGGCCTGGTGGGGGGTCTCAAGAACACACTAGTTCACAGGTAAGAGATGGCTTCACCCTACAGGTAGGGTTTATGTTATTGTTTTGTTGGTGGTGGTAGTGGTGGTTGATTGGATGGTTTGGTTAGCTGACTGGTTGGTTGGTTAGTTTGGTTGGTTTCTTGAGACAGTTCAGGTTGGACTTGAACTCATAATCTTCCTGATTTGCTTCCCTGATTCTGGAATTATAGGTTCACATACCTAGCCCCACCTTCAGAAGACGTTTGAATACACACACACACACACACACACACACACACACACACACACACACACACAACATTTATCTTGATTTTATTCTGAGTACACAACAGCAACATTCTAGACTTGGAGAATTGCAACAAACAAACAAACAAAAACAACTTATAGCACATACTCTTTTGAAAAGCTGTGGATTCTAGGATTACATGAACAGTGCCCAAAGAATCCTGGGACACTTTGCTAAAATGTTTGCCTTGTTCCATAGATACTCACTATATTTTGATACTATGACAAGCACTCTGAGACAATGTCACTGTGTGTTTTCTTCATGACACACGCCATGGTGATCCTGTTATTGCCCATGCAGCTGGCTGCGGCACCCACTGTCTCAGCATTAAACAAGCCGCTGAGCGCTGTGCTGAGAACTGAAAGATGGTCCTTCAGGAATTTGTTCTTTCTTCTCTTGTGACCATGCCACAACCTCCAATACTCCCTTGGGACAGAATTAGGTTTGATATACAGTTCAGCAGGGATCTTCTAATTGTTGTTTTATGAGATGATGTTCTTTGTCCTGGGCACCAGTGAATGATGGATAAAGGGAGTCAAGGAAGTATATGACATGTGTGTAGCATCAATCTTAAAGAGTCTTGCTAATAAAAACAAACCCGGAGCCAGATATTTGAGTGAACGCTGAAAGATCAAAGAAACAGAACAGGCCACAGCCACCTCGTCTTGCCATTTCCTCAGCTGATCCTGTTTTCTCAGACTGGAAGCTTCTGTGTCCTCATCTGAATGAATCTCAGCTGAACTCCTCTCAAAAGTCTCAAAGCTTAACCAGTTCCTGGTCCTCAAGCCTTATGTACCTTTCTGATTTCTGCCATCACTTCTTGGGATTAAAGGCTCACTTCCTGAGATTAAAGACATGAGTCACCATGCCTGGTTGTTTCCAGTGTGGCTTTAAACTCACAGAGATCTGGATGGATCTCTGCCTCCCAAGTGATAGGATTAAAGGTGTGTGTGCCACCTTTTTCTGGCCTCTATATCTAGTGGCTGTTCTGTTCTCTGACCCCAGATGATTTTATTAGGGTAACCAATATTTTGGGGAACATAAAATCACCATACACGTATAGACACATGTGGGTGTATATGTAGATTGTGTATGTATATGTATATAGAGGGATGTTATTAATGCACTTGCAGTAGGCTATACTTTGTATGCAAGCTGCAGAAACTAATGTATTTATGTTTTCTAAAAATTATATTGTCAAGCATCTGTTCGGTTCTTGAGTTCTGGGTGGTGACTGCAATTCAGATAGTGAAAGCTTTGGCCAGTCACATGGCCAGTCCGTATCGTTTGGTTCTGAGTTTGGAGAGCATGGTTTCAGATAATAGCCATATGCCGCCTAGTCAGGAGTTTAAAAGGCAGGCAACAACCATGATCTTCTTTCCTATCAAAAACTCCTGACAATGCCAACCATGGACAGAACAAGAGGCTCCTTTTTATGTAGCTCTTCCGAGTCTCAACCAAATAATAAACTGTCTTCTACTGCAAACAAAAAATCCCATAGGCTGGCCATGGTGCAGCACACCTGTAGTTCCCGGCTCTTGGAAAGCTGAGGCAAGAGGATTGGGAGTTCAAAGCCAGGAGAGGCTATGAGTAGGCTATATGGTAATCCTCTTTGTGTGCTTGGGTGGGGCCGGAGGAGTCGAGGCTATGGTAAAGTGAGACAGGATCTCACTCTAGAGCCCAAGCTGGCCTCAAACTGGTTGACTAATCCTCCTGCCTCAATTTCCAAGAGTTTTGGGATTATAAACGTGAGCTACCATGTCTGACTTTAAAAAAAAAAACCTTAAACCACCTAGAATTATGAACTTTTCTTTTCACATATTGTAGGTTCATGTTCTCGTTCCATTTTCCTCTTGCTTTTGGTAAATTTGCAGCTTAACATTATTTTTTCATTCAATAAAAATTTGAAATTTCAAGAATAACAGAAAGAGTAGCTAGGAAGAGGCAGGTGTAGAGACAGAGATGAGTCCTGTGGCCCCTGCCCGGTGGACAGTTTTTCAGCAGAAATTGACACGAACATTTCTATAGAGCTGTGTGAAGACCACTCCACTGCAAATCTGTGGGTGTCGCTGTCTTAAGAGACCATTTCAGACTAAGGATAAGGCCTTTATTCCGAATAAAAAGATGCCTCTTTTGCACATGATTTAATATGATTCTTAAACCCAGGCCAGCCTCTTGAAGGGGAGAAGGGGGTACCATCTAAGAGACTTTCTGTGCTCAGGTAGGACAGTACTCAGGGAAGCTAAGTGATCCGGCCCTGCAGAGCTTCCAAGAGCCAAGAGTCTGTCGGGACTGCTGGACTTCAGCCTGTGTAGTGTGTGAGCACTGATGTGAGCAGAGATGGTGCCTGTGCCCTGTTCCTTGGTGGTCCCGAGCCCATGACTGAGTTAGCAGTGCCTGGATCTGGCCAGCTCACACCAGTTAACCCACATATCGTTATACTTTGATGCCTTCTTCTGTCTGGCTGCCCATGAATCCCAGCCTCCCTTATTTAGTTATAATGAAGAGAGCATGAGCCCAAAGGCAAGATCTCCTTGTTGGTAGTGCGAATGTGTCCCTTAAATAGAAGCTACCTTTCTGGTCATGGGAGTATTAGGGGTGTGGTCCTACGTTCCTGGGCCTGCACATCAACTGGAAAGAAAAACATGGCTCTGGTCAGGAATCTGTTCTCCAGTGTCAGCCAATCACATGACTGTCATGTTACCACTGAGTAATCATAACCCCACCCCGCCTCCAGCACCAGCACCCTAAGACGCTGTCCTACCTAGCTGCTAACCACCCAGGGGAGCTGTCTAGTGGATCCCAGCACTGATCAGCAGCTCAAACCCAGAGAAGACTGGGAGTGTCTTCCTCCTGCTGGAGGTAGTTTTCTCAGGGGGAAGCTGACCCCCCAATTCTCCGTTGAACTTTGTGTATGAGATTCTGTTCACATTGGTCCATCATCCTGGAAAGAAGCCACAAACATATACCACCCATTTAAACTGAATTTCTGATATAGTTTAGGCTGGGAGAAACCTGGAATTCAAATCCATAGTACTCACAGTGAAATCAAATGTGGGTGAGTTTTGCCTAAGCCTGAAGACCAGATGGCCACTGGAACTCTGGAAGGGGACAAGGACTGAGTCAGGAGGCCCGAGATGGAAGCCTGTAAGGGTCCCTATTAAGGTCATGAACTATGTTTCCTATTCCCAAATCCCTGAATTAAAATTCTAACCCAATCAGCGTGGTTGTGCATACCTGTAGACCCAGCACTCCAGAGGTAGAGGCAGGCAGATCTTTGTGAGTTTGAGGCCACCCAGCCCTATATAGCGAGCCCCAATTTGTCTCAAATTGCAGCAAGTTTTCTTGTCGAACTTTCTCTGGGACTGCCAACCCCCCAATAGTGACATGGAGACTTATGATGAAAGTTTGGCCTTTAGCTTGGGCTTATTCCCAACTAGCTCTTACAATGTAAATTAACCTGCTTCTAGTAATCCATGTCTGTCACATAGATTTTCACCTGTTTTCCATTCTGTATGTCTGACTTCCTTCATGTCTTGCTGACATCTCTCAGGCTCTTAGATTCATCCTGAGTTCCTCTCTCTCCCCAGAAGTCCCCCCTATTCTCTCCTGCCTAGCTATTGGCTGTTCGGTTCTTCATTAAATAATCACCGTGACACATCTTCACACAGTATAAACAAATATCCTGCAACATCAAATAGAATAGAACCCTAATCCTGCTGCCTCTGAATGGGAGTGTATTTGGAGGAATTGGCTTTTAAAGAGGCAATTATGTTGAAAGGCCTTTAGGGTGGGTCCTAATGCGCTCTCAACTGAAGTCCAAAGGAAATTTAAACCAAGAAGAGACAATAGAAGCTGAGCATGGAGGCACAAGCCTGTAATCCTATGACTCTGGGAGGCAATGAGCAGGCATTCAAGGTCCTCTTGGAATATATGATACTGTCTCCAAAAACAAACAAACCAAAAGCAAAGAGGCCACAGAGATCTGTGTATGCACACAGAGAAAATACCACAGGGGTGCAGAGGGTGAGGAGGTGGGGGGAGGGGGGAGGGAAAGGAGGGAGAAGGGGAAGGGAAGGGGGTAAAATAAGGGGAGGAGGAAATCACCTCCAAGCCAAGAATAAAAACCTCAGATAAAGCCCAGCCCAGCAGCATTAATCTTGGGCTAGCAGTCTCTTGAACAGGAGAAAATAACTTCAGTTCTTTGAAGTCGCTACTGTATGTGTTGCTACAGCAGCCCAAGCGAGTCGACACAGTGCCCTGGGTGACGGGGTGACCCTGCACAAGTTCTTGAGGTCACCGGATTGGGCTTTTCTGCACCACTGGGAAATAACAGCTCATGGGACCATGGTCTGAAAATGCCTGTCACAATGACTGGTAAAGAAATGAGGTGGCCTCAAGGTCAAAGGGAAGCTTTGAGTGCTCCAGCCTGTGGGATTGTTGTCGGCAGTACCTGGCCCAGCCTTCTGCAGCGATCTCTCTTCCGGGTCAATGCCAGTGGGTTCTACATTTCCCCTTACGTCATCCGGTTCATCTGATACTTGCCTTGGGGAAGCTTGACACACGCAACCCAGAGCTGACACAGACCTCTTTGTCCCTGGAGACCACGGGTACTTACTTAGCTTTTCCCCAAAGCTCCACGAAGACTCCTGGAATCCTCCAAGGTGCGGCTCAATGGGAGTGGTGGTGGGGTGCCTCCAGGCTGTCAAGTATCATTCCCCAGAATGACCAGCAGATGGCGCGGGATCTCCAAACGTAGACAACTGACAGAGGCTGTTCGGAAACCATGACCCCAACAGGCTCATCACCCCCACCAGTGTCCTTCATTTAGGACTGTGAACCATTGGTCTTTGTCTCTAATAGGGTTCTGTGTCTTCAACTCCTCTTCCCAACATTTTGTTGTGTGGACGTATGAGGGAATTTCTCACTCCTACTCCCCAAATCTTTCTCTCTCTACTTTTTTTACTCATTCGTTTTTGATCCCCTTTCCTGGGCCAAATACATGACGCATGCGCCAAGCAGGCATTGCACGGAACGCTGACTACCTATTGTACTATCTTTCCGATGCATCCTGTTTCACAGGGAAGTGGAGCAGAGGGATGAGGAATGTTAGTACATTAAGATCTTCAAGAGTCCCCGCTAAAAAAGGAAGAGCAATCGTGAGTCACAACCAGCTGTTAAAATAAAAATGTAAATTGATCTATAAGACTTTTTTTCTTTTTAGCCTGTGGTAGACTGTGTATCCCACTGAGTGAGAGAAGAACTTAGTTGATGACCGTAAGATAAAAAGAAAGAGGAGGTAGAAAGTTGCAGCCGAAGTCTAAACATCACTTTAGAAGACCAAGAAGGGGGTGGGGGTGGGTACACGAGGCAGAAGTGAGGACAGCTTCAAAGGAGGGTAGAATTGGGGTAAGTGGCAACCAGAGAGGGCACGAGTAATAGAAGAAAAGGGCCCATCGATGTTAGCCAGAGCAAACCCAACCCGAAGAATTCCTAGTCCCACATCAAATGTAAGGGTTTCCACCTTCCTTTGCTGAGGAGTCTTTAGTGAGCTGAGCTGTGTTAACCGTGATGCCAGACAGCGAGTGGCCTGGGTTGCTCTCTTCGGTTCTTCCGTGTTCCTCACACTTACGTCATATTGGATGAAAAGTGATGTTGACGTCATCTGCTCTGAGCCTCTGTAGCATCGGAAGCCTCCTGTTTATAAAATAACCCCAGCAACTATAGTCAAGAGACAGATGGTTAAATATTAGTCTATTAAGGAGCCGTGCACAGTACTGGGTTAACTATCTGTGTGGAAAGTAAACCCTGACCCTTACATTTATGTCTTCTGCAAAAATTGACTGCTGTCTTGGGGTTTCTGTTGCTGTGAAGAGACACCATGACCATGGCAATTCTTATAAAGAAAACATTTAATAGGGGTAGCTGGCTTACAGTTTCAGGTCCAGTCTATTATCATCATTACAAGGAGCATGGAGACATGGAGGCAGATGTGGTACTGGAGTAGTAGCTGAGAGTCCTACGTCTTGCAGGCAACAGGAAGTCAACTGAGACACTGAGCAGTATCCTGGGCATAGGAAACCTCAAAGCCCGCCCCCACAGTGACACACTTCCTATAACAAGACCATACCCACTCCAACAAAGCCTCACCTCATAACAGTGCTACCCCCTCTGAGATTAATGGGGACCAACTGCATTCGAACTACCACAACTTCCAATAGCTTTAGAGAGTAAAATAAGGGCGAAGACCTGAAGCTTCCAGAAAACATGGGAAGAAATCTTTAGGGATTGAAAGTAAATGAGTTTCTTAAAAAAAAAAATAAATAACAGAAATTAAAAAATAATGATGGGGGATTAGAAAGATTGCTTGGTGGTTAAAAGTACTTACTGGAAAGGTGACTCAGCAGAGTACCAAGTTCAGCTCTGGGGGATCCAACTCCTTCTAGATTCTGTGAACACCTCTACACACACATGCACATCCCCTCATAAGGACACATCAATTTTTTTAAGAAAAAGAAAAAATAATCAACAAATTACACTCCCTCAAAATTAAGGAATTCAGGCCCATCAAAATATTTCATTGAGAAAATTAAAGGCAATCTACAGGACAGAAGAAATATTGGTAAAATATTTATGACAAAAGGAAAGTTAATCCAGGATATAAAATTAATTTTTTAAACTCCACATTTAAAAGAAGAAAAGGCAAATGCTTTCAAAACACATTGCATGAAACCCTCAGAGATTGAATGAAAATACAAAAAAAAAGTGTTTGAAAACTAAGTGGGGAAAAATTGTCAAAGTGTTGGATAGATATTTGTAAAAAGAAGGGACACAAGTGGCGAATCTATATTCCCATCAATCCTCCTGCTTCAGTCTTTCATGTGCTTGGGTCACAGACATGAGTCACCACACTTCCTTTGGGATGACAAGCCTACAAAACACTTGTGGCACCAATTTTTAAGGATAGTAGTAACTGTCCAGAGCTTCTCTCCTCAGCCGGTGGGACTTCAAAGTGTAATAGTCCTCTTGAAGAAAAGTCTGGCAGTTTCCTATAAAACTAAATATAAACAAATTCCTATCATAGACCAGCTTTGTTTCTTGATTTTTATCCAAGAAAAATAATGTGATGCCCTTAAAAAGACTCATAGAAGAATGCCCATATTAGTTTTTTTCATAATAACCCCAAATTAAAAGCAACTGCTGTATCTAATAGAAGGAAAATGGATAAACTATGTTGTAGTCATACAATAGAATATTATATGGTACTATAAAAAGAAAAAAATGCAATTAATCACATGCATGCTGACGTATGTAAGGGATTTTATGTATGTTTCCAAGTGGAGTATGTCAAAACTAGAAGCAGCATTGATAAGAAGACAGAGATGCATTAATAGGTGTGTGGCAAACAAAATAGTAAAGTGTTAATGGTAAGGGATAAGTGGCGGATCCACTTACTACAAAAATTCTGTCAGTTTGCCGTATGTTTGAATTTTTTCATGAAGAGCCCTGAGAACCTAACAATAAGAGAACTGTTCGAGTCGGTGTTGTGAGATCTTGTTAACATGGCTGTCTTTCTGATACTGTGAGTATATTGTCTCTTGCATGAGAGAAACCTTGGAAAGGTGAGTTCTCCAGTGGAATGCTGGCTCCACATCCCCGGGAACATAAATGAGTGGAGCCTCAGGGGCTTGTGTGTTTCTGATATATCTATATATATCTATATATAGAGAGAGATATATAGATATAGATATTTTTGTGGTAAGGAAAAGGTTTTTATTTCCATTTCTGGAATTGTCATTCTAACCACTGCTATCCATCTGTTTTCTTTTCACCCAATACTTTCTACATGTAGGAATCTCCCGGCCATCCTCGACTGGGTGAAGACTCAAAAGCCTGGAGCCATGGGTGTCAACATCATCACATCTGACTTCGTGGACCTGGTGGACTTTGCCACAACCGTGATTGAGTTGAATGACCTTCTAGAGGACCGAGCTCTGACTAAGTGTTGAATTGATGCTTTGTTTAATTTGATGTTGAGATTGTTGAGCTAAGGTAGGATTCTTGAAGGTTCCAGTTAGGAAGGCTCACTGCTGGTCAGTCCCGGAGAAGTGAGGAAGAGAAAGAGGGCCCTCCCCCTTTCCTCACGTAGCTATTTGGATAAAACTCTGGGGATTTTCATTGCATTTCCCTAAATAAGACTTTTAAAAACTTAAGTCTAAGGGAAGAATGCGTATTTTATATGGTCAAGGTCAGGATCTCCCCAATGGCTTATGGTGGCAAATAGAAGGTGGAAGTATAGTTTCCTGATTCCACGGGTTATGCAACATCTTAATTGACCCAGCTTCCTATCGTCTTCTGGGGGCACTTGAGCCTGTGTGAAGACTAGATCGGAAAGGCATTCCTGGTCAGAAGAACAGCAATGGCGCATGCAGTCATGGACCACCCTCTGGGAGGTCTTTGCCATTAACCAAGAACTCTGAGGGGCTCCTAGGGAGCCATGCTCCAGGTTCTCTCTTGAACTGTACAATATCACCACTTCTGTACGAGAGCAAGATGTGTTTATTACCACACTGTTCAGCCACAGGCTGGCTCCGGAAGTGGTCCCCTTAAGTTTTCATGTAAACAGTGCACACTACCCTTGGCATCAGAACTGTATTTCCCTGTCTTAAAGTATTGATTCCTTTCATTTCCTTTTGGGCCCCCTCTTTAAAAATGAAAGGAATTGCGGTGGGGAATCATTTGCGCGAGGGCCCAATAAGAGCTAAATATGCATGTTTACTGCATGCCAGAATTCTTTGATTTAATCCTGTAGCTTTCTCCCCAAGTGACTATCGGGAAAGTACCTGCGTCATTTTGGCACAGTCTTCTTTGGAGCGAGGTCTTCAAGCTGACACTGGAATCGACACTTGATGGTTGTCTACCTGGGACCTGGTCTGCTGCGGGACACAACGCTAACCCGAAGGCTGCTTGTCCGTGACACACTGGAGGCTGACACAGGATGTGTGGGAATGTGCAATGGCATTAAAGGAGAAAGTTCCAAGTGGGTTTGGAGCCAGTCTGTAACTCCTCGCAAACAAGACTACCTCGGGGATATTTAGGGTGACTTGTATATCGTCAAGTGAGAAAAAAAAAAAAGCAATGCTGGAACATTTCCGCTTGTTTTTTCCCTTTGGTCTTTTTTCTGTGGGTCATGCCGCCAACTAACTACCACTGCGTGAGGGCTGGGAAACTCAAGAGGGGATTTTTTTTTTAATTGATAAGAAGTTTTTTTTTATTGATAAGAGCCCTCTTATGTTCCCTTTGCTTTGTTTTCTGTATTTATTCATTATTTATTTGGAGAGTAAGCATCTGCAATGCTTCTTGCCTCAAGAGCACTCACACAGATGTTTACTGGACTTTTCCTACCCAAGACGGATGCTGCTGTGGTCTTCCACCCACGCACTGGATGGTGCATCTCAGGGCTGTGAGTGATCTTGGACTTTGCTGTAGATGTCCTACCCTACCCCAAATCCTGCTGAGGACGGTGTATAGGTTCCAGGAAGCCACTGCCGAAGGCGTACACTGGGACCGAAGTGAAAGGGCCATGGAAAACTACACAGGCACTTCTAGAGAGCACTGGGAAGAAAGGAGCTAGGAAGAACAGCTGGGCACAGACATGCTTTGATACCCCTCAGCCCTACCTGAGAATCCCTGAGGAGATGTCAGATTCCAGAGACTGCTGGACCCTCTCCTAGGAGCTCTCACATCTATCCTTTCAGATTGTGCTTCCTAGTCAGATTGTGCATGCTGACTGCAGTGGGGATATCTTGGGTGAGCTATTGAAAACACATGCACGCCCCTCACTCTTATTCATCTGGCCTTTTTTTTCTTCCTAGAGTAATTTAGGCCTCAACTTTGTAATCTCCATAGTTCATGGAGGCCACAGCACAAAGGCCTCTGGGAAAACCTGGTTTAACTTCCCCTGTTCTTGAATTTTAATCCATCTCAGAGGACGCTTCCAGAATGATCTTGTCAAATTTGGTGGAGCCTTCTTCTCTGCACCGGGCTTCTTCATTGCATAGGAGTATGTACCCTCATCATCTTAATGGCCCTCCAATTATGATACTGAGCTCCTCAGAGAAGCCCTGAAAACCTTGACCTACCCTCAGGTTTTTCTTTTTCTTTTTCTTGTTGCATTTTGTTTGTTCGTTTGGTTTTAATCTTCAATCAGTTGCCAGGTCTAGGTTCCTCTCCATCCATTAACCCTTCGTTACTTGGCAAAGAGATAAGGAGACAGAGGAGCGCCACTCTGCTCTGTTTTAGTGGAGCCGCAGCTTTGTCCAGGTGCTTGGTGCTACGGGGCTCCGACGTGTCAATGGGTATCTGCACCGGATCTCCAGTTCACTTTAAGGCTGTCGACTGTTCAGTGAATCGTTTACTTCATCTTTTCCTTTTGTTCCTCAATGTACAGTTGTACTTCACTTAGGACATGCATGTCCACCTCACTGTTTGCATGCTGCACTGTCAAACAAAACACAGAAGCACAGGACACTCCCAAGGCCACATGTACGGCCCCTGCTCCTGTAGTGAGCGCATGCGCTAGCTCCTCCGTGCTGCTTTAGGGGCTTGGCCTTGTTGACATTTTGAAAGTCTGAGGGGTAAGGGGGAGGGTTATTCACAGTTTTCCCTGGTAATTATTCAAATTATTACATCTGATGATGTAAAGGCTGCATGTATCCTGTTCCTTGGAGACCAGGTAGACTCTCGGCTGAGGTGGACAGAATAAACAGAATTTAGGCCCCGTGGCTCATTCTGCAATAGTTACCAGTAAGAATTCTGACCCCCCACATGTCACGTGTTCTTGAAATTCCTGGGAATCACTCAGATCAATATCAGGCTCTCATAATTGTTCAGAATCAATGTCAAGAGCAACTAAAACGCTGCTCTGTTAGCTTGTTAGTTTCACAGGATTTGGAGCCATTTCTCTTTAAAAAATAAAGCGAGTTCTTCATGCGCTCTCTTCATTCCAGCATGGCCCAGTTTCCTTGATGTCCCAGACATGCTAGATTTCTGACGGTTAAAACTCAAAGCATGAGCACTGAACTTCTCAAGTTCCATGTCTGCTATGGATAGAGAGAGTGTTCTTAGGACTGAATAGAGAGCTCAGGGTGGACGTGATGGAAGGCGCTGGTGAGTGTTTCAGGATTTGGTCTGACATCATGGCAGTCTTAGAAATCATGCAAAAAAAATGCTCATATTTGCTGCTTGAGATTTGATACTCATTATTTTCTTTTGTGCTGGGTCTAAACCCTTGAATTTTTTAGAATAGTTACTAAGAGTTCAAATCCAGGATTTTATATACATGCAAAGAAAAGCACAAGATCTGAGCAGAGGTAATGACAAACCTTAAGAATCTCAGGTCTTTCATAACTTCATATTCACATCCGAAATGTATGATTCTATCCAAGAAGGCAATGAAGTGGAGCAGTCTGAGATTAAATGGAGCTTTCTGCTGTGTTGGGATATCCATGTGGTTTTTTTTTCCCTCAGTCTTACCAGTAGGAAGCAATTCCAAAGAGGCATGATACAGCCCAGCCATTAGCACAGAGTGAAAGGTGGAGACCCAGAAGAAATTCAGGCTGAAAGGAAATTGCTGTCTTCTCTAAGGAGCAAAAGGGCTACACAACAACATCATAACAGAAGTTTTATGATGTGCTTAATTGTCTATTAAGTTCTGGGAAACAGAACCAGATAATGAATGGGCCACAGCCTCCAGAGATCTCCTCCCTTAGCTGAGCAACTGATCCTGGGCTAACCTGTCCTTGCTTCTTTCATCTTTAGTAACGATGCAAATCTCAGTTGACTGGCTCATGAAATAAATAAGGTCCCAGGGCTTAGCCTAAATGCCTTGCATTCTGGAGATATACCTTTGCAGTGATTCCTCCTTTTGTACACATGCGCGGAGAATGTAGTTGGGGTCATTGTCCAAGAGTGTGGTAAAGGCTGATTGACTTTGAGTATGTATTTTATCTTCTGGAGTCTATATAATCTGTGGCATTCAAAGAAATATGCCAAAGTGTACATTGGCCCCTGAGAAGTGGGCTTTCTCAACATTTCAAGAGGAAACAATAGACACTGAGGTTATCAAACATCCAAGCTGACAGGAAGCTTATTTGGTACAGCATAGAAGAGCATGGATGTCCCTCTTGATTCCATGATCTGTCTGGTACATCTTAACCCTCTTCTTAGGCTGTTTCCTTGTAGTTGGTACCCCAGTTTCATACTCAATAGTGTCACCTTGGGACACAGGAGAGTGAACTGACCAAATAACAAGTGGTGTCGATGTAAACTTCCCCTTATTTCCAGATGGTTCTAATCAGCTCTTTACTGCCCCAGGAGACCGCCTACTTCCACAACCTTTGGATTCCCCCAGCATTCTGCTCCAAACACTGGCACTAATGGCCATATGTCTGAGCCAGCCAAACTCAGAAGCAACCCTACGATGATGATGCTAATGATTTAAAAAAAATAATAAAGTTTTAGACACTGTTGCAAATATCCTAAGGTAAGGATATTCTGCTCTAGCATCAAGTGTGTTTTAGCATCAACTCCAGCAAACTTGTTCTTAGGATATATCAAGCCCATTTTAAAACAAAATGGTTTGACTAAGCCCTCCCACTCTTGGGGGGAATTCAGAAGCGTAGGCTGTTGAGGCAACTGCATCGACAGTCCAGAGGCATTTTCTGTCCTTCTGTCCTTCTGTCCCATGCCCTTCACAGAATGCTACTTTCTCCTGTCTCCTAGCACCCCCCGTCATCTGCCAGTGACCGCATCACAAGATGCTGATAGAAGGTGCGGTCTGACTGTCGTGATAGTTACTCTTTACTCTTCTCCAACACATTGTTCTGCCTCCTACTCTCACCCAGGCATTAGCACTATGCTTAACCAGAGCCCTGAAACTGGGACCAACACTTAATTCAGATAGCACAGGCTTGCTCACAGTGTCAAGCCCACTAAGAAGCATAGCACTTTGAAAAGTCATATAGGCCTTTGGCAGCTCTGTACAGTTGCAATGTCACACCTGTTATCAGTTTATAGCACTAATAACACATCAGTTATAGATCTATAGTGTCAAGATGGTAAGTCTTAGATCATATTCTCAAAATAATATTACCTTGCTGCTACTAATTATTACCCCAGTATTCATAAGTATTAAATTCAGGTTGTGTATGGATTATTTGTATTATATGTATACCAACTGTAATACTTAGCCTCTGTGATCAGTAATTTAAAATTACAGAAATTGTCATAGTTAAAAAAATTCTTGGTCAGTTCAAATAATTCACATATGTGATAAATGCTGTAATGGAGATTCCGTTTTATCTTCTATTACTTGATTTATACTGCAATGCATGTGGTTTGCTAAACTTAAGAGATAATCATCAATTTTACCAATTTTAAGGTTAGGGATAAAATTGTGCATATATGCTACTTGATCCTCTGAAATGTATTTTGTGGCTTGTCACCTTCATAGATATTTCACTTGGCTTCTTTCCCTTTAGGAAGTGATTGTTCAATTACATCTCTTTTCTTCTTTCTTGTAATCTGGATTAAATCACACGATTCATCCTAAAATATTGTGAAGCCACAATACCTCATTTCAATTGTGAAAAAAAAGTGTGAATAGGTCTGATCATGTGATGTGTTTCCCTGTATTTGATTTGAGCCACTTATCAAGGTTTAATCTTAGTAATAAACATGAATCTTTAATAGCCGTGTTTCTTTGGATGGAACGAACATTTTCTTACTGACCTGCCTGCGTCTAACTTTGTTTTAAATATCTGGGGACTCATGTGAGCCTGTCTGTACTCCCTAAGATGGGCAGTGTGTGGAATGTGTACACAGCCATGTCTGCCAGGCTTCTCCAAGCTCTATCCCTAGCACTTCAATTATTTCTGGTAAAGTTTGCCCAGACCTTAGTGACATCCAGAGTTCCACTCGATTACCATCTCTAACTCACCTGATTTGAGGAATTGCTGGATGTGATAATACCCAGCAATGACCTAGCCGTGCATACAGTGACTAAACAAGAGTAATCTGATGTTCCTGTTGCAATGGAGATTGCAGTATTTGTCTTTGTGTAGTTATTTCTAATGGGATACCTAGGTCTACTTCATTTCCCCAAACCCACTCCCCATTTTTTTTTTTTGCCTTATACATTCCCAAAATAGTGAGTTGTTATCGAAATCCTTTGTATGAATTTAGCAGAGATCAAATTTAGTTTGCGTAATAATGCATCTCAACAGAGCCAAATGTCGGAGCACGTAATTAGGATTGACGATGTGTCTGTTAAAGCTACCTCTGCAATTTAAGAACTGTCCCAAAGTGGGATTTTTCTTCCTGGTGAGGTGTTGCTTTAGGAAATCTGCCACACCAACTCTGACCAACTTTCATGCACTGTGGTCAGGGATTCCACTTGTTTTTTTTTTTTTTTTTTTTTTAAACTTGTATTCATATATAATGTTTGAGTTGCCCAAAATACCAGGTTTCATCATGGTAACCTCAAGTATGTGGTATTCGATGACCAGGCCCAAAGTCAGTCAAGGCGGGTGTGATCTGGGTGGCATAGGGGCAGAGATACGTTTCTCCTTCTTCAACTTCTGAGCAAGTGCTTTGGTGGAGACCTGGCCTCTGTGACAAAGAAGCTCTTGCATTATGGATGGACTCTGTAATACCTCACCACAGATTAATTTCTCATGTTACCGCCAGGCTGTAAGCATAGCACATGGACAGACCCAAGCTTTTATACGAGCTCCATCACCTCCCAGCTGTGTGACCTTAGGCAAAGTCCATCCGAATCTCTATGTAGAGAACTTGGTGCTGAGTAGACATGCACTAGGAGCGATTAGAGTGAGGGGCTGTGGCTTTGCATCTCCACCCTCTAAATAGCACCCAGCACCACGCCTTTAACATAGTTGCCTGACAACACACATGTTGATTGAACGATTTGTCAAGAACTTGTCACCGAGACACAGAAGCAGCAACTTCAGACAGTGTAGTCCACTTATGGGAGCTTTGCAGGGAAAGGTCTGGATGGCACCGGGTACCTAGACCTAGTTCATTCTCATTCTCCCCCACCCTGATTATGGGGAGGTCAGTGGCAAAGAAGTCAATAGAGTATAACGAAGACACTGGAGACAATGTCTAAGAAGCAATCATAGATTTCTAGATTCAACCACCAAAAATGGTGGTTATTTTTTGGAGTATATCTTAGAAGGAGTAAGTGAAAATAGGTTTTTTGGTGTATAGAAAGTTGTCAAATTCCTGCACCAAATAAGTGTGGTTCAGACAGTGGGACTCATACCACGGGTGACATACATTGTGGGCTAAAGCGGACCGTGTCCTTAAATAAAATGATTGCCACTAACCATTTAGTAACTCCAATCAGTTAAGAAGAGTGAAGTCTCAGTTGAGTGAGGAAACCTTTTATCATCTAAACAGAAGAAGCATCCATACCCAGCTAATGTTCAATATCATTTTGAACATTGCATTGCATTTATTTATTTTGCCCTTTCTTTGTAAATGTAGGTTTTTCAATAAGGGTAGAAATTCCCCTTTCAAATAGATGTAAGCTTTTTAAAGAGTGCATTGTGGAGAAACTATTGAAGTAACCTACATTTCTGACTCTTTCTAGATTTCTTGGGGGTGGAGGATGCAGCTGATGGAACTACACATTCTACCCTAGAACTGAATTCTGTGTACATATGTCGGCTACTATGTGAGATAGAAAAACCAGCTCTTCTTTTTGTCAAAAGGGAACTTCATGTTTTCCATGGAAGTCCGTCTTCCACATTTGGAACAATTCGTACCTGAGGGGAGGAAAAGGTCTTTGTGTCAGTCACACCCATGGCCACACTGGGTAAATATTGAATGCAGAGAGCAAATCCCACTCCTTCACCTTTGAAAATGATTCCCGAGAATGTGAATTCCCAAGGCTAAGTAAGATGCCTGAAAGTCCTTGATATTTTAATGTAACATTTTTTTTTCAAAAGAAATTCTTCCAACCAGCAGCATGTTTTTGTTTTCCCCTCAGCAAATCTGTTCCCTGTGACCAAAGGTATGTTATCATTTTGAAGACTTGCAACCATCCAATCTCACAGCGGGTGAGATGTTGCAATGTAGGGACAGTGGCCGTGTGCCTCAGACCTCACCCAGGATGGCCTGGATAAGTGTTAGGCCAATGTGTTTTCACAGCTGGCCAATGTTTGGGGGGTAGCATGGAGCTTGGAGGAACATAGAAGTGTGGCTTCTGTCCACGAGCACCATGTGTACGTACAATCAAGCAGCTTTACCTAAGGTACCAAGCATTTGGAGAGAGGGATTTTTTCCTGGAGAGAATGGTGCCGAGAAGTGTAAGATGAATAGCTAAATGGTCTTATTAATGAAAAACTCAGAGCTAGATATTGAGGTAAAAACTGAGAGACCAGCAAAGCAGAAAGAAGCCAGCCATGTTCTTACCACTTGGCAATTCTCAGCCAAAGAGACCTGCTTCCTGTATACCCACGCCTATATGCCTTTCTGTTCTGCATCTCATTTCCTTTCTCTGCCCAGCTACATCACTTCCTGTCTGTCTGCACAGACCTCCAGTCCTCTGTGGTTAGTGCGGAGATTAAAGGCGTGTGTCACCATTCCTGGCTCTGTTCCTAGTGTGGCCTTGAACTCCCAGAGATCCAGAGATCCAGATGAATCGCTGCCTCCGAAGGCTAGGATTAAAGGTGTGTGCTACCATTGCCTGACTTCTGTGTTTAATATAGTGGCTGTTTTTCCCCTCTGATCCTCAAATAAACTTTATTGGCATGCACATAGAAAATATCACCACAGAGAAGCAAAGTTCTTATTGCATAAAGAGGCCACTGAAAGACATTCTTTGTTCAACCTGAGAACTCAAGCTACTGTGTGACCTGAAGACTTTCTTGCTTGATCTTCATTGAGTGTTCACTCAGTCTAGGCCCAGGAGACCTCAGTTTACCCTTCTGTGAAGCCTTGTGAACTTATCACACATCAGAGATTAGTTCAGGAGAGCTGAAATGCTGCAAAATGATAAAACAATGTACAAGAATCTTAGTTACATGTGTGTTTCTTTATGGTAGAAAATCTAGAACTTTCATCTGTATCCCTGGGGCTAGAGAGATACCTCAGTGGTGAAGGGCCTGTAACTGCTCTTCAGAAGGGTCTGAGTTTGCTTTCCAGCATCTGTGTTGGGTGGCTCAGAGGCAGCTCTAACTCCATCTCCGGGGAATTTGACTTCTTCTGACTGCTATGGGCACCACCACTCACATGCACATACCCACACACAGCCGCATACAAATGCATATCACTTAAACAATAAAATAAATCTTTAAAAAAGCAGATCTATGATCCTAAGAAGTTACAAAGCACTGACCTTCAGTAGCTGTGAAATGAATTATTACTTAAATTCTGCTAAGCAAAGAAGTATGGCTAATTTAGACTACTACTAGAAAAGCTTGCTCCTCTCTATTAAAGAGAACTAACACTCGTGTTAAGTCTTTTAGTATAGATGGTCTCTTTTGAGAGGTAAAGTCAGAAAAAAAAATCAATTAAAAAAACACACTAAAGCTGGGCAGTGGTGGTGCACACCTTTAATCCCAGCACTTGGGAGGCAGAGCCAGGCAGATCTCTATGAGTTTGAGGCCAGCCTGGGCTACAGAGTGAGTTCCAGGAAAGGAGCAAAGCTACACAGAGAAACCCTGTCTCAAAAAACAACAACAACAACAAAAAAAAACAATGACAACAACAAAAACCACTCTAAGACTCAAGGGTCATATGGAACAGTTAGATAGACTGTAGCAGGAGAGTAAGCACCTCACTGGTAGACACAGTGAGATTTGTACGCCTTGTACAGTCTGGACATCACCTCTCAGAAGGAGGTGAGGAAATCAGAGCTCTCCATGAAGTGTAGCTAGAAGAAAAGATCCAGAAGTTATGTAACATGGGACATGTGGAGAAGGGCTATAAAATTATTAAGTTATAATATACAACTTAGTGTAGATATTTCTAATGTTTCCAAGTTGTTACATGCCTTAGATTTAAGGATTTTTTAAAAATTATTATTTTATGTGGATGGGTGTTTTGCTTGTGTATGTCTGCACATAATGTGTATGCACAGTACCTGCAGAGGCCAGGAGAGGGCAGTAAATCCCCTGGAACGGGAGTTACAGATGGTGGTTAGCTGCTGGGTGCGCTGGGAATCAAACCTGGGTCCTCTGAAAGAGCAGTCCAGTTCTCTTAACTGCTAAGCGATCTCTCCAGCACAGATTGAAGTTTCAAATTTAAGAATTTAAGACTTTAGCTGTAGAAAGGGTTAAAGAACACATGCCAGGCAATACTCTCACAAGAAAAACAAAGCGAACAATGCCTGATTAGCTGAAGTTCAGCTTTGCGTCTCTTCCTGGTGCTTCCGGCTGCCTCCCCTGGCACCATGGTGTAAAGAATAACTAGGGCAAGGGTTACCATTTCAAAAAATAAAGACTGGCTGAATAAGAGCATTCCCTGGACTCAGTATCATTAAGCATGGCATGGATTATCAAATGCCTCTTGCCACACAAATTGCACTTAACTTGATAACTGAAAACAACTCAAATTCATTATCATGCAGGTCTGAAGTCAGGTCTCAAAGGTTTAAAATGAGCCATTGAGATCATGTTCAATGTCAGTGTCCACAAGGAGGACCCATTTCTTTGTCTTTTTAGCAGATGTCTACATTCCTTGACTCAGGGTCTCTTTGTCCATCTTCCAAGCCAGTAACATGGCATTTTTAATATTCGACTCTGCCTTTGACATTACCTGGCCTCTGATTTTGACCTCTTATGATTATGTAAGATTCCACTTAAACAACAATAATCTGCCATCTCAAGATCCTAATCTATGAAGCCCCACCTTTTCCTAAAGACCTATAAGCAGTTGGTGACTGCTGGGAGATGGAGAGGCATTTTCTTCAACATGCAGCCGCTGGTAATTTGTCCATGGTTCTATCAGTAATCCTAATTAAATTAATTGGCACACCACACACACACACACACACACACACACACAAACACACACACACACACACAAGCATAATCTAATTTGCAAAGACCATTTTTACCATGTATGGTAACATATTCACAGGTTCTGGGAACCAGGCCTGGACACCCTTAGGAGCTATCAGCCAGCCTATTTCAGACTGTGTCATGGGAATATTACTGCTGCCTTTGCCCTCAGAGCAGATCTAGTTCTGATCCCAGTTTTAGCCCTGCCTTCTGGTTGTGAGCCCATCACTCCATCAAGCCTCTGCTCCCTCACCTTAAAATGGGGGTAAAATATGTGGTCATATATCTATCATATACCACATTTTCAATACATACAGCCTTATTTCTTCAAAGAACTGTAAGATGTGTGGGGTGTTTACCCACCAACCCCACATTTTCCCAGAGTTTTCTTGAGTGTGAGCAGCAGGAGATATTAGATAGAAAGAATTATATTGCGGAGAACCTTGCGGAGATAAACAGATAGAAAATAAAGGATAGCCTCGAGAGGGCCTGGAACCTTTTCCAACGGGCCCGACTGTCTCTGCCCCAGGGTTTTTATAGAGATGCCAAGGGGTGGAGCAAAAGACCTCCTCCCCCAGCACAGCCAAGTGCAGACCATCTCAGACACCTGCACTCAGGCCCGTGGTCCTGATCATCCTCTATTCGGACCTGCTGGGTAAAGCCACAAGGAACCTGAGAACGAGATCCCACAAAGATGATTCTCAAAAGAAGAAGAAGAAGAAGAAGAAGAAGAAGAAGAAGAAGAAGAAGAAGAAGAAGAAGAAGACATCAATAGAAGAAATTCTATTACTAAATTGGAGGTTTAATCAAGGATCTTCCAGATTCTTTCCTGAGGGTGCTAAGCTATAACAGAGTAAAGCTTTCCTTTCTCAAGGCCTCTTGACCATAGACCCAGTGACAAGGTAACCACTTTGTGGGGAGTCAATAGCTATTAGCTAAAGTCAACTGCTTTCTGCCACCACCTCCCAGTCCTGCTCTCGGGTTCTGTCACCCAGCTCTCTGGTTGGATTTGAGTAGGCTTGGTGTATATTGATTGGTTAGATCTGCAGCCGAGGCCAACACAGAGTCCCTCCTTCACATCTGGCCACACTCCTGACCATAAGCAAGTTGTGACCAGCAAGGAAGGAGACAGCAGGGACACACCGCTTTCTTGCCTGGGGAAGAATGGAAACCTGTGTTGCTTCTTGCCCCAGCCCCAGACTCTCCAGCTGAGTGGAGAAGCTGGGAAAGACGGTGGATAGGAAAGCAGCAGCGGAGGTAGGTAACCTAGCCAGCCACTGCTCCTTCTCTCAAGATCCCAGAACAAACAAACCCCTTGCCTTGTCTCCTCACTAGGATGTCTTTGATAATGGCCTGCTGAAGACATCGGTGTGTGACAGGGGAATTCAGTTATTTGTCCATCAATATATTCTGGAAAGGCAGCTCTATTTCCCTCTATCTCCTCTCCTCTGTAAGTTGGTGATTGTTCCTCTGCATGTTTCAAGTTTCGCTGAGATTTATTTTCATCTTTTATCATAGGATATCGTATTTGTGATTTATTGGCAAGTCTTCAATGATGCTGGTTCCACCAACACAGCTCTTTGCTCCAGAACTCTAATTGTGTGCTTCTTTCTGCTTACAAAACAAACCAGAGAGGACAGCGCATACAATTCTGAGGGATGTACTGTCCACTCAGAGGGCTGTTAATGCCAAGTGACAGGATTTCTCAGAAAACCACATGCACTTTCCTGCTTTGAAGCCTAGGGGGTTAAAAAGTCCTGAAATTCCTGGAGCAGAATCAAGTCTATTTACCTAAGCTTATCACCAGGGCAGCCAGGTCAATCATTTACTGACCCGGAGCTGTCTCCTACCTTTAAAGGAGACCACCAAAGTCCTTGTCTGAGTGACCCATAGAATACACACATGGTTATATAAAAGGCCTGAAGCCAGAGCCCATATGCCTTTTTAACCCCTAAAAGACTATTCTTCCCTGAGTGGTAAGAACCCCAAGGCCCATATCAGCTCAGTGATTTATTAACTCAATTGAGACTCACACACAGACCTGATGCCTAGTTTCACCACAAGCACAATAGACTGTGGCTTTGCAGAGAGTCTCATCTGTCACTACCCAGGAAAGATAGTCTAATGGTCCAACAAGATATTAACTGATTCTCGGAAGAGAACAAGATTATATAGAAATAATGGGGAAGGGCTAGAAATTCCCTCAATTCTATGCATTCCAGAAACTTTTAACAAATATAACCTCTCTTCTTTAGTCTGACTGTAAGTAACCCCACTAGCTGCAGAAATGGCATATTGCCACTGCACAGGCCTGTAATGATTTCCACCTCTGACAATTATTAGTCAGGTGGTTGGTGGTAGGGAAGCCTAGTTCTTCTGAACTCCATTTAGGGAACAGATTGGGCCATGCACTAAATGGAGTGATGTGTGATTCTTTTCAGTCAATCATTTACAGCTACAATGTGAATCCCCTCAGGTCAAGTTTGTGGCTCAAATTTTTAGTAGCCTTTATGGTTCACTAGATGCAGGAATCGAGACCATTGCAGACATTAAACCCCACTTGTGATTTGGAGAAAGTCTGGTCTACCTCCCAGGAACATCTTGGGGAATGATGAAGAGCTGAGTTCTGTGATGATGCCCTGAAAAATGTTAAATGTGTCTCTCGCTGCAACCTTGAATGTGTCTGTAAATAACACAAGCTACAGAGGCAGGTTTGTACAAGGCAAAGGCTGTAGGGCATTCAAATATACTGGCTAGACTTACCCACAGTGCTGTAGGTTGCCTTGCAGGACTTTCGTGTCCTTTCTGTGCAGTATCTAGCTCATACTAGAAGGTCGGTGTGGTAGATCTGCATTTTCTGTCCATCGGATATTAGCAAGGGAGAGATTACTGTTGAGAGTGGGTGACAGAGGGTAGGTAGGCACTGTCATTCCTTTGACATATTAGGAAGTTAGAACCATGAAAGTTAATTGATTTTTTTTCCATGATGATGCTGTGGTCGGAGGCAGAGCCAGGACTGGACTCATGTCTGCCTTGTTCCCAGTCTGTTGTCTTTCTGGTGAGTCATAGAGTTGAGTACACAGAACAGCATAATCTAGAGAGCCAAGCCAGCAAGGCAAACACTGCTCACCGACACAGATTCCACACTGGTCCCTGGTTATGCCTTTCCTGGGGCCAGCTGGGTGCCGCTACAACCCAAAGACACAAGCAGTGGGCTACACACATCTTCGGTGGGAAGTAAAGGAAGAAGAAACAGGCAGGGATAAAAGGAAGTATGGCCTAGTGAGCTCGGTTCATTCTGAGGTTAGGACTCAGTGCCTTTCATTTCGTGCCCTTCAAACCCATGGTCCTTCATGAATGAAAATGTAACTGATGCCACCACATCTCTAGGAACTCAAAAGTTTACCATCTCATGAATCCCAGCTAATGTCCACTCACCTAAATCCAAGGGATTTAGTCGAATGAGGCTTTAAGCAGGAACCATTAGCAATCCATTCTATCAGAGTTCCACTATCTACAATGACACAGACCCATGCTGGCTTGGAGTCTGAGTGGCTTGTTGCTTAAGAAATAATTGAGCAATCTACAGCAACAAGTCTCTCTTTGCCCTCCAATTCCAGGCTCTGTTAACGTCACATTTATCTTTAAAATGTCGTTAGCCCGGTCTGGCACCAATTGCAAGGCAGCCACAATGCCCAGTATTTACACAATTAATATAAAGACAGCCATCATGAAATGTGGTCAGTTAAACATTGTTAAACAAAGGGTTTCTTCTTTTCGCTGGCCTGCCCGTTCACAGCTCAAGAATATGGCAACAAAGGCCTTACAAGTAGGAATTTGTATATGAATCACCATGCCCGCCTTTTTGGTCAGTTGGCCCCATGTTAACTTTAGTCCTGTGCTATCAGTCTTACCTAAACACCAGAAGAAACAGAGGAAGCTGAAATAAGGAGGACCATGTCTTAGAAGAGTGGTCCACCTGTACTAAACATTAGATGAAGAAATGATAAGATACCATTTACTAACCTTTTTATTAGTTCTAATAAAACAAACCTATACGATGTGCCCACGTCGCAGATTCATGAACATGAGGTGACCTTTGGGTTAGCTTGTATCTGGCCTGAAAACCCATGTTCTGTGCCACCGTTCTCAGAAAGAAGGATACACAGTAGGAGCAATGCTGTGTCCATTGCCAGCGTAAAAGGGTGAAGAGTCCTTTTCAAAGCATTTGTTCAGCTCCTCAGAGACAATATTTATTCCCCTTCCCTGTCCTCCATCAGATGTGACCCTGTACTGGTAAAGAGCCCTCCTTTCTAGGAAAATGCCACAAAACAGCCAACAACGTCTACAGGCTCTCTTGTGAGCCCTTTGAGAAGCTGTGACAGAAATTCATTCTGACCTCTGTCACACTCTCCTGTTAGCTTATATGGTTAATTTTAATGTAATGTAGAGGAAACAAGTTTTTGTTTATCATCACATTGTGAGTGTGGTGATAGGGCTTTGGCCTGCTGTGCATATGACTTATCAGCCTTGGCTACAAGCTTTTGTACAAGTTGATTTCTGCAGTCACATTGGTCTTAGAGAAAACTCAACTTTTTCAAAACTGTCTTTATGGTGTGTCAGTTGTTTTATATAGTGTCGTGGCAGCCATTTGAGATGAGCACTGTATTCTGGTTCTATCCTTTTAGATAAGAAACTTGAGACCCGATCCCACTGAGAGATTTTTCTCAGTCTCTCTCAGTTAACAAGCCCCAAGCTTGAATCTCAAATTATTGATTCTTTGTGTGTGTGTGTGTGTGTGTGTGTGTGTGTGTGTGTGCTACACAACGATTCTTCCAGATGCTTCATGCCTCCAAATGGGAGCAGTGAAGGCTACAGCTATTCGCAGCCCTGAAAAATGTCAAATGATTATACAACCTGTTCTCAGGCTATAGAGATCCATTCAAACAGCAGTTCCCTGGTTTGGGGCTAGAATTCTGTCAGGTCAGAGCTGTAATGCTGTTACTCTAATTAGATTTTGCCGAGTAATGAAAATGAAGGCAGTAATTGTTGCTTAATAAAATTGAAGGACCAAAGTTTGTGCCCTTGAGCAAAGTAAGACATCAATGAAGTTCATACCAGAAAAAATAAATAAATAAATAAATGAAAACACTCTTCTCTAATCTGTGTCCCTTGAGGTAGTTTGTATTGGTAAGGGTGGAAGAGCCACTACACTCTCCATATAGTCATGCCCTGGTTGACAACCAAACATATTCTCAGAGTTGCTATGGACCTTGGTGCAGGAGAATCAGTAAGTTTGAGGTAAGCAATAGAGAAAATGAAACTCCTATCCTGGCCCACAGCAACTTCAAAATGGTTGCACTCCTGTCTCTAACTGTAAGGTCAATTTTCTTTAAAGGAACAAAAAATGAGATTAATGTAAAATAATAATAATAATTATAATAATAAATAATGACAATTTATCATAGCTTGGAGAGCTTCCTAGAATGTAACATGAAGATGAGATTTTCACAGAAGACATCCATTTGTATTTGAAGGGCAGGATTCAAACAGTTTTAAGTTTCACTATGCAATGTGGTAACTCTCACAAAGTCTTTTATTTTTTATATAAAGCCAAAACATTATGAAAAATGCTTGTTGCAGAGAATTCTAACTAAGCCAGATGATCGTTTGTCATCACTGGATTGCTGTTGTCGTGGGTGCATTTCTTAGGAAAAACCTTGGACAGTGTCTTTGGCTGGTGCTCCAGTGAGTTTCTGTGGAAAGAGGGCTTTCATCCATGGGGCCACTTTGTGGTGATCTCCTTTGGTTTCTCAGGGTGAGCAACTGAGAGCTTGTGGTTTGGATGCAAGAGGAGAGGAAATGCAGAAACCAAGCAGAAGAGTTCTCAGGGAAGGCATGTGTGGCAAGCTTCTTGACAGCCTAGGAAAACACCAGTACGGTTCTGTCAACTCCAAGGCAATGACGCTTTAACTTCAAAGTCCTGGATTCCACAAAATCTAACTTTTTCCTAGCTAGCAGTCATGAATATAAGCAGAACCAATTCCCAGAACCTGACTGGCCTCTACTGAAACTCATCTTGTCTTGCATCTATCTACAATATGATGCCCCTCCCAACCCGACCAATGCCCCCCTCCTCCTATGTTCCTGTCTTATTTGCTGTTTTGTGAGTCGCTGAGTTTAACCAGGCCTGTTGGGGTGAGCATGGATTTAGAATTAGCCAATAGAACTTGGCGGGCTCCCAGTGGCTACACAACTATAATCAATGGCTCATTACCCCAGAATCCATAAGTATCCAATATTTCATGAAGGAGAGGTCGGATCCCTTAAGCCTACATAAGACCCATGACTGTCTACTGACAAGCCCAGGCTTGTGGAGGCCCAGTGCGGACAACCCCTGCTGCTGTGAGTTCGTGTTTGCAATGGCTGTGCCATGCCCAGGACACATTTTCCAGTTCGCCCTTCCACCTTTTGACCCTTACATTCTTTCCGCCCCCTCTTCAACAGTGTTCCCTAAATTTGGGGGGAGAGGAGCGTAAACACCTTGTTTAGGGCTAAGCACTCAGTTGCCTCTTCTTCTCAGTACTATGAGCAGCCACGAGTCTCTCCATTCACTGGCATTTATTGCAAAGAAACATCTCTGATTAAGGCTAAGGGTAGGATTCCTCTGTGGTTATAAATGTAAGTGATTAGCGAGCAATTTGTCACCATATTCATTTAGCTACACAACTGTGGTAAGTTCTCTCCTAGGGCCTAAGCATCAGGCATGGATTCCCTTCTATGGAGAAAGCATGAAACCTAACTAGAGAGTGTTCAGTGGCCCCCTCAGGATATGCTAGTGTATGCTAATCAAATCTTTACATAAAGAAAATACGGAGGGTCTGAAGAGCTGTCTTAGAGTTTAAGAGCATTACTGCTCTTATTGAGGACTCACATGGTGACTCACAACTACCCATAACTTCAGTTCCAGAGGATCCGAGACCCTCATCTGGCCTCTGTAGGCTCTGCCCACACAAGGTACACATAACTGCATGCACATGAACACAAATTCACATAAACAAAGTCAGCAAATAAATGCTAGTGTCTTAGACATGTAATTCTGAGCCTGCCAGGCACTGGGGAGGCTGGCATCACCCGTCTTTGTAAAGAAGGGGCCCGTTCAGCTGTGAGATTGCAGCGAGCCACACTTAAGTTCACATCCAGCTGCACCCCTGGCCCTGATGAGGAGCTTTGTCTCTCATGTGTCCCTAATGAGCGCTTCAGAGAGCACCCATGACTGTCAGTTTCCGTTAATAAATAAACAGCAGCTCTTACAGGTGACACCACCTGCCTGAGGTTAAAGAAGCATGGCAGTGAGTCAGATGGAACGTTGTGTATTTTGGAGGAGGGAGTGGAAGACTTGAACCAAAGATGGACAAGAATGGGACTGATCCTTGCCTCTATTGAGGAACAGAACAATAGCCAAGGGCTGAGGAAGAGCCTACTCTGGATGCCGAGACCACCCTTGTCCACCTGCCCATCCCCCCAACCCCACACCCCTCCTCCCCCACCCCACCCCACCCCATCCCCACCCTCCCCCACCTCCCCACCCCGGCCCAGGCAGCTGCCTCACCCAGAGTTACTCAGCCAGCTTATTGCTGACTTATGCCTGAGCTCCTGTTTCTTCTTGTAAGCTCCATGAAAGGGTATTTGTAAGGAACGAAGCACAGCATTTCAAGGAAGTGAGAATGCATCAGAGATCTTCCCCGAGGGCCTAAGCTGGAAGGGCAGTTTGCTTTGGAGAGCTTCTGAGGTCTCTCTCATAATCTGCAGAAATGAAGGGCATCATGATGACTGGCAGGGCTGTGACATCCATTCCAAGCACTGCAACTCCCCGCCCCCAGGGCGGCAGGGGGTGGGGGTGGGGGGGAGTGGGGTGGGGGTGGGGTGGGGGAGGTGGGGGGGGTGGGGGGGTGGGGGGGGTGTTGTTTCATCCTGTGCTCCATTTCTTCTCCTAAAAAGGAAGGATTAATGTTTGCTCACTAAGACACTGTGAATTTGTTTCTTTTCCTGTTACTGTGATAAAACATCTTGCCAAGAGTAACCTAAAGGGACGAAACGGCTGTTTGGGGCAAACCGTTTGAGGTATAGCAAGTCATAGGAGGGGAGTCAGCAGGATGGCAGGAATTAGAGGCAGCTGGCCACATTGTATCCACAGTCAGGAAGCAGCCAAAGGTGAATGCTAGTCCTCAGTTCTTGTCTTACATAGGGGTTACTATAGCTATGATGAAACATTATGATCAAAATAAACTTGGGGAAGAAATATTTTATTTGGCTTATGCTTCCACATCAGTGTTCATCGCTGAAGGAAGTCAGGACAGGAACTTAAGCAGGGTAGGAATCTGGAAGGAGGAGCTGAAGCAGAAGCCATCAAAGAGTGTTGCTTACTGACTTGCTCCTCATGACTTGTTCAACCGGCTTTCTTATAGAATCCAGGACCACCAGCCCAGGCATGGTACCACCCACAATGGGCTAGGCCCTCCCCATCAATCACTAAGAAAATGCTCCAATGGTTTGCCTATAGTCCCATCCTATGGAGACATTTTCTCACTCAAGGTTCCTTCCTCTCAGATGACTATAGCTAGTTTCAAGTTGACTAAAACTATCCAGCCCAGCTCTCTTTCTCCTTTATATTCAGTCTAAGACCCCATCCAGAAAATGGTGTCACTCACAGGTAAGTTGGGTTTCACCTCACTTAGCCTAATGTAGACAATCCCTGAGAGGCATGTCAAAAGGCTTGTCCTGTTAAGGTGATATTAATTATTAATCAGTATTAACCATCACACATTGTATGGATTCTAGCAGACCAGGGAAGCTATGTTCAAAGAAAGCCACTAACAGCACTGAACACCAACCTCTGCTTAGAAATACCAATAAAGAAAATGTGGCATTTCTGTGGACCCACATTGCTTTATACTATCTCTTCAAATGTATACTCCCACTGAAGAGTCACATTCCAAAAAGACTGAACAAGAAAGTAAGAACGGTATTACACATAGATGGGATTTAGAGTGTATGTCACTGCCCATTTTTGTCCCATTTTGAAAAGGAATCTTAATATTACTGCGTATTATATACCATAATTTATATATTATACAAATTTTTCTGGGGGAGGAGTCAATGCTATGGAGTCATAAGAAGAGTCTGGGTCTCCTGGAACGATCATCAAGCAGCTTTCTATTGTACCAACAAAAGTCATACTAAGTCTTCCTGCCTCTAAGCTTTTACTCTATTCCTAATATCTAAATGACTTCCTGGGTACTTTCTGAGGAAGAGGTATTGGTAACTCAATAAGTAATGTATAGTTGATGTTATCTATAACCATATTGGCTATAGCCACATTTAAGAATCCATAAAACAAGCAAGTTGATCACCAAAAGGCAACTTTAATGGTTTGAGTTCACCATCCACTTGGCAGAATTTACCATCTATCACCAGGGATACGGGCCTCTAAGCAAGTCTTGGGGGGAGTTTTCATAATAAGGTGGAAGTAGAAAGGTTCACCGACTGTGGGTGGCACCATTCCCTGGGTGGGGAATCCTGGGTTATAGAAAGATGGAAAGAATAAGCTGAGCACTAGCATTCAGGCATGCATTGCTCTCTTCCTCTGGCCATGGCCATGAGATGACCAGCTGCCTCAATCTCCTGCCACTACACTTTGCCTGCCATAATCAATAGGACTTGGGACTTGAGCTAAATAAACACCTTCTCCCTTAATTTGCCTTTGTCAGGGTAGTTTATTGCCCAACAGAAAGGAAATTAATACAGTACTCCCAAGTTACTGACCATAAAAATCCAATTGAAGCCCCAGGGAAGAGTGTAAACTTATAATGCTACCTTGTACTAGCTCTTCATGCACTAAGAGAATCAGAATGGCTCCTGATCCAAGAATATTGAGATCAAACTTTTCTCAAAATATAGACCTCCATGCCTTCATGCAGTTCCACCAAGTTTAAAGAGAAAAAGACATGATGTTAAATACAGTATAATTTCTCACCTGTTTTCTTAGTGAATGACAAAATACCAGCCGGAGTGTTCTTCTAGAGTCAACGAGTGTCCCATTGCTTCTTAATTCAACTTAGTTTCTATCATTGACTGGGTTATCTAGCTTTGCTTGTTTTTTAGCAGTGGAGGAAGGGTTTAATAGTATGAAGTAAAATTGTATTCTAAAGTCAGGTGTGGTAGCACAAGACTTTGATCCGAGCATTTGGGAGGCAGAGGCAGACAAATATCTGTGAATTTGAGATCAAGCTTGTGAGTTCGAGGACAGAAAGAGCTATGCACTAAGATGTTGTCTCAGAAAAATGTATTCTATTTTCCCTACTTTAAAAAGCCCCCTGATTACCAATTCATATAGCTGCCTATAACTTTCACTCAGCCACTGATAGCCAAGGAAGCCAGAGCCCGTCTGTTTCCTGTCTCAATGATTCAGGCAAGAAGAGCTTATCTAGTAGAAGTTTCCCAGAAGAAGCATGACTCTTCTTTATATTCCCATTTTTACTGCCTTCTGGGGCAAAGGGTGGGAGACAGCAATTTAACCAGAGGGGTTTTCATACCATACATTTTAAAGTACTTGAGAACTCTGAGTGTCTTGCTTTAGTTAACGTGGAACTAAAATAATTTACACAGTGTGTGAGTGTGAGCACGCACATGTGTGTGTGTGTGTGTGTGTGTGTGTGTGTGTGTGTACTTTGCACGGAAAGAATCCTAATATGACAAAGACAGTAGAAAATTCTACAACAAGGAAAATGCCACCAGGACTATTCCTGGATGTGGGTTATACAAAACGCAAGTACTTGTTTAATTTCTGGAATTAATTAGTATCTATTTAAATGACTGGCCTTGAAGATTCCTATTGACAGCATACTCCATGCTTTAAAATTGCTACAACATATTTTGGTCATTTTTAGAAAAGGCACACTACAAGACTCTTTGGCATGCAAATAATTCTTCAGTGATAATCTAAATAAATCTCAAGGTTGGTTAACTATATGAACTTCAGATGTCTTCAGTAACTCGTGGCATGCTCAGCTATATATCCCATCACCATCTATCTGATTTTAAGTGATATTATCAACAAGTTAACTCATAAAATTTGAGGAAATTGATCCATGGATACAGTGACCTAAGCATCACTTGTTGGATTATGTGCATAGCCTGCACATATTTTTAACTCTCTTTTTCAGAGGTATTCCAACCATGTCTGGTTTTGCTTAATCTTTGGCTGTTTCCCATAAGTAGATTAGCTGAGGTCACCACACTTCCTCTTTCAAGCCCTATCTGGTGAATCTCCAATAATGGTACTCTGATTCCTCAGATGCATTTGTATCAAAAGCTATCAACTCCCTCACTTTCCCCTAGGCCAAGGTCATAACAGCATGCTGGAAAAAAAAAAAAGCAAATGTTTTCTTTTGCTCTAGCACAGACCCAGTAAGAAGGCATCTGTAGAGTGCCTAATGCATTTTGGACTCTGCTGAGTGCAGACTCAACATGAGTATTCACGTTGACAGTTGTTCTCAGAAAGTAGACCAATGTCTCATAGAATAGATAAATCAAAGAAGCAGTCGTTACGGCATCATGCAGGACTGTGAAGGCATCAGGGAATGATACAGCACAGGCATGTTCCCAGGGGATGGATATTCAGGAAGACAGTTGGAAGAACTAAGGTCTACTTGGTGTTTCAAATAAAATAAGTATTTCAAATAAAGTAAGATTAGAACTCACATCTTTCCATTTTAAGAGCTCAGAACTGGAAGAATTTGCCTAACTCTCCTCAAGTTACCAGAGTAGAGAGCTGTGGTAGCCATGGGTAAGGAGACTTCACTCCCTAAAGTGGGAAGGAAAGAGGGAAGTCCAGAGAGATAGTTTTAAATACAAAGTCAGAGAAACAAAGTGGAACTGTTCCCAGAATCGGAATCTGCGCCTGATGCTGGTCTCTTCAATGGGAGCATTCATTTAGAGGCATTCTCTCCAACCCAAGCTTCTCACATTCCCCCTGGCCACAGAGACGTTCGCCTGGTAGACAGTCCTGTTATAAATCTGTTGTGCTTGGGTTTAATTTATCCTGGAGCAGCTTTAAACAAAAATGGTGAACAAACAGAACTAGAGAAAGGACAGTGAGAGGTCCCTAAGTCAGCACCTGGTACACAGGAAAGGTGAGATTAGATCATAGCTCCGCCCACCCAGAACAAAGCCCAAGGGTTCACAGTAACTGGCAAATCTAACTTTTGCTTAAAACACATTTTAAACAGTGTCAGTCAGAAGGGTAAGTTTCATAGCTTTTGACCTAGACTACATGAGGCTTTCTTACAACGACTTACACAAACATTTATGGTCTGATTAAAAACTTTTATCTCCTTCAATGGTGTTGATGTTTCCTAAGTGGGACCAACAGGTTGTTGAAGTGTCTCCCTCATTTTAAAAGCAGATCATACATCTAACTTTTAATGGAGCAACTTGCATGTGAGTTTTAATCTTTCATCTAGTTTGAAACAAAGAATATATGCAAAGGTGAATTAGGGTACATTTGGCTATATAAATGTTTAAACCCCCTTTTACAGATACTATAAACACATATAAAAATAGAAATAGGGAACTGGAAAAGAATATTTGCCACACAAATAACAGTCAAAAACTGACTGCTTCTAACGAAGTGGTAACTAACCCATGCCACTAAAGTCAGAAGCTAGATGGAAAGTTGGGCCTTGAGTGAATTGGAAATTCACAAAGAAGACAGGTGCACGACCCATAATTGTGAATACATAAATGCCAAGCCACATTGGCAGTGAAATGCAAGCAAACTGAAATAATAAGGTAGTGTTTTTCCCTTTATTAAATTGGAAAAAATTGAATACTAAGAGGTATTGATGAACATGTGGCATTGCTGGAGGAAATGTCAATTGCTGCAACTTAGTCATTAAGGACACTGGCAAAGGAGACAATTCATTGGGTAAAAGTACTTGCTGAGCAAGCCTGATGACATGGGCCACACAAAAAAGCCAGATCCTGTCACAAGCATATGTAATCCCAGCTCTCCTCCAGAAGTGGAAACAGCAGAATCACCTAGAAGATACTGGGCCATGTCGGCCTGTAATACACAATACAAATGCAAAAGCAAGTTATTTTCTGATTTATACCCAGTGATATGACAAATGTGTGGTCATATATCCTGCACTCCAATAAAACTTATCTGGGGATCAGAGGACAGAGTCAGCCATTAGATTAGACACAGAGGCCAGACAGTGATGGCACATACCCTTAATCCCATCACTCAGGAGATGAGAGATTCATCTGCATCTCTGTGAGTTCAAGGACACATTGGGAACAGAGCCAAGCATGGTGGCACACACCTTTAACCCCAATATTTAAGACCTCATGCCTTTGGTTGGGAAGCACATACACCTTTAATCCCAAGAAGTAAGATGGCAGGGCAAAAAAGGTGTATAAGTTGTGAGGAAACAGGAACTCTTTGTCTTAAGACTAAGGATTTTGTAGAGGTAAGAAGGTGGCTGGCTTGTTCCGTTTCTCTGAGCTTTCACCCCAATATCTGGCTCTGGGTTTTTTTTTATTAATAAGACCTTTTAAGATTCATGTTACACAAATGTGTGTTTGCACTCCTGTGAGCATGCGCGCGCACTCACATTAAATTAAATTAAAATAATTAGAGGACACATCAAAACCTATAAAATGACTTAATGTGGATAAGTTTTGATTTAGCCAGGGATAACACACTTCCAAGACTCACCCCAGTAATCTACTTTTACCAATTAAGCTCCACCTCCTAGAATTTCCACAACATACTATACTTTCTGCCTGGCTACTGTCCAATCAGCATTTTATTTATCAATCAATCAGAGCAACACATTCACAGCATACAGAACATTCCACAACACAATTGTATTAAAGGTGCTAGGTACAAAAGAATCATTAGTAGAAAGTAAATATGCCCCCCCCCCAAAAAAAATGGCTGAGATGGAAAAGTGATTAAAAAAGCCGGCGGTGATGGTGCACACCTTTAATCCCAGCACTTAGGAGGCAGAGGCAGGCAGATCTTTGTGAGTTCGAGGCCAGCCTGGTCTACAGAGTGAGTTCCAGGAAAGGCACAAAGCTAAACAGAGAAACCTTGCCTTGAAAAACCAAAAAGAAAAAAAAGAAGAAGAAGAAGAAAGTAAATATGGCAAAAATCATAAAGCTAGTATACAAATGACTAAAATTTGAGAAAATTACTTAGTGCATGATCTCTTCTAAATATGTTTATATCTCAAAATAAGAGCCAAAAATAGGGCAAGGAGCCCAGGGACAGCTGTAGGATGGCTTCTTCCTCTGCAAGTGTTCCAGTTTGCTCTGCTGAAGTAGTCATCCAGCTCTGCCTCAGGCTATTCTTTGGCTTTGTCCAGGAAACCTCTTCCTTTGCTTAAGGAAGAGACTATCATACAGACCAGTCTAGCTGATGTTCTCACTTTCCTAGAAATTCCACTCTTCATCTGGATTTCACACCCTAACTCCTGCATCAATATTTTTCTTTTTACTCTCATTTACCATTTCCTGTTTAGTTTTGTTGTTTGTTTGTTTGAATTTGACCGGGTATGTCTTTCTGAGGAAGTGATCTCAAATCTTGTTCAAATATTTGGAGCAGAGGAGCTGATTGTCTTGTGAGGTGCAGTAGCTCCCATGGTTGGATCACCTGTGGGTACACAGGCACAGTGTGGTTTCTCTCCAAAAGGTTTGATCCTGAGGCAATTGTGTTGAACCCTGGTGCTGTAGTTAGAGTTCTTGGTTTCTGAAGCAGACTAAATCTGGAGCGGCAAAGAGAAATGAGTTGTATTTGAGAAAAGATCAAATAATTCACTTCTCTCTCTCTCTCTCTCTCTCTCTCTCTCTCTCTCTCTCTCTCTCTCACACACACACACACACACACACACACACACACATAGGCACACGTGTATACGCACACATATATGTACACGCCCACTTGTAGAATATTATTTAAAGGTGTGTTACTTTTGTTTATGTTGCATTTGTTTAACTCTGTGAAGCTGTGTTACTGTGCCTGTCTAAAACACCTGACTGTTTAATAAAGGGCTGAATGGCCAATAGCAAGGCAGGAAAGAGAAATAGTCAGCACTGGCAGGCAGAGAGAATAAATAGAAGGAGAAATCTAGAAGGAGGAAGGAAGAGCAAGAAAACAAGGAGAGGAGGACATCAGGGGCCAGCCACCAAGCCACACAGCCAACCACAGCATAAGAGTGAAAGTAATATACACAGAAGTAAGAAAAGGAAAAGGCCCAGAGGCAAAATATAGATGGGATAATTAAAGTTAAGAAAAGCTGGCAAAAAACAAGCCAAGCTAAGGCTGGGCATGTATAATTAAGAATAAGCTTCCATGTGTGATTTATTTGGGAGCTGGGTGGCAAGCCCCCCCAAAAAAGTAAAAACAACCAACAATACACACTACTAATAAATGAAATAACAATGTAAAGTAGAAGAAAGGGGGATCTTGTAAGAGATAAGGCAAGCAAAAATGAAAAGGTCCATGTCGAGTGGTGATCCTACAAAGAAGTCTGACCAGAGTCACTAACTCATGTCCACCTATTGCCGCCCTGCTTTTGTTATGGTCAACAGTTTGCAAATTAAGATATTTGTGTGAGATGAGTCCACATTTTGAAAATACTCATACTGCTTGTTTCCTGTTTCTTTCAAAGTCAGATTTTTGTTTTATTTTGTTTTCCAAGACAAGGTTTCTCTGTGTATCCCCTGGCTGTCCTGGAACTCACTACATAGACCAGGCTGCCCTCCAACTCAAGAGATTCACCTGCCTCTGCCTCTCAAGTGCTGGGATTAAAGGCGTGTGCCACCACAGTCAGCTTCAAAGTCAGACTTTAAACATGGGTTTCTAGCTAAAATTGTTAGTCTTTTAATTTGTACTTTAAAAAAGCATGGTTGAGGTGGAAATGTCTTTTCTGTTAATGTCTGTTGAGACGTAAGTTACAAATTACCTATAAGCCCCTTTTCTTTAAAAAAAAAATCACAAAACTCCATTTTGAGGATAATTTACAGATGGACTATTTTAATCCCTAACAATGTAAGATGTTTATTTCAAGTGTTTTTAAAATATTGCTTACACTGTGGTGATGCAAAACCAGGGACGTGCTTAACTCAAGGACCAAAGAGACATTTCTGGGAAATTCTTAGCCCCTGCAAAAGAAATCTGTGCAGAAACAAAGACACTGCTGTTGTTAATGTACGAAAGAGGATGTGGGCACATATTTTTAAAAATGATTAATCACAGGACTGGCAGGATGGCTCAGTAGATGAAGATGTTGCTGCCAAGCCAGGTGACCTAGGTTCCATCCCAGGACCCAATGGGAAGGAGGCAACTGGACTCTGCCCAGGTACCCTATGGATGCCACAATCTCCATATGGTATTGTGGCATGCTCAACCCTTGCTACACACACACACACACACACACACACACACACACACACGCACGCACGCACGCACGCACGCACGCACGCACGCACGTGCAATAAAAATTAATTGCAACTGTGGCTTGATACGCTTTGCACTAAAGTGTACTTAGAAATGTGATTCCCGTGCCTCACTGAATCTAACTTTACATTAGCCTATTACAAAAACACCTCTCCTGTTTGTTTTCACCTCCTTCACATTTACGATGTCCTGCAGGGTGGTGGTGTTAAATTTAATTTGTCAACCTACATTTAATTTTACAAGAATCTGAATCACTCTGCTGAATAAGCAAGAATTGCCTGGCACGGGCTTTGGTGATTCAGTTTGAGAAGTCACAGCTGAACTAAAAAATATGCTGCCAGGAGTATTTCCACCCCCCACACCCCCGTTTTTCTCCCTGGTAATTTTAATGGTGCAAATGAAAGGACTGTTTTTCCTGTGACAATGGTGTCCTTGTTAAAAAGTACTTTAAAACACTGCGCAGCTACACTGACACTTCCTAATTAAACCCTTAATAGAACAAAAATGCCAACAGTTCTAAATTCAAAGAATGCAACTCCATCTCATGGCAGATAGTAAAGGTGATTTCCCCCTCAGTGTGTAGCTTCATTCCCACTTTGGGAAGTCTTGTCCATCAGCCACTTTCTTGCAGAGAAGCATCATTAATCTGTAAGACTTACTACAATAGCATATTATGTTCCTCAACAGAGGCTGCCATTGAGTCTGCAGAGTATCAAGGCAGCTGTCCAATTAAGTTTTTACAAAGGATTAGGGGGTCATATGAGTACCTGACAGCTGCGCCAGCTCGGATAAAGCAGTGGTTCCCAGATCAGATGCTTCTGGGTGTGCAGACGGAAATGACATATTCTTTACCCACCCAGCAAGATATTGATACTTTAAGGGAAAATCAAATGAGAAACAAAACCTTGTCTAACCGAGTACAAAGCATTGTGTAACTCCAAATGGAGAAGGAAAGAAAAAGAAAATAATATCTGTTTTCTCAAGATGGCTCCTGTAGTCTCAGAGGCATGGTTAAAACATAAAGGAAAATTGAAGACTTAAAAACACTGAAGCACTGAAAGAATACCATAGGGATGTAACTCCGTCATCGTTGAGAGCTTGACTAGCATGTGTGGGCCCTGAAAAGAGAGAAAAAGGAGCAGGGGACCGGGATAGGGAAGTTGAACCAGAAAAAAAAGAAAACACAAGCGACTGTCGATTCATGAGTTGTTCCATAACAATTGGCTGCTGTGGGAGTGTAAGAGCAAGCAAAGAAACCTCAGGGCCAGAGGTTAAAGAAGAAAGCTACACATCAATAACTCATCAATGCCTCTAGGTGTAGTGGTGCACGCCTTTAATCCTGGCAAGGCATTTGAGAGGCAGAGGCAGAGGCAGGTAGATCTCGGTGTGTTCAAAATAAATTAGCTTGGTCTTCATAGCAAGTTCCAGGACAGTCAGGGCTATACATTGATACATTGACCATTGACTGACTCTCTCTGTCTCTGTCTCTCTTATCTCTCATCTCTATCTCTCTTGAAAACAAAATCAATAGATAGATAGATAAAAAATCAGTGAAGACCTTAAAGATAGTTCAAAGTGTGTGCAAAAGTTTGAAGAGACCTGGGAGTTAATTTTCTACTTTAAAGTTCTTAAACTTACATGTTAAAGAGACTTATTTGATGAACCTGCCAGGCAGTGATATTCTCCAATATTTTCATCTTCCCCACTACTAAAAGAATACACACACACACACACACACACACACACACACACACACACACACATACACACTCTCTCTCTATTGGAAGTCAAACAATGATCTCAGCAAATACATTAAACAAATACTAAGTGTTAAAAATAAATGCAGAGTAACAAAAGTGTGTGCTTGTATATGTGTTTGTATGTGTGTGTGTGTGATCATGTGTGCATATGTGTGTATGTGTAAGCATGTCTGAGTGTGTGTATGTTTGAGTGTGTGTACAAACAGTAATGGACAGAAGAGACCAAGCAGGGGCCAGAGCTGAAGAGCTATTCCCCAGTGTTTCTTACACAATGAACCTTAGAGAGATGCCTTATATGGACTGTACTAAAAGTATTCAAGCAAATAGCAAACTAAACTGTAACTCTTAAGCCTTTCATGGCCTGAGCATTACTGATTACCACCGTATGTTCAATTCATTTTGTAATGCCTCTAACTGGAGACATGAACCATGAATCTGAAGGAGTCCCCTGTGGGTTGTGTGGCAAGAATGAGTCACAATACTCAGTGCCTGGGGAAATGTAAACCACGGAGATGAAGAGACTCTGCTGCAAGGAGGTGGGAGGCTGAAACAGAAGAAGGGACTCTCAGCTGCACCTCAGAGCACATAAGCCGATGCTTATTAGATTGTGGTGGACCTCTGTAGGCACATGGCAGAATGAATACTTCACAAAGTAATTGTGAACTGCCTTGGAGGGCCTTGAAGAGAATAACTGAAAACTGATTGAGCCCTGAGCAAACCACAGAAACAAAAACTACCATATGGGGGATAAATCTTCCTGTGCAGTAGCGTGGACGGCCATCCCCCACCACCAAAGTGCCTGTTCTTAAGGCCTCTGTGCATTCCGGTGGTCTCTGGGGGTTTCTTTTTCCTTTCCTTTCCTTCCCTTTCTTCCTTCCTTCCTTCCTTCCTTCCTTCCTTCCTTCCTTCCTTTCTTCCTTCCTTCCTTTCTCTCTCTCTTCCTTCTCTCTCTCTCTCTCCCCCCTCTATCTTTCTTTCTTCCCCCTCATGTGTATATATGTGTACATATACACTTGTACGGTTTTTTTTAAGAAAGAAATGTCTGTCATCATATTAAATTCTAAATTCTGACTTTTCTTCTCACAAATACCCCACTTTTAAAATATTGGGGCCAGTAATATGGCTCCAAAGATAAAGGCACTTACCCATTAGACCTGAGTTTGAGCCCCAGAACCCATGTAGTGGAAGGAGAGAGTCAACTATTACAAATTGTTCTCTGACCTCCACACATGAAGCACACCCACATACACACAAATAAATAAATAATAAATAAACAAATGTAAAAAATATAGAATATGATGCAACTTCATAAGAATAATTTATAAAGTTTAAGTGAAAAATAAGTTTTTTGTTAATGGTTTATTTCTTGAGTTACAGAGTGCGTATATTTTAAATAGCTGCATCAGAGTTTATCAGAAATCGATGTCTCCATTAAATTATTTCCAATAAGACTTTCTAAATGTTTTATGCTTTATTTGACTTGCTTGGGTTTTGTTCCGGTATAACTTAAAGAGACTATAGTTTGACACTTTCCATAGGATAAAATTGATAAGGAGGATGGATCATTTGCCAGGATAAAATATTAAAGGTATTGTGGTAATCTGTTAGATGATATATGTAGTCAGGGAGTTTTGCCTGCTAACACGATTTCACCAATGTGAGGCCTGGGCCATTATTAGCCTATAAGCATCAGATTCTCAGGAATAGATCTATATGGCCATCATGATTTCTCATTTTCTTTTTTATATGCATGGATATTTTGCCTGTATGTATAATCTGTACATATCACTTACACGCCTGATGCCAAGTGATGCCAGAAACAGGCATTGGATTCCCTGGAACTGGAGTTACAGGTTGTTGTGAGCTGCCATGTGGGTACTAAAAATTGAACCTGGGTCCTCTGGAAGAGTAACCAGTACTCTTAACTGCTGATCCAGAGCCCTCTGTGATATTTTAAGAAGTAAAAGATGGAAGAAAATGAACTGCTTTTCAGTGCTAATCAGAATAAAAATGCAATAATAACATGTCATGAACTTGGTAGCGTCTAGACAACAGAAGTGCATTGCTCATAGGTCTGGAGGTTGGTAAGTCCACAGTGGAGATGGTGTATGTCCAGGATCTGGACATGTTATCTTCTCACACGGTAGAAAGGCTAACTTGCTCTCTGGAATCTCTTTTATAAGATTCCTATTCATGAGGGCCCCACTCTCATGACCAACCTAACTCCCAAAGGCCTCACATCCTAACACTCATGTTGTGGATTCAGTCTCAATATTTGGATTTTAGGGACAAATACAACATTGTAATTGTGTGTATGTGTGTGTGTTACATCATCTATATAGTGCATGTGTTCACATACATGAACAGCAGGGAATATTTATTCAGTGTGCTTACTTACTGTTTTCACCAATTGTGGTTTAAGATAACAAAGAAATGTCATCTGCTAAATCCAGCATTGGACTTTATCCAAACAAGTTTTCATGCAGGTCTGTGAGGTATTTTTAACCCAAATTTATAGGTAAAGAAACATGTATCAAAGAAGCTAAATAACTTTCAGTGGTTAGAAACAGATGAAACCAAATTGGACTTGGGTTTATTGCTGTCCAGAATGTTTATTTTTGATCAATAGACTATAGCTAAATGTCTACCAAGAGTTTCTGTGGTCATCGTTGGTTTACAATGTATAATGGCAACAGTATACAATTTGCCAGACAGAGAGCTTGGTGTTTCAGTCAAATAGGCAAGACGATGGGGAGTTTCATGTGTTTAATTTTTTTCCTTTCTTTTCTTTTTGTGTGTGTCTACAGTCTGTATGCGGTGTGCTTGCACATGTGTGTGAACTTGGAGGACAAAAGTCAATGACCAGTGTCTTCCTCAAGCCCTCTCCACAGTATATTTTTTTTCAACATGGCCTCTCACTGAGCCCAGAGCTCACTGATTTATCTATACTGCTTGACCAACAAGCACTAGAGTCCTCTTGTCTCTTTCTATACTCAGTCTTGGATTCTTGCCATGTTTTTAAGGTTATATTTTTAAATGTGTATTTGTGTATGTATATTTGTATATGTCACATGTATAATACCTTCGGAGGCCAGAATAGGATGTCATATCTAATTATAGGTGGCTGTATGTTGTAGAATATTATTTTAAGGTGTTTTACTTTTGTTTATGTTGCATTTGTTTAACTCTGTGAAGCTGTGTTACTTGCCTGTCTAAAACACATGATGGTCTAATAAAGAGGAGAAAGGCCAATAGTGAGGCAGAAGAAAGGATAGGTGAGGCTGGCCAGCAGAGAATATAAATAGAAGGAATATCTGGAAGGAAAAAGAAGTAGCCAGAGAAGGAGGAGGACTCCAGGGGCAACCACCCAGCTACACAACCAGCAACGGAGTAAGAGTAAGATTTACAGAAGTAAGACAATGGGAAAAGCCCAGAGGCAAAAGGTAGACAGGAATCATTTAAGTCAAGAAAAGCTGGCTAGCCGCAAGCCAAGCTAAGGCTGAACATTTATAATTAAAAATAAGCCTCTGCATCACCATCCCTGACCTCAAACTCTACTATAGAGCTATAGTAATAAAAACAGCTTGGTACTGGTATAAAAACCGACATATGGACCAATGGAATCGAACTGAAGACCCTGACATTAATCCATGCACATATGAATGCCTGGTTTTTGACAAAGGAGCCAAAACTATACAATGGAAAAAAGAAAGTATCTTCAACAAATGGTGCTGGCATAACTGGATCTCAATATGTAAAAGATTACAAATAGATCCATATCTGTCACCATGCACAAAACTCAAGTCCAAGTGGATCAAAGACCTGAACATAAATCCAGTTACACTAAAAATTTAATAGAAAAGAAAGTAGGAAGCACTCTTGAACACATTGGTACCGGAGACCATTTCCTAAATAAAACACCAACAGCACAGACCCTGAGCACAACAATTAATAAATGGGACCTCTCGAAATTGAGAAGCTTTTGCAGGGCAAAAGACACAGTCAATAAGACAAAAAGACAGCCAACAGAATGGGAAAAGATCTTCACCAACCCCACATCTGACAGAGGATTGATCTCCACAGTATATAAAGAACTCAAGAAACTAGACATCAAAATACTGAATAGTCCAATTAAAAAAATGGGCTAAAGAGCTAAACAGAGAATTCACAAAACAAGAATCACAAATGGCTGAAAGACATTTAAAAAAATGTTCAACATCCTTAATCATCAGAGAAATGCAAATCAAAATGACTCTGAGATACCACCTTATGCCTGTCAGAATGGCTACGATCAAAAACACCAATGACAGCCAATGTTGGAGAGGATGTGGAGCAAAGGGAACACTCCTCCACTGTTGGTGGGAATGTAAACTTGTACAACCACTGTGGAAATCAGTATGGCAGTTTCTCAGAAAATTAGGGATCGCACTACCTCAAGACCCAGCCATCCCACTCTTGGGCATATACCCAAGGAATCCTGATTCATACCATAAAGATACATGCTCAGCTATGTTCATAGCAGCACTATTTGTAATAGCCAGAACCTGGAAACAACCTAGATGCCCGTCAATGGAGGAATGGATGAAAAAAAAAATGTGGTACATATACACAATGGAGTACTACTCAGCAGAGAAAAACAATGAAAGCATGAAATTTGCAGGCAAATGGATGGAACTAGAAAAAATCATCCTGAGTGAGGTAACCCAAACCCAGAAAGACAGTCATGGTATGTACTCACTCATAAGTGGATTCTAGATATAAAATAAAGAACAATCAGACCACAACCCATAGAACCATGGAGGCTATATATATATATAGCATGGAGGCCCCTAGGATGACTGTGGCTTATAATAAATTTCAGTTTTACTCAATTATTGAAAAAAAATAGCCAAATGAATGGAAACACATGAACTATGAACCAAAGGCTGAGGGGCCCCCAGCTGGATCAGGCCCTCTGAATAGGTGAGACAGTTGATTGCCTTGATCAGTTTAGGAGGCAACTAGGCAGTGGGACCAAGTCCTGTGCTCATTGCATGAGTTGGCTGTTTGAAACCTGGAGCTTATGCAGGGACGCTTGGCTCAGTCTGGGAGGAGGGGACTGGACCTGCCTGGACTGAGTCTACCAGGTTGATCGCAGTCCTCAGGGGAGACTTTGCCCTGGAGGAGTTGGGAATGGGGGTGAGCTGGGGTAAGGGGAGGGGGTGGGAGGGGGAGAACAGGGGAACCCGTGGCTGATATGTAGAACTAAATGGTATTGTAAAATAAAATAAAAGGAAAAAAAAAGAAAAGAAAAAAAGAAAAGAAGAAGAAGAAGAAGAAGAAGAAGAAGAAGAAGAAGAAGAAGAAGAAGAAGAAGAAGAAGCAGCAGCCTCCAGCCAGGCTGTGGTGGTACAAGCCCTTAATCTCAGAACTTGGGAGGCAGAGCAGGGTGGATCTCTGTGAGTTCAAGTCCAGCCTGGTCTACATAGTGAGATCTAGGACAGGCACCAAAACTACACAGAAAAACCCTGTCTCAGGGAAAAAAAAAAAAAAAAAGAAGAAGAAGCCTCCGTGTATGATTTATTTGGGAGCTGGGTGGTGGACCCCCTAAAAGAGCCAAAAGATCTCAGAGAATAAAAAAACAACAGCTGTGAACCCCCTGAAATGGATACTAGAAGCTAAACACACGTCTCCTCAAACAGTAGAAAGTCTTTTTAACTGCTGAAACATCTCTCCAGCCCCGAGTCTTAGGTTCTTTGTTGAACTTAAGCTGTTGACCCTTCTGCAAATGCCTCTCAAACTGCAGGGTCCTCTCCATTCCCCACACATAGCTTACCGTGCCCTCATTTGTTACTAACTCAGACTTAGGACTTTAGTCCTTGTTGTATGTCTGCAGTAAATTAGTAAGCCCAGATAACAACCGGGGATGCTGAGCAAAACTGCTTGGCTATTCAAAAACAGTCTCTGTCAGCAGAAACCACACTTTCATTTCTAACATTTTTATTTTACCTTATTTGGAGATATACAAAATGGAATCCAGAGACACATCCCCCTAAAATAAGAACTTGATATGCACAAATCATTGTTGGGATAAAAGAAAAACAGACTCTTGTTTCGAAGATACGAAGAACAGGTCTCATTAATAAATGCAATTTCCATCTTTCTGGCAAAGCCAAGTAAAATTTCTCACTGTTTTTCAATGAAGGAAAACACCATCTCCAATAACAAGGAAGGCTTTGGGAACAAACTAGCAAGTGGAGGGGTTTTATTGAAAGGCCTCCTCAGTTACTACTAAGCAGGTTTGTGAGGGGCCTGCAAGGACCATCTTACCCTGGCCTCAGGAACACAAGCCAGAAGGCAGAAAGTTTTAGCTGTTTTTATTTCTGTGGTGTGTGCCTAGCTTTTGTTTCTCTCATTGAAAGCACTCGGATATGATGAGGCCAAGAGGGAGGCAAAGCTTGAGTCAGAGCTCCATGAAAAAGCAGTGGCTGTGACTTTTCCCTGAACCCTTTAGGTTCAGCTGTTTGAGCCACTCAGAGGACTACTAGGTGAGGACCTGAAGGTGAGTCAGGATGCTTCCTGGGACCTTTAAAACTAAGACTATGAGCACACTAATTCCACTCGGCTTTGATGTAGAGCTAAATTATTTGACGCCTCACTGCCCCCACTGCATCTTTTTTTGTGGCACAAAGGACAATTTGAAGCGAGTTAACTCACACTGCAAACTGAGCAAGGGGTCCCTAAAACAGAAATGGGCTCTGGATACACGTGGTGGGAGCGGGGCTCAGCCACCTCGGTACAGCTTCCGTTCAGAAAGGACCAGACTGTAGATGAAATGTATCATACAAGACAGGACATGGGCAAATCCTTCGTCCTAAAAAGGACAGAACTCAGAAGGGCAGAGTGGGGAGAATGAGTCACTGGCAGCTGTTGAGAATCATAGTTAGCCTCTATTTTTGATTTAACTCTCCTTTATTTACCTCCAAGGCCAATTGGCTGTCAAACTTCTGCTGCATCGGGATTATTTAAGGACTTGTTCAAACATAGACTGCCGAGCCCTGGACCCAGAGTTTCTGACACAGTAGACCTGAGAGGAACTGGAGGATCTTTCTAACAAGTTCCTAGGTGACATTGCTCGGGGATACCACACGTTGGGCAACACTGCTGAAAACCCAAGGCCAATTTATTTACATAAGAAACCAGCAAAACATTTTTTAAAAATTAGTTTTTCCAGAAAGGGGCACCTACTGACAGATGGAGTAAGATGTCACAAGGACAAACTTAATCCAACAAAAGGCTTCCCCACCTCACCCATCAGATTCTGTCCTGGGGGCATCAGTTCAGTGTGTGGGCTATAGGGTCAGGTTAGATTTGGACTTGAAATCTCAGTCTACTGTCTAGGATGAAGTCTCCTCTAATCAGCCACTTAACTTTTCTAGAGGGCAGCTTTATCTATATGAAATTGGAAATGTGATACGTCGATCTTACCAGGGTGTCACAAACATCAAATGAAATTGTTTACAAGCTTTAGCACAATGGCTCCAGCATAGTAAAGACTCAACACACTCCAACAATATGGATTATGTCATAATTAAACTGACATTACCTTAACAGTGTTGTGTAGCCAACATAGAATGTTTTTAATACTCAACAAATGGTAAGTTTTTATCCCATTTCAGATTTTGGAAACTGAGGAGCTGAGTACCTTAACTAAGGAGATCTTAGGGAGTTCTCTGAAGATCACTCTGTGGGGACGCTGTGGCCTTCATTCTCGTCCCTGGCATCCCAGTGTGATCGGAACCAGATCTAGACAGCCTTCCCAAGAACCTGGCTGCATGCCTCGGGATAGAAGGAGGTATTATTTCTCCAGGCTCTCCTGGAGTCTCTCTCAGCCCCTTTTTGGCCACATACCGCTGTGTGCTGTTTGTGTCTGAAATGGAAAATTTCTGTAACACAATACCCAGCTCTGATCCCCACAGACTCTCAAATAATCCTTTTTTTTTTTAATTCTTTGCTTTGGGTTAAAATATGACTTCATGTCCCAGTGCTCTCAGCAGATTCATAAACACTACAGAATTCAAATCTGTCTGGTTCTTAAGAATTCTGAAGAATTAATTTTGCTTTTCTGAAAAAGAAAAGCATTGAGTGAGGAGAGAGGAGAGAAATGGTATTGGAGTCATAGCTCTGAGAGCCTCCTCTTCTGCCCAAGCCCAGCAGAGATACTTGAACTCCAATACTCCCCCAGTAGCCCAGGGCAAGTCAGGAAGCCATAGCTGCCTTTAGCTTTATGACCATCCCTGAAATGAGTATCTGGCAATTGGGCAATGGAAATCAAGGACTTCGAAAGTTAGACTCACTCACTCCTTATCACCCTTCCTTTCGTGAAGGTCAACTCTTCACATTATGTCTGATGTGGTCCTGGACCTGTCTGAACAGTACAGGGGAGTTCCCCCTGGAATGGACTCCACATGTGTTGGTATTTCTTATTGCCCTGATAGATTTGGACTTGAGACCCTGGCCTGGTACCTAAGGTGACAATATTTTTTCAAGCCAGCCACTTACCCTTCTACACAGCAGCTTCATCATTATAAAAATCAGAAATGTGATATACCTGATCTCATCAGGTTGTCATAGATATCAAATGGAATCATGTTTGGAAAACTTGGTCACGGTAGTTCAAGCGCAGCTCGGCTCAGACACCTGCCGGCAATAGGTATCGTGTACTAGGCAAATTAGCATTACTCTATCTGTACTGTATATCCAGGACAGGATGGTCTTAGTGCTCTGCAATGCCTGAGGCTCTTCATCCTTATCTTGCTACAAGGAAGGGAGTCACGCTGAGATCTGAATTTCATCTCCCCAGACTCACGTGTTGAAATCCTAGCCCCCTCCATGCTGTAGGATTAGCTGATTTGTGCCCTCTACCACATAGATACACACTGAGCGGCCTCTTCCCTAAGCCAGGTAACAGACCCTCCCCACCAGGCCCCAAGTATGCAAGAACCTTGACTTCAGACTCTCTATCCCCCAGATCAATGAGAAATAAAATTTCTGTCGCTTCTATGGTACTGATCTATGATGCATCCTTACGACAACCCTGAAAGATTAAACCAACAGTTACAGTGATGTTTGCTTAAGAAAAGATAATGCTGTATAGATAGGAAGTAGATTGATGTTTCGGCAACAGTGTAGCATTGGGGTTGGACATACCTGAACTTGACCCTGATGGCACTTCTCAAGTTGCCTGGACTTGCGCAAGTTTTGGAATGTCTTTGAAATCCAGCTTTCTGTTTGCATAGTGGAGATAACAGAACCGACCTCCTAGGGTTACAGGGGAGATATAATGAAACAATGTTTGGGAAGTGCTTGACTTCTGGTCTGTAGCCCAGAAATGGATCCTGCTCTGTGATGGAAAGTCCCACTGACCCCCAACTACCCTACTAGAATAATTATAACATCTGGGGTACTTATCCAAAATATTTTTTTCAATAACAGAATACAAGAGGAAACAGCCTAGTCCTGTGTGCATTTTTTTTCTCCTGTGTGAAACAAGTCTCGGGGTATGATTTATCACTTGGTGTGTGACTATATAGATTTAGGGACGGGTTATCTTGAACCTAGACCTCTTTAGGTTCAAAAGTAATCACACTTTTGTTCCCTACACCTAATGGATGTCACAACAGTTTTGTCTGATTTCATAAGGTAGCAGGATCCAATTGACTCCCTAACACTCACGTTTCCATTTCCAGAAGATTTAAAATGGTGTGCAGAGGCAAGCGGTAGCACCATTAATTCCAGGGAGCAGTTTCCTTCAGATTGCTGGGCTCCAGTGCCACCTTCAATAAAGGTGAGGTGTCCCTCAGAGGAGCTTGGACCTTGAGGCAGAATTGTGTGCCTTCCTCACACTTGGACCTTCCCCTCCCTTCCTTTGATGGCTCAGACTTTGTTCACCCAGTCTTAATTTATACTTGCTGAGTGAGAACATGCTAATCCCCCAGTGAAGTCATTTTAAAAGAAATTGCTCAATCTGAGCTGCTGAGAGTTGAAAAAACCCCACAGGCCTCTCCTTTCCAGCGCCCAGAGGAGCATACCAGAGAAGGTCCTATCAAAGTCTGAAACTGGACTTCCACGAAAGTTGAAGTTCACCTTTTTCTCCACAGACACGAAGCACTCTTCACCTTTGACTCATCCCACCACACCAACGTTTTGAAGCTTCTCAGTTCTGATTAATGCACTTCCTGAAAAGGAGGAGAAAATAGTAAGGTTGGCATTCAAGACATTGGCAGGTGAGAGAGGTGCCCAGACACTAGTGTGGAAGATTGTGGAAGGTGGTGGCCTTTGTAGAACACCCTCCCTCTTCCCCCATGCCATTGGTTCCTTCCAGGAAAATACAATTGAAAGAGAGATTTATAGCAAACGCCCATGCACAAAGTAATTTTTCAGTTGAGAAAATGAACCTCAGATGTCAGGCAGGAAACACACATCCAGAAATCACTTTTGTGTTATTTGCCATTAAAGAGGAAAACTAATTTAATGCCCAGTCTGCACTATTTTACCTCCGCTCCTTAGTTATAAATTTAAGGCTTAAAAGCAAACAGACAGTAAGTTCTCTTTGGTGCTTCCTAAATCACGCTGCTGTATTAGACAGCCCCAGACTGGAAGTGAAGAGCAGAGCAAGCCAAAACCCAGCAGCTCATTTGGAACTGAAGCTTGGTGGGGGTGGAGATGGGGTGGGGGTGGGGGTCCATGCTTTGAGACTTGAAGCGGAGAAGGAGGAAAGGGGAATGATGAAGAAGAATACACTTTAATATTTCACTCTTCCTCTTCGCATACAGACAGCCTCTAACACACAGATATGCTCTGCACGTATACCCTCCCACACATATTCACAGACACCCTCCTACACACTTGTGAATTCACATACATACACACATACTACAAACGGGAAGAAGAGTAATCCTGCATCTGAATGCTGAAAGTTCTTTTATTTACTATGTACACCATCTTCCTCACATTACCATTTTCTGCAAACTAAGGTTGATCATAATATTTTTCTCATAGCAATTTTGTAAGATCAAATAAAACAACCAAATACATTTTTTTTGTAAACCACAAACCAGTCATTTAATAACTGAGTCCAAAGGGACAGGAGAGATGGCTTAGTGGTTAAGAGCACTGGCTGCTGGTCCAGAGGTCCTGAGTTCAATTCCCTGCACCTACATGGAGGCTCACAAGCATCTATATTGGGATATAATGCCCTCTTCTGGAATAGAGTTGTACCTGCGGTTAGAGCACTCATATACATAATATAAATAGATAAATCTTTTTTAAAAAACTTGGTTCAAGAACCTTCTTAAGAACCCAGTGAGCCAGGTGCTGGTGGCACACCCCTTTAATCCCAGCACTCGGTGGGCAGAGGCAGGTAGATCTCTGTGAGTTCGAGACCAGCAGAGCAGGATCCAGGACAGGCCCCAAATCTACACAAAGAAACCCTGTCTCAAAAAAAAAAAAAAAAAAAAGCAGAGAACGCTCTCACAAATTCCCATGTATAAATACACGTCTTACATGTAATTTTGGAGGTGTTTCAGACCCTTTGTAGACCCCAGTTTAGCACTTGCTCTCAACGTGCTTATTTGATATGTCATATTCCATCCAGAAAAGCATATTCCCATGCCATGAGATACTCTAGAATAAGACATTCATTGATCAGGTTAGCCTTTACTGGGCCATCGCAAGGATAGCAGGGGCTGCTGGGGCACAGATACCCATGGCTTTTAGAAGTTAACAGTCAAGAAGAACCAGGGCAAAGAAGGCTTCCCATGATGTCACCTAAGAAGTTTGCCTCACCATGGCGTCTGGCCGTCTACCTGTCTCTGCTTACTCTGGTCATACAGAGGGCAGTGTGGTTGCTTCAGACTTGAGACAGGGATATACAGACAGGAAGATCTAAAGACTTTCCCCAGGTCTATGAAGAAAAAAAAAGTTCCCTCTAAGACTTGATACACAAAAGAGCTTGGGAATAACAAGCAAAGAGCAGCTGTGTTCAACTTTGAGTTCTCATAGTCCCCTGCCCTGAATCCCTGCCATCAATGGAAAGACATCTGTAAACATCTGTTGTTTTTCTATATTCCACGAAGTATGCCTTTTGCAGATAGTGACCATTAAATTGGCAAATCAAATATCCCGTGACAGAACATAGAATGTCTTTTGGAAAGGCATTTTCAATGCGAAGAGAAGTTCTTAAAAATTTCCCGGAATTCAGTTTCAAGCAAGTTGGACACTATGTAGAGGGCAAAAACATACTTTTGTTATCGGCAAACTCAGATGACAATCATGACTTCTATGTTAAACTGTTGTAGAATTTAATGAAAGAGTTTGTAGAAAGTTGTTTAAAAATGCACGGTGAAATCTCAGCGGTCCTTATAACCTGCTGAGCTCATCCTCCACAGCTCTGTCTTTACCACTGTTAAGAGGCCACTGACTTTGCTCCTGATGGGAAATGCTCTGTTGCTGACATTCCCTAAATCATTGTATTTGTGGGGGTCGGCGGGGTGGAGTGGGGTGGTATCTGGCTACTACTAAGTTTCTATAGAAATAGTAATTTCTGTAATGACTTAGGCTTGATTTTTAAAATCTGTGATACAGATTTAGATGAAGTGGGTGACGTATGGGAGATAGAAATTGGTAAGCCCTGGTAGCATACGATAAAGATTGAGAATTAGAAGCTACATTTGGACAAGGAGAATGGATGGCGGATGACTGATCCTGATTGGTAATTTCCAGGGGACAGTTATGGAAAGGCAAAGTAGACAATACCAAGTGGGAACTATGTCCCCAGGGAGAAAAGGCCCAGGGAAGCCATCGTTGTCCCTAGCCGAGTTACATCCAGGATGATTGCCTAAGATTGTTTTGGGTCATTTTCACAGCAAGCTCCAGGAAGCAAACATAATTTTTGCATGAACTTGAATCAGGAGCCATGTCCCTAGGGGAACGCTAAGGGATTTAAAGATGAAGTCCTGTTAGGTCAACCTGGACGGACACAATGACTGGGTTACCAAACCACAGAGTACCATCGAGGACATCGAAATGAGATTTACAAATGCTTTGTGGTGCACGCTGTAAACAGCGGATTGATGTAATGATGGGTTCGTTCAGGGGAGGATTGTAGGAGGACAACAGATTACAGCCGTGGTACTAAAACCATACCTTAAAGAGCACTCATTTTCTCTGCACACCAAGCTCTACTCCATGAATGGTAACAGGCGCATCGGCTACAAAAATGCAGGGAATGTGGGGGAACTCGAGTGAGTGCTGTAAGCTGGCCCATCAGCCAACCACTTAGCCCTTCCCCCATGCCCTCGAATGCTGCCACAAATATCAGAGTCACTGCCACTGTGCAGGCAGCATCAATGGGCCCACGTGAACAAAGGTTGGCAACAAGGCCTGAGATTTAAATGTCTTCTTGAACAATCTCATCACCCAAATCCACCCACAAGCTTAGAGCTTGTGCTGCCCCGCCCACACATCAGCATTGCCTGCTAAGCCCACGTGCAGAGTCCCGAGAGACAAAGCTTGGATTCACTTCTGGAATGCGTCCACATACCGTCGAACGCACTCCCACTCTCATCGGTGCCTGAGGAAGAGATTCAGAAGGGCTCCAAGAGCCCTCTGGCCATCAATGAACAATTTATCGAGTCTTTAATTATGGGCCAATGAAAACAAGGCTTTCCATGAACTGTTGCCTCCCCTCTCACCCCTGACCCACGGGCAGACACGCGGCAGCGAGTGCTGCCAGATGGAACTGTTTTCTGGCGATCCACATTTAACAGGACTTTATTTACGACCCAAGAGATGCGCTCATCCATTATCCTGTGGCTTGACTTGTGCTTGGCGAATGAGCGGCTTCAGTCTTGAATGTGAAATCCTTGGGGTTTGGACCAGGCCTTGTCTGTGAAGGAAAGAAGGCTTTGTCCCCTCCAAGTTCCCTTGCCAAGTCCCGGGACTGTGAAGAGGATGGGGAAGCCAGCCCAAATCATTAGGTAATACAAATGGTCGGAAAGGGAACCCAAAGCACAATAAACATTCTCATTTGGGTCCAGTCCTTTGCTCAGCAACCCTGTCAGACACCATCCTCTTCCCGATTCCCATCATCCCAGAGATTAGAAAGATAAACTCTTTTATCTCGGCAGCTCCTGCCAACCAAGTATGTCTTTTCCCCATCTGAACGTTTCATAGCTGCAGACCAAGCATGTGTTAATGTCTATTCCCAAGAAACAGAAAGAGAACAGAGGTGATGGTAGCCTGTTAAAGAATGCTCAGCTTCATAGGAATGCGTAGGAGAGTTTCAATTCCCCATTCCCAAGTTTCCCTGGCTGAAAGTGCCCCTCTAAAAACGGTTTGCCAAGAGTCCCTTGTTCTCTGGATGTGTAACACGGTCTGTGGCCTGAAGTTTTAGAGAGCTGTTCTTCTGATCTGCTGTGTTTGATTTTTATCTTCACCCTATATGATCTTTAGTCCCAATGTTCAGCAAGTATTTGGGTAGATGGTTGAGGATTTGATGCAATACATTTAGTGTGAGCAAAGATTGATAACACAGGGGCCGAGGAGATGACTCTCAGGGTAGAGTACTTGCTCCTTAAGTATGAGGGTCTGACTTCAGTACCCACATGAAAGCTGGGTGTAGAGGCCCAGATTAGTCAGGGTCAGAGAATCTGAGATTGCTTTACCCAGCAGGGCTGCATAAGGGGATGATTTGACCACAGGTGTGGTTACCAGGTGTTTGGAAGGGTCTGCACTTGGCTATATCTTGCCTTGCCCCTGGGCATTGTTATAAAAAGCGCTTTTAACTAAAGCTCTGGGCCGTTTGGGTATTGACCCAGGTCCTCTAGAAGCTATCCTGTGTTTCTGTCTTTCTCCTCATCAACTAGGTCTCTCTTTCTACCTGATGTTTTCTTATCCCCCTATCCTCAAGAGTACCCTGGGAAAGGTGGGGCAGGTCCCCCACAGCTGGGCGTGGTGGAACATGCCTATAATCCCAGCACTTTGGAGGTAAACATAACAGTGCTTGCTGGTCAGCTAGTCCAGCCAAATCTGTGAGCTCCAGGTCCAATGAGAGAGCCTGTCTCAAGAAAATAAGGTGAAGAGCAGTTGAGGAAGATACTGACAATGACCTCTGACCTCCACACAGAGATGCACACACATGCACACACAGATTCCCAGCCCTTCTGGGTAGAACATATCTATGTGGTGATTGCGACAAGAATGGTAGCCTACTTATGCAGTGTGGATCAATGAACCCACAGAAATCCACTGTAGAATTTTAGTTATTTTACTTTGTAGATCTTCATATCGTTTTTAAAAATTCACTCTGCTTTCCAGCATTCTCACAAAGTAAAGGAAGAGAAAGATCTTCATTAAGTGGAAAAGTTAGGTAATGAGAAAGACAGGCCAGAGCCACACAACTGAAGATCTTTGGCCGTGTCCCAAGGTCCACGCTTCCCTCTGTGGAAGGTGCTTCCTCTGGGAAGGGTTCTCATTACATCACCGATGTATTTTTCCAAATGTCAAGCTCCCTGGGGTAGGATATCTGCCTGGGGAAGTATTTATCATCCCTAAGCAACTTAGTAGTCAGACCTTTGTAGAACTTACTCTTTTTTACACCATTTTTCTGGTTTTGTGTGTGTGTGTGTGTGTGTGTGTGTGTATGTGTGTGTGTGTGTTGTGTCTCTCTGTGTGCACGTGTGTGTGCATGTGTGTATGTGTTTTCCCTCTTTCTTTAAAGATTACTAATTAGCAAGACATTGTAAATTTAATTTGACCTTTAATTTGCTACTGTTCCAATGCAAATGTCAAGTGGCTGTCCTTTGGGAAGCTGTGGTTTTCATGGTTTTTCCTCCAGAAACAATTCTTTAGTCTGAAGTATGCACACACACATACACATACAATATGCCAGACATACTCTAGACATACATTTGAAACTGTAGACATACATTTGAAGATGCTGGGTAATATATATAGTATTTTAATTTACAGTGTCATAAAAATTATCACCAGGCCAATTTTACCAATGGAAAAATGTATTCAAAGATAATGCCTTCATTAATATTACATCAGAATCAGAACCGGAAACCAAAAGAAAAAGAACATCCCAGGACAGTGACAGAATATGCCTCTTTGCAGATGAGCAAACAGAGGCCATTGCAAGGACTCCCTTAGTTAAAGACCTCACCACATACAGAGCAGAGCATTAGTGACAATGAGCCTCCACAGAGCAACCAGGCTGATGAAGCAGCTCTAGCTGAGGTGAGAGAAAACGGTGAGCCCAGCAGCCTCGGGACATGAGGAACGCTGCCTTCACCAGTGTTCAGCAGTCTCCTTATTAACAGATGCTGTGGTCAGCCCACTCAGGGAAAACCATCAGCACTGCAGCAATCCGGTGTTTTGAGTAAGAAGCTGCTGAGTTAGGTTAAAACCTCGTCAGTTTCCCAGGGAAGCTGTGAGGAAGTTCCATCAACCAGATGGTGTGCATAATAAAAACAGTCTGTCTTAAAAACAGGTGTCCGAACTGCTGATCACTTCTGGGGGCTGCACAGATTACTCTCCTTAGCTCCGGACAACCGTGGCTGTCCTTGGCTTGTAGATGTGGCATCCCTGCTGACCTCCATCTTCCTGAGTTAAAGCCACCTTCTTAAAGAGAACACTGTTTACATAGGATTAGAGCTTCCTCCCGTGAGTGACCTCATTTTAGATCAGAGAGAGCCTTTCCCCACATAAGGCCAGAGCCACAGGTCTCAGGACGAGGACTTCCGCATCCTTTGGGAGGACATGACTGAACCAACAACAGAAAAAATTCTTTTCAAAAGCCAGTCCCAGTCCAGTAGTCACCCTTGACATGCTTACGGAAGTTGCCTGGCTCAAAATAATGGTTAATGGTTAATTTTCTCTCACAAAATGAAAAAAGGGGCCATTATTATTTCCTTTGATTTTCAATTTTTTAAAAAATAAATCAGGGCCACCTATGCCCAGGCTAGCCTCCAACTCACTAAATATGTGAGGACACCTTCATCTTCTGATCTTCCTGAGCCCACCTCTTAAGTGCTGGGATTCCAAGGACAAACTGTCCTTCCTGGCTTATGTGGTGCTTCGGGTGGACCCTGGGGCTTTGCACATGCTAGGTAAGCATTCTACCAACTGACCCCAGCTTGCTTTTAATATTTGCACTTGACAAATAATGCCTAGAAGTAGCTATAGAATACTTTGCATATCCCAAAAGAAGTCTTCAGTGCGGTACTGAGATACAGGCTGGGACCACCCTGAAAATTTATTGTTTGTGTCTTTTACCATGCCCTCCCATCCATTCCCATTACTTAGAACAAGTCATATGAAGTAGCACAAAAATCTATGCTCTTTTGTTATTGTCATTATTAAGAGGTGACCCTGTTCTACGGGCAAACAGTCTTTTCTGGTTTTGTAAAAGTTCTGTACATTCTAGTTTGAAAATAATGGTTAGGGCCAGACGTGAAGGCACACACCTGTCATGCCAGACTTGGGAGTTGGAGGCAAGGGGATCTCCAGATTAAGGCCAACCTGAACTATATAGTCAGACCTGTGCCCAAGCAAAGAAACAAATATTATACTCTTTATCATAAGAGAAAAAGTGGATAAAGGGACAGGGTGAGAGGAAATAGGGGAAGAATATGCTAATAAAGTAATGATAAACAGGACCAACGCTGCAGCTGCTGGTTCTGGGTAACCCTGAATCCAAAGGCTCTTTAAAGCTCTGCCCTTTCTCTGGCCTCTGCCACAGAAGCTTGTAGATAGGCTACACTGGTAGGCAAATGCCTCCTGCATTGTCACTTTTGCTGAGGACCCAGGATGTGTCCAGGATGAACTTTCCATTTGCCTTAACATTTTCTCTGCCCAAATCCACAGGTAGACATTCTCCATCAGAGCACCTAGAGTTGCTTTCTTCCTCAAAAGGCTTTGCCTATACTCCAGTGCATCCACCCAGACCAGGAAGGGCGATTTCTTAAAGTCAGGGTTGGCAGGGCCTGCTCTTTGGAAGGAGGATTGAGTGTATACGAGTTGCAGGTTGAGCCTTCTTTGGAGAAGTGAAAATCCTCAACTGAGACCAAGAACTCCTTCATTTGTCCACTCCCACCACAAATACAAACTGAAGGCAGAAGCTTCTGTCCTGCCTGGTCCCATAGCCATTCAGTCCCAAATAAACACACAGAGGCTTATATTAATTATAAACTGTTTGGTCTGTGGCTCAGGCTTCTTACTAGCTAGCTCTTACAATCTTAAATTAACCCACTTCCATTGATCTATGTTTTGCCATGTGGCTGTGGCATTGCCTGTGTTCTATTCATCTTGCTCCCCCGGCAGCACTCAACATCTCCTCTCTTGACTCCACCTTCTTCTCCTTGTCTCTCTGCTTGGATTCCCTGCCTGGCTCTATTCTGCTTTGCCATAGGCCATAGCAGCTTCTTTATTAACCAATGGTAGCAATACACTCATGGTGTACAGAAAGACCATCCCACAGCACTTCCCCTTTTCTGTCTAATCAAAAAGGCAGGTTTTCATTTTAATATAGTAAAATTACATATAATAAAGCAGTTTTCAAGCAAGAATTACAGTTATAATATCTAGTCTATTTATATTTGGCAAAATTAAAGAAAATATTCTATCATCTAGCCTATATTTGTGACTCTAAAGTTTCATATCTAATTGATTTTTATCATAATTAAGGAAAACTATAATTATAACTAGTCTTCAACTCCATCAGAGACCCCAGAAGGATATAGTATTACCTGAGTAAAAAGAAGTGCATTGCAAATAAGTTCCAAAATTCTAGAAATGACAGGGACATCTGGTTGCCTGGATACTCACCCAAAGTTCTTCTGTAACATTGGGGCATCTATCTTCAGCATACAGGCATAGAGTCTCTAGCATACTTTTCAGTGAAGCAGGAAATTTGAAGGACTGTTCTGCCTAATGGCAAAGTTCATCAGTCACTTCTCTCTGTGTCCTAAAGAATGTCTTGGCAGTTTCTTCTATGAAGCAGGAACCTGAAGGACCATCTCACCTTGATTGGACAAAGTTCAGTGGTCACCTTCCTATGAGTCCTGTATTGATGTAACTAACCGTCTTATTAAATAAGAAACACAGAAACAATGTAAAGGAGAAAGCCGAGAGGTCAGAGCTCACTGCTAAAATCTCACCCTTCCGCCTGCGGTGTCCCAGCTTCCCGAAAGAGAGCTACTTCCTGTCTGTACATCTTTTTTATAGTATTATTGTTCTGCCTTCTCATTGGTTGTAAACCCAAACATGTGACTGCCTCATCACTGTCTGAATGTACAGCCCCCTAGGTCTTAAAGGCATATGTCTCCAATGCTGGCTGTATCCCTGAACACACAGAGATCTATGGGATTAAAGGCGTGTGCCACCACCGCCACACTCTGTCTATGGCTCTAATAGTTCTGACCCCCGGGCAACTTTATTTATTAACATACAATCAAAATCACATTTCAGTACAATTAGAATACCACCACATTTCCCCTTTTCTATTTTAATAAAAAGAAAAAAAGCAAAAGGTTATAACTAACAAAAGAAAAACTATATACAAAAGTACAATAACTATATACAATATATACAAGTAATAAATACCTAAACAGGTATTTGACAAATCAGAGAAAATAATTCCATTATCTATCCTATTTTGGTGAATCCAAGATGTATCTAATGCACTTTCTATCCTAATTAATTTTCAACTAAAACTAACTAATCTTCAACCATAACTAACTAATCTTCAACTCCCTCAGAGACCCAAGAAGGGAATAATATTAGCTAACAAAAATAAAAAGAGGAAGTGCATGCAAGCAACTTCAAAAAATTTGTGAGTTGACAGAAACAGCCAGCTGCCTGGGCAGTCACCTGAGGTTTCTCCACAGTGTTGGGGCATCATCTTCAGCCTATTCAGGCTTAGTGTATCTGACAGACTCATTTGTGATGTAGGATGTATACAAGGTCAACAGTTCAACCTCACATTGGGTGAGAGCAGTCCACGTACCAGAAACACCTGAATTCCACTAGTTTCCTGTCATGATTCAGGATTTTAAATTCTGGAAATTGTTGACAGTTTTTAAATTCAGCTGTCCATTCTTCTTGGCTGTGTATATATGGCTTCATCTCAGCATCCCCTTTTTCTCCACATCCCTCTATTAAATGCCAGTCTACTTTTGAGAGGCATGAGCTTTCAGCTGCTGTTCCATTGTACAACAGAATCCATCGGCCCTCTGCCTGTTAAGCTGCCTTCGAAGAAAAGGACACTGTACCTTTTCCGGATGCGAAGGCCACTTCAGGGATGGGGCCATATTGTCCTGGCCTCAGAAGATGCCTTTTGATAAAGCCATAACCACACTTGTTTTGGCAAGAATCAGTAGTCCCTTGTTTCGTGTTCTGTCTGTCCATTTTTTCCTGTTGATTCGAGGATACTTTGTTGTCCAGTGGCTAACTTTTGCCAAAATGAAAGTTGACTCCATATGCAGTTTCTTCAATGCCCATATTTTCTCTGAAGTAGATTGGTACTGCCAGGAGCTGACATGTCTCAAAAAAGAAAAATTTTCTAAGTTATTAAAACATTTTAAATGCCATATTCTGTAGATCTCTGAAGGGTTTGAAGATGACCTGTCTAAAACATCTCTGCTCAATTTTAAAACATATCTAATATGACTACAAGTTCTATTGTAATGTCTAACTACTAACTTTCATTTCTTTATATCCTAATAGTTGGTAATAATAACATTCAAGGATCAGAAATTTGCATTACATTGTTAAATGAATGGTATAAATACAATTAGAAATATACATATAGCATTTTCTAACAATATCAGTTTCAAATTTGTATACAATATAAAACAATCCAATCCAATGTAAAGTATTTAAAACTAGTAATTGTCTTTTTCTTTTCTTTCTTTCTTTTCCTTCCTTTTTTTTAATAAGAACCTTAAATCTAATCTCCTTTGCTTAGCCTTTTTCCTAACCCTTGACAACAACTTGTAACCAACCCCCCTAAATACTGAAAATTATCCCAGACCCAAAACCCATTAAAAAGACCAAAAAACCACCCACCCCACACCACCTCTTTGGGAATGTGGGAGTCTTATTCTTAAAATTGCTTCCTGCTGGGTATGGGCGAAGTTTTCTTTATCCTGAAAGAAAAATTTTTAGGTTAATTGTCAAATTCTAGGAGAGGTAACTATATCCTTCATTATCCAGTCTGTGTATAATGCCAAAGTTCAGGGTTTATCTCAAGTCCTTATTCAAGTAGTCTTTGAGACTGGATCATCTCAGCTAGTCATCTCAAAATTGCTCTGAGCACCTTGTAGTTCAAAGCTGATCTGTGGATGATGTTTGTCAGCTTAATGATATTATTATTGTCCATGTGGAATTGTTGTTGTTGTGGGGCCCCATCTTCTTCCTGGAGACATCAGTTGATGTTAGGCCTGGCCGTGATTTCCTGCAGAAAACTGATAAGAGACTCGAACACAAAAACATATATATGCAGCTAGCCTTTTTTCTAGAATTAGTTAGTACTCTATATGACCATTCATATTTTAACAAAGTTTAAAATGTATAAATATATATATATATATATTAATCTTGTACATTTTGATATAAAATTCATACTTTAAGAAGAGTTTAAAGAATCAGAATAGAATCAAAGAGTTGAGATTAGTAATAGAATAGTCCCTTAATTAATTTTGCTTTTGTCCTGTACCATAGCAGAAGATGGCTCTTTTATTCTGGCATGATACAGGGACTTTGCATTTTCCTTTTAACAACATGCTTGATTTTAAAGAAGGAGAGAGCCATTCTCCAACTCCAAAGTCAGCTTTAAATTTTAATTGAACTGGGACTATTAGAAGACCAATAGTGTTAAATCTTTAGAGAAAAGCAGAAACAAACATTTAGGAAGACATAAAATTTTTTTAGATAATATATACCCATACACCGTTTCACTCTGTTTCTTGGGATAGATGATTTGTCCCTTTTCTTCAGTTGTCTCATTTGTCCAGTGTTCTTCAAATTCCTTAACCTTCATTCTCCTAAAAGACAAAAACAAAAACCTTTCCCCAAGACTAATTTTGGGGATGTTTCCTTTTGACAAGTTATTATCTGATTAAATGAAAAGGCATGTGTTATTGATACAGGTTAGTTTAAATTGGATGTTCATGCTGGTTGATGAACTATCACCTCCTCTAATTAAGAGGTCTCTCTTGTTCAAATCGAACCTTTATCAATTTTGATGGTACCCACAGCTTATCTTCTCCTGTAGAAACAAAAGCAAAACCTCGTCCCCAATGTAATACATACCCTGGTTTTCATTCTGAGGTCAGTACATCCTTAAAGTAAATAGGCTGATTTAATTCTGTAGTTTTTTCTATTATCCAATGTCTCTCTGCAGCTGTTGTTCCTTTCTCATTGGCATTCAGAAAATTCAAAGATAGAAGAGCATTATGCAGTCTATTTCTGGGGGTTTTTGTTTCCCATTTCTGTTTATTTAGCATATCCTTTAGAGTTCTGTTTGATCTTACTATAACTGCTTGACCTGTAGGATTATGTGGTATGCCTGTAATATGCTTTATATTGTAATAAGCAAAAAACTGTTTCATTTTAACAGAGACATATGATGGAGCATTGTCAGTTTTGATTTGTGCAGGTATACCCATGATGGCCATAACTTCTAGCAAATGAGTGATTACCGAATCAGCCTTTTCAGAACTCAAAGCAGTTGCCCATTGAAATCCTGAATAAGTATCGATAGTGTGGTGTACATATTTCAGTTTTCCAAATTCTGCAAAGTGAAACATGTCCATCTGCCAGATTTCATTTCTCTGAGTACCCTTTGGGTTACATCCTGCTGGTAATGGCGTTTGATTGTAGAAGGAACAAGTAGGACATTTCTTTACTATTTCTTTGGCTTGTTGCCAGGTTATGGAAAAATCCTTTTTTAAGCCTTTACTATTGACATGATGTTTTTTATGAAATTCTGAGGCTTCCAGCACATTTCCTATCAATAATTTATCAATCTCATCATTGCCTTGTGCTAGAGGGCCTGGCAGACCAGTATGGGATCGAATGTGAGTTCTATATAAAGGATGATTCCTTTTCCTGATTGTATCTTGTAATTGAATAAATAGTGAAGTTAATTCTGAAGCATCAGGGATAAATTCTGCAGTCTCAATATGTAACACTACTCTTTCAGCATACTGAGAGTCAGTTACTATGTTGAGAGGTTCTGAGAAATCCATTAATACCAACAGAATAGCATACAATTCTGATTTTTGAACTGAATTATACGGACTTTGAACCACTTTACTTAAATTTTCTGATTTGTAACCTGCCTTTCCTTCTTTGTTGGCATCTGTATAAAATGTACGAACTCCAGACATGGGTTTTTGCCGTACAATTCGAGGCAAGATCCAATCAGCTCTCTTTATAAGATCAATTCTATTGCTTTTGGGATATTTGCTGTTAATTTCTCCCAAAAAATTACTGCAAGCTCTTTGCCAAGGTTCAGTTTCTGTCCATAATTTTTCAATGTCCTCCTTAGTTAATAGTACAACAATTTCTGCTGGGTCTATGCCTGCTAATTGACGAAGTCTCAGTTTTCCTTTGTAAATCAAGTCAGAGATTTTTTCCACATAAGTTTTAAATTTTTTATTTGGTTTATTTGGTAAAAATTTCCATTCCAATATAATATCTTCCCTCTGCATTAATATTCCAGTAGGAGAACGCCTAGAAGGTAAAATAACCAAAATGCAATCCAGCTTTGGATCAATACGATCCACGTGTCCTTCATGCACTTTCTTTTCTACCAAGGCCAATTCTTTCTCAGCTTCAGGTGATAATTCTCTTGGACTATTTAAGTCCTTGTCACCTTCTAAGGTTCTGAACAAATTAGTCAGTTCATCATTTTTTACCCCAACAATAGTTCGTAGATGAGAAATGTCTCCAAATAATCTTTGAAAGTCATTAAGAGTCTGTAGTCTATCTCTCCGAATTTACACCTTTTGGGGTCTAATTTTTTGTAGCTCTATTTTATATCCTAAATAATTAATAGAATCTCCTCTTTGTATCTTTTCAGGAGCAATTTGTAATCCCCAGCAAGGCAAAATTTTCTTTACTTCTTCAAACATTATTTCTAAAGTATCTGCATTTGAGTCAGCTAGTAAAATATCGTCCATATAATGATAAATTATAGATTTAGGAAATTTTTTACGTATCACTTCCAATGGCTGTTGTACAAAATATTGGCACAGAGTTGGGCTATTCAACATTCCCTGTGGGAGGACCCTCCATTGAAATCTTTTAACCGGTTGAGAATTATTATAAGTAGGCACTGTAAAAGCAAATCTTTCTTTGTCTTTTTCTTGTAAGGGTATTGAAAAGAAACAGTCTTTTAAATCAATAACTATGAGAGGCCATCCTTTTGGTAACAGAGTAGGCAAAGGCATCCCAGATTGTAGAGAGCCCATTGGCTGAATTACTTTGTTAATTGCTCTAAGGTCTGTTACCCTTCTCCATTTACCAGATTTCTTTTTAATAAGAAATACAGGAGAATTCCAAGGGCTGGTTGATTCTTCAATATGCTGAGCATTTAACTGTTCTTCTACCAGCTCTTCTAAAGCCTGGAGTTTCTCTGTTGTTAAAGGCCATTGCTGGACCCATACAGGCTTGTCTGTTAACCATTTTAAAGGTAGAGCTGTTGGTGTCTTTGGAAGATCATCAGTTATTGTGACCTGTTCTTGTATAATATGGATGGCTGGTGACCACTCATTAGAACAATATCTTCTAATATTTCTCTCAGTAACATGTGCTAGTTTATGATTTGTTTCTGAGATTGGAGGGATGTTAATCTGAGTATTCCATTGTTGCAACAAGTCTCGACCCCACAGGTTCATAGTTATGTTAGCCACATATGGTTTTAATTTTCCTCTCTGTCCTTCTGGACCTATACATTCGAGCCATCTTGCACTCTGTTTCACCTGAGATAATGTCCCGATCCCTAACAGTTGAACGTTTACCTCCTGAAGAGGCCAAGTTGGATGCCAAAATTCTGGTGCAATTATGGTAACGTCCGCACCTGTGTCTACCAGACCAGACAACAAAACACCATTTATTTTTATCGTTAATTTTGGTCTTTGTTCATTAATAGAAGTTTGCCAAAAAATTTTCTTTATGTTTTCTCCTGAATTTTCTATTCTCTCTGTTTCATCATCCTGACCAGCATGATTTATTCCAATAGTCATTTGGTTATTTAATCGCTCAGAGCAGGGATTTCCTCTATGGCTGCAGGAAAGGTTTGAACTGGATTTGCAACCGGGGCCTGCGTGAGGCCCCTCTGGGAGTTTCCCGAAGACTGAGGCAAAGGATTACCCTGTCTGTCCTTTGTTGATCTACATTTGTTGGTCCAGTATTTTCCCTTACCACACCTTCTGCATACTCCAGAAGGAAGGTTCATTCTGTTCCCATTGTTCCTTGAAGAAACATTGTTTCTCGGAATGACCTGTCTACAGTCCCTTTTCAAATGTCCTTGCTTTCCACATCCAAAACATCTAACACTCCTCAAACCTTTTGAAATTACTTCTCCTACCCACGTATCATCATGCTCATCAGCCTCAACATTAATTGTTTCTCTAATCCAATCTTCTAAAGGTGCAGATCTTGCCATTAATGGCCTGATTATTCTTTTGCATGCTGCATTTGCATTCTCAAAGGCCAAAGATTCAATTATTGCCTTACCAGCTTCTGAATCCGAGACCATTCTCTTTACTGCTGAAGCCAGTCTTTGTAAAAAATCTGTAAAAGACTCTTTTGGGCCTTGCATCACCTTTGTAAATGACTCAGGTTTTTTTCCTGGTTCCTCAACTCTGCCCCATGCATTCAAGGCTGCCGTTCAACATAAAATTAGGGTTTGGACATCATATAAACATTGTGTTTGTACTGAAGCATATTGGCCTTCTCCAATAAGCTGATCCTGGCAAACTTGTATTCCTTTATCCCTCCATTGTTTTTCTATGTTTTTAGCCTCCTCCTTAAACCAGGTCAGAAATTGAAGTCTCTGGCTGGGTTCCAGAACACCTTGTGCAAGCGCCTGCTAGTCCTGTGGTACTATCCTATTATATGTTGACCAAGAGTTTAACATTTGCTTTACATATGGGGAATGCATGCCATAAGATACTATTGCCTCCTTAAACCTTTTTAAATCCAACATTTCAATTGGAGCCCAAATATTTTGTGTAGCCATTTGATCAGGCATCTGCTGTACGGTTACAGGATAAATTAAGGGTGACTGTGTGAAAACAGGCTTTCTTTCTGCAAACTTATGATCCCGACTTGAAACAACTTCACTGTTAATTTCTTCTGTCTGAATTTTTACAGGTTTAACAAGTTCTTCTAAAGCTGTTATCCTGGCACTTAAATTGACTATCTTTTTAAATATTAAAATGTGGATTAGTATAGTGATAAGCTGCATAATTCCACCAATACTAATATTATATAGTTGTTCCATTATCAGACTGCCTAAAATATCGAACAAAAACCAATTTTCTTCCAATGTACACATAAAACCCATTTGTTTTTTAATGTGGAAAAAATTCTCTTTTAGATAGTTTCCTTTAAAACATCTGATATGTTATGACTTACCAAATCTGCGTAGAACAGTAGAAATCCGAGGGGATTTTCAAAGCAGCCACCTAGTGTCCCAGGTGTAAATCCAGAGAGAGAGAGAGAGAGAGAGAGAGAGAGAGAGAGAGAGAGAGAGAGAGAGAGAGAGGAAAGAGAGAACGCACAAGAAAGCGTAGTCGGCTAAAGCTTAAATCCAGCCACGTGTTCCCTCTTGTGCCGAGTCAAGGCTTGGGTCTGGCTTCCTTAAGCTCTGACCACGTGCGTTGGCTTTACAGGCAGGGCCCTGTTTGGCAGGGCAGGTCTGAGTTGTTTGTAGCACCGGCTTTAAGCAAGCTGCTCACAGACCTAGGCCCGGGCTAGAAGCTGCCACCCGGACTAGGAAGCCGGCAGCTCAGACTAGGAAGCTGGCAGCTCGGACTAGGAAGCCGACAGCTCGGACTAGGACGCTGGCAGCTCGGACTAGGACGCCGGCCGCTTCCTGCCGCTTCTTCCGCCGCCTATCGCCGCCTGCCGCCCTTGCGGGAAAGCGGACCTGCCTTCAAGCCAAGCGGTTTTTAATGGATTCTTATCACGTTGGGCGCCAGATATTGATGTAACTAACCGTCTTATTAAATAAGAAACACAGAAACAATGTAAAGGAGAAAGCCGAGAGGTCAGAGCTCAGAGCTAAAATCTCACCCTTCCGCCTGCGGTGTCCCAGCTTCCCGAAAGAGAGCTACTTCCTGTCTGTACATCTTTTTTATAGTATTATTGTTCTGCCTTCTCATTGGTTGTAAACCCAAACATGTGACTGCCTCATCACTGTCTGAATGTACAGCCCCCTAGGTATTAAAGGCATATGTCTCCAATGCTGGCTGTATCCCTGAACACACAGAGATCTATGGGATTAAAGGCGTGTGCCACCACCGCCACACTCTGTCTATGGCTCTAATAGTTCTGACCCCCGGGCAACTTTATTTATTAACATACAATCAAAATCACATTTCAGTACAATTAGAATACCACCACAGTCCTGCATGTCCAGTTTATACAACATAGTGTGAAGCAGTAGAGACAAAAGTAGTTTCTTGTCCAAATGGCTAGGCTTGCCACATTGAAAGCAAACTTCATAAGGAGGTTCTTCAATGCCCATCACCTCTGAAGTAAATTGGTGTTGCTAGGAACAGATGTGTCTCATTGTCAACAGAATTCTAAGTTATTAAAACACTTAAATGCCATATTCTCCAGGTCTATGAAGTGTTTGAAGATCACCTATCCATCTGACATAGATTTCTGTATCTAGGAAACCTAACTAACATAACTATAAGTATGGCAAGCATGGGTGACTATTAATCTATAATTATTATCAACCTAAATAGCCTAAAGACTAAAGCTTTACATTATAAAAATAAACAATCTGTAAACAGATGTACAATATAGGGACAATGATCTTGAAGTTGTGACAATATACAAAAATATCTTACTCAGAGGTAGAAATGTATAGTGCAATATGTCAATACCCTTAATATGTATCAATATACAAAATATCCCAAACAGAGGTAGAATATATATACAGTATGACAAATATAATTTTACATTTGTATCAATATACAAAATATTTCAAACAGGAATAGGAACATATGTACAATATGACAAATATAGCTTTGTATTTGTATCAATATACAAATTATCTTAAACAGGAATAGAAAAAAATTTATGTTGTAACAATATACAAGAATCCATACCAATGAAAATTATCTAAAGCTAATAGTTACTGATATAGTTTACTAGTAGATACAATAATCTACCTTATTGTCCTATTCTATCTATTCCCCCTTTTTCTTATCCAAAAGAGAATCCTGAGTCTAAACTTTATTGTTCCATCCCCAACCCTATTACAATTTATAACCAACCCCTAACAGTTGACAATTATCCACAACCCCCTAGAAAACAAAGCCTTTTGGGAGGGGCATCGTTTTCTTAAAATTGTTTCCTGCTTTCTAAAAGGTGACAGTATCTCTGTGGGATCTGTAAGAAAACTAAAACAATGGTTAAATCTCATAAGGACTAGCCGTAATGTTTATAGCCAGTCTCAGAGTAATGGGTAAAGCTTATCCGAAGTTCTGGCTAGAGGTATAAGATGATGGATTATCTTAGATGGATTATCCTAATAAATTGATACACAAAGACCATTGAGGTTCTCGTTACAACAAACTAGGTACTTCTGACTTTTCCTTGATTTAAGGGCAGAAACAGACAACCATAAGCATATTGGTAGCTATTTGTTTTGACTCAAAGGATGGAACTCATAAAGACCTGACATCAGCCCTTAATGAAAGGAATAGGCAGTGATTTCAATGCACTGGTGGTGCTGCTCAAAATTCAGTGTGAAATGACAGCTTAATCAGTTGAAGGACTTGTACCAAGGTGGCCAATGGATAGGTCGAGGATCTGAGCTCCGATGCCAGGCACTCACGTAAAAGTCAAGTAACGGCATTTGTCTATAAGGCCAGAACTAGCAGGTAAAGGGACAGGAGCTAGAGGATCCCAAAACTTTGTGGCCACTAATGTAGCTGAAACTGCAAGCTCCAGATTCATTGAGAAATCAAGACTCAAAAAATGAAATGAGAAACAGTAGAGAAGACATTTAACATCAACCTCTGGCTTCTGGGAGAACACTTAAACACATGTACTCGTATGTGCCATACATGTGCACGCGCATGCATGCACACACACACACACACACACACACACACACACACACACACACACCTTCCCAGGTTCTGCTCCAAATAAGCACAACCAGTCCTACTTTCATAGGGCTCATGGATTCCATTTTCAATCAAATTTCCTGAGTGCTTCCAGCACACACTACAGTCTGAGAACCACTGCATAATGCAGGGGTGATTGAGGACGTGCAAGGGACATGTGAACATGGATACCAACATGGACTTCAGGGACCCTGCAGGAGCTAAGAATTCATGGTGGTGTGAAAAGTGTATGAGGAAAGACTTGGACCCTGACAGCCTTGACACCTGAAGCAATGTTCAGTGTTCCCTTTCAGTGATGACAGTTTTGGTAAAGCTCAAATGGCTTTGGTGAAACCACCAACCTCTCAGCAACCATGGGTGCTGTGAAAGATGATGCTGTACCTAAGTAAATATGTCAGTTTCCTAGGACTACCATAAGAAAACTCCATTAGCTTGGACGACGCACATTATAAATAGAGTTCTGTGAAGCTGAGATCACAGGCAAAACATGTTTCTAGAATCTTGTGCTCTGTCCATCACTTTACATGGCACCCATGCCGTTGAAATGATCAAAACCCATTTACTTGAATTTCTCTTTTGGGTAGACAATGACTCAGCGTATTTATGTCTTTTTTTTTAATTTATTTTATTTTATTTTATTTTTTTTTATCTCTTGTCTGGTAGAATGCCTATACTAGACAGGTACTTAGTAAACTTTTGTTGATAAAGTAAACTAACACTGGAAATTTAGCAAGCAAAGAACTCTGTAGAAAAATCTTGAGGGTTATAATTACATAGGCTCAACATGAGACCAGATTGGCTGGGTCTACTCCATGAGTTTATTCCTAATATCACAGGACAGTAGAATTTCTTCTCAAATGCTGCCAAATCGTGTCTTGAGTTGGAGTTTTTTTTATACATTCTTCTCCCATCTTTGGAAAAGCTATGCTAAGGGAAGGTGCCAGGTAGAAGCCAACCTGACTGAACTGGGGAGAAATCTGAGATTGATTTGATTTTATTTGGTACCATTTAGCCAGGATGTTAGATGAGTTATTGATGGCAGTGTTGCAAGGTATAGACCTCCCTGTAACATTGTTTTGTTCATACAGAAACATTGGAGAAGAGAAGTGCCTAGAAGAGCATCTTCTCATGAGACACCCCTGCTCTCCTCTCCTGCTAAGGACTCTGGGTCCTTTCCTGTAAGGGATTCTCTCAGTAAAGGCTGTGAGATGCACCTGGGTGATGGATGTCCCACAGGGATACATTTCACAGGAATAGTTCTCCAACTCACTGTTAGGTTGCAGAGTTCCTCCCCAAGCTGTGACCCTTCCAGGCTTGAGACATTAACAAGGTAGGAATACAGAGAAGTGATTTCGAGTCCTGGTGCTTAATGAACATGCAGTCTCCTGAAAATTGATGGGGATCAGACAGTAAGATGTTGGGGGTACACATGCCAAGTGGCTTGTTACATCTGGTCTTCAAAGCAGTCTGTCTTAGGAAGTGTCGGAATGAGAAATGTGAGAAGAAATGCAGGGTCCTGAGAAAGGACATTGCTGCTGGGGGTTGGGTGGTTTTCTTTCTCTTTTTTTCTGTTTCATCTTTTAAAAAAATAAAATAAAATGAAGCTGACTTGGAATAATTTCAGTCATATGTGTGTCCTCACAGTGTACATTTTTTGTAGTCTTAAATTCTTATGATTTCAAAGAACACTGTCAATTTTCTAGGCCCCAAATTCATGGTGTTTTTAATTTAAACACAGGGTTCACCAGTCCTGGCCCTAAAAGAAATATTTTCATGATCTGGTTCTTTTATCAACTCCACATCTTGGGTGTGGTTTCATTCCCCAGCCCAGCATCCCTCTGTGCTGTTGAGAAACCAAACACGGTGACTGAGAAAAAGATTCTCAAGCCTGCTTTCATCTCACATCAGGGGTGCATGGTGGGGAATGGGTTGGGAAAAAAGATAAACTAAATCAAGATTTTTATTTAATAGTGCTATATTATAAAAAATGAAGGAGCAGGGTAGGCAGATGGCTCATCCATGTGTTCTTGCAGAGAATCTAGGTTAAACTTCTCACACTTCCATGAGGGCTCACTGTCATCCATAACTCCACTTCCAGGGAATCTGATGGAGCCCTTCTGACTTACAAATTCTATTGTTTTGTTAACGGCATGCTTGGTTCACTCACTTCAAAACAAGATTTAAGAATCAAAGTTTAAACTTTTCTGTTGAGCTTATTTCTCCCATGGACTAAAAGGGTGGCGAGCTACAGAAGAGAATCGTATAGAAAGGCCCAGAGATGAAAGTTTAGGGTCTCTAGTGTCTTAGTTCAGCTTTATCACTGTGAAGAGACACCATGACCACAGCAACTCTTTTTTTTATTTTTATTTATTTTTATTTTTTTTTTTGGTTTTTCAAGACAGGGTTTCTCTGTGTAGCTTTGTGTCTTTCCTGGATCTTGCTCTGTAGACCAGGCTGGCCTCAAACTCACAGAGATCCACCTGCCTCTGCCTCCCGAGTGCTGGGATTAAGGGTGTGCACCACCACCACCCGGCCCACAGCAACTCTTATAAAAGGAAACATTTAACTGGGGCTTGCTTGCATTCAGAAATTTAGTCCATTATCATCATGGTGGGAAGTATGGCGGACATGGTGGCTAGAGAAGGAGCCCAGAGTTCTACATCTGGATTGGCAGGCAGCAAGGAGAGAGAGACAGAAACAGAGACAGACAGACACTGGGACTGACTTTACCATTTGAAACCTCAAAGTCCACACTCAGTGACACACTTCCTTCAAGGTTACACCTACTCCAATAAGGCCACACCTCCTAATAGTGCCACTCACTGATGACCAAACCAAGTATTCAAATCTATGAGCCTATGGGGGTCATTTCTATTCAAACCACCACATCTAGTGAGCAAGAACTGAAAGTAGGTGCAGTCTGCATGTGGGTGCTACAGGTGGAATGCTGAATTTGAGATAGCCTAATACCTCTATGAGCCTGGGGCCTGGAAACAATTGGATGATATTCAGATGTTTTATGTTCACTTTTGAGGACTACTTCAACTTGAGCCCTTTAATAATGCAATCCAACTCATGTGCAGAATCTTATTTTGGAGGCTAAATAAAAAGAAATATATAAAGTATAATGGTCAAGAAATTAAAGCACAAAACTGAAGATAATAAAAATGTTGGCCTAAAATCTGATCTGGTGAATAAAATCTCTCCTTCTCCCTCTCCCCCTCCCTCTCCCCCTCCCGCTCCCCCTCTCTAAATATGCTTTTCTCTCATAAATAAGTAGAAGTGTTCTTTTTTTTTTTTTTTTACATTTTCTACAATTGCACATTTGGGAACCCGTTTATATCTTGTTGCTAAGTTGGTGAGAGCCTAGATGTTTACTGGGTTTCTGGACACATGCACTCATTTCTCAAAGAAGCTTTAAATATGCCTCTTTGCCATACACTTAGCCCTGGAGTATTCTCAGAGTGGCTGGTGCAAGATCTGGAAAATATTTAGCTTTTTTTTTTCCTTCACAGATATTGAGTTCCCTTCAAAAGTGCCAAAGGCAATTGCTTCTCAGGCATCTCTGTGACAACACAGATCCCTCCAGCTGAGTCTATGATTGCCTAGGACAGGGAATTCTAGTATCCACTCTTTGAAAGGCCCTCCTATGGTACAGGTTACATTCCTATATGGATTTGGGGAAGACGCTCTTTTAACATGTAAATTCCCTTTGAGATCACTCTAAGTCTTTCCTTGTCCATTAAGTGAGACTGGGTAAGATAGGAAAAGAGAGATGACAGAAAATCAAATTTTCTCTCTTCAGGGCTGTCTGTAAGACAACATATCAATATATAATATATATTAAAATATATATCATATATAAAACTCCTTTTTTCCAGCTAAACTATTTCCAAATTATTTATGATTTATGGGACTTGCTATCTGTTTCATAAGTTAAATATTAATTTACTGTCAGAGTGTGCATTTCTACAACTATGCCTCATATTCACCTTTTATCTACTTTGAATCTCCCTTCAGCATCCCAGATGCTGAATCCAACTTACCAAGGCCAAGTGTCTCTCTGCTAGAGGCCAATTGCACCTTATCCCGGAGAAAGTGTGAAGGAAGGGGTTTGCCAGGCTCCGTACAATAAGGACAAATTCAAAGAGCATAGCGCAGGAGGGAGCTATGGTTCACTCTTTGGGGTGCATACCTTTTGCTTTTTCTTAGAAGGCAGGAACCCTAGTCACAGACACATTCTTTGAATTTGGCAACTGGTCCCCATGCCAGTGACAACTGTATGACTTGATCCTGTCTGATTTTAGAAGGCACAGAAGATAGAAATAGTTCCTGTCTAAAGACGTTCTTGTGAAGCTGCTTAAATGCGTTGCTAAGGAAACAGAATTCTATTCTTATCTCTGAGGGGCTTATGGTCAAGCTAAGGTGGGAAGTGAGCAAATGAAGGAGCAGAGGGCAAATCACATGCAGGGATACAGAAGCCAAGAGGCTTTGGTTACAAGGCAGCACCATGCTTCATGAATAGAAGTTCCCGGGCCATAAGTAGTCCATGAGAAAATGGTACAGGGGTCCTCGCTAGGTGGATAGCTGAAATCAGGGCACCTTCCCAAAGGCATTTTTCTTTTTTTCAAGTCAAAGGATGTTACTAGTTTCTTCATACCCAAACCAAGCATCTAACTATATCATACAGCATTAATAGGAGGTAATTATTAAAAGAGGACCATTATAGCTCCCTAAATGGGTCATGTTTTCTTATGTGACAACCTAGAATATATATGCAGGATATAATTTGAAGTTAACATTCAGCTTAAAATTTAGGCTCAGTGTTAGGATCCTGCCCTCACTTCTGCTATATGCGCGGCTCAGGGTCTTGCATCTTACGTCATCAGAGGGCACTGGTGACTATGTATGCATGTCTTGGTCACCAATCTGAGCCTTAAAAAAGCCAGACTTGGACACCACCCTCTCTCTCTGCTCTGCTCTGCTCCCGCCATCTCTCTCTCTCTCTCTCTCTCTCTCTCTCTCTCTCTCTCTCTCTCTCTCTCTCTCTCGGCCTGGCTCTCCTCTCTCCTATCCCCTCCCTCCTTCCAATAAAGCTCTCTGTAACTCTGGTAGCCATGGCCGTGGCTTTTGACTTTTCTGCCGGTAACCAGCGCTGCCACCAGTGCTGTTTATCATTCTTTCACTCAGTATTGTGGTATTTCTTTTCTCCTGTTTTGTAACAAAGAACCATTTAGTGAAGCCTTGGAAATCGGGACAGACCTCTTGCAAATGTGAATTTACGAAAATGCAAAGGCTAAAGGCACTTTCATTACAGATCACCAGAAACTGCTCTTCCTTTCACTGTCTGCTGAAGGCTTGCTTCAGTGGGAGATTCAGGTCCCAAAGAGGATGTGTAGAGTCAGCAGGGGAAGAGAATGAAGAGACAGGCATGATCTGAGGGTTAATTGAGATGGTTTGAAAAGAGACTACACTATTATACGCTATAGTTGTACAGAGGATTAAAGGGGAGACAAGAGACCTGTGAGCAGGGGTGTGGCTTGAGATCAGGGGTTGAGGAAGCTAGCCTTGACCTTAGCAATAGGCACCAGTCATATGCTAATGAAAGGGCCATAAATTCCACTTGCTAAAGATAAGAAGAATGAATGTTTTATCAAGCAGGAACTTTCCTCAAGCCCCCCAAAAAATGAAGACCCTTATCCAAATGCCTGCCCTTGGGAAAAGGACTTCTTCTGGGGAAGAAGACATTATATGACAATTTCTTAGTCTTACTATTTGGGCATATTCCCCTCATAACATTCCCTAAAGGGGAGGTCTTGATGTTTACTCTTTTCCCATTATACTGTACCATTCTGAACTCTATTAACTGAACTCTTGCCTTTAACAGCCTCAGACTCTGGATCTGAATTGTAGACATTTCATCCTTGGGATCAGGTGTGTTTAATATCTCTGACATTCCTGTTCTTGGTGTAATTGGGAGGGCACATTGGAATTCCTAGTTCCATGGTGGTGGGGATTTTCTTCTAATGAATTGTTTTGTTTAGAGAGGCTACCATTATACACATTTTTATCCTTTTACCAAAGCCCCCACAAAATTTCCTAAAGGGAAAGGCATTAATATTGAGAGTCATTAAAAATGAAAGTAAAAAGGTGCTGGAGAAGTGTGGTCTGCAATATCGATATGCTGTCAAGCAGCAATGGTCACCATGTGGTTCACGCCAACTGTCAGTCTTTGTATGATTTCCCCCAACTGATTTTTTTCCCTTCAGAAGATGTTAACATGTGGTAACCCTGTGTGCATCAAACACTCAATTCATTTAATACTATCTCTCTTGCACAATGGGAAAGAATTATCAGTCCTATTATGTTAGTTGGATTTCATCTGATCCCACTTCAAAGAAATGTGTGACATTATTGTACTGGGCAAAAACTGTGGATGTTAAAGTTTCTAACTGGTTTTAGATATGAATCATGTGATTAGTCCCTTATAGATAGTGCATGCTTTTCTCTACTATTGTCTTTCCTTCTTCTGGCTCAATTTGAATGGGCTTCTTAGCAATTCCAGAAAAAGTAAGAGACACCAGTAAATAGATGTTTTATGCATGGGAGCTAGGAGAGCTTCAGGGTTTTGTCCCACAACTCAACTAACCTCCTGCCTTGAAGTAGCCATATAGTGTCTGTGAGTATTAGTCTTCATTTGGAAAAATGTAGATGCTATTATGGGTTGTACGGAGTCCTACAAAACTTACATTTGAAGTGCCAACCCCTAGAACCTCACAATGCCACTGTCTTACTTTTCTATTGTTGTGAAGAGATATCATGACCAAGACAACTTAGAGAAGAAACAGCTTGTTGGGGCTCACAGTTTCAGAATGTCAGTAAATGACCATCATAGACAGCAGCATGGCAGCAGGCAGGCAGGCGTGGCACTGGGACAGTAACTGAGAGTTTATATCTCTATCTGCAAGATTGAAGTAGAGAGAGAGCTAACTGGAAATGGTATTGTTGGTTTTAATGCAGTGGTGCAATGTTATTCATTAAGTGGTGCTGTTACCGTGCAGGAAAGGCCATGAGGCACAATAAAACCCACTATCAGAGCTTTATTAGGAGAAGAGGAGGACAGAAGAGAGCGTGATCAGGCCCATGGATGACATGTGCAGAGAGAGAAGGCAGGGAGGAGAAGGAGAAGAAGGGGGAGAAATCTGTGTCCTGCTTCTTATCGATTCCCCTGCACATGTGCATATGGGTTTACAGAGCTACTCCACACATGCACATAGATTTCGTAATCACAATTATGTGATCATGCAGCACATGGATTACGTAGGACATAAGGCCCCATGTTTGGCTACTGAACTGTGTGTGTGCAGTCATGTACCTGAGGAAGTGGCCAGGAATTCCAACAGGCATGAGCTTTTAAAACCTCAAAGCCCACCCTCAGTGACACCCGTCCTCCAACAGAAGTACACCTCCTAATCCTTCCCAAACAGTTCCACCAACTGGGGACCAAGTATTCAAATATAGGAGCCTAGAGGGACCATTCTCACTCAAACCACCACAGTAACTTTATTTGGGGGTAGAGTCTTTACAAAGGTAATTAATAGGTTTTCTGTTACGCAATAATAGGTTTCTCCAACACAGTGAGCCAGCTCAAGCCAAATTGAAAAAGTAAAAGAACAGGCTTATTTGAGCAAAGCAACTCCTGGGTAAGTCCTCCAGCCCCAGAGATTGGGAATGGAGAAGTCACGCATCAGAACTAAAGCAGGGAGCTTATGTACCCTGTAGGTGAGGGGGTGGTGACGTGTCCTCCACAACCTGGGTTTGTGCCCAAGAATGGTCAAAATTTGACTGCTTTAGGCATCTTAAGCTACTGGCAACCTCAGGGAAGAAGCCGCTAAGAATGCAGAACTGAGCTTTTTGGCACCCATTCTTTGTTGGAGATACTCTGAGAGGATGGGGTTTGGAGAGAGAGAAACGAGGCTTTCCAGGTCAAAAGGGGTGAGCTGGAGGTTTCAGCCGAACAGTAGTCAAGTTTTTCTTGTCAAATGGAAAGATTTGGACACACGTCCACATACAAGAAACACAAAGATGTGTATTGCAAGCCAAGAAGAAGAACATACATAGAACAGAATCTTCCCTCAAAGCCCTCAGAGACACAAATGGGCACTTTATAGAGTTACTGCTTCCTTGACTATGAAGAAACATTTCTGTTGTATAAGTCGACTATTGCACGAGCCACAGAAAACTGATGGTAGATTCGACTCGGTCAGCCATATTAAAGATTACAGAAAATACATGCACACAATGCCCAACTCAGCCTTGGGGCTATAACTGCCTTTCCTAGAATGTTGCACTTGACTTAAGTTTCTGCAAATTTGATAGACTTGGCATGCCCTTAGGTAAAATGTGCTTTAGCTCCCTTTATGGCTCCAGGACCTTAGACTGCAGAAGATCTCCTCCTACTACCCAGGGCTCAAGTCTGGCCAGTTTGGTTTCAAGAAATCAAAGTCAAGTGTGAGTCCCTGAAAAACATATGGTACTTGCTTTTCAGACTTGCCTCAGCAAGAAGCTGAGTGATCTGTGGAGGCCACAGTTGTTCATTGTCCTTCATTCATAATTGCAGTGACCCATGTTAACTTTTCTATGGTCCATTAGGCTCGAGCTTCTTAATTGTGTGGCATCATCTTTTGTGGAGTCCCATAATTGGATGTAGGAGTTATGTAATAATAAAAGGTTCCTGAATGTACAAAAATAATAATAATTCAAAATCAGACTCATAACAGGCCTGAGATGTTTTTCTAACTGTGCTCTCCTATGTTGCATGGGGAGACTTCACTGTGGTCCAGGTTCTGAACAAACAGTGTGAGTATTTTGCACTGTGTACCACACAATGTCAAGGGATCCTGCTTGGAACATCCCAACTCAGAGACTTTTATGTTATGATTTTCAGGGCTTTGGTTCATTTGTTTGTTTTGTTTTCCATCCACACAAGTTTTCTGGTCCTAGCAAATTATAATGATTTTATTTCAGAAAGCAAAAACTTTGACATCTTCCTATGTCTCATTAGCATGCTAATATCAAACTAGTGTGTTTTTGGATTGGATTAGAATACTTCATTTTAAAAGTTATTTTAAAAGTTGATTTTGAGTTGTTGGCTTGAGTTTTGTTTTTAGGAATGGTAAATGATTTTTGGCTTGGGATTAGGACAGATCCTAACAATTTCTAAGATAGTCATAAGCCTCCTTCTGATACTTTGTACTATTTATTTATGCAAAGCAACATGCTCAGCATGAATGACCATGACACCAAAATACCAATCAACTCTGAAAAATGTTCAGATACAGGATCAAATATTTGACCAATGTTTAATTATCATACCAAAATAAGTGAGCACATTCATCTCATTAATATGTAAATTTGCCCTCATTTTTAGAAAATGACAAAATTATACGTTTCTCTTTTGCTACTTCTAAAATAGTGAGTCTCACAGTTTGAACAACATTCTGATTACCTGGTGGGATGGAAAACGGGGTGTTAGTACCTATTCTCAGAACTAAGGGGAGGCATGAACTAGTTTCTAGGTGATGCTGGTGCTGCTGGCCCATGGGCCACACTTTAATAATCACTGTTCTTTATAATGTATGCATGCTTCAGTTTTTACTGGCATTTCTACAATCATTTAGACATTTCTGGAAATCTATATGCAGGCTCAAGTCCAACTCCTCAGTCATTGGCAACCCCATACATTGGGTTATTTAGGATAATAGTCTATTCAGCTGTTACTACTGAGTGGCTAAATCATGCGGTCCAACATTTACCTGTTTATCACCTTCCATTTTACAGATTTTATACATAGACTGTCTGGAGACTCTGACATGAATCTAGTTCACAAACAGTGGACCTAAAGTTTATTTATAAGTTAGATACTTGTTACAGTAAATTATCTGGCTTTAAATTCATGCTGTAATTGGTAGAAAGGCTAATAAATTAAGTCAAAGAGGTCAGATTAGACTAAATGTTTAGTGTTATAACTCACATTGCTTTTTTCTGGTGAAGTCCCAATGAACTATTATTGTGGAATATTAGTTAAAGATGTGTCACATTCATTTATGCTGTGGAAAATTTGTTTAATGATGCAAAGATGCATTCCATTCTTTCATGTTGCATTTGTTTAACTCTGTAAAGCTATGTTACTTTGCCTTTCTAAAACACCTGATTGGTCTAACAAAGAGCTAAATGTCCAATAGCTCTGCAGTAGGCAGGAAAGGGATAGGCGAGGCTGGCAGGCAGAGAGAATTAGGAGTAAGAAAAGGAGGAGGATGCCAGGGGCCAGCCACACAGCCACACAGCCATACAGTCAGCCATGGAGTAAAAAGAAAAGAGAGGATATAGAATATGGAAAGTAAAAGCCCAGAGGCAAAAGGTAGACAGGATAATTTAAGAAAAGCTGGCTAGAAGCCAAGCTAGGGCTGGGCATCCATAAGTAAGAATAAGTCTCCATGTATTTATTTGGGAGCTGGGTGGCAGGCCCCCAAAGAACAAAGAGTTAAAAAAAAAAAACCCTATAAACTATGGCATGCTTGAAGCTTTGTAGACCAGGCAGATGATCCACATACATAGGTAGCATTGAAATAATGTTTCTCCAGTGAGACTCTCACCATCTAGCTTAGGCTGGCTTTGAACTCATCATTCTCACTAGTTGACCACCATATCATACTGAGATAAAGTCTTGGACCTTGATAGGTGTTTTTATATGTGGGTATATTATTTAGATGTTAGAGATTTTCTGTGAGACTTCATATGTAAGTTCCTTTACAGTACACAATCTTGGATTTCTCCTGAGTACAGTAAATACATGTATTGTAGATGCTTAATAACTATTTAACCAATGAATGGATGATCATTAATACTTGTGCAGCATGCAGAATGTTTTCACTACCATTATCATGTTCAACGTCAGAATATATGATATTTCCTCTGAAGTTAATTTCAGCTTTTCTGACACAAATTTGCATCCTTGCATCTTTGTCAGTGACGTCACAACTGAGAAAAGTCTAACCGGTAAAAATTTCAAAATATAAACTCTTGTGCAAAAGGCATCTATGGACCATGGCAATCAAGTCTTTAAAATCTCTCTGTCTCTTTCTCTGCTTTCTTTAGACCCTAAAGCTGGTCCCAAGCCCAGCCAGGGCTCTATTTCATATCACTCATTTTTCTCTGTCTCCCTTTTCCCAAGTTTCTTCCAATTCTACACCAAACACCTCAAGAAAAAGGATTGTGAGGAAGTAGAAATAACCATGTTTTGCCCCACTACTGAGCTTAATTTGGGATATTTTATCACACTTCCCCCCAATCTCAGGCTTCATTATAAGAGCCTCTTTCTTCTTTGGAAATTTGGCATCCACTGACTTTTGTTGAATCTTATTTTGTGAATATGCACAGAAAGATCAGGTCCATATAAATATTAAGAATGATCATAACTTTTCCAAGCATAATTTGGTTTAAAAGCAAGAAATTTTTTCTGCTTCCCGTTATGCAGATGCATTCCTTTCTCTCCACATTTCCAACTCTCAGGCTCTCAAGCAGAGTAAGTATAGCTTGGGAGGGAACAGTTTGTTTTTGGTTTTGTTTCTTAATTTTGAATTCAGGGACCTATCCAAGCTTTCCGTCCAGCTTTGGACACTCCATTTAGGTTACTCCATTTAGGTCCCATGATAAGCAGTTCCCTTGGAGGAGGAGATGCCAGCCACATAAGCAGAACTGATGTGGACAAAGAAATCATCAAGTTGTAGCCAGCTATTTTGAATTTTATTTGCATCTTCCTTAACCCTAAGTTCTATGTGTGTGTCCATTATCTCAGCAAGGCCAAGGTCAAGATACAGAAGCAGGATAGGAAAAAACCAGAACAAGAAGCCAGAAGAGAAACTTCATTATCTGTATCCATATGATAGGAATGATATATGGTTGAAGCAGACAGTGATCACCATTACAGTTGGTAGCAAATGTTCAGGTTGGAACAATCAAATAACTTTAGTTGTATATTGGGGTTCCTGCTGTGAGGTAAATGATCAACCCTGGGATCTTGGGAGCTTTGGTAAAGCATGAATTTATCTCACAGCTTTGCTTTCTCTGTTGTAAAAAGGAAAGGCATGGTGAAAAAAGGAGAGATGCCTTGGACCAGCCAGAAGTTCTCCAAACACTGATGATTCTCAAAAGTTCGGACTTGAGTTTATTTTTTGACTATTCCGTATGTTAGGAGTGCTTCCTGCCCTCCTCTTTAGCTTGGTAAAACAAGCAAAGAAAAACTTATTTCTCTTTTCTCTGTCAGTTTAAACACATTTCTACCAGTGAGCCTTCCCCTGCTCTACCCTCTCCTTTAAGTTAGAGACGACTTGGTAGAGCTTACTTCTGTAGCATCCTGTAGGCACCCCAAATTCTTACCACACTCTACTCCTGCTCAGAAATTATTCTGCTCTGGTAAATCCCAGCAGGGCGGCAGCTCCCTTTACATTCCTCACCATCTGGGCCAAGTGCTCAGGGCACAGGAGGGGATAAAACAGTTTTGATTTTATTCTCAAGCTGTTCTGAGAAGGAAAGAGTTTGGAATATCTCTCTACATGGTGTGGCTGGGAACCTAGGTCCCCAGGAAAGTAAGTACTTGTCCACCATGTTTCAGGTCCTGGATTCCATCCTCAGTACCTCAAGGCATATAGTGCCCTTTAAGAAGAGGAGTTAGTGTGTGTGTGTGTGTGTGTGTGTGTGTGTGTGTGTGTGTGTGTGTGTGTGTGGTATAGCACTGTTTGTATCAGTCTTTATAGACTGACCTTGCGCAACCTATCTATTTTTTGTATTCCATTTTTTTTTTGGTTTTGTTTTTCTTCATACTTCCTGACTGTTTTATTCTTCTCTGTTTTCCATTGCTATCCTAAAACAGAACTTTGTAAAATTCCAAAGCTTCACATTTTTAAAATTTTTTGCTCTGCTTTATATGTTTATTTCTAGAAACTGTGCTTACTGGAGTTCTAAGACTGGTAGCTCCAGCATGAGGGTCGTGGGAAAATCCCAGCTGCTCCGAAAGAGCTCCCTGGAGCCCTTCAGTGGACATGTGTGTATTTATTTCTTGTCTCGTGGCTGTGACAGAGCACCTAAATAAGCCCACTTAAGGACAGAAAGGTTTGTTTTGGCTCACAGCTCAAAGGGAGGTCCATCCTGGCAGAGAAGGCACCATGATAGGCAGGATACTGCCATTACTGAGTCTGCGGTCAGGAAGCAGGGAGTGATGTAGTTTTAGATTCGGCTAGCCTTTTCCTTCTGATGCAGCCTAGGACTCCAGTCCATGGGATGGTGTTGCTCACAATCAGCATGAATGAGTCTTCCAACCTCATTTCAACATGCCCACCCAGAGGCTTGTCTTCAAGTGATTCTAAACCCTGTTCGACTCACTGCAGTAACCATCAGGTTGTGCCAACCCTCTCTACCTTACAGCATGGAGGAGCCAACACAGATTACTTGGAGCAAGCCTGCTGACCTGTCGAGGACCATCCAGGGACGGAAACATAAACATACTTAAAGGAGCCCTTCTGAACAGACAGCAATAGTCTCACTCTTGATTTCCAACAAAATCACAGAGGATAGTAAATAGCCAACGAGTTGCCCAGGAAACCTTGCCTTGCCCCAGGGTGGAAAGGTGCTTTTAAAAGGTCAAGCAACTAATGACTCAAAACACAGTATTGTGAGCAGCAAGGAGTTTGAGGAAGGAGCCTGAGAGAGAATGCAGCCATTAAGAGTATGCCCTGTGGAGGTCCTGAGTTCAATTCCTTGTAATTCTAGCTCCAGGGAATCCAGTGTCCTCTTCTGGCCTCCAAGGCACTGCACTCATGTACACACACACACACACACACACACACACACACACACACACACACACACCTTTAAAAGTAAAAATAAAATGTTTGTAAAAGGAGTTCCATTTCAGCAAGTCTCACAACAAAGTTTATAATCATCAATATTGAAATGACAAGCTAACAACCCTAGGAAAATTAAATTGAGTGAATTCAGAGAAATTAAATAAGCATATTGAATGTTCTCACTCAAGGAACAATCTCCCTGGCATGTAACAATGCTTACCATGCCTGGCATCATGTAGTTGATAATTTAAATGTTTTTCAAAACTGCCAAGATCATCAAACTGGGAAGCAAAACATACTGGTTAACAGAATCAAGATCAAAACTGAGAAGTTTTATTTTACCAGGCAATAAAAATAAAACAGCCAACATTCCACATACTCAAGATTAAGGCCATATGTCCGAACAGTGACTTTTATTAGTCAAGTATCATACATGCTGAATTTTTAAAAATTGGAAAATCCAAACAAGCAAATAGAAGGAAAAGATGTCAGTATGGAAGTCATTAGGACAGCCTGCAGACACTGCAAATTTCTGAGCTCATTATGGATCACACTTCTCACTCCCTTTGAAGTACAACATGATCTTGTGATTTTCATTGAACAACAAAATGCCAGGAGCATCATGCACTGTGTGTGAGTTGGCCTGCATTTTCTTGCAGTAAGAGAAGCTTTGGAGGCCCCATCTGCCTCTAACGGGCAGGGCCCCTCTTATAAACCGTATTGGCGAGTGCCACAAAACAACCCATCTATGCTGGATTTAGTCATTGAAATAGGGGCACTATTTGTCATTGTCACATAATCTGACCCCCTTTGAGTAACAAAAAGCACTTCTCAGCTTTTTAGAACATAGCTACTATCCATCGATCCATGTGTATTATAACCTATTATAAAATGTTATCCTGTACTTTGTGGCACATTGGTTCCCTTCATTGTATACTTTGTATAATTTTTTTTGTGTGTGTATTTGCATGCATGAGGGTACAAGTTTGTGTGGGGCTATACATGTGCATGTATGTATACATGCTTGTTGTCTTCCTCAATCACACTCCACTTTATTATTGAGGCTGAGTCTCTTCTCTAGTATGAAGCTTATCAATTCCAGCCAGTCTAGCTGGTCAGCCTGGCCCTGAGATCCCATCTCTGCCTCCTAAGTGCTGGGATTACAAGAAGCTCTCAAGTCAAACTAGCTTTGACATGGTCCTCACACTAATGTGGCAAACACATTATCCACTGAGCCACCTCCCAAGCCCTGTAAACGTATTTCCATAACATCAACTTTATAATTGAAAAATAATAATGGCCCATTATTTGGACATATTGACCATTACTCAAACAGTCCCCAATCGTTAGAACTTTGTTTTTCCTATTTTTTAATATATTATAGTCATCTCTGTGATTAAATTCTGTGCATATATCTTTGATAGTTCCCTTAGGATAAATCAGGAAAAGTGATATTTGGAGAACTCAGCTTATTGCCTTTTTAAGCTTTTACAGCATATATCAAAATTTACCAAAATAAGCAATATAAATGCATGGTTTCACCAGCTGTGTGTGAGAAAGTCTGCTTTTTCCCCCCAGAAACATTAATACAATATTATATTGGTTACTGTTTTCATTTTACCAATGTGATTTTGAAAGCACCTTTGGGAACTGACTTATTTGACCATTTCATTGTGTATCTGCATTTTATTTCTTCATTTATGACTCTCTTCTTCATATTCTTTATCCATCTTCCTATTGAATGGTTTTTAAGTCAATTTGCAAGAGGTTTTACAATGCAAAGTTTATTTACATCTAACATATACTTTGCATAACTCTCAGTTTTTATTGGCTTTCCAATTTACATTCTCCATATTGAGGCTAAACATTTTAGTTAGCAGGGCCTAGTGATCTTCTCAATGTGACTTATATCCTAGAGATTATGGTGAGAATGCCTTCCAAAACAGTGGTTCTCAACCTGGTGGCAACCCCTCTCAGGTCGAATGACACTTTCACAGAGTTGCATATCAGATATGCTGCACATTAGATATCCACACGATGAATCATAACAGTAGCAACATTAGTTATGAAGTAATAACAAAAATAATTTTATGGTTGGGGTCACCACAACATGAGAAACTGTGTTAAAATGTCAAAGCATTAGGAAGGTTGAGAATCACTGTTCTAAAATATCAAAAATACAGTTGGTGTTTTCAAATATGTTAGTCTTTCTCTAAGACTTTATTTTTACACTTGTAATTTAATACAACTAGAACTTATTTATGAAGATTAAATGATAGGAATCTAGGACTTGGGAGATGGGTGACAGTAGAATGCTTGTCACAAAGGTATGACAACCTGAGTTCAAACCCTGAGCACCCATGTAAAAGGCTAGGCATAACCACACATATTCCTGTAACCTCAATGCCATGGGAGGCAAAAATAGGAGGACTGCTGGTGCTTGATGGTCACCAAGTGAATTTGAGGTTCAGAGAAAAACCAACCCTGTCTCAAGGGAATGTTTCAGAGAGATAAAGCAGGACATCCAATGCCCTCTTCTGGCCCTTACTCATCTATGGGCATATACAAGCATGTACACACACTAGATAGATAGATAGTAGATAGATAGTAGATAGATAGATAGATAGACAGATAGATTAGATAGATAGATAGATAGATAGATAGATAGATAGATAGATAGATAGATAGATAGATATGAATAAAATAAGTAACTGGAACCTCTGTTCCCTGCCCCTCTAAAAAGACCTAAAAAGATTTTGTCAGTGGGGTTGGTAATTGAACTTAGGGCATATACTAGTCAAGTATCCTGCCATTGAACTACATCCCCAACCTAATATGTGAAGTTTTGGAATCACCTAAAACTGAACAAGAAGCAATTAGTTTAAAATAGCAAATAAATTGATGTACTTTAAACTTCTTAAGGAAGAATCCAGGACATACACAAAAGAATAATGAATTCCATTACCTTCTCTGTTTGATCACATCTACAGTCAAACCGGGACATGATAACCTGGATGACAGGCAGAGCGAAGGGCAACCCGAACAGAGATGGTCCTGGAAGCCAGAGCTCTTAGAAAAAGAATGCTGTGGTCAGAAAAGAGATTAGTGTCGTCAACAAGAACTGCAGGGCTGAGGAGACGCCTTAATCAAGGGCTTGCTGGACAAGTTTGAGGAGCTGAGTTCGAGTCCCAAGCACCTATGGAAAAGCTGGGTGCTTTTGCAACTATAACCCGGCACTGGAGGAAGAAGCAGCCAGATTCTAGGGGTTCACTGGTCCACTAGTCTAGTCAAAACATCAAACTTGCTACCACTGAGAGACTCCCCACCCCGCAACTAATGAAAGACCCTGTTTCAAACATAAGGTGGACAGTGGGCAGGTGAAATAGCCCGGATGGTGAAGATCTTGTGGGACAAGCTCAGAAACCCTAGAATCCTGGTTCTACCCTAGAATCCATATAAAGGTGGGAGGAAAGAACCAGATTTCTAAGGCGGTCCTCTGACCTCCACGTGCACACAGTGGTGTGTGTGCCTCCTCAAAACCCTAATACTAAACAAACAAAAAAATTAAAAGTAAAGAGGAGAGTGACAGCCTCTGACCTACACACACACACATATATGGGCACATGCAATAAGCATACAATCATGCTTGTACATGCATATACTACAACCCACATGCATGCACATGCACACAAAGGAAAATTATGTTCAGACTAGAAGAAATGCTAGATTCAGTCTATTCATGCACATATACTATATATATACATACATTTATACATGTACACTAGCCTAGGCCCTATCACACAGCAACAGAGCAACAGATAAAGAACCTCAAACAATCAATCACTTTACATTGTCTGCACTAGTTTAGCATTTGTGAAATAAGGAGTTAAAGCAAGCATTACTAAATGATTCAAGAGTCCCATCAAAGCTTAAAACTCTACAATGCTGCTTAATAAGTAGGTGAGATTATCCAGGTGGTAATGGTGCTTGCCTTTAATCCCAGCACTTTGGAGGCAGAGGCAGGCGGATCTTTGTGAGTTCAAGGCCAGCCTGGTCTACAGAGTGAGTTTCAGGACAGACAGAGCTACACAGAGAAACCCTGTCTTGAACCCCCTCCCTGCCACCAATTAGGTGAGATTATCTACAAAACCAGGCTTCCAAATAGAAACTCATGTGCCTACTCTCATAAATCCTGGCCATTTTAATGCCATATCTTACTGATGGCTGTTGGAAGCAAATGCCAAAGATTAATTCAAAGGTTCCACACACTCATCATTCATCAAAGAAATTTTCAGAATTTGTCTTGTACCATGCACATGTTGGGTACATAAGATTAAAATATGGTTTGTCCTTTCAAAAATCTCAGTTCGGCAGTGACGACAGCCTCGAAGACCTATAATTACCCTGCTACATTGTGATTGTCTTGGACATCTTCAGCATAGTGACAAGGATAGATACCCTCTATTCAAGTCCCAAAACCAAGGTCCAGATGTTACCAAAATTGATGAGGTCAGAGCTTGGGCTCTGGAGCCCTAACAAGCTAGACTGCCCTCAATAAGCCAATTAAACAAGCAAATAAGAGTGAGAAGCCAAAACAAAACAAAAAAGAGGTTTAATCAACTTAGCCACATGGGGAAGAGGAACAAAGAGGTCCACTGACTCCCCAAATATATCACTGAGGGGGCCTGATATGAGCTTTATGTTTAAAAGGCAAGAGGTATACACAGCTAAGCAGTCCTGGTCAGGATGAGTCTTTATCCACTGTCCCTATCTGGGCCTGTGTTTCTCCTGCAAGGTGATATGACAAGTGGTCTAAACTGTGTGAAAGATGGCTTTCCCTTGGACTGGCACCAGGCTTCAGTCCTTTCTTTCTCCCACAGTAAGATTCCTGGAGAAATTCTAATTTCTCAGGAACTGTTGTTGGAACAATCTGATAGCGAAACTCACTCTTTAGAATTAATCTTCATTCCTTCCACGACAGTTACAAGGACAGTACCTAAGCATCTTTCTTGCCTGCCTGGTGAGCACACTTCTTCCCTTTCCTCTAGGGTTGCCTGTTCATTGCATGAGGACACCCTGAACACTGCCCCAAGGTTCAAGGCAGAGACTGACTCACAACCACTGGTTTAATATGAAAAAGCCTCAGGAGGCCTAAATTTAAACCATAAGCATTCTCCATGAGTACTTCCTGATGATTACTTTCTAAGGACATTTTCCATGGTGCCTGGCTTACCTAAGATTTACAAGAATCATCTGAAAAATAAAACCCAAACAGACATGCTTTCTGTACTTCTACTGCCTGTTCAATACTGACATTTTGTTTTAAGGGAGGATCCAGGGACACCTCTGTACCACTGAGGAGTCACCAGGTGTGTGAGTCACTGATTTAGTGATGTGGGGAAGGGGATTATGTTATCTCAAGCTAGCCTGCATGGAGGTTACTCATCATCCTCTTAGAGTAGACACTTAGGGCAGGATTTCTCACATCATGTTGCTTTGAAGCACTTGTCCCCAGATTCCCACATTGTGAAATTCTAGTGCTTGTTTCCTTAGAGATAATCTGGCAGGGTCTAATCCAGAGCAAATGAAGAGACAATATAGTCGCTGACATAATAGAGCACTCCAAGACCACCACCCCCCCACCCACACAATGCAATTGTTCCTCCCATCACTAAATTTCGAATAAAAACACATCCATGAGTGCGCAGCAACTCAAGAAAGAGAAGCACACTTAAAACTGCTGTTTAAGTGGCCTCAGAGCTATGTTGAAATAGATCCCAGAGCCCACACCTCAATCTCTAAATCTTGTTTTCTGGGGTGAGATTTAAGAACTTACATTTTTAACGGGTTCCCAAAGACACTGGTGCTGGTGGTGTAGGGACCAAGCTCTGAGAACCACCACCCTGTGAGCTACTGAGCTACTGGTGAATGCCTCCCTGCCCGGACCTCCCCTGCTGTGGTGTGGCTTCTATATTTACTAGAAGTCTCCCTGGGTCAGTTCTCTCAGACACAGAAGGATGGGAAGATAGTTAAGAGCCCTCTTTGAACCAAACAGAAAGATAAGATAAGAATACAATAGAGACCTTTGACTTGTGTTATAAGCCAACAGCATCCACACTAGACTTAGGGTTGGTTGTGGTGGTGTAGCTTGAAATTCCAGGACTTGAGAAACTGAGATAGGAGGATCGTGAGTTTGAAGTATACTTGGGCAATATCACAAGACGTGTGTGTGTGTGTGTGTGAGAGAGAGAGAGAGAGAGAGAGAGAGTAGTGTACACATACATATGAATAAATAAAGTAATACATCTGTATGTATGGTATACAACATGATGTTTTGATACATATACACATAGTTAAATGATATATAAACACATAGTTAAATCAGTCAAATACACCCATGCATCTGCCATCTTTCATTGCTACATATGTAGCAAAGGAGTTTAAAATCTATTTTCCTAGCAAATTTCCAACATACAATACATTAATAACTATCATTCCTGTACTATATTTAAGATTTCTGGACTTACTTTATCACCTCACATAATGATTTAATACTAATTTTATATTTTCATCAACCTCCGTTTAAAGCATGTAGGAACCACCACAGAAAAAAAAATGAACCATTTAAAAGTCTATGTAGGCAAGGGACAGGATTGAAATATGGCTAAAAATGTGTTGGAGGTCCTGTGAAGACCAGTAGATGTCTCTCAGAATCATAGCAACTTTTCTCAATTCAAGCATATTCTTTCTGAATGATATGTATATGCAGCTGGTGGCCTAACATGAATCAGCTTGGGGAAACAAAGGCAGATCCTTTAGAGTGTTATGCTTTGAGCCAGAATGTTGGACATTCCTCCCTCAGAAATGCCCTACTTCTGAATACTAGTAGGTTGGTTGGTTCCTATGATGTCTATGGGAGCCAAGAATCAATAGTTTTCTTGTACTTTGAGTGGTCCATAGATAACCTAAGAAACTCCAATTTATACTTCTTATCCATGTGACTTCAATCTACTGAAGGTGAATATGGTCCCTACTTAAAAGGCTTAATAGTTGATCAAATTTGTTGTATGTTCTAAAGTATGACGTGTTCTTTACTTACTGAACAGTTCATTTTAAATCAAAGGGTCTTTGTAAATGATGTTTCATGCTCTTTCTTTGGTCCTCATAAGAGATCTCTTTCCCTTTGGATTCTTTTCTGCACTTGGGTCTCAAATGTTGGCAATGATGGTTCCCTCCATTCTGCTAGACATACTCTTCTGCCTTTTCAAGGTCAGACTTGGAGTGCTACATTTGGTTCCTGTGCTTCCAAAGCCATTCCTAACGACTTGAGCTAATTCTAGGCTTGCTTTCTCATTCATTTGGGCTCTGCTTCTAGCTCTGCATTTTTCCTGATGGTCCATTTTGCCTTAAATGAGACACTGAACCTTATGGAAGAAAGGTGAAGCATTCCATAGCCACAAGCCAGAAAAGGACCACCCCAGGGTGCAGTCACTGGCAACCCACCCAGGCTATTCTAGGATAGATCCAATTCAATAATGGACTTCTCAAAAATAGAACCAAGTGGAAGACATACCAAATATTTTTGAACAAATATAGTTTTTGTTAAGCTCCCAAAATAAGCCTTTAAAAGTAAATTGGCAAAATGTTTTAGTAAGTATTTCAGAAATAAGCAATAAATCCTCTAATCTAGAAAAGACTTGAATGGGAACATAAATAAAATATGGATCAAAACTTTTAGTTACAAATGGGCTCCTTGCTTTAACCAAAGTCACTTCCCCATGCATTCTGGCCAGGAAGAAACTAGTTTCCAGAAATAGAATCTGTAGGACTTTTCAGCCATAAATGTGCTTAATTAACAAGAGCAAGGAATTTAGACACAGAAACCAGGAAACCAAAAGCATAGGACTTTGATGCTACTTTTGTGAATGTGATTTCCAAGTGGTCACTTGGATACATGCTCTTCTGCTTCCTATGGACTCTAGGGTGGTAGATCTGTGAGCTTGTCTCCTGTGACTGACATGGTGACAGGCTTATCACAGGTCAGTGGAGTCTGGAGTTCATGAAGGGTAGACCTGCTTTAAAAAAATAAGTTTCATCCTCCAAAGCTTAAAAAGCCTAAAAGTGGAAAGCATATGTGTCAATATTTTTAACTTTTATCAAGTTTTGTTTATTTATTGGGGGGACACACGTATGGAGAAGGTTAGAGGACAACTTGTAAGAATTTATTCTCTCCTTCTATCATGTGAGTCTCAGGAATGAATTCAGCTCTTTTACCTACCAAGGCCAATAATGTCTTAAACAGTGTTGACTACATGGCTTCTAAATGAAAGAACATTCTAATGACCATGTGACTCTTGCCTGTTTTCTTCTCTCATGTGTCATTCTTTCTTTTTGAAGAGTCTGAGGAAAGACAATGACTTTGGCATGGCTTCCTAGACACAGTGATGTATTCAAAATCAAGAGGACAGCTTGTCTGAACAGTCAGCAGCCAGATAACAGGTGCTCAGTAAACACAGGCTCTCATTTCTTGCTTGTCAGCAGAGGGACAGCATCACAGGACTGTGCGCCACAAAGTGACATTCTGGAGTCAAACGTTATTACTGGAGTCAAACGTCAACATATCAAACACTTTTGCAGACTGCATTGCTCCCAGTTATCACAGCAGGGTTTTAAACTAGGCAACAGATAAAACAGTGTCCTTCAGGCCTGGTCAATTGAAGAAGGCTCTGATAGTAACTAATTATACTTATGGTTCAAGGTTCTGTCAGACTCCTGGCATCAGATGAGAAGCTTCTTTGAAGAAAAGACCAGACTTGAATAGAACTCCTTATTAGCCTGTACTCTCAGAAGGGATAATAATACGTTCTGCAAGAACTAGGTGGTCATTTGTTCACCCAACAATTAAAGGAGCACCACCATGGTTGCTTACATAATTGGCTGACACCTTCTTGTGTGGACAGGGGTCAAAAGAACAGAACTGTAGGGGCTGGAGAGATGGCTCAGAGGTTAAGAGCACTGACTGCTCTTCCAGAGGTCCTGAGTTCAATTCCCAGCAACCACATGGTGGCTCACAACCATCTGTAATGAGATCTGATGCCCTCTTCTGGCTTGCAGTCATATATGCTGTATACATAATAAATAAATAAATCTTAAAAAAAAAAAAAAAAAAAAAAAGCCGGGCGGTGGTGGCGCACGCCTTTAATCCCAGCACTCGGGAGGCAGAGCCAGGCGGATCTCTGTGAGTTCGAGGCCAACCTGGGCTACCAAGTGAGCTCCAGGAAAGGTGCAAAGCTACACAGAGAAACCCTGTCTCAAAAAACCAAAAAAAAAAAAAAAAAAAAAAAAAGAACAGAACTGTTTTCCCAATGGATGCATCCTCTGTTAAAGAAAGAGAAAGAGGGAGGAGAGGAAGAGGGGGAGGGCTGAATAGGCAGACATATATACACGTACTAAAAGGTAGTGGAAGAGGGCAGGGGCTTTGAACTCAGAATGTCCTGAATTCACATTTCTTTACTAATCTTGTGGATTCAGGAAAGTTCACAATAACATTTCTGAGATGCACTTTTCTCACTATAAGACGGTAATGGTAACATGCTACCTTGTGAGGTTAAGAGTTTCCTCACATAGAAATGTGCATAGTCCACGCAGAGTCCACACATAGAATAGTAATAAAGCCATGTCTGCTGCACAGGAGTCCATGCTGCCATCACTGGAATGAGGTGTCCTGAGTATTTTTTGCTTGGTCCCTACTTTTAGGGGACCAAGTGTCCCCTAAAGGGGACATAAAGTCGAGTGTTAGGCACCTCCTTTACACAGAAGGAAACACATTGGTTTCCTAAAACTCCATTTGAAAAATCCTTTGTTTTACAGCTAATATCCACTTATGTGTGAGTACATACAACCCATGCCAGGAGAGTGAGCCCACTCCTGACATTTCCTGGAGCACAAGGACCCACAGGCTGGATGACCCAGAGACCTAGAATAGAACCAAACATGACTGGAGGGGGAAAATGTCAATCCAATGATGTCTAATGATACTCCACTATACACATAGATTGATGCCTAGCCGAATTGTCATCAGAGAGGCTTCCCCCAGCAATTGATGGAGCAGATGCAGAGACCCACTGCCAAACATTAGGCAGAGCTCAGGGAATCCTGCAAAAAGGGAGAGAAAGGACTGTAAGAGCCAGAGGGGTCAAGGACACCACAGGAAGGCTCACAAAATCAACAAACCTTGACTCATAGGGGCTCACAGAGACTGAACTGACAACCAGGGAGCCTGCATTAAACTGACCTAGGCCCTCTGCATTTATGTTACAGTTATGTAGCTTGGTCCTCTTATGGGACCCCTAATAGCAAGAATAGGGGCTGTCTCCTACTCTTACTGGCTTCAAGGACCCTACTCATCATACTGGGTTGCCTTGCCCAGTCTTAAAAGACATGGGGAGGTGCTTAGTCTTACTGTACCTTGTATGCCACGTTTTGTTGATACTCATGGGAGACCTGTCCTTTCCTAAAGAGAAACCGAGGAAGGCTGGATTGGAGGATAGGAATAGAAGTGGGTGGGTGGGGGACTAGGAGGAAAGGAGGGAGGGGAAACTGTGGCCAGGATGTAAAAGAAAATTTATTTAAAAGAAAAACAACTAAAAAAAAAGAGAGAGAGAAAAATCCTGGAAACTATGACTTCTTTGATTCTTGTGGCTATCATATTGCTAAGTCTGTGATCATCACCTAGTCCAAAGTCCTTCACAGGTTTGAGATGGTGTCCCATCACTTCAGAAATTGTTATCATGCCCATCAATTTGACAGGCTCATTAGGTATAGGGCTTTTAATTTGTCTGTGGATCTTAGTACCTGAAAGACGCTCGGCTAGGCAGCTACTAGAAGGCAGAAGAAGTCTGGCCTTCTAATGTTTGCCCCTGCTCAAAAATAGACCTGTCATCAGTCTCCATAGTGTGAGGGCCTAACAGAATGTTTCTGAATATTCAGCTTACCCTGTCAGAAATGAAAGTGATTATACATTTGGTAAATTGCTAATAAAAAGACTTCTACTTTACAATATGGAGGATAACTCTAGCCTTTTGAAAACCACCCCATCCCCTGCCCAGATTCCAGATGCCTCCTTTCCAACCACTAAAAAAAATCTTCAGGTAGATGTCACTCTTCTAATAATGAACTAATTGCTTAAGTCCTTGAAACATTTACTCTCACCTTCCAGAAGTTTCCTTCCTGTGATTAGTACATTCTTCACACTCTCTTCATAGCACTTGAGGCATTAGTGCTCTCTCCCGGTTGCTGAGTGATTGCCGATCAGGACTCAGATTGCAACTGAGCCGGAGAACTAATAATATGTCTGCAGCCTCCTAAGCACAGTGGCTCCTAAGGGAGGCAACCCTCACAGGAGACACTTGTCTGACGAGGTGAGTGTAGGATGAGGAAGCCGCTGGTTCAGAAATCCCTACACGTAAAACAACAGGCCAGAGGCAACAGCCGTCTCTAACCCAAGCGGTGTTCTGATGTGAAGGGGCTCACTTTTCTCACTCTGTTTGCTTTCTTAAAAAAAAAAAAAAAAAAAAATCAACAAAGACATGACTATTACAAGGAAAATTAACATAGAGAAGCACATTTTAGAAGTAAACATTTCCCAGAAACACAACATATATTACTAATACAATAAAATATATTTAAGTTTGATGAATAACATTGGAAGTCAATGCTTGTTCTTAATATTATTTCTTGATGAGTCCTAAATCGTGTGTTTGTTATGTGAAACTAAACACAAAATTTTGCTAATGATGAAAAGCATTGTGTACCAGACTCCTGGTGAGCAGGCGCCACGATTGTTTGTTTCCCTAGAGTGAAAATTCTGGGTCTTAGACAAGTGACTCTATGGCCATGGCTCCATTTCCCTAGGTCAGTCCTGCTACTCCCTACTGATCTGGGCACCTGTGCATTCTGTAAATGTGCAGGGTAGCCTCTGTAACAATTCATCTTCTCAGAGTTTCTCACTGTCAATCAATGAAATCCCTTGAAAATGCCGTTTTACTAGAATAAAGATTTGCATTTCCTGATAGCTATTTGTGCTGAATACGCTTCAACATTTTCCTTAGGCATATACGTCTTCTCTTGTGCAAAGGGAAATGTGTGGGGTAAGGGATTTGACATTGGGCAGAGGCAGAGGGATGAGACGGACAGTACTTGTGGTCAATTTTAGTTATCACTGTGATATGAGCATTGTTTTGAGTGGTAGAGTCTAAAGACATCACAAACTAACATATCAAGCAGGAAAATGTAGGCCATGCATATTAGATGACTCAAGATTCCTATTAAGGCATTTCAGCACACAGAAATTGAATTAAAAGAGGGAATGATATGAATGTTTGGAAGCTATTCATAGATATCATTGGATTTATCCTGAAGAAAGATTAAACAATTCATATTCTCACCAAAATGAGTGCCTGTTGTACTATGACCTAAATTCTCCTAGAAATCTGAAGCAATGGAAGGGGATACCCTGGGCTGATACGCCTCAGTTCCTAGGCTGTGGATGGCAAGGCATATGGTTAACACTTACCATGCTCATCTTTGCCCAAGGCCTGCCCACTTTCATCTGATGTTGGGAGATGGGTTATGAAGCACAGGGAGGTGGCCAAAGAACCATTTGGAATGCCTTTGTCACCATTGCCTTTGATGGTTCCCAGATGTCCAATGGACCACATGCTCTCCAGCTGTTTTCTGTTCACTTCAGCTACGGCCCTCTGTTCAACAACATCACATTTTCTTTTCAGTGCCATTCTAAATATTACCAGTTCTCTACCACCATCACCATGAACAGAAACAAATAATGTCTGATATATGTTTAAGGTGCCCTAAGAATCAAGCATATAAACAAGCATAGCACCTCACCCCTCAGATAGTGATATTTTGCTATTCTTAAAAAGAATGCTTAGCTCTGTCTCCACTCTTGTCATGGGAAAATGACATCTCAGCAATGCCAAAGAGCCTCTTTTTCCTAAAAATAACAAGCGAGAGAAATGGCTGAGGAGAGGATGCACTACCTAGGAAATCCAATTCGTCAGATCATCACATTGTCCAAGCCCGGCAGTCCATAACATCCACTTAACCAAATCTTCCTACCTCCACAGCTGCTCACTTCTCACAGTTTCTCCACAGTACACTAGTGGGAGGTGTTTAAAATACAGACCTGAGTGTAGCAGTGCATAACGAAATTGAAACTCTACCCTGAGCTCTGCAGAACCCCAAGCTTCCCAGCCTTGGTCCCTGCTCCTCTTCCCTCTTGCTTTACATTACCACGTTTGCTTGTTTTTATATTACACCTAGCTCCTATTTTTACTTTTAAACCATTTTAAGAGGATTTTTTTTTATTTTAAAGGCTTGTTTATATTTTTCTTGCAATATATTCTGATTACAGTTTCCCTTCCCCCAGTTCCTCCCAGTTCCTCCCCACCTCATCTCCCACTCGAACCCACACCCTTTCTGTCTCTCATTAGAAAACAAACAGGCATATAAGGATTAATAATAAAAATGAGGTAAAACAAAAGTGAACAAATCGGAATAGAACTAAGCAAATGAACAGTAAGAGAGAGAGAGAGAGAGAGAGAGAGAGAGAGAGAGAGAGAGAGAGAGAGAGAATAAACATGAGAAACACATATACAGGAAAAGACATACAGGTTGGCACACACAGAAATTCTGTGAAAAACACAGAACTGGTAGCCATAATATGTACATAAGGGACCCATAAGGTTAAAAAAAAAGAGAGAGAAGAAAGTAAAAAGAAAAAGAAAGAGAAGAAGAATGAGGAGGAAAAGGATGAGGAGAAGAAAGAGAAGGAGGAAGAGGAGTCTCACATAAACAATCACAAGACAAATAACCTGTTTTAAAGTCTCAGAATTCTCATACCTTTCCTATTGATATCTTTCCTAACCACCTCCTATTCATACCCCACGTCTTTATTTAACATTGCTCCTTTAGCAAATTTTCGTTGACTGCTAACCAGAGTGGAACTGATCTAGCTCTTGTCGTGTCCTTAACTGATCTGCATAGCAGTGTCATATTTTGTCACTGTCCATGTGACCATGTGTAGGAGACCAGCTCTGACCTGTTGAAGGGTTCTTAGAGGGAGGAGAAAGGAATGAGGAAGTATTAGATAGAAATATAGACAGAGACAACAAGAAAAACAGAGGCACAGGACAGCTTTGGGAGGGCCCTGGGTCAATACCCAGCTGCCTTGACTTTATTCATGATGGGCTTTTTATACATCAGCAAGGGGAGGAGCAAAAGACCTTCACCTCTCAAGGTCAAGGTATAGAGTACCAAAAAGTGTAGACCCTTCAAAACATCTAGTATCCATTCCTTTGGCCAAATCATCCTATTATGCAACCCTACTGGGCAAAGCAAACTCTGACTTTCTGACCTTGAGTGAGGCCTTCCTAGGGAGCCTCTGTGGGCCCCCTCAATCATGTGTCACATTTTGTTACTGTCTATGTGATCATGTGATTATTTATTCAGTATCTGTACCCTAAACACTAACCACCTATGGCCAGTGTCTGCCAGATTATAGAGAGCAGAACAATTAATGAGTAAAGAATGACGTAGAATTTTACAAGGTTTAAGTCTGATGTAGGCACACACACAGTAGTTACAGTAGATTCTTGAGCAGCCACACCCTTTCCTAATTCTCATCTCAGACAGTGGGTAACAAAGACACCCAGCCATCGTGAGAGTGTTTCTGTTTCATATTATCACTGACTGCCATACTTGAAAGCAATTCAATCCATGTGTAAGGTTCCATAAGGCATGTCTTGAGACAAAAGCAAAAACGCCTTAGTTCTATATTTGCTGTCTTCTATGTCTTTTTAAAGTCTGTTCTATTTGTGGCATGTTTGATGCTTGGGATACCTCTGTCCTGTGACAAATATGTTTGCAAGCAGCCTTTACAACTCAGTCTCCACCAACTCATTCCTGTTTCCCTACTCTCTCAGAAGGCATGGACATGCAAAAGCTTCCAAATCTTACAGGCACCAGAACCAAGGCTCCCCAGGGAAGAAAATGTTAATATTCTGCTCCAAAGCTACCCAGCTATGATAACATGATTGTAGAGGAATGGAAAACAAGATGAGTTTGTGAAAGCTGGATCTAGAGTATGCTTCTGTACTTTCCTGTTTTAGAAGAAGAAGCATTGGGAGCTGGGGAGGCAAAATGTCTCAGAAGGTAAGGGCATTTGCTGCTGAGCCTGAGGACCTTAGTTCAGTCCCTGGATCCCAGTGTGGAAGGAGTGCACCTACTCCAGAAAATTGCCCTCTGACCTCCACATATGTGATGTGGAAGTGTGCACACCCCCTCGTGCACACACATAATGCACACTCACCATAATAATAATGAATAAAATTTTAAATAATTGAAGTCCCATATGAGGTTCCATTAAGTGGTCAGTACAGAGTTGACGTACACAGTTCCCTCTAATCCATCTAGGTAATTTGTAGAGGAAGTGCAAATTGAAATGTAAAACCTTTTGCAAAAAAAAAAAAAAGAGCATTCAAAGTTTCAGGACAATAGGCCTATGCAAGTACTATACCGTCTCAGCGCACAGTCAAGGTTGGTTCCCAGTGTGGTCATGAATGGTGGATGGATCACAGTATGTGAACGTCTCAACAGCAAATTATAACACAACAGCATCTGACCATAAAAAAGGAAATTGTGATAGATGCTGCAACTCAGATGACCCTGGGAAGTCTAAGTGATAGAAACCAGGCAAAAATTATCATGGATTACATGATGTCATTTGCATAAAATATCCAGAAGAGATATGTCTATATAGAAAAAAGCCGATTTAGGATTGTCTGTACGAAGGAGGATGGAAGAATAGGGAGGGACTGCTAATGAATAATGGGTTTGTTTGGTGTTTTTAGAGTCATGAAGATATTCTGGTAGATGAGATTTGTAGGTATGTGACAAGATACCAAAACTCACTGGATTGTTCATTTTTTAAAGTGTGAATATTAAGAGTAAGTGAATTAGGGCTGGAGGGATAGCTCAGCCGTTAAAGGCTAGGCTCACAACCAAAAATATAAGAGTAAGTGAATTATACCTCAATGTAAGGCAATAAACTAACATTGAGACATACAAGTGACATGCTTAAAAAAATCAAATTTCTGAACAAGTATGAGCATGAGCCTAATATCAAGTTCTCAATTCCTAACTATGTTTTTTTCCCAGTCTATTAAGTGACCTCCCAGAACTCTGCAGGGCATCTCTCCCTGTAAGATTCCACAGAGCACTGAACATGTGTCTAAGGAACCTCTTAGACCAAGATATAAACCTAGAGATAGCTACTTCAGTTCTAGTGGCTCTAACCTACCTTACATGCTTTATAAAGTAGAGGAACAACCAGGATGAAAACCTTCCAGAAAATTCCTCACTTTCTCTGTTACCCTTGATACCATCCAAGTGACCTTTGCATTCCAGCTCTGGCCCGGAAACCTAAAATACCTCACAACCTCTCACTATGCCTCTGCATTACTGCAGGAGACCTTGGGATATTCTCTTCCTGCTTTCTCCAGTTGAATTTGTTTCTAAGCCAACACAGAGCAAGATGACGTGTGACCTTTTGGGAAATGTCTGGTATTTGTCCTTCAGGGGAAACATTAACTCCTACTAATTGGACTAATAGCACAATAGAGCAAGCACACAGCTTGTCCTTATTTGTGGATATCGGGAACAGTTCTGAGATTTCTTTTCCTTTCCAGGTGCATTCATCTGATACAGTAGAGGGAGGCAAACAGTACGCTTATCTCTTTTGAAGGAAAGGAAATGACCACAATACTTAAATTTCCACCTTGTAGCTCCTAGTTAATTATTCTCTCCTTTTCTTCAAGCAATCTTTCCCTTCCCGGACTTACTTTTCTTATCCAGGGAGCGGGGGGTGGGGCGGTGGGGGATGGGGTGGGGTGGGGGGGTGGGGATGGGGGATGGATGATGAGAACATGGGCTTTTTTGTCCTGTCAGAAAAAAAATTGAAAGTTAAGATCCTTCTTTCAAGGTTTACCATCATGGTTAAAATGGTGGTTGACCCTGGAAAAAGAAAGAGAAACAATACAAAAAAAACCCCAAAAAAACAAAAAACAGGAATATCATATCAGGGAGCCCCGTGGAAGCTAGAGATTCAGTTGTAAAAATTTCTTTCAGGAAGGTATTTTTGTGCCAGCTCCAGGCACAGCAAAAGCGTGGCCTCTGTCCTTAGTCTGAAGAGCAAGGCTCTGATTTTGAAATAAGCAACCAACGGGTGCTACTTGGGAATGGGGAACACCGAGAACAAAAGGGCCACCTTTCTTCTGAGAAGTCAAGAGAGCAAAGCAGCCACTAGCCGACATTCATGTGGTTCTTCAGGCTTGGTTTGGATCAGAGAGCCCTCCCCCCACCCCACCCCCCGCCGTGATTGCTATGGAATGGAATGTAAGGTTGTGACTAATGAATTCTCTGCAATCTCCAGACAGTTCTGCTGTAGCCAGGCTTCTAGGGTTCCTGTCAGCTCCCTCCAGGACACACCCTCCTTTGCTTGCCGAACTCCTGGGGTGGCTCAGAAAGAGTCCCACAACCACTAGCTAGACATCTAGGCATTTGAACTGTGAGACCATATCCAGCCTTGCCACCAGCCTTTGAGTCCGTCTTCAGTGAGCTAAAGATAACTGAAGGGCGCTCTGATTTGTCCATCAGCCATCAGTGGCTGAGGTGTGGGGGAGGGAGAAACAAGAAGGGAAAGGAATTCAGGTTCTATATATATATATATATATATATATATATATATATATATATATATATCTGTAGCAATACACGTTGTATGTTGAGCATACTCCCCCATTCCATGCCTCAGCACCCCTCGTCTCTCACCACCCCCCACACTCCTGAGAGTCTCCTTTGTCTCCCTGGGTGATTTCACTTTTACTTGCATGTCACATGTATGTACGTGTAGCCCTATGAAACCTAGGAACCACACACAAAAGAAAACACAGCATTTCTCTTCCTAAGACTACTGAACAGCACAACTTAGACTCTCTGATCCTAACTATACTATGGACTTAAGTCAGCCTAGAGCAGTGATTCTCAACCTTCCTTAATGCTGTGACTTTTTAATACAGTTCATCGTGTTATAGTAACCACCAAGTATAAAATTATTTTCATTGCTAGTTCATAACTGAAATTTTGCTGATGTTATAAATCATGATGTAAATATTTGAATTGCAGGATATCTGATATGTGACATACCCCCCCAAAGGGGTGGTGACCCATGGGTTGAGAACCACTGGCCTAGAGTCACACAAACTCATCTAAGTCAATACGTACTGTATAATAAAGTGTCTGTCTCAAGTGGCTTGTCGAATAATATACTGAAAGCAAAACTCAGGATGGTGTATGAATACATTTTCATGTCATTGTAACATTGAAACATTATGTTGAACCATCAGGATGAGAGACTGTCTACATATTGAGATATTCTCTTATTACATGTAGGCAGCTGTCTGATTTTGTTAAATGTATATATTTATGTACTTATCCCCAAAATCCAGTTCAGAATGTTCCAGAAAATTTGTTCCCTCATGCCACTGTAGCAGCTAATCCTTCTCCCACTCCCAACCCTAAACAACTGCCAACACATTCCCTATAGTTTTGCCTTTTCTGGAGAGGTCATAAAAAATATGATAAACAGCTTCTTTTTTATCCTTTGATCTTTTCTCTCTATTTTCAGTTCTTAAGATGAAGAAAACCAAAGTCAGAATAGTGAGGGACTCGATGGAGACCCATGACAGCACTAAGTCCTGGGAAGAGCATGCATTGTAGATCCTCAGTCCACAATACCACCACACTCGGGGGACACAGAGAACCAACACAGAGATGCCATACTTGGGCACCAGAGATGCTGCAATCTCTAGCTGTGCAGTGTAGGCAACCAACTAAATGTCTCTGGAGCTCAGTTCTCCGCATATACTGTGAGGATAACAATGCCCAATGCATGGTTCTAATGTGAAGAATAAATTAATATATAAAGTACACGACACAGGGCTAGACAGGCATTAGAAATGGTTGTTCACCATCATTAGTGAGTGATAGTTACTGTTGGCTAGACAGTCATTTAAAGCACAACTTAGAGAAAGGAGAAAAAATGGTAACTGAAGAATAGAATTTAAACCTTGACTCCATTAAATATTAAAAGAAGAAAGAGTCTCAGAGATACACTGTAGAGAGAGATTTGCTCAATGCAGTTAGCTGAACATTGTTCTATTTCCTTGCTAGAGTAAGCACACTTCTTTTTTTTCTTTTCTTTTATCTTTTTCCTTTTTATTTTGTTTTATTTGTTTGTTTGTTTGGGTTTTGTTTGTTTGTTCATTTTTTTGCCTAATTTTATGTCTCACTCAGTAGTTCTCAGCTATGACCGAACATCCAGATCAGGTAAGGAGTGCTTAAAAATTACCCATGCCTGGGCCTGAGCCCAGAAATTCTGATTCACTTGTCAGAGGTTACTGGGTAAGGAGGATTTCAAAGCTTGCCTTGATTTTAGTAATGTATAACCACTGCACAGAGCCCACAACTGAATTAAACATGGTTTGTTCAGGAGGTTCTAGGCAATGGTCTCTCAGTTGTAGACCAGATTGTCGTCACAGTATACAACTTCTGACATCTTAGGAAGACACTCAGATATGTCATGGCTTCCTCGTTTTTCTAACAGTTAGATGATTACATGATCATGCAGGAAGGTTCCTTGTGAGTGACAGAGACCATTTCCACATGGAAAGAGGCTTTCTTCACCTTCGGCTCCTCTGCCTCATCAGCCAACCGTCGGAGTTAGGTGTTTAAATACATGGAGTGGTTGGTGTATTTTTCATGAGTATGAACTGCAAGATGCCCAGGCTATTCCTCTAACTAAAAAGTCTGTCTTCCTATGAAGCCCAGACAAGCCTCCAATCTCCTGCCCTCCTTGGTCTTCAGTTTATAAAACCAATAGAGTTCATTTTATCAATGCTAAGGGATTTTCCAGTTACTGCAATGTTGCATTTTCATGACTAATATAATAATAAATTACCCAGGGTCTTGTTGTTAACTTTATTGCTTGTGCTTAAACAAAGAAAAAAAAAGGAAAAGCATATCTCATAAAGTGAGCATTTCATTCTTTATTAAAATCATTGATGCGTACCTGTAAATAACATATTTTGCTTGAGTTGTATATTTAAGCTGTATTTTCCAAGAAATCGAAGGTCTCACTCTATACTTTGTAGAAAGAACCAATAGCTATTTTAATGAAGGAATTGCTACATCGATAAATCATTAGTCTGTACAGATAAGGCACTGGCACAGTGCTAGTTAATTGATTTAGTAATTGACCAGCTATTTTATTATAACATGGAACACGACATTAGTTGTTACCCAATGAAATGATCGGAAGACTTGAGAGATGTGTGCATCCCTGGGAAAATCACTCCTCGGTTCACATAAGTACAAGTGCCAGAAGAAAGTTCTACTATGGAACTAAAGGAGAGTTTGTTTAAAGAAAGGAAAACAACTTTAAATAGTAAAATAAATATTTTCCTCTGCCTGGGGGTGACCTGTGCTCAACCTCTTCCCTGTGAAAATGCTGTGTCCGAGCCTGTGGTTTTGTGGCATGTCAATAATTCTCAAGAGCCTGTCTGCGTTCAGCCACTGGCCTCTTCCAAGCCACATAGGCCTCACTTGCCCACTTTTACCATAGACATCCACATGCTTGTTAGGCCACTCTTTTCTTTTCTTTCTTTCTTTCTTTTTTTTTTTAAGATGAGTTCTCTTTCTTTAATGCCAACTTATATCTATATATCAGGTGTTCACCCCTGAAATACCTGAAGGAGGTCCCCCTTCCTCATTTCTAAGGTATGGCTTGTCAGATGGACAGCTCTGCTGTCTATTGGTGCTAGAGTTGGATGAAATTCATTCAGGTCAGTGAGATAATGTATAAGAAGTAAGCGTCACTGCGAGTTGATTTATTTTGTCTAGTCAACTGGAGAGGCTTGAGGACAGCAGTGATGCTGCAATCAAAGAAAATGTCCAAATGCGGGAGGTCCAGTACAGCCTCAGGAAGATGATACAGGGTCCCTGTGGCACCAGGTGTGGTAGATAGTTCATGATTACAATTAACAATATAGTGCTGTGCACTTGTAACCCTATTATGTGTTTTTTAAAAAAAATATAAGGCAGGGCTGGAAATAAAGCCCTACAGTATAACACTTGCCTAGCATGTATGCGGCTGAGCTTCAGCCAGCATAGATAGCCAGATAGACAGACAGGTAGCAAGAATTGAATAAGGTGGAGTTTGATGTGTCAGAACATTTGCTGAAAATCACAAAGAAGCCTCCTTAGAGCATCACTGTCACTCTGGTATACTGTGCTGCCTCCCTGGAGCATCACTATGGTACTGTGTTGCCTCCCTGGAGCATCACTACTGTACTCTGCTGCCTCCCTGGAGCATCACTACTGTACTCTGCTGCCTCCCTGGAGCATCACTATTGTACTCTGCTGCCTCCCTGGAGCATCACTATGGTACTCTGCTGTCTCCCTGGAGCATCACTATGGTACCGTGCTATCTGGAAGAAGCTAGAAACCAAAAAAACCAAAAGAAAAAATTCTTCAAACAAAGGCTGTTCACACCGACCAAACACTGAGTGTGTGAGCCGGGAAATCTGTGTCCCAGTAGAGGGCTCATTGGGGCCACACTACTGTGCATTTTTACGCATGCTCTTGAAGCCAGATCTGCTATTCCTGGCTCCCTTAGTCAGTTTAGTCTGTCATGGTGAAATACTGCAGACTGAATGACTGGAGCAACAGAAATCTTCTTCACAGAGATCCAGCAACTGGAAAGTCCAAGGTCAGGTTTCCAGCATGGCCAGTTCCTGGCAATGCTCTCTTCATAGCTTGGAAAGGCCATGTACATGCGCACAGAGATAGCTCTCTCTCCCTCTTCCTGTAGAAGTACCAATCCATAGGCCACATGTGCCATGTGTGACTAATATGAGCACTTAGGAAGTGGAGCCCAAAGGATCAGGAACTCAAGGTCATCTTGGCTAATGTGTTGAAGGCTAATCTTGGCTATATAAGACCTGTTGAAAGCAAACAAAAAATAATGAAATCTTCAGGACAAAGGCCCTACCTATACTCATTTAACCTTAATTACTCTCTAAAAGCTCTCTCTTCAAACTCAGTCGCTTTGGAGAGTAAGACTTACGATGTGAATTAGGCGGAGCACACATTCAGTTCATAGCAATGACACGGGAAGCCACACATATGACCCCCAAATGCAAAACTTAGTTTAATTCTTCAAAAGCAATGCCATAGTTAGGGTTTCTGTTGCTGTGGTGAAAACACCATGACCAAAAAGAAAGTTGGGGAGGAAAGTGTTTATTTGGTTTACACTTCTACTTTGTAGTCTATCATTGAAGGAAGTCAAGACAAGAACTCAAACCCAGAGGCTGGGGCTGATGCAGAAGCCAAGGAAGTGCTGCTTACTAGCTCTCTCAGCCTGCTTTCTTATAGAATCCAGGACCACTAGCTCAGAGATGACCCTGCCCACATCAATCACTAATTAAGAAAATACCTATAGGCTTGCCTACAGTTGAATCTCATTGAGGCATTTTCCCAATTGAGGCTCCTTCCTCTCTGATGATTCTAGCTTTATTCTTGACCCAAAACTAGGTAATTCAAGCAACACATATTTAAAAGTGCTTTACAAATTCCTTTACTATTACATTATGATTATAATTATTTTGTTGATGTTGTTGTTCTGAGACAGGATCTCATGATAGAGACCAGGTTGGCCTTGAACGTGTGATCTCACTGCCTGCCTTCTGAGAGCTGGAATTAGGGGCCTAACTACCATGCCCAGTTTTTGACAACAGATCCCTTTGTCCATGTTTAATGTTTTGAAGGGAGATAGTATGTAATTAAAAGAAAAACAAAAAGGGAGGGAGGGAGAGAAGAAGGGAGAAAGAGAAAACAGTGGGAGGAGAGGTTGGGTGACCTGTAGGTGGTGGTTGCAGGTTCTCCAAGGCAGTAATCAGAGAAGACACGTGGGAGATTCCCAAAGCACTGCCATCCTGGGTGAACGCAGCAAATACACACTCCCGGACACCTATAGGGTCTCTAAGAGCAGCCATGTCTACGTCACCACAGAACAGAGTGGATTCAAATGTGACCTATGGTGTAAGAGGAGACTGGACCAGAGGCCATCTTCTACTGAGTCATCAGAGCAGTTCTGAGGGTGGTGAAGGTACTGGCCAGGCCCGTGAAAGCACTCTTAGGAATTCACTGCCTTTAGCATTCACTGATACAAATCAAAATACCTACCAAACCAGAAACTTCTCCCCAGTTAAGGAGTTTTTCAAGCCCAGGTGTTTGCAGAAAACAGGATGTAGTCGTTAGCACAGGAAACTCTGAGCCCTTCATCAAGTGATAAAAAGAGTGCATTGGGCTGAAGTCAGGTGGGTTCTGGTTTCACTCATGCTTGCCCCAGATTCTCTTGCTGAAGTCATGATTTGGTTTCCTCACCAGTGAATGAGACAGCACTGGGGCCAGGAATCTGAAATTCTATTACATGTAAGACTTAGTTACGCAGTTTATTTTCAGTGTAAGCTTACTGACCTATAGCCTCCCATCCCCACCCCCTACCACACACATACCACATACACACACACACACACCATACCACACCACACACATCATACCACACACACCACATCACACCACACATATACCACACACCACACACATGCATGCACACCACACACATACATGCACCACACATACCACAACACACACATACCACACACCACACACCACACATGTACCACACACACAACACCACACAACAAAAACCACACAGAGAAAAAAAAAGTTGGTTTTGCTTTTCTTACTGGAAAGCCCAAGTCTGATTCCCAGCATAGCCAGTTCCTGACAATCCTCTCTTTCTAGCAAGACCCAAAAAATTGCATTACTTTCTATTTAATTATTTCCTGAAACCCTCTGGTTGTGATACATGTAGTCATACACACACACACACACACACACACACACACACACACACACACACACACTTTGAGAAGCAATGACCCTAATGATTTTAAATGTCTGCCTTTCCAGATCTCATTGTTACTGGAGTTTTTAGGGTCATAGTCTATCTACTAACAGTCTCAAGAAACTAGACTTGACCACTTTTGTCCAATATGCTAATTAAAGAGAAAAATAACAGCAAAAAGAAGGGAAAGGAGACTTAATTCAATGTGGTCACAGTGGGAAAAGGAAGCGATAAAGATTTCCAGTGACCCCAAGTCCCTCTTCAGGGCACTGATATGGGTATAGATTTAGATAGAAGGCCAAAAGTATGCATAATTAATAAGTCCTGATCAAGATGTGGTCCTGCCCATCATTGTCTTTCCTGAAAAGCAGGCCAACAAGTTGTCAGAACTTTGTGAAGGATCTTTCTGAGAGGCAAATTCTTCCTCTAGCAGGAAGCAGGAGCTCAGTCTTCCCCTTCCTTAGTGTGGGATTCCTGTGGAAGTTTTAATTCTTGGGGTTCATTATTTCAATAGTCTGATGGCCAAAGGAAGGGGTACATTATCATTCTCTAGAATACCTTCACTCCTGCCGGGGACGTTATGTTATAATTTATGTTGTAAAGTTTCATTTATAATAATAGTAATAGTTGTTGCCGTGTGTGCCTATGTGTATATGTGGGTGCTCACATGCCATGACACACATGAGGTCAGAGAATCAGTTATCTCCTGCCACCATAAATTCCTGAGTTTAACTTAGGTCCTCAGGTTTACATGGCAAGCATGGGCCACCCACTGAGCCATCTTGACAACCCCAATTTCAGGTTTTTCAGGTCCATCTATGCAAAGCATATTAGGCCTACATTTCTGATGCATCTGAAGCAACTTTTTCAAAAACAAATATATTTTGCTTACACTGTGCAGCAAACCGATAATACCGACATAAAAAGGCCAGGAGAGAGAACGGGGCCATATCTCAGCTGTTTTCAAGGCTGCTGCCTTTATCCTGCATAGGCTGGTGATTTTTCTCATTAGTGTGAGTTCAAAGCATGTCCTAGGGTAGGAGAAAATTGCCTGGAATATCCTCTGTCATTCCTTCAAAACTTTCTGCGCTCCTTCTCTTCCTGCTCAGAACCTGAGTTCCAAAACCTAGATAAAAACCAGAAACGCCCAAGAGCTTCACTGATATGGCTTATCTCCAATTCCACTTCCAAAATCATGAATATCTGGGCAAGAAAGCATTTTTTGGTTTTTTTTTTCTTTACAAAGCATTGTATCCACTCTGAAGGTATTGCAGGTTGATATGAATATCATTTGTGTGTCAAAGGCACCTTGCTGTGACCACTGTTTTCAGTTGCTGTGAACAGAGCTCAAGACAGATGCCTTGCACAGAGGCTGCTGTGTGGGGGTCATGAATTTATGAAAGTTAAATGACCAAAAGTTAGTATTTTGTCAGCCCAGTACTTAAAAGGGAAGTGTGGAAGGACAGCATAAGCATGCAGTTTTTAGTTATCTGGTGATAACTGGATACTGCCTCTGGACTGACATTGATTCCAGGAGACCCTAAGAAGCACTGTGGCTCTCCAGCTAAAATAGGGGCTTATGGAGGTCAAGTGATTAATGAAGTTTTGGATGAAGTCTGACCACGGTAGGTCCAGCGGCTCCCCAAGTCCATCCTGTGCTTGTTTGTCCCAGTTCCCAGAATGTGTAACTGGAATATACACAGTTAGAAGTCGGCAGAATCACCACCTTGGTTCCCTGACTTGTGGAGTGAGGGCTGTTATAGTTGGAAAGGCCAAATGGAAGCCACCGGAGTCACCGCTACCAGGAAAACAGTGAACTAAAGACAGTATTGCATCCCTGGAGGATCTGCAGAAATTAGTGCCACCATGAAAGACTTGAAAGATGCACCACATCTCCCTTTAACTCTGCTCTCTGACCTGTGAAGAAGATAGATGAGCCAAGGAGAATGTCAGTTGGCCATTGTAAACTTAATCATGTAGTGATTCTGATTGCAACCGCTGTACCAGAGTAATTGGTGTCTTTACTTGAGGTAAAGTACCTTTACATAATACATCTCCTGGCACATAGTATATAACTATTGATCTAGAAAATACCCTTTTCTCAGTACTGGTCCACAAGGACCATCAGAAGCCATTTGCTCTCAGCTGGCAAGGTCAGCAGTATACCTTAATAGTTTTACCTCAAAGGTATATGCTAACTCTGCAGCCCTGTGCCATAAGTCAGTTTGAAGGGATCCTGATTATCTTTTCTACAAAATATCATACTGGCCCCCTATATTGATGACATTATGGTGGTTGGACCAAGTGAGCAGAAGGTAGCAACCACTTTGGACTTGTTGGTTAACACATAGGCACATTAGAGGATGAGAAATAATCCACCCGAAATCCAAGGGCCTTCTACCCCCGGTGGAATTTCTAGAAAGCCAGTGGTGTAGGGCATGCATCAATGAAATTATTTTTTCCTTAATGAGTGGTTTTATAATTGAGCTGTTTAACTTCAGAAGGAATCAATGAATAAAGGAGACATAATGGCTTCTACAGGATATTCTCAGGGGCCTCTTGCACTCTAGGAAGCGCTCTTCTGTCTCAGGGTCTGTTCACTTAATATGTCACCCTTAATATTCCTCCCTGATTTCACTTTCACTGTTTAAGTAGTACCAGTGAAGACTTGTCCTTGAGGGAAGGACACACAGTTGGGGGTGGGGCAGACAATCAAATAACCCTTTTTTTTTTTTTGCAAAGAAAGTTAATGAATACCGCTTGGAGTCAGACAAATTAATCTTTTACATTTCTTCATCTATTTTCAGATCTTGTACCAATAGCTTACCAGACAGAATAGTCAGCAGCTTCCCCTGTGGTAAATCCGACATGGGGGTGGTAGCTTTGCAAAGGAATTGTGGAGAGGCATTATAAAGGCTTAGTTGGTGCTTGAGTCTCCATTTGCTTTATCACACTGCTTCATGATTTAGTGTGGGGGGAGGGAAGAAGGGGAAGAGAGTGTAAGTATGTGTAATGTGGGTTCACATACTACAGTATGCGTGAATGTCCAACTTTGTGGAGTTGGTTCTCAACTTCCATCTTTATGTGGGTTATGGATTGTGGTGATATATTGTGTACTCTAATAAAATTTGCCTGAAGATCAGAGAATACAACAAGCCACTAGATTAAACATAGATGCCAGGCAGTGGTGGCACACACCTTTAGTTGTAGCACTCAGGAGGCAGAGATCCACTTGGATCTCTGTGAGTCCAAATCTACCCTGGACTACATGAGATTGACTTAGTCTAGGAGAGAAACAGAGCCAGGCAGTGGTGCCACACAACTTTAATCCCAATACTTGGGAGTCACACACCTTTAATCCCAGCATTTGAGATCTCACACGTTTAATCCCAGTATTTGGGAAGCACAAACACCATTAATCCCACACCAGGAAGGAAGTGATGGCTGGGCAGAGAAAGGTATATAAGGTGTGGGGAGACAGGAAGTAAAGGCTTTTTCAGCTAAAGCCTTTTCAGGTAGAGGAGTCCTAGAGGTAAGACGTGGCAGTGGCTTGTTCCATTGTCCCTCTGATCTTTCAGCACTTACCCCAATATCTGCCTCTGCGTTCTTTATTAAAAGACCATTTTGAATTCGTACAACAATAGATTGTATCATCCATCAGCAAGAGCCTTTACCAGTTGAGCCAACTCATTAGCCATATATATCTATAGGAAGTTTCTCCGGTCCTGCCTGGCACCCTGTGGTGCATGCAGTCCCACAGCTGCTCGGACCCAAGCCGGCTACATATCTTTCATTATACTAAGAGCATCTCTAAAAAAGAAACTCATCCTTGTATCCTGCTTGATGGGAAATTTCCATTCAAGTATTTTTTTTCAGTGTAGAGATTGGATAAAGGTGAGTCGCAAAATTTCAGCTTGAAAGGATAATTCAAAAGATCTATTATCCAATATGTTGACTACTATTAATAACATTCTGTTCTTTTTTGTAAAAAAAAAAAAAAAAGTATGTGTATGAGTGTTTCCTGTTTATGAATGTATGTGTATGTGTGCCTGGTGCTCAAGGAGGCCAGAAGAAAGACTCAGATACCCCTGGAAATGGAGTTACAGACATCAGAAAGCTACTAGTAGGGGGCTGGGAACTGAACCCAGGTCTTTGAGAGAACAGCAAGTATTCTTAACCACTGAGCCATCTCTCTACCCTTAATATTGTATCTTAAAAATTATTGAGTGGCTAGATTTTAAGTCTTCTCACAATAAAAAAAAAAACGATAAACTTGTGAAGTGATATATATGTTATTAGCTGTTTTGTTATTCCACAGTGTAAACATATTTCAAAACTCATATTGTACATGATCAATATAAGCTTTTAATTTGTCAATTAAAAACCAATTACCTAAAATGTGTCTAATTTGGTATTTTGGAGGCTCGGAAAGGTGGGTTTTTTCTTCTTTTTTTCTTTTTCTTTTTTTCTTTTTCTTTTTTTCTTTCTGGAGCTGAGGACTAAACCCAGGGCCTTGTGCTTGCTAGGCAAGCACTCTACCACTGAGCTAAATCCCCAACCTTTGTTTCGTTTTTTTAAGTGGGAGAAAGAAGAAGACTGTTTTCCATTTATATAGGCTTTCTTCCCTTTTAGTTTTTAGTCAGTCTCTAACAAACAAAAGAGCCAAATGGAAGCAGGAAAGTTAATGACTTACAGCTGAAGCAAACCTATTAGACATATGTTTTTATACCAAACTTCTCCAGCTAACAGGAGAAAGAAAATGTAAATGTTATGAGCGAAAGTTCCCAAACACAGCATGGTATACAAAACTGAAAGTTATGCACAGAGACGGAACAGCTAAAGAGAGGCAGAAACTACTATTGCTATAAAACAGCTGAGAAAACTGCACAGTGTCTCACCGAGCTGAGATCTCATCTCCTTTGCCATAAGCTCTTGAACTAAATAATTACTGCACTCTTATGTCCATGATGCACTGTGAGTATAATGTTTAAGCCACTTCATTAGAGTGACTGTAAGTATATAATTACTTTTATGGAAGGGGCTCAAGCCCAGGTGTGGGTCTGATAACCCAAGACACAGGCTATCTATTTTATTCCATGTTCTTCCTTCGAAGGCCCTATATTTGCTTCAAGGGAGATCTAAATTAGACTCTCACAGTGTGCTATGGTAAGCATAAGGCTGCTTCAAATATACTCAATCAGAGCCCACTGAAAGATGAGCCAAGCCAGTGTTTTTCAAAAGATGTGATATGGTACCACATCAGAATCTAATTTGGGGTCTCTTGTGGCTATCTTGACCCAGTCCCCCAATATAGGCTATTATCACTGAATATATTTTCTCCCAGTGGGATCTTCTGTAACTGTCCTGTCTTAACACCATTGCCCAAGAGCTCTAGGGATTGAGTTTGTCTCAAATAGGCTAGGATGGCTTCCTCTCTCTAAGACAGAGCTTTGGTTGGAGCACTGTTGTCAGTTTCTCACTGTTACAACTGAAGATGGTCTTGCAATATCTAAGCTTCTTATATTAATGCCCTTAATAGCTGGAGCCTTCCTAACACTAGACAGAAACTAACAGCAGGGGTCCAAAGTTTATTCTCTTGTGACAGGCTCTCTAAGCCTGAAACTAGCTGAGTCCTACAGAAGGCTACCTTTAGCCCTGCATTGTACCACATTCATCACTACAAATCTTTTGGTTATTGCTTTCTATTTGTTTGTTTATTATTTTGAGACAGAGTCTCAACTAGCCCAGGCTAGCCTTGACTCCTGATTCTTGTTTCTAGCTTTTGAGCACTGTGTTCTAGACATGTACCAACACATCTTATTTATCACTCTGAGTCTTGAAGCTCAGTGTGAGGTTAACTGTACTCTGCAAGGTTGCTTCTCACAACTTTCGTTTGTTGTTCCTTTCACTGTTCTTTCTAGTACTCATGTCTACCTTAATTGTGACTGCTGTAACAAAATACTGTGAAGTAGGTCATTCAAGAAATATATTTCTTTTCTTATTGTCTGGAAGATAGAATTCCAAGATAGATCACAGCACCAACATAGTTGGGATGTGGTAAGGGATCATTTCTTTAATGGCTTCCCTGTCTCTGTGCTCTCCAGTAAATAGAAGCAAAGAAGGGTATGGAGATGGATAGCTCTCTCCTATTTCTCCTTCTAAAGGCACTAATTGTATCATGAAAATCTCATCCTCTGCATCCTCAGCTAAGCCTGAACATCTCCCCAACCCCCCCCCCATTCCTACTGGAAATTAGAGATTGAGCATAAGAATTAGTGAGAACAACATTTAGCCTGTAATACCTTAGTTCACAGTGATGTATTTCCCTAACATGAAAGATGGAGAATACCAACCAGTTAATTGTTCTGTAACATCCATAAAAATCCAGGGTAGACCTCACTGGAATTCCATGTTCCTTCATAAGAAGTAGAAGACCTAGCTGCACTTTGGGTGCATGATAGAGTCAGAGATGTCTCACTGTACCGATTGCTCCTTATCCTAAGAATATTGGGTAAGAGAGCTGCCCTTTAAACTTTGAGGGTTAGTTTTCTTTGATCATTTAAAGAGAAGTTATGCAATACAGTATTTTGAGAATTTTGCTAAAATATACCCAAGCCAAAGTGTCCTAGAAATAGCAGTAATACTTTTTCTACAGATACACTATACTTTTTCTATGGAAAGAAGCCCTCTGTTTTTCTCAGCCTCAGTGTTTGCACTCCAGAAGATAGCCCAGTCTCTTACCATGGCTCACACTGATTTTCTTTTATCTATTTTCCCCATAGATAAACACATGTCAATGAGACTCATGCATCTCATGATGAATGTATATTTATCAAATAAATTTTTGAGTTGGAAACCAAGCAAAGCTGGGGAGACCTCATTGAGCAGCCATAATTGGCATAGCATGAAATATCTTTAATGGTCATGGGATTAGGGAGAAAAGTAGTATTCAAGTAGACAGTCTGGCCAAAAGGAATATTGGACTAATGTCAAACTGTCCTTACTCTAGTGGCCTAAGGTGGCTTCTCTTTGTTTTCTTTGAGTTTTCTGGAAAGGATCTTTTTTCCTCTATCTACCACATATAGAATCAGGGTTGTCAGGGGAACTGGCAGACAGCTTTTATTCAGGTCCCATATCCCTTCCTTGTTATGATGATTGACATAGATGGTCTAGAAACCATAGACAGAAGGTTACCCTTATACTGTATCTAAATTCTTAAAAGTTAAAAATGAGATTTAAAAATGCTTAAGAAACATTTTGGTATCTTCCCACTTTGATTAGAAATAGCTTTAATACCTTGTAAACAAGATTCAGATTTAGAATCCTCAGACTGCTTGGAATTACATAGAATATGTTAATGTTGGGAAAATCAGGCCTGGCTTAGTGTGAAACTTTTCTATGTTCAGTATTAGATCCATTTTGTATCTCATTGTGCCTTGCATGGTTTGAGCACATACTACTTTCACATCTAAAGGTTTTCCTACATTAGCTACAAGTAGTCTTACAACCATCCCTCAGTTACAACTGTATATACCCTTTGAGAAAACAGATACTTCCAGGTCCTGAACAGGAAGTAAGACTGTGAATTTTTTCTTTTAAAGTCCCCAACATGTTGTAAAGATAGGTCAGAAAGAAGGGGGACATCATAAATGGAAGACAAGAGGAGCATGGCAAATATACAGTTCTTAAAGTGACACCTGAGGCAGGTGTCCTTTGGCTCAAGCCCAGGTGTCCCTTTTTATCTTCAAGTGACATATCCATGGAGCCAACTAACCATGGATGAAAAATATTTGAAAAGAATTACATCTTCCCTGTATATATAATTTTCTTATCAATATTCATCAATGCTTTATAACAGCTATTTATATAACACATGCTATATATATTTACATAGTATATAGACCATATTATAAATAATCTAGAAATGTTTTAATTACACAGGTTCATAAGTTGTAAGGAAACACTCTTGTAATTTATGTAAGGGGCTTGAGTCTCCACACAGTTATGGCTGTGAATGATATTCTTCCTTCTGTAGCCATCACAGTCATAATTAGACTTGGCAGGGGACACGGTTGGGGGTGGGAGGGTGTGTGGGAGGGCGTCCCCTAGTCTAAAACTTTGTTTGAGACACAGATTCTTTTGTTGGCCTTTTCTGACCAGATCACAGGGAGTCTGGAACTAGTCCTCAGTGATAACAGGAGATGACTGTACAAGGGTAGCACTTTAGTTTATCAACAACTAGAGTTGTCAGGTTGCTAAGTCACTTTATAATTAAAATAGCAACATATCAGTAGAACAAATTCCAGAGCCAGGCAAGATTTCACCTTTAGACCTCTGCCACCAAAAAGTGACATTTGGGAGACTGCAAATTCCATAATAGAGCTTTCTTCCAAGGGTCTCAGAATGTTTCCTTTCCTGCTGACCTCAGGGAAGTTCTGCTTCTCAGTCTGGGCTGCCAATGTGAATGAATTTGAGCACAAGGTCAGCTTCACCTATTCCACTACAACAGGACCAAAAAAAAAAAAAAAAAAAAAAAAACTCGGTGCTCTGTAGTCAAAAGTTTTCCTGTGTCCCACCAGGTCCTGCAGCCACTCAGACCTAAGTAAACACACAGAGGCTTATATTAATTATGAACTGGATGGCCTATGGCTCAAGCTTCTTGCTAGCTAGCTGTTATAACTTAACCTATTTCTATTAATATATAAGTTGCCACATGGCTATGGTGTTACCAGTCTGCTGCTCCTTGGATGGCATCTCCCTTTCCTCTCCTTTCTCCTTTCACTATCTCTCTTGGATTTCCCTGCCTGGCTCCACCCTGCCCTGCCATAGGCCAATGCAGCTTTATTTATCAACCAATCAGAGCAATACATATTCACAGCATACAGAAAGATATCCCACAGCAGGGCCCATCACTCTGATGAACCTTACACGCCTTTTGTGAAACAGTGTAGAATGGTTATATATTACCCAAGGCAATCCAGAAAAACAGAACCAATGGAATGAGAGACAGAATAGAGACAAGGAAAGGGATGCAGGAAAGAGACAGAGAGAAAAAGGGAAAGAGAAAGAGAAGGAATCAGGAAAGAGGGAGAGGGAGAGAGGAAAATTTAAACAATTTAAAAGGCATATAAGGTTCACTTCATAGACTTGGAACCATGAAAGAGTCCATCTCTTGGGCTCCTGAACTCAGAATATGGCAGGTATTGGAGATTTCACCATATTGATGAAATCTAGAAATTTGAGATCTGCAAGATAAGTTAGCAGGCTAAAAATGCATGGAAGAATTTCAGTTGCAGTTCAAGCCTCAGAGCTGGCAAAAATCCCTTATTTTCCCCCTCAGGGCCTTCAACGAACTGAATGAGGATCAAATCATTCCCACTGTGAATGTATCTGCTTTGTAAAAAGTCATTATTAAAAGTTGAAATGCTAAATTCACCTAAAAAGTTCCTTCACAACAATATCAAGGCTAGTGTTTGACAAAATACTTTCTTGTCCTCCTCAAGTTGACTCATGAGGCTAACACTCACGAGCTTCATGGCTAAAGTGTTCTTGGAAGCAATAGCAGGTTTTCTACTAAAACTCAGACCATGTTTGCCAAGTGTTATCACGTTTTTAAAGTTGTGCTTGGATGTGGTCATCTTTCCACCTTAGGTCGGAAAGTATGGGTAGCCTCAGAGAGGCCAACAGGCTGGCTAATGGTCAGGAGTTCCAGGTTTGACTTCTGTCCCAGGCTGCTGGCAGACAAACTGCTCCATGCTGAGAGGACATATAATCTCCACAAGGCAGCAGCTTTACGAGGCATGACCGCATTTCCATAGACACAGTATAATGCCAGTTGTCAGGAAACCCTGTATTTGGCAAATTGGGGCAATATACCAAACCTCATAAATAAAATCAAGTCGGCTTACTTATAATTATACTGATTATCCTTCCAGACCACTTTTTGAGGCCAGACATTTGGGGGCATAAAATTACGTATTCATTTCTCATACAGCACTTTTCCTGGCTTCTTCTAGGCTTTCCATTAGAAATGAAAGTGTCTGTCCATGTGTATTTAAAAAATACTTTCCATTTACATATGACACCTAATGTGTCCATATGTGTCTGTGTGCCATCTGGATTAACTTGGCGTTCATTAAGGGTTTTAAATCAAATTTGCCAAGCTCTATAGACACTCAAGTTAGAACTCACAAAAACTGTATAAAAAAAAAGATTAAAGAAATAAATTTAAATGCTGGGAGGTGATAAATCAAAATATGACAATAATCGCATGTATTCAATGCTAACAGGTGGATTATGTAAACATCAGTTTCATTTAAATATGATAGATGGTACCATTTATTACCATAACATTGCAGACATTTGAATTATCTACCAGAGAATCATGGAAAATAACCTGAGATGCCAATAGTCAAGCAGGTGATTTCCTTGTGGAAAATGGCAGGGACACTACAAAGGGTGCCACTTGGGGGCTTCTCGGTTCTAGGGATATCGAGAAACCCGGAAAGGTCCTCCAGCCTTGTAGAGTGGCCTCGATTCCTGGAATGGAAAACTGTTGTCAGCAGTCACCGTTCCACCTCAGGTTTCTGGAATTTGCTCACCGTCGTTTTAAGCATAGATATGCGTCCCATTGCAGCAAAAGTCCAATGCAAGAGATCAAAGCCGAGGTGCAGGATCTTTCCTGCATTCTAGGACGCACTGGCAAAGGGAGAAGGAGAACCTGACTTCAGGTGGATTAGAGCTGATGGTCTGAGTTTTTGTCTTTACTTTTCCATCACTGATGGAAATTCTACCCTTGTAGTCAACACCAAGGTCATGAAAAGATTATTTCCTGCATACTGTATCAGACATTGTACTATAAATAAGGATATAAAAGACGCTATTGTTGCCTTTGAACAACTCTGTTTAGCATTCGATTAAAAACAACTATAAATAACTGTCGTTAGGTATTCTTGCTAGGCCTCCCTGTGAATACCAAACCTTTTCAAGTTGACTATGTGGTAGTGTAAAAGTAACCACCACAGGCTCTATTCCAGCTAATGCATTCTTAGGTCCAAGAGTATGTAATGTAAGACAGTGTTCTCGCAAACTGGTTGACCTTGCTCAAATCCTTTTTACAAAATACCGTTTACACAGAACCTATATACACTCTCCTGTGTGTACTTTGTTGTCTTTAGATTGCTTAAAATTACCTGAAACGACACCACAGTTTATAAATAGATGTCATTGATGCAACAAAAACAGGAACAAAGAGCTCAACATGTTCAGTATAGGTTCAATTTTTTTTCCAAATATTTTGCAATTAGTCATGGCAGAGCCACAGGTTTTGGGATCTGGCTGTACTCCTAATTGTAATACAGCTGGTTAAGTTCTAGACTTACATAACAGTGGCCTATGAGCAGAGAAGCGGACTCTGAAGCAGTGAGCGCTTGTCTTTCCTGGGAGGAGCCTCTGATGGCATGCAGCAGATGGTCAGAGAAATGACATCAGTGGCCAGTGGCAGGTAGGATGACCGTGAGGCTGGCTGCTCAGTCAGGGTCTCTTCCAGAGCAGCTGCAAGCCTGGGAACCCAGGATGTGAACGGCAGTGGTAAAGAAGCTTCTGTGCCCTTCCACTTGAGACCAGAGTTAGCCATTGAAAGGATCTGTCATTCCACCAGTTCCCATGGGGTCCAACTGGGAGGTTGAATGGGTATTCTAAAATGTGCACACCATTTGTATCTTGGCTTTGTATGCTTGTCCTGTCATTTTTTAAAAACTTAATGATTTTTGCATTTCCGTTAACGACTTAAAGTTTTAAATGAAGCTGTGCCGCATCATAATGTCCACAGAAAGGTATTTATCACTGAACATAAAATCCTGTGTCTGAGGATGATAAGCATGTAAACCCAATAACACCCTAATCTCTGATCTCAAGAGCCCTCTCAGAGAAGCCAGACACCCTGTGGTCTGCAAAGTCCTCGGGCTAGCCCTTACACTTCTACCCTGCCCAAATACTCTGCCAGGCTTCCATAAACTAAGCAAAGACTTAAGCATTAACACCTGCCGAGGGATAGCTAAATCCCCGGTGAACAAACTGGAGACAGATGGAAAAACCATGACCAGGATGCATTCATGAACATATTTTGAATTGTTAGGATGACCTAGTCATTGCATAATGTAGATGTGTACAATGAGGTCACCTACCATGGAGAAGCTGAAAGAAAATGTATTTTCTTGATTTCTCTAAGACTGCTCTGATGTCCTCACCAGCCCCCTTGCCTCAGGGTAGCTGTGCCATGTGTGTGGATGTGGGGGAGGAGCAGAGGTGGCAGGGGGTAGAGATTTAGTTTCATCTTAAGTCTTATCAGTTTCTATGTAACGTGGCTTCATCTTGGGCCTTCCAGAACCCTTCCTTCTCTAGACTGAGTTCCAAGAGGGCGTAGTGTAGTGGTTCACAACCTTCCTGATGCTGTGACCCTTTTGCAGTTCCTCATGTTGTAGTGACCCTCCCCCCAGACGGAAAATTATTTTTGTTGCTCTTTTGTAACTGTAATTTTGCTAGTGTTAGGAACCATAACGTAAATATTTTTAGAGATAAAGGGTTGCCCAGGAGGTTGTGACCCACAGGTTGAGAACCACTGCTGTAGTTGCTGGCTGCCTTGATGGAGCCTGGGGAATGCATATTTCTAGAACCCTGGCTGTGCTCTGCAGGTCTTTGCTGTTCTCTTTGGTGGTGTGGCGTGGCTGATCTGAACTGCTCTCTGGTGATTATTATGCTGGCATTGCTGCTGAAGGCAGGCTCCAGCTGGTTGCATTCATAATTTACAGCGTGCTTCTCTCAGCTCATTTAGGCCCAGGAATTTCCCCCATGACTCAGTCCTTCCTGAGTTCTCATCCAAGCTGCAGAACCCACCTGGGGTCGGACTGGCAACCCCCACCCCCACAGTTGACAGATCAGGTTTGCTTTGGAATCCTCAGCTCCAGGGTCACATTGCCTTGATAAGCTGAGCCTCAGAGAACTTGTCCCATTCTTCCTGGGGCAAATGGGAATCTGTCTACGCTACTTGGAGACATCGCTAAATTCTGTGTTGTCTCGGTCTCCTAGCCACTGCTTTTACATCCAGGTAGCCTCCAGATTTGGCTTGATTTGCATCCCCACAAAAAGTTATGCTGGAGTCATAGTTCTCAATATTTTGATTGTGATCTTATTTAGAAATAGTCATTAAAAATATCATTAGTCAAGATGAAGTCAAATAGGAGTAAGATGCGTCCTTATTTATAATAAGAGAAGAAAGCTTAGAGGTTGGTGCAAGCATTTAATTCCAGCACTTGGGAGCTGGAGGCAAGAATCTGAGGAGGTCAAGGTCATTTATGTGTGTGTGGGGGGGGCTAGGGGGCACAAAATAGCTTGACCTCACAGCTGCCATGACAGACTTAGAAGCCCAGACACAGCTTCTGGCAGGCAACACCTGAATCCAGGAAAAGCCATAACCTTACCCCACCCAGGGAGGGCCTGTATCTAAGAGGAAATACCTGACATTCCAAACCTTCCATATACACCTAGACAAATGTCAGCCAATCAAGGTCCTGAACCTCGGAAATCCCCTCACCCCAACCTCTGCTATGATAAAAACCCCACCCTGCCTGGGCTCGGGGCTCTCTGCTCTTGCCACTGCATCCAACAGAGAGTCCAAGCTCAGAGCTTGAAAATAAAGGCTCTTTGCTTTTAAATACAGGATTTGGTCTCTGTGGTGGTCTTTTGGGGGTCCATGGCACCTGGGCATAACAAGTTACAGCTAAGTTTGCTAACTTCAGCTCATGACCTTGGGCTGCATGAGACTGTCTTAAAACAACAGCAGTGATGAGAGAAGAAACCCCAAGAAATGTCACCAAGGGAACAACATCATGCCATGACAGAGACAGTCAAGTGGCCACAAGTCAAGGACTTCCAAGTATTGACTCTCAGAGGAAACAAGATTTCACAAAAAGCATGACCTTGCCAGCACCTTAATGTTGAATTTCTAACTTCAACTGTGAGACAATAAACTCTGTGGTTTTAAGACACCCACCTTGTGGACCTTTGTTGTAGCAGCCCTGGGAAATAAATATTCCATCCAGGACAGAAGAAAGATCTCCTAAGAGGAAGCCTCCATTTCAAGCAAGGGGTGGGGTAGACAATGGGTTCTTCTCCACCTAACATGGCCATATATTGCACCAACCTTGCAGCCTTGAAGACCAGGCCTGCAGACCACTTCCTGCATGTCATGTAATCATCTCTGTCTTCTCCTGGCAATCCAACAGGACCCAAAGGGCTAAGCTTTCTCATCATCCTTTCCTATCTGATTCTGAAATCTTGTTTTCCAAAGCTCTATGATCCAAACAACTAAGCCCACCTGTTGGTAGGTTAAAGAAAAGGAAAATGAAGAAAATAAAAATTTAGAATCTATTTTGCCCCTCACCATGCCCCAAAAAAGTAACAACAACAACAAAACACAAAACAAACCTTCTGGGTTTTGAAATTATGCTTTGTGGCAAATTTGGATATTCTACTTTGGATAGCAGAAGCTGGGCCATTCACTTGTCTTGACAACTGAGATTTTGTGTACACCAGAGGATTATCTTGTGTATCATTCTGTGGTGAGGGAAACGTTCCAACATCAATGACACAGGAGAGCAGGGTAGTTAGTCAGAAGGCCACTGCTCTGTTGCTTCTCTGTTTCTAGACACACATAACCATCTTGTCCTTGAAGAAGGAAGGCATTCTTGCCATGCCCTCCAGTCCTTCCCCAGTGGCTGTCTGCCAATTTCTGTCTGGAAGACTGAGCCAGAAGCTCCTCACAAACGCACTGTAAGCTGTGCTGGTCTCATGGAACCAACATGAGTTTGTCTGTTGGCCAATACATTATCTGGTTCTTTTTGATAACTTAGTTTTAGTATATATGCTAAGACACATGGTGAATTTGTGCTTAGAGTATAGGAGGTCATTACTCCTGGTCTTCAGCATCCATTGACCTTTATTCCCATTGCCTTGTCAACACAAGTGTGAGTTTGCCTGGGTGCTCTCTCCTTCCCATCTCAGGCCTCATTTCTCAATGACCTGGTTACTAAAGGGTAATCTCACAATGATTTGCACGGTCGGTTCTGGAGCTGGTGCAGGTCCTAAAACAAAATAGGGTTTCCAACTAAAGAGCTCCCTACTTGAGGGACACTTCAGTAAAGGAGACTTTGCTCCATTGGAAGCTAAAGTAGAAGCAGGTCATCCTGTGGTGCAGCTGGCAGCTGTCATACAATAATGAGAACCATGCTGAGGATGAAGGCTGGGTTCTACAGAGAACAAAGACAAAACCTGTGGGCCAAATGACCCCAAATCCCAGAGAACCTATGGTGTCCCATAGTATAAGCCAGTGTCTTTATATGTGAACTTTATTTTACCTAGACATTTAAAAATACGTCCTGTGTGGAAATGCCACTGAGCAATGTAGCCTTTTACTTATTTTTATTCTTCTTTCATACATTATACCCTGACTGTAGTTTACCCCATCCCCTCTCCCCAGTCTCTCTCCCTCTGCCTCTCTCCTCCAGGTCCACCCCACCTCTGTCTCCCCTGAGAAAAGAGTAGATCTCTCAGGGACATCAACCAAACATAGCAAACACATGCTACAGTAAGACCAGACTCATACCATCACATCAAGACTGGACAAGACAACTCAGTAGGAAAAAAAGCGTCTAACAAGCAGGCAAAAGAGTCAGAGAGAGCCTTTTGTTTATTGAGACATCAGCGATTTATTGTTTCTGGCTGTTCTTGAACCTGTGGAGAAGCTGTTCCTGGTGGCCTTTCTTGTAGACTCTGCCTTTATATTATTGGCTTTTTCTAATCTCTGAGAGCTTAGCATTCAATTTGTAAGTTCAAAGTATGACTGGTCCATAATATACTCCAAAGGAAATGTTTTTAGCTTCTAACATTATTAATATTCTGTATTTGAGCAAAGAGAAAAACTCCCTCGTACTGGGGGTGCAAAGACAGGTAGATCCCTGAAGCTTCTGGCCAACTAGACTAGCTGAATTGATGAGCTCCAGGTCCAATGAAAAAGACCCTGTCTCTTCAAACAAGGTTAGAGAAATTATAGAAGACATCCAATGTTGATTTCTGGCCTCCTCACACACAAAAACCCACCCTCCCCCACATGCTTTACACACCCCTATGGCACCTCACCCCCCCACACACACAAATACCACACACACCACACACACACCACAAATACACATCCTCCTACATACACATCATATATACCACACACACAGACCTCCTACACACCACATACCACACACACACACACATACCCACACACATGAACACATATACATACACATACATTTTACACATATACATACACACAGAAAGAACATAAATACTAACAAAATAAAGATTTATATAAGCCTACAAATTTTTATTATTTGAGCTTCCCCCATAGACACAGATCACCATAGAACAATCAAAATGTAAAAGGTTCTAATTTTTCTCTCCTAAATCAGATCCAGTTTCTTAACTGCCAATGCATGCCTACTTTGCTAAAATATGAAAATTCTTACACTATGAAAAGGATAAAGCTATGTGGGGGGAGGGTAAGATATTTTTCAAAAGATTTTGCCCCTTTAAAACTCATCCTGTTTATGAATACAGCAGAAAAGCATATCACTCCTCCATGGAATAGAGAGATAGCAAGACCGACATTCTCCACCAACGGGACACACAGGCTAAACTTCCTAATTTAAGTAAGTCCTAAGGGCTACATCTTGTTTTTCACTTGACGTTCTCCTTCTGGAAATCACTGAAATCATTACCCTGGAAGAGAGCTAGGAAGGGGAAAGCATGCTGGAGTGCAGTCAGCTGCTTCGTGATTTGGCGCCTAAAATTTTAAAGTAATTATTTGGAATAAAATTTGAGCTACCTTTAAATTCATTCATCTGTCACTTCTTTTCAGCATGTTTACTATTATTTTTATTAATATATCGTATTGTTAAGTATTTGATGGTCTGATCAAATAAGTCTTTTAAGTAGAGCATCAAAAATATACACTCAGATAAAACTCCTTCAATATGATAAAGCATCAAAAATATATACTCAGATAAAACTCCTTCAATATGATTTTTGCTGAAGTCATTCAGTTATCCAGAGGACCAAGCCCAAGACATGTTGGGTTAGTTCACTCATGAAACTCTTCGTTTTTTCAAAATTGGTTTTAGAAGGCATGTAGGTAAACATAAGTACTTATGCATTTTCTTCCTTTGCTTTAACATTGAGGAATTTGGGCAACTTAAAAAGAAATTGCCCCCAACATTTCCCCGAAAATATAGAGAGTTCTGCACAGGGGGGAAAGAGCATAATATCATTAGTAGAGCAAAGGAGAGCCCCTTGAAGACGAGTAGAAATGTCATAAGTATGTTCCATGCCAAGGTAGGAATGCAAGAACTCTGCCATTCCACATTCCTTTGGCAGTTCTGCCTGAAGAGGTGTGGTCACGTGGTGATAGAGTGGGAGTGATTTAATCAGCTGAATCAGAGCCCTCTTGGCAGAGGGCTCAATGTCTATTCCGGCGAGCAGTCTACTTCTGGAAGCAAACAGACTGCGTATCTGTAATTTCTAATTATAGGATGGCATCCAGACAAGGCCTGCTGGGTTGTTTGGAATCACCTTTCATCATTAATCCCTTTACCTGTTACAAGCTCAAGTCCATACATTGGCAAAGAGAACTTTTATTATAGCACTTGGGGGTTTCCATTCATGACTAGAAGGAGGTCTGGAAAGAGCAATCCTAACACAAGCATTGAAACACAATTCTACGTCGATAGGTATCTGCTTATTTGTTCCAAATGAATATAAAGCAATGTAATTCCCCTTACCTTATTAATACAGGCAGAAAAAAAAATATGGTCTGAACGTTTCCAAGGACTAAAACTCAATGATTTAAGGCAGTTAACATTAGATGCTCAAGTTTATGTGGTGTCCCTCCTTTTCCTTCTTCTTCTGGCCTTGTCACTCTGCAAGCACACCGATGGCCCCTCAGAATGCCACCACAGATGGGGCAATGCACTCATCAGCAAACTGAAGTAAGTTATCGATTTTTAACCTCCCATCCTTTTCAAAGCAATCATGCATAAAGGATGCATGACAGCATTTGTTAATGTTGAATGATCCAGAGCAAAGAATATAACAAAAATGAATTTCTTCTGCTATTATTTTAGATTTTTTCAGGACAATTAAAGTTAAAATTGAAGTTTACTGTATGAAGCTGGCAGGGAGTAGCTTAGTGGATAAACTGTTTGCTGTTTAAGTGTGAGGTCAGAGTTTGGATCCCCAGAACCCACATAAAAGACAGGCAATCATGGTAGCCTTCCTATAATCTAAGTGCACAGGAGGTAAGGACGGGGATTTCCAGGGCTAAATTCTCCAGCTGATGAGCAAGAGACTCTGCCTTAGTAAAGAAAGTGAAATGCAGTAGAAGATGCCTGATGTCGACCTCTGGCCTATGAACACACACACACACACACACACACACACACACACACACACACACACACCATATAGACCTGGGCAGGGGAGAAATGTTCTCATCTCAAAACTAAAATTGAAAGTTGAAATAAATGTTATATAAACTCACCGTGTGTGTGTGTGTGTGTGTGTGTGTGTGTGTGTGTGTGTGTGTGTATTTATACAGTTAAAATTTGGCCAAGGAGATATTAGTTTGGCCATTTATGTACCAGCTGTCTTATGTGATTTCAAAGGGCATTATAAACTGTTTTGATGATGGTTTTATTTTTAAATAAGCCACTGTTGGAAGTGAACTGAAAGCTAACCTAAGGATCCCGTTAAAGCGGTTGATGGACACGGTCTAAAGAAATGCTTTGTAAAGTGGTGTGAAGCCTTTGAGAAGGCACAGATCTGTCTGAACGGGAGCTGGTCAGACAGGCCTGAGTTTCTCCCCCTGTTCGCTGCTTGCCAGCTGAACACCCTCAGAGGAGTTTTAACGTAAAAGCCTTGTTTTCTCATAAGGTGAAGAGTATAGGAGGTCCTACAATGTGTTTTCAGTGTGTGTGACTGAAGGCAGAAACGTAGTCCTCTAAGATTGATAGGACCTAGTGTCCTTCGCAGGCCTTGAAGGGGCTGGAAACACAAAAAGCATTATTTCCCCAAACATGCTTGGAAACAATGAAGAGACAGACACGGAAGCCTGACAGAGGGAGATAAAAACGCCATCTCCATTACTCAAATGCTCACAAAGCTTGGCGCGGCTTAGGTAGATGGCAAGGAGGCCCTGTGAAAGGTGCACTCCAGAACGAGGCGCTCACAGCCACCTGCCCCTGACCACCAGGGTGAGGGTTTTGGTGAGCAAAGGACTTCAAAGGAGCCAGCAACTATGACTTCTACGGTCAGCTGGCCCCCAGCTATGAAGAATTAGTTTGTTTTCCAACACAATAATGAGACAATTGACCCTTCTCAAGGACACAGTGAGTCAAGTGGGAGAAGAGAAGCCAACAGTAACGAAGTCCACATACTGTAAACACAGAGCCAAGGGAAGCCAAGGGAAGCTGCTTGGCCCTGCCCCCCCCCCCCCCCCCGACAGCCGCACAGCGCATGCTCAGATCCATTTAGGAGCTTGCTCTGTTTCCCACAAGCGACAGGAAAACTGGATCACAAAGAAACCCCTAAATCATGTCTGTCGACGGATCATCGTTTGATTTCCTCTCTCTATTCAGCTGGTCCATGAACGCAGGTCGCACAGGATGTTTAGATAATTTTCCTCCTTGGTTCTGAGAATGAGCCCCCGGGACTGCTGCATGCTAGGCAAGTGTGCCCTACCACTGAGCCATACTCGCAGCCCTGGAGACTTGCACATGATTTTCGCTTCTAGACGACTTTAACTCTCCCCTTTTACTCTACCCAATTAAACCTAGAAAGTACTGATTGCTTCCCTGCCAAGGGCCAAACGCCCAGAGAATGAAGACTCCTGGGTCCCTGGGTCCCAAAGCATGCAGCATCCTTTTTCTCTCAGATGGAAAAAGGGAAACGTGACCGCTTGCCAGATCAAAGGCAGAGCAGACAAATATTTACAATGCTTCTTTCCTTTCTAGTTTCCAAATGTTTTTCTGGTAGTTAAGTGACTTCTCACCCGGAGTTTAAGACGTGTCCTTAGCATTAGAGCCAAGACACTAACTATTATTATAGGTCATGGATTCAGGAGAGGGCCACTTGTTTACCTTCACCTCCCAGCTCTTGCGCCATCGCCCTGAACCCTCTGATTGGCAGAGGGGAACTGGGCAAAGGGGTGGGAAGGATTGTCCAAATCTAGGGACACACCGAAAAGCAAACCCCGAGGTAGCAGAGGGGTTGTCCTTCTTCTCTAGAGGGAAGGCATCACAGTTCTTTCCCCAGCCTGCATCCCCAGATTCCTGGATCTTCTCTTCTTTGAAAGAAAAAAAAAATGTTAATTCTTGTATTTCTGTATTTCTCATCATTCCACTTAAAAAATTTTTTTATCTGAATTCGAGAAGACTGCTCATATTATTTATCCTAAACTCACAATATAAATATAAATTGTTATGCTTTCATTACACAGTATTGTACATTTTCTCATCACCAAACTAAAAGAATTATTAAAAGAAATGGGACTTGCATATGATTCTAATACCTAAAGTTTTCAAATTCAGGGTGATTCCCAACTACAGCTTTTTTTTTTTTTTCATTTCAGTTTTTTGAGACAGGGTTTCTCTATGTGTACCCCTGGCTGTTTCAGAACTCACTCTGTAGACCAGGCTGGCCTCGAACTCACAAATATCTGCCTGTCTTTGCCTCCCAGGTGCTAGGATTAAAGGTGTGTGTGTGCCACCACCACATGGCCCAACTACAGTTTTTTAGCTAAGCTATCACGAATAAATATCAATTAATAGTTCTGTCCCCTCCCCACAGTCACATTAAATGATCATATAAAGCTACTAAATTTCATGGAAGACCTTTACACTCTCTGCATTGTTTCTGATAGACAAAGACAATGTTTACCCTTCTCCTCTCACTTCCAGGCCTCCATTAGATCAATAAAGAAAGCATGAAGTCATTTGTAGAGGAACTTCCCAATTACTGTTCATAATTGTTTGGCCACCAATAGTGCATGATGAGAAGAGAAACTGAAACTGGTTTTCTTGTTAGAAAAGACTGAAATCCAAGCCTGTTTTCTATTATTGTGAAATTATCTGGCTTATGAGCAGTGATTTAAAAAGAATACATGTAGTTTCATGAGTCTGTATAAATCCTTTGTTTCTAAAAGTCATGAATGAGGGAAATGGGGAGGGAGACTCAGCCCACGTCCTTGTGAGTATGAAGGGCCGTGGGGAGTATAGAAAATCATGCTTTTATGCTTAGTTTTGGAAGGAGAGGGAGAGGACTTTCAAAAATCCCTATATTTACTAAAACTTTGCATAAGGCAGGATGAATTAAAAGGGAGCTGTAGATAGTAAAATCACAGACTCTAGACTCTCCAAGACAATTAGCATATGCATTTTATCATTTATATGGAATCACTTATAATCTAAAGCAGTATGAATGAAATGCTGAGCAGGATATAAAAAGAGGCTTTTGTGGATTTCAAGATTGCCTTATTAGGCTTTGGAGACAGTGTTCATTTAGTGAAACCTCCAAGTGTTTCCTTTCCTCAGAACAATCTGAAGCAATGAAGTGAAAGATATCTTCTCAGGAGCATATTTCTAGAGTCGATGAGCTAATAGGGCCTCTTTTGCAAGTATTTCCTTACAAGCATCAATTTAAATCCATCTGGAGAAGTCATCAGTAGTCCTGTAATAAAACACTCGCTTTATAGCATACCACTATAATACTCCATGTGGGATCGATTTTTATAATATGCTTGCACTGTACTTAATATATTCCAGTATACAACCATTCAAGGACAAATTTCAATAAATACCAAGTGTCCTATATAAGAATAGACAGACAGAGCTATTCATCTATAGCCATCTATGTAAACAGACATAGTCCAAATGAATATGGTATAAATATAGTTACAATGGTAAGTGCATATACACTGTAGGTTAAAAATATAAGCAAGTTCAAAGTAGGGAGATGAGATCACAAAGACTAATATCATAAGTAGGATACTGTAATGCCTATCAGCTCTCATATTGGGGTGGAAAACGGAGAGCTGAGTATTGGTAGAACCCATGTGAAGTAAGCTTCCCTTTAGAGAGACATTTCCTCCAATCCTGGGATCAGACATCAGGAAGAATGATCTAGATTCTGCACCCACAGTGCTGCAGGGCTTACTCAGGAGACTTGCTTTTACCCTACAGCTCTGGCTGTAGTAAATTCATTCCACATTGACTCCATCTCCTGTCTGAGTCCTTATCAAAAAACCAAAACCTAGAAAGCCTGGCCGGGGCACATCCTTGGCTGCTGCCAGCAATCATTGCAACTCTACCCACATTCCAATGTCTTGGCTCAGCCCCCACGTAAAATACAATTACTCTACATCTAATCATCAGCTTTACCCAGAATCCAACAATGTGTTCTGTCAATGGTTCTGTTTGCTTGTAATGGTTTGAAATTTGAGAATGTAATGTGTTCTCACATTTTCATTAAAACACAGGGGGGGGGGGTGTAAAATTATACAAATTAATTGTTGTAGGTGTTTTAATGCCACACTCTTCTTAGTATCCAGAGGAATATGGCATTTATCTATTGTTATTCTTTTATGACATTTAGGTTTTTTCCCCCCTGCTTCTAACAAGTATCAGATGCCGTGTAATAAAAGAGCAGAAGGGCACTAACTGGGGGTGGAAATGGTACCAGCTGGGGGTGAGGTGGGGGGACAGGGACAGTGGTAGAACAAAGTGTAGTAACACATGGGTGCAGACGCCATGGTGAAGCACATCCACCCCTCTACAATGTTAACTACAAGAAAAAAAAAAGAGAGAAGATGTCATTACTTGTATTGACCTCCAACTTGGCTCTTTTCACTTAAGTCTCACAATTTAGCAGAGATTAAATAGTGGAATCCCCTCTCACGGTATTCCATTTCACCATGGTCATATTGAAAACTATCAATTTTTTTATATTGGTTAGCACAATATACTTTTACTATCATTTTTCTCTAATACAGCATTGTGTAGCTGAGATGGCTCAATTATTAAGGATCCTATGTGAGTAAATTTTAATAAATGTCAATTCCTGAGATTATTTTGGACATTTCTTTCTTTTACTCAAATGTCCTCTAAACATTCCAAGCCAGTTCACCAAGGCCTTCTAAAACATGTAGTATCAATCTGTCATTTGTTCCTGACCTGACATCCACCCAGCTACGTTTTTTGTTTGGTTTTTGGTGTTATCTGGTTCATGAGATCCTGAATTTAGCTTCCCGACTGGTTTTCATGTATCCAGTCTCTCATATACCCAGCCCTGCTATCACTATATCAACCCTCTCAAAACTTACCTTATGTGTGTCTGTAAAGTTCTGAAAGCTCTCAGTGCCAAAAATGAACCTTTGCTGTGTACTCAAGATCCTTCACAGTTGAGCCAGACTCCTACTTTGCTCCTGGTTTCTCTTGTTTAAAAATTTGAGCAGAGATCGGGAAAAGGATGGATAGAGGGAAGGAGAGAGAGAGGGAGGGAGACAGAGAGACAGAGAGAACCTCCCATGAATCATACCATTTAAGACACTGCAGCAGTGGTTCTCAGCTTCCTAATGCTGCCATCTTTTACTACAGTTCCTCAGGTTGTGGTGACCCCCAACCATAAAATTATTTTTGTTGCTACTTCATAACTGTAATTTTACTACTGTCATGAATCGTAAGGTAAATTTTTTTTTGAGATAAAGATTTACCAAAGAAGCCGAGACCTGCAGGCTGAGAACCATTGCAGTATAGCAGTTTTTAAATATTTGATCCTATGATCAATTTCCAAAAAATGAAGACCGAGGAGGTGACATATTCTCTACCACACAGCTGTGGCAGTCAGAGGCAAAGTACCACATCTGAATGTGAGTACATGCCGTTACTCTATTTCAGTTCAAACCAACAAATTTTTATAAAACACATACCACATGGAAAGCACTTTAGCGTCACAAAGGACTGAAATTTTAAAAGAATGATGCACAGATGACACTTGAGAATAGTGTCTTTCTCCCCAGCATCACCAGTACTTTGTGCCAAGTGACCCCCAAACAAGAGCTGGTTAAAACAAAAGTTTTAGTTCTTTAGTTTTAATAAGATACCCCCAAACCCAGCATTAAAACAATGGCAACATTTGAAATGCTCACAGATCTGCTCAGAGGGAACATCTTGTCTACGTCCCACTAGGCATCAACTGGAGTCATTCAAGGGCAAGTATAAAAATCATCCGGTCTTGCTCACTCAGCTAGTCAGTGCTGGCTCTCAGCTGGGTCTGCAGAAGGCTCTCAGCAGAAATGCCTCATATAGAAACTTGACTGAAGTCTTTTCTCCTCCTCACAGCTTAGGTCCGAAGGGGAAACATCCTCCAAGGGCCAGGTAGAAGCTCTTGTCTCCTAACACCTGGTCTCCTTGGAAAGTCATTAGCATTACTGCCACTGTGTTTTGAGGCCTGTCTGAGAGACCAAATGTAGATCTCCACCTCATGATGGAGGGCTGCCATTGTCACATGTTAAGAGCAATGTGTAGTTGTTGCGTTGTCTTAAGAATACAACCTGTACCTGTAAATATGCCAGTGACTTGTCATAGAAAGATAATTTAGCACCCTCACATCTCCCAGTGATAATGCTTGCTAAGTGCTTAAGAACAAGGCCTACAGATAGCAAGCAAGCAATACATATTAGTTATCACAGCTACTACCACTTTTTTAAAGAAACTGATAAATGAACAGTAGAAAAACCATAGAGTCATATTGGACATGAAGGCCTTTGATTGTATAATAGCCTTTATGGATAACTGTGGTCATCCATAAGGGCTATTATACAATCAACACAGTTATGCTTATTACTGAACGTTGTAACATCAAACAGTTGCTTACCTGCAGTAAAGAGGGGTGAGCTGAACTGTGGTGTTTCACTTATCAGCCTTTCACAAAGTCGTTGCTCTTTGCAATGCGTGGCAACAGACTTGTGTTAAAAGTCAGGTCTGCACACCAGTGGGGAGATGGCTCAGTTGGTAAAGCGCTCGTGTAAAGACCTGAGTTCAGATTCGTAGCACCCACATCGTAAAAAGCAAGCATGCCTGCAATCCCAGCACCGGGGAGGTAGAGAGCAGAATCCCAGGGAGCTGCTGGCTACAGTTACTCTAGCTGTATCAGTAAGCTCCAAGTTCAGTAAGAGACCTTTTTCAAAAAAATAAGATGAAGCCTGACTGAGGAAGGCAACGTGCGCGTGTGCATGCACACACACACACACACACACACACACACACACACACACACACACAGCAGTGTTGTTGCTCCTGTAGAGAACTGATGTTCAATTCTTAGCACCCACATGGTGGCTCACGGCCATCTGTGACTCCAGTTCCAGGAGCTGAGACTTTCTCATTTCATCTCCATATGCACCACGGGGTGCATATCCATGCATGCAGATAAAACACTTAAACACATAAAACAATTAAATCTAAACCAAACGAACAAAAAGAAGAAGTGCCCTAGATGTAGGGAGGGAGACACCCCTATCCATTCCTTTGAGGAATTTACTCTGGTGTAGGCACTATGGACGTCAGTGTGAAAGTTCCTCTGAAAACTAAAAATGGATCTACCACGTGACCCAGCTCTCCCACTCCTGGGTGTATACCTGAAAGCAAATGGAGCAAAGCAATATTTGCATACATATGTCTATTGCAGCACAACATCCAGTTAAGGAATTAGCCTATGTCTGCCAGCAGGTGAATGGATAGAAGAAGGGAAGGACAGACACTCTCGAGTTTTAATTCACTATCAAGAAGGAAACCATGCCGTTTCCAGAAGAGCAGATGCCACTGGAGACCACCACCTTAAGGGAAATGAGTTAGACCCTAAAAGACAAATGCTGTATGCTTTCCCTCATTTGTGGATTCTAGATCTTACAAGATTACATAAAATCGATGGTGTCCATATGACATGTACGTAGAAGCAAACTGTCGGGGAGACAATGAGGACCTGGAGAAAGTGGGAGAAAAATGGGATGGAGAATACGGTCTGAGTACACGACGGGCTTGTGCTGGAATGTCTCTATGAGTCCTGTCACTGTGTTTAATGAATACATGCCAACAAAAATAGTTTAAAAATTAACTTACTTTAAAAATAACAGTAGCAGAAGGGGAGCAGGTTCTGCTAATGAGAAAAAAAAATTCTGAGAAATAGGATGTCGGTTATTATTAAGTTCCTCCGAAGCATGGGCACTGAGGACTAAGAAATCTAGACTGTCCTATAGAAAGAAAAATAGGAACTCTCAATGTGATATAGATGATAGTGTTGAAAGAGTCGGGCAGAAATATCCAGTCATATTTGGGGAAAAATATTCAGAAGATATAATGAAGGCAAATGCTCTCCAATAAGTCAGAGCGATTATGAGGCAGTCTAGAAAGGGAAGTTATGGGGCGGGGGGCGGGAGAGTAAAAGGGACCTGCCATCGCAGAGGCTGACGGGAGCCTCTCCTTATCTGGGAAGCAGAACTCGAGAACAGGTACTGGCATTCGCTGTGGAGGCGGCCACACAGAGTCAACACTGACTCCTCCTACACAGACATTTTGTGTTAAAACAGCAGTGAGCCAGGCTGAAGGCTTGAACGTGTATGACGTGGGGCAGGACCGACCTCACCCCTTTCTCCTCCTGCTCTCGCGTGGACGCGCCCCACTTGCTTCGTGCACCTTCTTCGTTGAGGCCTCCTGCTTAAGCGCGTATTAAAGCATCCTTCATAACCTTTCTAACTTGGCTTCATACGCTGGCTAGCTCCCTGAAATTCTTCTCAGGGTCAAAGCCATGAACCCTGGTTGGGCCTGAGCTGAGGTCTCGAAAACTCTAGCCCAGTGATTCTCAACCTTCCCAATGCTGTCACTCTTTACAACAGTTCCTCAGGTTGTGGCGACCCCCGAGTCATAGAATAATTTTCATTGCTGCTTCCTAACTGTAATTTTGCTACTGTTGTGAATCTTAATGGAAATATCCGTATTTTCCAAGGGTCTTAGGCGACCACTCAGAAAGGGTCATTTGACGCTGAGGGGTCGAGACCCACATGTTGAGAAACTTTGCTCTAGGGGACCTTCTCAGGCTGCTGAGAGTTAACAGGGGGAAAGCTGTGTTTCCTTTGCCTGTATCCCCAGAGGCTGAGAAAGTTAGTTATTCACGGAACAATACACTTGAAACAGCCTTCAGAGTCAATATGGAAGAGAATTAGTGATTTTATTACCAAAAAATTTAATTACAAAAAAAAAAAATTTGCAGGCTTTGCATCTAAAGAAATACAAACAAGCAATACTGCATTCTACGTAATAATCTGCCAGGTGTATAGGAAATGTCAGCTGAGCCTGAGGCAGGAGGTTACTGACCTCCTCCGAGGAGTACACACTAACACGAGAGGGGCAGCTGTGATCTCAGCAAGCCTGGTTAGCATTTACTGGAAGGGCAGGCTTTTTGACAAACTTACTTGGAAGCAAGTCAAACCTGAAATCCATTTTCAAATGGTGCTTTGGATCTAGAAAGAATTCAGAGAAGAGCGAACGGACTAACGTATTCCTATCTTTATGGCCGGCTTCAAAGCTTTTATGCTTCATATAAGATAAAAGCATGACATCACTCCCATCTTCTCCAGGCTCAACAAATTAGCCATTTTATATGTCTGGCAAGATGGGTTTTGTTTGTGGTCCCTGCGTTTGCCTTTCCTGTGAGTTTTTTTTTTTCCCGGCGGCGGTGGAGGGAAGAAGGATGAGGAAGTCTGTGAGAGGCCACAGGCTGTGTTCCTCCAGGCTGCAAAACGGCAAAGAGACACGACATCCAAATGGAACATGTGTTTCTAGACTGCAGATTACTGGGACAATTGATTAAACTTGGGCTTTATAAGTCAGTGTGTCAGGGATCATTTCCCGCTTTGGATCCTTCCCCTGCAGTTGTCTGAAGTGTGTTCTTTGAAGGATTACTCATTAAAGTCTGTGGGGGTCTGGGGCAATATGGGCACAAGCTCATTTCCAGGAGGGGAAAAAAAAAGTATTTGTGCTTTCTTTGCAATTTGCCTGGTTTATTATTGACTTTCACAGGTTCTCATTGTAAACAACTCTGTCATCTATGGGATATAGTTTTATTTTTTTTTTGTTTCCATTTTCTATTCCTACTGTTTTCTTGAGCAATGCCCAGGAGTAGCAGAAGTACTGAGCATCCCTGTTCCTTTCTAGCTTGAGTGGAAACCCCTTTGTTATTTCCCCATAATGCTTAGTTTTGGACCAAGGCAATGTGTTTAGGAAGAAAATCAATCCTTATTCCATGGAGTGTTTTTTTTTTTAATCAGAAACAGGGTTATATGTTTATCAAAAGTTGTGTTTTGTATACATCTGGAGATAATCATGTGATTATTCATATATCTTATATATTTTCTATCTTATATTTAGATGACTAGATTTTTATCATATTGAGTCATTCTTGCACATCAACAGCAAACCTTATCTTGTTGTGATCCCTCTCTTTTATTACTGTATTTATGTGTCTGTGCACTTGGTTTTTGTTGTTGTTTTTTGTTTTCAAGACAGGGTTTCTCTGTGTAGCTTTGAAGCCTGTCCTGGAACTCACTCTGTAGCCCAGGCTGGCCTCAAACTCACAGAGATCCGCCTGCCTCTGCTTCCCGAGTGCTGGGATTAAATGCGTGCACCACCACCGCACGTGCGCATGTCTGTGCACTTGTATGCAAATGTGTACATATGTGTGCTGCTGCCTACAAAGACCAATAAGAGCCTGGCGGCGGTGGTGCATGCCTTTAATCCCAGCACTTGGGAGGCAGAGCCAGGTGGATCTCTGTGAGTTCGAGGCTAGCCTGGGCTACAGAGGGAGTTCCAGGACAGGCATCAAAACTACACAGAGAACCCCTATCTCGGGAAAAAAAAAAAAAAAAAAAAAAAAAAAAAAAAAAAAAAAAAGACGAGAAGAAGGCATTGGAACCCACTGAGCTCAAGTCAGAGGCAGTTATGAGAGGACCAATGTGGGTGCTAGGAAGCAAACTCCAGTCTTGTGTAAGAGCAGTGAGTGCTCTTGACCATGGAGACATCCTTCTAGCCCCATGGCAGCTCTTCTAGTACAAATGGATCCTGCATTCTAAATGTTAATCAGTACTTAGGTAATATTTGCAATGATGTTTGATGATCACTTGTAAATACATTTACATGTTATCATCCATTTTATCCATATTGTTTTTAGGTCAACAACGTTCATGAAAAGGGGTTTGTTAGTAAGAAAAGACAAGGGAAAGAGGATTATGTAGAGATGGAGAGGTCTGACTTTAAGTCCCATAGACCTTGAGTATCTAACTGATGACTGATACTGATGTGGTTATCTGATCAATGACATGTTTAGCTCTTGCCTCTGCCAATTTATTTCCTTCAAACCTCAGCGTTCTCTTTTAAGACTATTTTGGAGTGGTTTCAATTGTGTAAAATGCACACTTCCTATCGCTACTGATTTGCTTATGCTACACATTTCATTAAAATAAATCACACAGGACCAGGGAGATACCTCAGTGGGTAAGAGCTCTTGTACCCAAGTCTAATGTCCTAAGTTTGATCCCTGGATACATATGATGGAAAATGAGAAATGAGTCCTGCAAGTTGTCCTCTGACTTCCATACACACCTTGGCAAACATGTACCCACATGCATTCACAAATAAATAAATGTTTTAAAAATTAAATGAAAAAAATAGAATCACAAAATATGTCACATTCTTTACTGTGTTCTTTCACTGAACATCATGTGTCCAAGGTTCAGCCATGATGTGATATTGTGTCTTTCTGACTGATGATGTCCTGCTGTATAGATAAATGACATTTGACTTATTCATTCCTGTGCAGTGACGTCTGCGCTGCCTGCACTATTTGGCCATTGTGAGTAATGAGGGTAACATCTGCATCCAAGGTGTTATACAGCACGTTTCATTTCTTCTGAGTGTGTACATAGGAATGGAATTTCTGGACCCCATGGCAGCTCTGTGTTTAATTATTTAATGTAGATCTTTTAAACTCTTTCTCTGTGTCTCTGTCTGCCTCTGTCTCTGTGTCTCTGTCTGTCTCTCTCTTTCTCTCTCTCTCTCTCTCTCTCTCTCTCTCTCTCTCTCTGTGTGTGTGTGTGTGTGTGTGTGTGTGTGTGTGTGATATGAGTGTGGTTGCCCTCAGAGGCCAGGAGAAGGCATCAAATTCCCTGAAGCTGGAGTTACAGGTGGTTGTGAGCCACCTGATATGGATGCTGGGCGCTGTCCTCGGGTCCTCTAGAAGAACAGGAAGCACGCTGAGCCACTGGACTGTTGCTCCATCCCATCTATGCTTAGCTTTTTAAAGAGCTGATATTCTATTATAAACACCTGCACTTTTCATCACACAAAGAACATGGGAGTGTTCTACTTTTTTTCACATATTCTACAACACTTGATATATTACATACTGGTGTGCATTGCCCTTATAGGTCATGATATTTAGCATTTCCCTCCATGCTTCTTCAATATTTACATATTTTCCTTAAAAAATATCTAGTCAGAACACGTAAAGAGTTTGAATTTTAAGAGTTCTTATGTCAGACAATGGTGGTGCACGCCTTTAATCCCAGCAGTAGGCAGGTAGAGCCAGGTGAATTTCTGAGTTCAAGGCCAGCCTGGTCTACAGAGCAAAATAAAGGACAGCCAGGACTACACAGAGAAACCCTGTCTCAAAAAACAACAACAAACAGAGTTCTTGATATAGTATACCTTCAAATCTCCTATTGGATGTGTGATTTGCCAATATTTTCTTCTCATGCTGTCTTTTTCCTTTTCTTGATGGAACTGTTTGCAAGGCAAAGGTTTTGCACATTTCTTTTTAGTATCATGTGTAGAAGTTCACAGGTCACCATTTGTCTCCTGTACGAGTCCTCAGCCTGGTGGACTCTCAGTGAGAGATTTGTTCTTGTACCTCACTGACAAAAGTGATGAGAGAGATGAAAATCTCCCACTGTTGAACCTTCCTGATACACGCCCATTGTCTACCTGAGGTTTACCTTCCTCTCCTTCTCTCCATTCCTTTAAAGTGAAACGTGCTTCTGATCAAGACGAATGTACCAACTCTGTTCTTGACCATACTTTTCCTCACTTTCTTCTCCCAGTATCTTTCTTAATCTTCTTCTTTCTTTGATTTTTCTTCTGGATCTTTCTCTTTTCTCAGTCCCTGTACTGGCTTGGGTTGCTCACTCCCATCTCAAGGAAAACAAACATCTCAAGACCGACACCCTCCAGATGTGCGTCTCTAATCACTCTCCTCCCCACTTCATTCTGCAGACAAACTACAGCTAAATAGGTCCAAAGTTCAACTCTTGCTCTCTCACTCCACATCTGTTCCATTTCCTGGATTTCTATTCTCAGATAATGGCCCCCTCATCCATCACTTAGCCAAATGACAAAAAAAAAAAAAAAAAAAAAACCTTTGCTTTGTTCCCTCCTACCAGTACCAATAAATCATACATCATACTGTTTTATTGAGTTTTAGTTCCCATATATGTCAGTCTATGACTTGCTTTCTTCTAAAAAATATTTTTTAATCGTGTGTGTGTGTGTGTGTGTGTGTGCATGCATGTGTGAGTATACAAGTTCAGGTGCCTATGGAGGTCAAATTTACTGGCTTCCTCTGAAGCTGGATTACAGGCAGTTGGCTGTGAGCCATGTGACTTGGTGCTGAGAAGTGAACTCAGGTCCTCTGTAAGAGGGGCTCAGTCTTAACCACTGAGCCAGATCTTTATCGCCATGGGTCTTGTTGTCATAAATAAACACCCAGGTTTCATTATTTTAGCTCTTCACCTCCAAAATTTGTAGGTTTTTTAAATTTAGTTTTCTACATGCAGCTCTGCCACCAATGAAAATTAGTCCTCCTTGATACATCAAAAACAATTTAAATCAAACTTGTGATTTTTTCAGCATTTGACTTGGAGGTAGGGGTTCAATGTACTTTATGAAATAATGTACATTTCTGATTCTGTGGTTTTTGACAACTCTGTTACTTTTCCTCAGTCTCTATCTCTTCGTGGAAAATGTCAATGGTAATGCTTAGCCTGGAGTGTCATTGTGGGAATTAAATGAGAAATTATTTTGCACAATATGTATATAAAAAGTAGGAGCCACTATGTGCTAATAGAATCATCCCATCTCCCTTAGTCTGAGGAGAACACTGGACACATGGGATCCTGCCTAAAAGTCATGAGTTCCTCAGGAAATCCTTTAGAACAAGGATGTTGGTTTCCTTCTCCAAGACATCAGATTTTACAAAAGCTAAAAGAAACAATAAAGCAAAATACTAAGAGGATAGGTGTTAAATGATAAGCATAGAAAGAAAAATAGAAAGTAAAGCAACAACTTATCCAGGTAACTTGACCTAACTATTGCTCACTCCATTAGTCTCCCTTTATGCCAGTTTCCAATTCCCATGGTTTTCATAACTCATAGTCAAGTGTGGCATGACAATATTAAATGAAAAACTACTCACAAACAACTCATATGTTTTGAATTTCTCTCCCTTCTGACTAACATTATTCTATTTCATTCCATCGAATTTCACCTGGCCTTTGAGATGAACCTTTGTCCAGAGCATCCACCTCATATATAGTACCCTCCACTGATCGCTTAGTAGCTGTTTTAGTTATCAGATTGGTGTTTGTTGTATTGTAGTACTTCTCACTTTGTTTACTAATAGTCTCACAAGATTAGTGATTGTTATGGCCTGAGTGTGAAATATCTCCTCTAGGTGTATGTGCTTTACCACCTGGTCCCCAGCTGGTGGCCATGTACAGGAGGAACTTTTTGGACTTGGGCCCTAGCTGGTGGACATGGACCATGGGGTCAGAGCCCAAACATCCCAGCTCAGCTGGGTTTCCAGCCCAGTTTCTTTTCTTTCTGAATGCTACCATATTCTCTAGTTACCATGGCCATGAACTGTTCCTGCTGCCATGCCTGTTCACTGTCACAATAAACAGAATCCCCTGAACCCTGAGTCAACATAAACCCTCCTCCTTAAGTTGTTCGTGTCAAAAATGCTGGAATGTGATAAGAAAAACATCCCAAACTGGGATGAGGCAATTATGCTAGTCCAAGGAAAACCTTTTGTATCCTGTAAGTGGGTAAAAATTTTTAACCTAGTAAGAAAGTAAAAATTAAAATTTAGTAAAAATGCTAAGATCTACAATAAGTTATTTTGAGAGAACATGAGTAAAAACATTCGCATAACTTTTGTTATGTGAATAACATATCATTATTATTTTATTACTTTAATATTTAATATTACTAATAACTTTATTATTAGTTACTGTTAATCTCTTACTATGCCTAATTTATAAATCAAATTTTATTACAGACATGTATATAAAGGGGAAAACGTGGCATGATAGGTTCCGATGCTATGTACAGTTTCAGGCTTCCACAGGGATTCTTTGAATACAGCCCTAGTGGATAAAACAGAGCTATTTGTTTGTTTGCTGGTGCCCACTTTTTAAAGGGAAGATACCTACTCTACCCGAAGAGTGTGCTTTTGTCGATGGTGATGAGGCTGATGTTTAAGTGTTGATGTTCTAAAGAAGAGTCAGTGATGAGATACCATGTTGACCCCAGGATGTCTGCTTTTCGACTCCAACAGCAGTTAGTGTTTCCGAGATGTTCAACATCTGGGTTTCACAATTGCAGCATTGTTGACTTTCAGTTTTCAGAGGTCACTTCAGCTTTCAAATCCCCAGTCATAGCATCTAATTTTTTTCTTGGTGAGAAAGGTTGGCATGGATCCCAAGGTCTCCTCTGAGAATCATCAGAAGATCCTGATGGAGGAGGAAGATGAACCAAGAGAGGAACCCAAGGATGATGGAGATGGTGACCTACAACACTTTGGTGAGAACTCTCTTAGTGTCTACATAATTCTTCAATGTTTCTCATGACTCACTAACACATATTAGGATTGAACTGTACATTACTTTCTTGTCTACTGCTGTGGCAAAGCACCCTGACCAAGGCAACTTCTAGAGAAAGAGTTGATTTGCACATACAATTCCAGGGGGAGAAGAGTCCATCATGGCCCAGAGGCATGGCAGAAAGCAGTAGGAATGACAGCTGGAGCAGAAGCTGAGAGCTCGCATCTTGAACTGCCAGTACAAAGCAAACCAGAAGTGGTTCAAGTCTTCAAACTCTAAAGGGACCCATGACATATGTCCTCCAAGACATGTGTCCACAAGACCACACTTCCTAAATCTCCCCAACGGTGCCACCAGCTGGGTCCAAGGGTTCAAATACATGGGCCCATGGAGGGCATCCTCATCCTCAAGTATAAATGCAAGAATCTAGCAGGTCCAAGAAGGATGGAGCATAGCTTGAGGGAGCCAACCCCAGCTTGTCGCTTTAGTTAAATGCTATTTTATAGGTCAGTTCCCTACCTCACCAAAAACATGTTGAAGATCAGTTTAAATCAAAGGAGCTACTGTGAAGAGGCAATGCCCATCCATCCATCAGTCTTTTAAAATCAACATTCACACAAAGAGGAGTGTTGTGGGTTGTACAGAGAAAGGCACCAGGAATTGGCTCTGAAAAAAAAAACCCTGCTGTTTCCTCCCAGGAAGGACCAGACTGTACTCAACTCATTCCAGCTCACAAGGCTTAGAGTACTGGCTGAAATCCTCATAAAATAGTTCCCATTATTCAAAAAGAACAAATGGACTCATAAAATGTGTATGTTCCTCATTAATTTTATTCTGTATCAACTGATCAAGCAACCACAGGACTTGGAGATACACTAGGTAGCTTGTGTATCTTCTGAGATATCTCTGCACTCCAGAGTCCCTTTGTGTTAGGAAACTGTGATTTCAAACGAGATTCAGTATTTCATTTAGACATTCTGCATAGTTCTAGAATTGAGTTAAAACTGAATGTGTCTATGCTAAGATTCTCCAGAAAAAGAAAATAAAAGCAAGCATAGACTCATATTCACCCTCTTTCTCCTTTTCTCCCTCCCTCCCTCCCTCCCTCTCTCCCTCCCTCCCTCCCTCCTCCCCTCCCTCCCTCCCTTCCTCTCTCCCTCCCTGTATTTCTGTATAAACAGAGGGAATCCTCTTACTCTTTTGTGAGAGTTTGCAATTCTGTAATTTGTAGGGAATGTGTATCTTGAGACATAAGATAAAAGAGAAAAATTGCAACACATCCATGTGGAATACTTTGATACTTTGCTACCTAGCCAAGACCAGACATGGAGCTGAGAAAAACTTTCTGAGGAAAATAGCCTTTCAGATGACTGACATTGGGTAAACTGAGTCTGAAGATGTTAACAGTGGAATGCATGTGAACAATTTCCTCTGAGGGTAGAATTCCTCCTTGTAGGAAGGGGAAAGAATATGGCAGTCTGTTAGGGAGGAGATAACCTGGAGTAACCAGAAGGCTTACTTCCATACTACACTGAGGATTCTTGATTTATTTTGTCTCAAACCTAAATGGGCTGGGAGGGCCACTGAAGAGCTCCATCAATGCAGCAATGAAATTAGATTTTTACTATGGATGGCCAATTTATATAATCATTCGCTCAAAAAATATGTTACAGTGTTTCTGTCATATCTGAGTCATAGGAGTGGACATACTGGGGTGAATTAGAGCCCTTCCCTCACAAAGCTGGAATTTTGTGGAGAAGGAAGGAAACTAATAAAATAATTAAGTCTCTTAATTAGTGGTATTGAGGTTAGAAGCTTCATTTAGGGAATTATCATTCCAGTGTTTGTTGTCTCTGCCTACTGAGACTTGACATCCAACATAAACTCAAGTTTCAAAAAATGAATTAATGGGCTTTCTATGACTCAGTTCGTAAAGGCATCTGCTGACAAGCCTGAGGACTTGAGATTCATCCCTAACACCCACATGGAAGAAGGAAAAAACCAACTCCTCTAGCTTATCCTCTGACTTTCATACTTTCACATGTGTGTTCATGTCCTACAGTGCACATGCATGCATGGATGCACACACACACACATACACAAATATATGCAATTTTTAAAGGTTTATTTATATTATTTTATGTGTATGAGTGTTTTGCTTGCATGTATGTTTGTGCACCTTGCACATGCCTGGTGCCAGAGGTCAGAAGAGAATGTTAGATCCCCCAGAACTGGAGTTGTGAGCTGTCCTGTGCAATGGGACTCAAACCTGGGTCATCTGAAAGAGTAGCAAAGGCTCCTAACACTGAGCCATCTCTCTGTCTCCAATATATGTAGTTTTAAAGACAAACAAACAAGCCTGAGTAACTCCTTAGAGATCCCCCTACACTTGTTCACATCTAAGATCAAAGGCACAGAATCGTAGGTTTCATAGAGCCAGTTGTCTTCCCGATCTATGGATTTTAGCTTCCCCTTCAGATTCTTACATCTTTACAGCTTTGTTGAGTCTTGCCCTCAACATCCATTGCCCATCCATCTCCAGACCTGATGAGGCTCTGTTACCCCTCCCTTCTTGTGATTGTCCTAGCCATCTCAAGGGACAGGAGATAAAATAACAAATGATCAAGGAAGGAAGAGAGGTGGACAGAAGAGAACTGCTGAGATAAAACTGAGACGGGTGGCTTGGTGATAGAGTGCTTGCCTATGATGCGGCGTGACTCTGGCCCCAATGCTGCTAAACAAACATGTGACCAAGTGCAAGTATGTGGTAGAAGGGATGTGATTCAACAATGAATTGTTACCGAGAGTTAGGGAGAATGAAGACCTTTCCCAGACTGAGAAGTTGAATGACTAGATATGAGGCTGACCTTTCATGAATGAATTACAGAACACAATAAAGAAGGAGGACTGGGGTGGGCCTGGAGAGGGTGATGATGATATACATTTGTGTGGTCCACTACGCTCAATGTGTGGATGTCTCCACGAGTGCATGACCCCCCCACACTCCTCCACCTGCACCCCACGATCCTTCTCTCATACTGAGAACTGTGGGATTTGAGTGGAAAAGAAAGGATTGGCATCTCCAATAGACCTCTGTGTTCACTATTTGCAAAGTCACTGAACATTTTGCAAGAAACGCTAACGGCCCATGAAAGCTACAACTTTCTTTTGGGAAGTAATTGTCAGTGAATTATTCGTCATGGGTAGCATTATACTCTTTGGATATGGACCCCTCAAAACTGCCTTGTAAGGAATTTTCCACGTGGATAGTCACTTTGATAGCCTTTGGATGTGGGACCAAAGCAGCTTTCTTCAGCAAGGAAACAGTAAACCAAGAACTTTTGTTGTTTGCTCATTAGCGCCCAGCAGACTTGGAGAGTGAGACCCTCTGTGTGATTTTCCGCCAGCACTTCAGCTGTGGGGGTGGGAGGCAACAGAGCAGGTCCTCAGACCTTATCTAGGATTTGGTTTGTAGAGGAAATAGATCCACAGGAAACTCTCTCGTAATCCTGGTGTAGAAAAAAATGCACTCTTTAGACATACTCATAATATACTTCTTGAGTAGCAAATTCATTTCAATGTCTGTAACTTTTCTCTTATGTATTAAGTTGTGAGGCTTCTGGTAATGCTAATATTAACAGTGAAGGTATAGTCCATTCCTATAATTATGCTAAAGTTCTAGAGATGTCTTTTGGTTGTTTTTTTAGTTTTGTGGGCTGTTTGGTTTTGTGAGACAGGGTCTCACTATGTCACCCAGGTTGACCCAGAACTCGTGATGTCCTTCCTTCCTCTGTCTCCTGCATGCTGGGATCGCAGTTGGCACCACCATGCCAGGCTCTCTAGAAATTATGTCACTCTTGTAAATATACTACTGATACCTAAGGAATCAATCCCTGGAAATCAAACATAAGTGAATGTCTTACAAAGGGCTTTTGTTCATTTATGTTTGTGTGTGTATGTGTTCTCAACAGTCATCTTCTTCAGGGATTACGTGTAACTTACAGACATTCCTGTTCTTGAGAATAGTTAGAAATCCAAGTAAGTCTAAAAATGTGGTAGCTGTCATACACACCATTATCAGTATTGGAATCAGTTCTTTATTGACACCCACTGGGCACTAAAATTTAATCTCTGTTCAGAGCTGGGAGGCATATAAAAATGGTTTGAATGGCTGGCTTTCTGAATCCATTGAGAGAAACAATGAAAGTATCCCTGTAAAATGGGACATTTGAAAATGTCAAGCAAGCAGGCCTGAGCTTCTGGGGACACAGTTGGGTATATCATTAAATTTCCAGCTCAACTGTCTTAGTTGGGGTTTCTATTGCTGTGAAGAGACACTATGACCACAGCAACTCTTATAAAGGAAAACATTTCATTGGAGCTTGCTTAGAGTTTCAGAGGTTTAGTCGGTGACTTTCATGGCAGGAAGCATGGAAGCATTCAGGCAGACATGGTGCTGGAGAGGTGGCTGAGAGTTCTGCGTCTAGATCCCTAGGCAACAGGAAGAGAGAGACTCTGGGCCCGGCTTGAACATTTGAAACATCAAAGCCCACCCATAGTGACACACTTCCTCCAACGAGGCCACAATGCCTAAAAGTGCCCCTCCCTATGGACCTATGGGGGCCATTTTCGCTCAAACTACCACACCAACACTTGGTCTAACAACTCACTCATACCTGTTTCATGCTTATTTCTGTAAGAACTTTAAGATCTCTAAGTGTGGAGTCAGTGTAATGTGAGAAAAATAAGATGGCTGTGAGGAATGGGAGAGATTTCAGTGCCCAAACTATGCATTGGAGAATGTTCATTTGAGCATCTTTGACAAGGGAAACCCCTCTAGTTTAACCTGGGAAATAGCATCTTCAGGGCTTTATTGGAGTATAAATTTTGTAGCTGGAACTCATCTTTCTCTTGTATCCACTCCCTGTATAATCAGGCTCGACTTCCTACAGCCACTGTTTCTTCCTGTGTTTGTCAGGCAAGGAAAAACTTGGAACGACTTAGAGCAAGGAAATGATATAATTTAAATGGTGTTAGATATGAACTCTGAAATTCAATTCCATGTCTCCCCAACCCCCACTCCCAAATCTGGCCCCAGCTTCTGAGATCTTACCTCCCTCTCCCTCCTCACATCCGTTCTTCTCTACAGGCTGCTGTTACTCACCATATAACTGCCCGGGACCCACTCTCTTCCTGTATTGCTCACACCATACTCTCTGTCTAGAAAGTCCCTTCCCTGTAATATGAAGGTCAAATGTGCCATCTTCTCTGAAGAACTCATTGGCCGAAGAAACTCTGCTACCTGTACTTATTTGTGTCATGTTTTAAACCCTGTTATAGTTATATGCTGGTCAGTAAAATCTCTATGGAGAGACGTGTCATCATCTGCACTTCTGATCACACTGAATAGAACAGGGAGGTGCTTAGTAAAGCTGACTTTATTTTGACATTTCTCATGTTCTGAACCCTGGCCCCTCTTCTGAGCTATCAGAAGTCACCAGTACGTTACATGTGTTATTACAGATGAACTTGAAACCATGGTAGGAGATAATTCAACAGATGGTGAAATTCAGATGGGAAGAAGAAGAAAGATTGTAAGACAGAGGAGAACTTGTGTTCCCTGTGATATCAAGGAACACAGGGCTCTTATTTCCTGTAGTAAGAAGAAAACAAAGAAAAACCCACCTCTTTGTTTTAAGCTCTTCATGCATGAAAAGTGATTATGATTAGAAAAGTGAGCCAGAATGCAGCTGGGATACATTAATCGGTAGGACACACAGACACACACACACACAGAGTGTGTCCTTTTCCTGTGTGACTACAACATAAAAAATGAGAAGAAATGAGTCAACACACACACACACACACACACACACACACACACACACACACACACTGCATCCTTTTCCTGTCTAACTACAACATAAAAATGAGAAAAATTTGAGATCAATGCACGCACACACACACACACACACACACACACACACACACACACACACACACAGTACATACAGTGCATCCTTTTCCTATCTGACTACAACATACAAATGAGAAAAAAAATGAGATCAACACACACACACACACACACACACACACACACACACACACACACACCCCAAACACTTCGATGCACAAATTCATATGAGCAAATGGATTTAGACCTTTCTTTTTAATTAAAATACAAATCTTATAATAGCTTAAACATAAAGTATCACTTTGGCATGATTATCTGATATGCCAAAGAGATAAAAAGCCAAAAACAAAAACAAGGCATTTAGCCAGGCAGTAGTGATGCATGCTTTTAGTCCCAGCACTCAGGAGGCAGAAAGAGGTAGATCTCTGAGTTTGAGGCCAGCCTGGGCTACAGAGTTCCTGGACATTCAGGGCTATATTCAAAGAAATCCTGTCTTGAAAAATAAAACCACTCCCACCCCACCCCCAAACAAAGACCAAGACATTTGTCTTTCTGGCCCTTGGAAGGTTAAACTGACTCTATTTTAATTTTAGTTCATTTTCTGGTGTTAACCTAAGTAACTAATATGTTATTTATAGTATATCTAATTGGAATAAAAATACATCAAAGACACAAAAAAGGTACAAGAGGTAAAAATAAATAAATAAATAAATAAATCTTTGCTACTAATATAGAACAATTTGATAGAAGATGACCTGTGGGCTTCCTGGAAACCAGGATATGAAAGAACCATTGGTTTATGTAGTTCTCCTTAACAATGGTTGCAAGTCTGTGTGAAAACCAGTGGCACCTTTTCTAAGAAATTAAAGTACATACATTTTTTTAAGAGAGTGACCAATTGTCCTGGCACTAAGTTCTAAAAGGAATATATGACAAGGCACTCAGCTTACCCAGGATAATGTACACCATAACGGCCAATGCCGTTAGCAACCGCTCCACAGAAGGGCAAGGGGGCTGCAAAGTTTTCGTTTGATTTCTCTCTTGGGGCTATCTATCTTCTGTCGGGAGCGGGGGTTCAGGGACTAGTCTGGACATTATCATCTTAGTTAGTTCATAGTATGTGTTTTTCATAATAGCCATTTATTTCTCCCTGAGGGCAAACAATGCATTCAAATCGCATGGCTAGTACCAAGTCATGATTTAAACCTAGGTCTGCCTGCCTCCCAACCAGCTGTCTCTCTCCAGCACTCTGAAAAGTTTCACAATTCTGTAGAGAGTAATATTGTAATATTGAAGGAGACAGAAGTGTAGATAGTTGCTACAAGTGTTGGAGGCCGATTAAGAGCTATAAAGATTTGGTGGCTCTCACTGCAGAGAAAGGAAGAGATAAACTAATTCAATATGTACATTGTAAACTCCAATCAGGTCCAAATAGTCTTTGTAAATTACAAGGAACAATTGCAAAATTATTCCAAGCATTTCAAAGTGGCTTATATGTCTGTCATACCAGCTTTGGAAGGCTGAAGCAGGAGGATCATGAATTTGAAGACAGTCTAGACTACATGAGATTATGTCAACAACAACAACAATATCAATTCCAAGTGGAATAACCCATATATAATTCCTTTTTTTTTTTTGAGAATTTCATACAATCCATTTTGAATATAATCTTTCACTTTCCTCAATTCCTCCTAGATCCTCCTCTACAAAATCCAAAAAAAAAAGCAAAAAATACACAAAAGACATCGAGTTGGATTTATGTTGGCCACCAACACCTGGATATGGAGCCTTTGCTAGACTGTTGTTGCTATATCATTTGTCATTCCATTGAAGAAAATCAATTTTCCCTCTCAGCAGCTATCCAGTGCAAAGAGCTGCTTGGCTAAGGGTGGGACATTGTGCCCACTCCTTATTCTCCCTGATGGGATTTCATCTGGCTTGAATTCAGGTGGGTCTTGGAGAGCTATCTCAGTCTCCGTGAGCTCATATGTATATCAGCTCTGTTGTGTCTGGAAGACCCTGTTTACTGGATTCATCCACCACCTCTGGCTCTTACAATCTATTCATGACTGAGTGCTCTAAAGTCTATCACTCTCCCTACATTTTTCAGTTGTGGATCTTTGTGTTACTTATCATCTACTGCATGAATAAGCTTCTCTGATGATAACTGAGTGATGCAATGATTTATAGGCATAGCAGTATGCCATTAGGAGTCATTTTAGTGCTATGCTCATCTAGCAGAATAATATTAGTAGCTTTTCCCTTAAGATCCATGACCAATATATCTAGCCTCAGATTTTTGGCTTCATTAACTGTCTCAAGTATGGTTTCTGTCTCATGAAGAATACCTTAAATCCAATAACAACATGGTTAGTTACCCTCATAATATTTGCACCACTCTTATGTGGTACAAATTACCACCATTATGTAAGATGTGCCCACTGTTACAATAGTCATGCTTAATTCTCCTTAGTAATGATTTCAATTCCCATGTGAAAATAGATGACAGCTTTTTTAAGAGAGGAAAAGTATGGCATCTCTAGAAGGCAGGATGCTATTACAGCTCACAGGGTCTGTAGCTGGGTGACACTGATGATGACTTTTATCTACCAGTAGCCCGTATAGTACCTTCCAGCTCTGTGAACAGCAGTCAGTAGGGGTGAAGCCTCTTATAGAGCACTAGCCCAGTTTCTCCATGTTCCATGTCCTAAGGATGTGGTGTCTTCAGCAGTAGGGTCTAACCATCAGCCTGTGGGGGATAATCAATGGTACTGACAATAGCCTTTAATGTTTGGCAGGGGAATCTATGGCCAAGAACTCAAAAGGAAGGAACTGGGGGTATTTATTTGTATGATATCTAGTTGGGCATTTTCTTCCCTGTTATATGATTAACTCCACATAAAATCCCTTTATATATGTATTTTAGAAAGTTTTTACAATAGGAGTCTTTCCAACAAGGCTTCAGTATTCGTTATTCTCCCCCATATTCCCTCCTCTACCTTTCTCTATCATTCCCCACTCCATTTAAACCTGCTGTTTTATTTCCCCTCTATCCCTTTGTAGCTTCATATTCCTTTTCCCCCTCTTTGGAAGACCACTCCTGTAGCAGGAATCTTAAAAGTTCTTATTAATAAAATCAAACCTGAGGCGAGTTATTGGGGTCCATGCTGGTAGATCAAAGAGACAGAACAAGCCACAGCTATCTCACCTCACCGGATCCTCAGCTGGTCTTGTCTCCTCAGACTGGATGCCCTGAGTCCTCATCCGGAATGGGTCTCGGCTGAACTGTGTTGCTCCAAAGCCTGAAAGCTTAACCAGCCAAATGCTTAACCAGCCAAATGCCTCTAGTTTCTGGTCCTCACGCCTTATATATCTTTCTGCTTTCTACCACCACTCCCTGGGATTAAAGGCTGGCTTTCTGGGATTAAAGGCGTGTCACCATGCTTGGCTATTTCCAATGTGGCCTTGAACTCACAGAGATCCAGAGGGATTTCTATCTCTGGAATGCTAGGATTAAAGGTGTGAGTGCCATCATTTTCTAGCCTTTGTATCTAGTGGCTGTCTGTTCTCTGACCCCAGATAAATTTATTAGAGTACACAATATTTTGGGGAACACAATACCACCACACACTCCCTCACTCTGGTCCCTTACTAGCTACCTAATATCTGTGCATATTCTAAATAAAACACGCATGTCTAAAGCATGAAAGCTAACATCCACATAGAAGAGAAAACAAACGCTTCTCCTTCTGGGCCCATGTTCCCTCACTCGGAATCATTGTTTCTAGCTCCATTCATTTCCCTCAAATTCCATAAGTTCATTGTTCTTAACACCAAAATTATCCTGTTGTGTAAAGGTGCTACATTTTCATTACCCACACATCAGCTGATGGACATCCTAGGCTGTTTTCAATTTTGGCTATTATGGATTTAACAGCAATGGACATGGATAAGCAAGTTTCTCTGCAGTAAGATGGAGAGTCCTTTGGTATATGCCCAAGCCCAAGGATGGTATAGCTGGATCTTGTGATAAATCAACTTTCAGCTTTTTGAGGAACTTCTACATTGACTTTCATAGTGGATGTACCAGTTTGCACTCCCATAAGGAAGGAGGAATAAGCATTGTTGTTTGTTTTTGCTCTTTTGAGAGGCCTGCCACCCAGCTCCCAAATAAATCACACACGGGAGCTTATTCTTAATTATGAATGCCCAGCCTTAGCTTGGCTTGTTTCTTGCCAGCTTTTCTTAACTTAAATTAGCCCATCTACCTTTTGCCTCTGGGCTTTTCCTTTTCTATTCCTGTAAACCTTTCTTTGTTTCTCTGTTGCTGGTTGTGGAGCTGGGTGGCTGGCCCCTGATGTCCTCCTCCTTCTCTGGCTACCTCTTCTCTCAGAGTTCTCCTTCTATATAATTCTCTCTGCCTGCCAGCCCAACCTATTAATTCTCCTGCCTCACTATTGGCTATTCAGTTCTTTATTAGACCATCATGTGTTTTAGACAGGCGCAGTAACACAGCCTTACAGAGTTAAACAAATGAAACATAAACAAAAGTAACACACCTTTAAATAATGTTCTACAACAAATAAATGTCACCCCTTTCTTTCTTGCATCCTCAGCAACACGTGCTGTTATTTGTTTTATTGATCTTGGCCATTCTGACTGGAATAAGCTGAAATCTCCAAGTAGTTTTAACTTTTGTTTCCCAGATGGCTAAAGATATTGAACACTTTTAAGTTTTCATCAGCCATTTGTGTCTCATCTTTCAAAAGCTCTCTCTTTACATCCATAGCCCATTTTTTAATTGGGTTATTTGTTTTCTTGATGTCCAGTTCATTTGTGTTTGTTTAGTTCTTCATATATTCTACATGCTAACTCTCTGTCAGATGTATAGTTGGTAAAGGTTTTTTCCTATTCTATAGACTGCCTCTTTGCTTGAATGCTGGGCCGTGGTGGCGCTCGCCTGTAGCTAGAGTTTTCCTGCCTTGCCCACAGTCAGAACAAATCTTTGTCACCCACCAGTCCCACAGCCGCTCAGACCCAACCAAGTAAACACAGAGACTTATATTGCTTACAAACTGTATGGCCGTGGCAGGCTTCTTGCTAACTGTTCTTATAGCTTAAATTAATCCATTTACATAAATCTATACCTTGCCATGTGGCTGGTGGCTTACCGGTGTCTTCACATGCTGCTGGTCATGGCGGCTGTTGGCAGTGTCTCCCTGCCTCAGCCTTCCGCTTCCCAGAATTCTCCTCTCTCCTTGTCCCACCTACTTCCTGCCTAGCCACTGGCCAATCAGTGTTTTATTTGACATACAGACCATCCCACAGCACTCGCCTTTAATCCCAGCATTCGGGAGGCAGAGCCAGGTGGATCTCTGTGAGTTTGCAGCCAGCCTGGGCTCCCAAGTGAGTTCCAGGAAAGGCTCAAAGCTACACAGAGAAACCCTGTCTCGAAAAACAAAAATGAAACAAACAAAAAACAAACAAACAAACAACAAAAACAAGACAGTATCCTTTGCTATACAGAAGCGTTTCAGTTCTATGAGGTCCCATTTATTAATTATTGATCTTAATGTCTGTGCCACTGGGTTCTGTTCACAAAGTTCTTTTCTGTGTTGATGAATGTAAGCACATTCCCTATTTTCTTTTCTATCAGATTTGTGCTATCTGGTCTCATGTTGAGGACTTTGATCTATTTGTAGTTGATTTTTGTGTAGGATGATAGATTAGATCTATTTGCATTCTTCTACATGCAACTATCTGGTTTGACCTGCACCATATGTTGAAGATGCTGTCTTTTCTCCAATGTATATTTTCAGAGTCTTTGTTAAAAATTTGGTATCCAAAGGTGTGTGAATTTATGTCTAGGTCTTCAATTCTATTTCATGGATCAGTGTGTCTGTTTTTATGCTAATATCATGCTGTCTTTGTTACTATAGCTCTCTAAACAGCTTAAAATCAGGAATGGTGATACCTTCAACTGTTCTTTTATTGTCAGAATTATTTTAACTGTCGTATGGTGTGTGTGTGTGTGTGTGTGTGTGTGTGTGTGTGTGTGTGTGTGGCAAAACTTTACTTTTTCCCACTTGAGAAGTTGAAGAGTGTTGTGTGTGTGTTTATGTGCCTGTGTGTGTGTGTGTGTGTGTGTGTGTGTGTGTGTGTGGCAAAACTTTACTTTTTCCCACTTGAAAAGTTGAAGAACACAGCCAAATAAGAACAAGCTTTATAATCAGTTTGGTCCCAGAGAGGTAAACAATAAAGAAAGGAATGTTGTACAGTTTCCAGCAGAGTACCCTAAGAGGATGATTAGGAAGGGCAGAGACTAGGAGACAAAGCTCTGATTGGTGATAAAAGAGGGGATTTTACTCAAAAGAACCCAGAAGTGGGTGAGGTGGGGTAGCTCAGTTGGCAACAAGCTTGCCTGGCATACAAAAGGCCCCGGGTTCAATCCCCAGCATTCCATAAAGTGGGTACAATGGGGACTGCAACCCCAGCGTTCAGAAGATGGAGGGGGGAGGATGAGAGGTTTAAGACCAGTCCCAGTGACACATCCAGCCTGGGTCATTTAAAATAGATAAGTAAATATCAAATGAAACGGGACCCAGAAAATGAGAAGGTAAAAGGCAAGAGCTTAGGCCTTTCTATCATTTAATCGATGTTTTTAAAACACCATGACTAAAAATAAGTCTGATACTGCTGCGAGTTGCAGTTATTTACTGAGTGGCCCTGTTGCATGTGTTAAGACGTTAAAGGTCTCATTTCAACATTTCATTTCATTTCATTTACCACTTGTACCTTCCAGGGTGGATCTCTTCCATCTTCAGGCTGCCCTGATATTATAAAACAGAAGGAAAACCACACTGACTCATCCAGAGAAGCCCTGCTGCATTTAGTGACTTTGAAAAAAATCACATCAAATAAGCGCTTTCTGATAGCCCCTTTCTCTGTCTCCCAAGCCCTCGAGTGTGAGTCACATAAATACGAATAAAATGACCCCTTGTCCTTTGAGGAATGTTGTTACCATCAGAGACAGCATGACAGCGAGCATTAGTTTTTGTCTACTGATTAGAAATTAGTCACCATGCAGACATTCCTCTGATAGTATTCATACTAGAGAAGAGGTGAGGTGTACAGTAGCATTTAAGGGTGTAAGCACTCTGGAATTCTGCTGCCTACACTCAAACTCTGCCTCTACTAATCCAAATGCTTGGGCAAGTGTAACTCCTCTGTGTCTCCTTTTCGCCTGTAAAATGTGAACACAGTAGCACGGTTAAACTTCTGTAGACCACCAGGTATTTAGAAGAATGACCCATACAGTAATTGTTGTTTTTAATAAATATCAGTGATGTTTTTCTTGGTCATAAATATTAGCAATTTAAATAATCTGTTTGTGTATATTGTGTTAGTGCATATATTCCTTGCAGAATAATTATCTAGGTCAAATATATTGGTTACCACATTTCAGACAAGCAAACATCTATAAGCATTGGGTCAGAGGCATCATTCATTCATTTATGTGAACTCTACATCAGACAACATTCTAGGTGTGTTAGTGATAGGGGAGGAACAGATAAAAATCTCTGTCTGTCTGGAATTTCCATTCCAGTGCCAATGTAATTTAGGAGTACACTTTGTGACTTCTCTAGTTTATATCTAGAGATCAAGAGTGTTTCCCAAAAGCCGTTTTGGTGGAGGCTCTGTCCCCAGCTTACTGTACTGTTGAGAGGAGATGGAAGATTTAAGAAGTATAACCCCAAGCCCAGTGTGGTGGTGCATGAGTGTGGTGGTGCACACTTTTAATCCCAGGACTCTGGAGGCAGAGACAGGCAGATCTCTGAGTTCAGGTCAGCTTGTTCTACACAGTGAGTCCTAGGCCAGCCAGTGAGATATGTCTTAATGTCTTTAAAAAAAAAAAACAGAAAAGAAAATGGAAGCTACAAGTCACTGAAGAGTCAGTAATAGCAGCCGCCAGCTCTACCCTCTTGTTTCCTGGGAATGAGGTAAAGAGTTCTGGTCTTCCACTTGGATGTGCTGCCTTGGCACAGACCCAAAGCAACAGAACCAGTCAACTGTAGGCTGAAAGCTCTAAAACTGTGGGCCAAATATACCTTTTCTCTTTATGAGTTTACTATTTCAGATAATGGAAAGATGACTGACACAATTAGACCACACATTACAACGACAAAATAGAGAAAATGTAGCGGTATGGAAAGTTCACCTTAAACTTGAGGCAGGGTGGTCAGGGAAGGCATGAGCAGCATGGTTAAACTTGAGCAAAGGAAGTGAGGGGCCAAGCTACATAGAGTCGTGGAGTTGAAAGGGTTGGGGAGCTTGGGACAGACAGGCAGTTAGATCAGAGGTCCTGAGGCAGATGCACAGTCTCCAGGAACCTAATTCAGGGATATTGGGTAGGACATGGTGTCAAGAACTGAGGGAGAGAAGCAGGAGGTAATGTTAGAGAAGGGTAGGCCACCACATGACTTTTGCTTGCACTGAATAGGGTCACACTGGAATTGTAAGCAAAGGAGTAGATTGTGGTGCCTAGTGCTTTACAATGATCACCCTGGTGTCTGTGTTGACAATGTCCTTCCTGTAAGACAGCAAAGACACTTCCCTCAGGATGATTATTTTTCTAGTTCCATTTGCCTGCAAATTTCATGATGTCATTTTTTTAATGGCTGAGTAATACTCCATTGTGTAAATGTACCACATTTTCTTTACACATTCATTGGTTGAGGGGCATCTAGGTTGTTTCCAGTTTCTGGCTATTGTAAATAAAGCTGCAGTGAACATAGCTGAGCAAGTGTCCTTGTGGAAGGATGGAGTGTTCTCTTGAGTATATGCCCAGGAGTGGTATCACTGGATTTTATGGTAGATGGATTCACAATTTTCTGAGGAACCGCCATGTTGATTTCATTAGTCAGCCCTTGGTGTTTTGAGTTAGGTCTTCACTACGTATCTCAGGCCAGTCCCAACTTGTTATGATGCCCAAGCTTATCTGGAACTCTTGATCCCCTTGCATCAGCTTCTCAAGGGCTGGGATTATTGTCTTGTGCCACCATACCTGGGAAGGAGCAATCTTTCAGTTGTGTGGTTCAAGCTCACAGGGAGACAATAGAGGCAACTTCTGCCTGGAGTAAATGAGAGGGCAGAAAGTGGAGACAGTGTTTCTTGATTCTTGAAAGGTGTTTTGTTATAATTAAGCACTAAGTGAATGGGAAAGCAAGCGGAGTCGAGTGTCTTTATTTTTATTGAGATGTGATAATGGATGGAGCTGAGGGGAAAGGACAAGTGTGTAACTTATGTGAATTTATTACTGTGGGGGTAAATCCTACCCGGGGCGGTGGGCAGAAAATACTCTAAAACACAAAACATTGGTATCAGAGAGGTTCTCTGAAGAAATCAGAAGTCAAACTTTGGGGGCTGGAGAGGTTGTTACAGCAGCTAAGACCTGTACCGCTCTTGTAGAGGATTTCAGTATGGCTGTCAAAATCCACAGGGCTCACAACCATTTCTGCACCCCACCCCTCGCCCCCTGGGTTACCTGCGTCCACGTGCGCATACATACACAAACACACACACACATATAAATAGTAAAATATATTTAATTTTAAAAGCCAGACTTTTACTTACACAGATGAAACATTTTAAATAAGCATATTGTTAAGTGAGTGTCCTCCACTCCAGGCATTTTGCACGGATGAACAGAGGCTGACTAACTGCCTCGCGGCACCGGCACCACCGATACCTCTGTTGCTATGCTCCAGCCTCGGAGACATCCTTGCTGGTAGCTGAAACAACTTGCCCCGGCTACAAAGTTACTAATTAAAGAGCTTGCCGGTCCTTGGGCTTTCCTTAAGCTGTGAGTTCCCCTAGGGTTGTCGTCTTTCCTCGTTGTAACCCCACTGGGTCAGAACTTTGCAAAGAGCTACATTTGCGCGTGTCAAGATGGACTGTGGGTGTCCCAAGTCCATTTCGAAGCGTTCCAGGGAAGCAATGGTGAAAAAAGGTCCACATTAGTATAGTTTTCGCTGGTTATGTTAGATCTATGGAAAACACAGAACCATTTTATGAGACACCATTCCAAGGAAATCAGTATCAAGGAGTTTTAAAGTGTCCCGACTCCTGCCCTGACTCCAGGCCACTCCATTGCTCTTTGGGCACAGCTGCTTTTCTGACGCATCAGGTAAACCTGCCCCGGGGAGAACAGTGTCAGGCAGAGAGGTGCGGTCACCTGGAGTTTCCCAGAGTAGAAACTTCATCATGGGGAGGAAATCACCACCCGAGGACGTGTGTTCTCCCGTCCTCATTTCCACCTTCTTTAAGTAAGTAAGTAAATAAATAAATAATAAATAAGCCAATCACAAAGGTTTCTACTACATTGCTGCGAGCCAAGCTTTGAGAAAGTGAAGCCGGGTGATGGGACAAGTAGCCAGGCCACTCTAGCCCCAGTAAAAGCAGCAACAACTTAGCTGCCTTGGAGCCGGAAAGCTCCCGGACTTCCCAGCTGGAACTCCGAGGACCCTCTGCTGTGCTTCGGAAGGGGGGTCGGGACCAGGACCGAGCTTCGCGGAGCCCACCATCGCGGCCCGAGGGGCGCTGCTGAGTGGGGCACAGAGCAAAGCCGTGCGCCTGCCTTCTGTGGCCGCGGGCACTCGGTCGCCCCGTCACCCCAGGTGAGTAGGGGGGTTACGGGGGGGGGCCTGGAGGAGCGGGCTGAGTTGCCGTTGCGCACCCTGGCGGCTGCTTGGGGACCCAGCCTCCCCCACAGCCCAGTTGGTCGCCGCCGGTCGCGCTGCGGAGGTCGGGGGCGGAGAGGAGGCGGTGGCCGCCCCCACAGGGAGGGGCGCCTGGAGTGCGCGAGCCGCGGCTGCAGGGACTGGCTGGCTGCAACGCTGTGGCGGCGGCGGCTGCGGGGACCCGGACTAGGACCCCAGGGACGGAGGGAGGGGGCGAGGGCCAGGCCAAGGGCAGCGGGACCAGTGGAGAGAGCTGCGGCTTCAAAGAAAGATGAGCTGGTGAGTGGGCGCCCTGGGCGCAGATTTTTTTTTTTTTTTTTTTTTTTTTTTTATGCTTCCCTTGCAGACTGTGGGGACAAAAGCCCGGGCAGGGGTCCGCAGAGCCCGAACCGTACAACCCTAGCGTACTCTGTCCCTCATTGTGCATGACGATGTGGGGACGAGGGCTCGTGGGGAAGGGGTGCCCAGTAAGGGTGACGGCTCCAGAGTGGTTGTGGCGAAAAGGCAGGATTTAATTAAGGGTCCCGAAGGCAACTTTCGCGGAAACTCTAGATTGCTTAGGCAGAGATCTGGATCCCGGAGAAGGAGAAGGTCCACAGCTGGATCCTGAGGATTATGGGACTCCTAGAGGACCTTTCTGAATTAGGCTTCTAGCTGTACTTTGTTTCCAGAGTGAGGCGGCAGAGTGAGCCTCCGGACCGAGATTCTCACCAGGAGCCTTTGATTGCGATCCAGCTACAGTTTCCCTAAACGTAGATAGTGTGGTAGTCTCTTTGCCCTTAGTGATGGCAGCTGCAAGTCCTGGAATCATTTCGACCCTCTGTTTTACTAGCTCCCTACACGGCAGGGAGCAGCTGAACTGTTCTTGGTGGTGTGTTCAGTAACTTTGCCCTAGCTATCAGCACTGAAGCACCAAGGACCTCACCAACTCCCGCCACCGCCAGGAAATTAAAAGGCTGACGGGCTGTCCCTTCCCGGATTGGGATTTCCTGTTTGGAAAAAAGCTTTACAAGTCCAACCTCCTTCCAGCGGTTCCTCTTTTACCTTTCTCACTTAAAAGAGGGGAAGACTCCTGCAGCCTTTTATGTGGACAGGCTAGGGCTGGAAATTCTTTAGCCCGGCCCAGCCCTCTTCCCTGGAAGTCTTCCTTTTGTGGTTCTGAAATATCTCAAGAGTTCTAGGACGCACAGCTAGTCATAGCTAGTCGCAGCTGTGAGGGGTCTAAAAGAGACATAAAATGTGGAGTCCGTTAGTATAAATATTTGCCAGCCACATTTCCCTCCATGTGTAAGTTACAGATGTAAATTTTCAACTATGATCTTCTAACTAAGCTTCCAACGTGGGCTTAATTTGGACGTTTGAGATTTTTTTTCCTCCTCTGGGCTTCAAACGCCTGAATTTAGCTGGGAGGCTCCAAATATGGTTCACAGTTCCATAGGGTTAAACTTTTGCCCTTGGAGCACTTGGATTCTTTGTTCCTGGTAGGATAGCAACAGAGTAGTTGGATGAGGGATAAATAAACCTTTAGAGTAGCCCACTATTTTAACAGAATATGCCTGGTGCAATTGGCTTCAATTGTGTAAATATTTGTTTGAATAAAGAGCTAGGATTCTCTGAAAAGTAACAGTTGTGACTTTCGAGGTTCCCTTTTCCCATCTTGACTTAGTTGTTTAAAAGGTTTTTATTTATTTATTTTTCCTGGTAAATTTATTGTGGGATTTAAACATTACATATAATTAAGAAACTGAACAATGTCTCCCAACCTTGACAAAGGCCTTTAAAGGGGAAGAGAGTTGAGTTTTTGCTTTTAGCTAATGTAGCTTTTACTCCTGAGGCAGGGAAGTTTGCAAATCCTAGCTCTCTCCCCAACGGCCAAATGAGATGTTTGGTTAAGAGCAGTCATCATGGAAGTCAATTTTCAGGCTTCAATCCGATTCCCTGCAGCTGGCAGCTGCTGTTCTTTGGGGGTAAGAATGATGGCAGAGATGTCTGCTGGTTCCTTTTGGGGCAAGCCAGAAAAGCTAGATAAGAAGGTGAGTGAAGATTTAACTCATCTCTCCAACAACTCTGGCCAAAGTTGACCACTAGCTGCATTCCCAGGAGAGGGAAGAAAAAGCCAATGTTGATTTGATCAAACTCTGCTTTTCACTACTTCTGTCAGCATTGAAGGCTCTAACTAAGCATGATGGGTTGTGGAGTATAATGAAGAAATCTCATCAGGAGTCTTGATTAGTTTTGCGTAATTTTAATTATGGTTAGGGTTGTGGTTATGGTGGTTGATCTTACAGGATGCTACATTTCAGCCACTGGCAGAGATGTAGTCCCACAGGTGACAGGGAAAGACAGGAGCCTTTAGACATTTCCCAAGAACACTTGTGCTTTATAATGTGTCGCTAAATTTCTCAGTCCTTAATGATTAGATGTGGGCATGCCAGCCATTTGAAACACAAGCATCTTCTGAGTGATGTCTTCTGTCTTACAGCCCTGTAATGTATTTTAGCAGTAGTTCTCAGGAGGAGGAGGTAGCGTCCAGTCTGAAGGGAATACTGGCATAGTGCATTTTGGTTTTCACAGCAGAGGGTAGGAAAATGCAATCAGTGCAGTGAATAGAGATCTGGGATGCCATTAAATATTCTGCAAGGTCTAGAACACACAGAGAACTATCCGGCCCAAGCCCTATTCTAGAGCATTTCCCCAGGTCAGCCAGATGTTAGCAGATTAGGGATTTAATTTAATTTGGATCCTCACAAAATTTACTTAACACTTGTTGCTCAACACAGACCATGTCCTCAAAGCCTTTACACCTGCAGTGACTCCTCCTGTCCCCAGCATTAAGAGCCTTAATACACTGTAGGGATGAAGGAACTTGCTAGGTTTTCTTGATGCTTTTGAATTGGCTTAAAGTTGAGTTGGAGCACAAGGGACCTGGGTGATCACTAAGTTCAGTTCTCATTTCATAGGTGATATGCATTTAAAAGGCTGGTAAGACCTTGAATGAGTTAGGGGAAGACACAGCTCTAGTTAGAACCTGCGATTAGAGAATTTAATAATTGATATTTAGGCAAGCCAGATTTAAAAATAAAGAAACAATAACAAACTAAAAAACAAAAACAAAACAAAAATAAAACAAAACAAAAACCCCAAAACGTGGACTTGACCCTTTGTGAGAGTTTAGCAATACCATTCCTCATGAGAAAATGTACTCCTGGATGAGGGCAGTGATGTAAGCCTTGGTGACTATGGAGCATATGCCTGGGTGTGTGTGACCTGTGACACCACTTCTGAGGCCTGCACTATCTTTTCCGTGTCAAAGTGAGCAACAGATGGTCCCACAGACATAGCAGATGCTGCCTTTGAATGCAGGTACAAAACAGAGCATCTGAGGTTTCCCTCCTTTGCCCTCTGCTCTATGTATTAGGATCAGGGCACATGAATGGATAGGGTTATCTTAGACAGAAGGGAGAGGGAGAAGCCTCCTGAGCATGGAGGGAAAAAGATGCCTGGCATCTATGGAAATGAGCTAGCTTTGGAGTAGTTGGTGAGTGGGTGGGTAGGTGGGAGAGATCCATAAACTGATGAGTGGGTATATACAGTGCATTCAATTATATCAAACTCAGATTAGAAATCTGAAGACGATTCAAGCTTGACTATTTGGGGCAAGTTGGGCAAAATAATTCCTGGAGTAAAAGGAACCTTGGAAATCTTACCAGGCTGGCATGTATCTCAATTGGTAATATGCTTGCCTAGCAGGCATGAAGCCCTAGGTTTGGTTCCCAGATAGAAGCAGGTGTGGTGGTAATTATAGTCATATCTGGTGGTAGAAGACGGAGGATCAGGAGTTCAGGGTCATACCTGAACATAGCAAGCTTAAAGGTAGCCTGGGCCAAAACAGACCCTATCACAAACAAACAAACAAAACACTTAAGGTCTTATTTGCAGCTTGGTAGGTTCCCACCTGTAATCTCAGGATTAAAGAGGCGGAGGTAGGAGGATTGCTTTGAGTTCAAGGCCAGCCTAGCTTATTGTCTTAGTTACTGTTCCATTATTGTGAAGGGACGCCATGACCACAACTACTATTATAAAAGAAAGCATTTAATTAGGGGGCTTGCCTGCAGTTTCAGGGGGTTAGTCCATCATCATGGTGGGAAACTGGTAGGCATGGCACTGGAGCAGTAGGTGAGAGCTTTACATCCTGATCTACAGGCAGAAGGCAGAGAGAGAGAGAGAGAGAGAGAGAGAGAGAGAGAGAGAGAGAGAGAGAGAGAGACCGAGCTTGGTTGGCATGGGCTTTTGAAACCTCAAAGCCCACCCTAAGCCACACACTTCCTTCACCAAGGCTCCATTTCCTAATCGTTCCTAGCAGTTCATCAACTGGGAACCAATATGTATGAGCCTATGGGGGCCATTTGCATTCACATCACTGGAGTTATATAGCAAATACTAGAACAGAGCTAGGCAGGGTGAGACTCTTTCTCAAAAGACAGAATTCACTTATCTGAAACCATTGCCCAAGACTTGCACATGAATTGGTTGTGACACAACAGAAGAAACTTTCTGACTTCTGCTTCACATCATACCTTGCACGGTATAGTTTCTACTACTATTCCATCTGTTTTCCTAGTGATAGAGAAACTGGTAGTAATACAAGGCTGTTGTTAATTTCTTGTTAGAATTTAATAGCTATGATATTACTGAGTGGCTCCATTTCTAGAATAAAATGACCTCAAGGAGTTTCTTTCATCTGTTGTTATTCTTATGCTGCTTTGCTTCTGGGAAAGGGCTCATTCTGTAGCTCAGACTGGCTTGGAACCTACTTTGAACCCCAGGCTTACCTCAGACTCCCCATGATACTGAAATCACAGGCATGAACCGCCCTGCTTATCCTCAGTGAGATTTGGGGTATCAGAAAAGTTGTACCAGTATGGCCTTCTCAGCTACAAATGGTAACACCCACTAACTAGTTTACATTCCTAGGGTTAGACATTAGACCTGTGGTTATGGATTCAAGTCCTGGGTGCTAAGTGGTCCTTCTGATCCTCATATCTGGGAGGTTTGGTTGATACAGGAAAGGTTTTGGGGTGCCTTTCCCTGGGGGACATGAGAGCTCCACATACTTTTAAGGCATGGTCCTATGTTGGCAACTTGCCAAGAGGTGCATCTCAAAGGGAAGCATATGGAAACATTTAGGAATAACTCTGAAAGGACAGACTCTCTGGAGATCTGCCCCCTGCAGGCTCTGCACTAGAGGGAGGTAGCAACCCTTTCTTCTCCCTGTCCATCCGGTCATTCTCTTTACCTCCTTCCCCAGCAGTGATATCCTGCCACGATAGGGATAGGAAACTTTAATAATTAAAACAAGAAAGTTAATGGCTGAAAATATTTCCTAGGATTTGAAGAATGTGTCTCTTGTCTTTTGAAAATAAAAAAAGCCAAAGAGGGTAGTTCACATTTTCAAATCCCTTCAGCATAAAGTTTACTAAGCAAGATTTTGTGTTTGTCTCATTCAGGAAATTAATCTTCCAGGGTTAATTGGCAAAATAGATATGTCTATGACATTTAGGGATGCTTCTTACACATCACTGAAAAACAGCTATGTGTTGTATCAACTATAAAGGCAAGATTTTTAAAGCATTCTGGCAATCAGTGGTCAGGGAAAGAAACCCAAGAGAAAAAATCATCACATGGAGGTGTGGGAATGCCAAGGCCTTCAGAAGCTTCATGGGGGAAAAAAGATAAATAACATGAGATAATGGGCCAAACTATATAGATGGCTTTAATATATGTAAGAACTATTTCTGAAATGTGCACAGTAGATTTTAGATGAAGTGTGTTTCCTTATCTGTACAAGCCAGTATTTAGTATTGCTACCATAAGCAGGGTCAGCATTTTCTAAGATCTACTGCTGTACAGGTCAGTACAAGCTGGTGTTTATCATCTTAGAATGGTTATTTGCATACTGCTAGTGACTTCTCCAGATTGGCAGTGTGATGGATGAATTAGCTTATCAAATAACGAAATGGGGGAAGTTACCTGCAGATAAAAGTGATGGAAACCAGCTCCTTTATTCTTTTGACCAACTCAGCCCCAGTGTGAGTAGCCAAGAGGTATTCAAAAGGGTCGGAAAGAGGTGTCTGGCTGCCACACTGCTTGCATCATTGCTGAAGTGGGTTTTAAAAAACAACTTAAGATTTATTAAGGAAATTTCAAGACATAGGAATGCAGACAAAATGTGCCTTGCGTACGATGCCGAATCAGCTTCTATGCTATATTGCATTAACACAATTCTGACCAGAACTCACCGTGTTGTGCCGAGATGATTTCCCATGCCCTTGGCATGCTGTAGGGAGCAGAGCCCGAGAAAGCTTTGCCCACTTAGGTAGCTGCTATCTTATCACTAAAACATGCCTGTGTTCTGTGGTCATTTCCATTTCCTGCATTATGTAACAGGCACTCCTGGGGGATTTAACCAGTAACCTTTGGGAGTACAGAACCTTGGGGCGCAAGGAATGTCTAGTTCACTCTCAGCATTTCAAACATTGGCAAACCTCTGCTTCAACAAGATGGGGACAGCTGAACGACTCAGTCCCTATATTATTCCTCTTAGTTGGTGGACACGGAAAGAGGACTGACCTCCTGGCTCGCGTGCATGTCCTTGGCAAGCTGTCCAGTGTTCTTTGTACTGGATTAGCCATTATAATAAAAATAACATCTGAAAGTAACCATTTCCTTTATTAGGTCTTCTGGGTAGAGTTATAAAAAAAAAAACAGCATTGAGGGCCTGGAGAGATGGTTCAGCAGTTAAGAACACTTGGTGACTTTCTGGACAACCAAGTACCCACATCCCAGTACCCATAGCAACTGGTTCACATCTATCTTAACTCCAGCTCCAGGGGTTCTGACACCCTCTTCTGGTTTTCTTAATCATGTGCACACCACGTGTCTTAGATAGTCTCTCTCCCCCCCCCATTCCCTTCTCTCTCTCTCTCTCTCTCTCTCTCTCTCTCTCTCTCTCTCTCTCTCTCTCTCTCTCTCACACACACACACACACACACACACACACACACACACACACACGCGCGCGTAAAAATAAAAGTAAAAGGTTTTGAAGAAAACCTCGCTGATTAAAAGTAAATTGAACTTAGTCAATTGTTTACTGATCTTTATAGAGTTAGGGTTTCCCCCTTTCTTACAGTGAGGGGTCTAAAGGCAGGTTGTAAAAGAGAAAAAATGGGTGTCTTACAACACCTGCTCAGCATAGTCAACAGTTAAAGTAATGACGAAATTACATCACCAGTGTAACTTTTTGCTGTGTAGTGTCATTGTGAGCCTCACAGTGATTTTTCTTTTCTGAAAAAAATTAACTAAGGGGGTTGAGGTTGGGGAAGGGTGAGGTGTATGGGTGTCTGCTTGTCATGGTGTGCATACAGAAGCCAGGAAATGACTCTGAAACCGTTCTCTGCTCTCTCTTTTCAACTTGGCTGCAGGGACTTTTACCCACTGAGCTCTGTCACTGGCCCACAGGGTGACATTTTGCTCAGCTGACCTTTTGCATGCTGGTGTCAAATAAGATTAAATTCCCTTGTGATGTGGGTCTGGCTGTATGTGTGATGTTCTCAGAGATGAAGTCAACTATTTGTGTATTTCACAAAATGCGTCTCTACTATTAAGAAGAACACAACCATCCTTCTAAAGCTCATCTACCTCAGTCCTTGAGTTAACAGGAAAAACATGTGGCAGTGGTAGAACATTGGTGAGCATGCTTAAAGCAAGCCTTAGATCTGATCTCTCAGCCCAGGGGTAGGGTGGCATTAAAAACATTCCAACTGTGGAAGACATCACTGACTTCCATTTGTTTCTTCTCCTAGAATCTACTATTCTCTGACCAGATCATAGTATTGGGTAAATTTTAGTCTGGGGAATGTTATTTGGGAAAATCAAATATTATTCTTAAGGGGATGTATTTCAATCATTGGGGCTGGGGGCAACGAAGGCTGGATGGGAAGGTTGCCATGGATACAACTTTCAGTTGAAGTCCATAGACATGGCAAGGTATGTCATAGGATGTCTATGTCATCCGAGGTTCATGTGCTTTCTTGAAAGTAGCTTCGATTGCAAGGGATCAGACTGGAGGGCAAGAGTACAGCCTGTGCACAGTGATGGCCTCTCTCTCCAGTTAACACCCCAGGGCTCTCCACGTCTCTAGCGTCACCTTCCCAGGGTGATCACACAATGGAGGAGGATTTGTCTGGGTTCATGGGGGACTCGGCCAAAATCACCTAAACCCAGGATGAATTGTACCCATAAGCAGGAAGACGTAACTTTTGGAGATGTTCGATTTCATCTGGATAAATGTTAGAAATCCTTCTCTTGGATGAAATCGGTTTGGGGTTTCAGTTGAAAAACCCTAAAAATACTGGTCTGTGGCTTCCTACCCAAAGAAGAGCCCCATCTTCTGAGAAGGAATAACAGGATTTCTTTGGTTTATTATGCCTATTTATTTCTCTGGGTGAGGAGTTGGGGGAGGGCATGCTAGTGTAATGTCATACATGTAGGAGGTCTCTTCCTACCCTGTGGCCTTGGAGAGCAAGTACTTAGACTTGCCAGTGAGTGCCATTATCCACTGGACCATCTTGTCAGCCCAAGGAAGAGAATTTAAAAATCTACAAAGCATATCAACCCCTTTCTTAGCATAAATAGGCTAACTTTTTTTTTTTTTTTTTTTTTTTTTTGGAGGCTGGAACTTTTTAGAATACTGAAGGTTTGGCAGTTTCTGTGGATATTTGTACATTTTAATTATCTAAAGCAATGGATTTATTGTTCTTTTTTAAAACGTATATTTTGTGTGTGTGGTGTGCTGTTTGTGATATATTGTATGTGTGGCAAACATACGTGTTTGTGTGTGTACTTGTGTGTGGAAAATAAAGATCAACATCATCTTAAATTGCTCTCTACTTTTGGATCCACTGAACCTGGCTGGAACTCATCTGTTCAACTAGGTTTTCTGCACAGTGAGCTGCAGGAACCCACTGTGTTCATCCCCTACCCCTATCAGTCGGGATGCAGAATTACACCACTGACCAGCTTTCACATGGATGCTGGGATCTGAAGAGTAAGCACTTTACCATACCAACTGAACAATCTCCCCAGCCCCTGTCTGTTTTCATTTTCATGATGTAGTCCAGGCTCCCCTATGGAGCCTAGGCTGACAACAAGCTTAAGATCCTCCTGCCTCTTATTCATCACCTCCTGCTTGTGGCAATGGTTTTTATTTGGGCACAGATGTTGCTGGAATCTAGGTATTCTATCTAGCATCATCTTGCAAGTATCTTTAATAGAATGGCCTACTTATTTATAATCTTGACAATGCATTTGCTTTCAAATTTCTCCTGGATACTTTAAAAAGAAATCATCTTTGAAAGAGTTGGATTTAGTATAATAAGCTAGTATTCATGCAAGCTGCTGAGACCCATTCTTCTTTTGTATAGAGTAAGCCATTATAATTTATTTCAGTATAGAGATTTCATTTTTATTTACTCTGGCTCCAGTATATTTATTTATATTTTATTTTATTTGCCCTTTTTATTTTTATCTTCTTGGAAAAAATATTTTATTATGGAAAATTTAAATATACACAAAACATAAAACACATATTAAAAGTGTACTATAGTGAGAGCTGGGTGTGATGGTGCACACCTTCAATCCCAGCACTCTGGAGGAAGAGGCAAGGAGATCTCTGTGAGTTTGAGGCCAGCCGGGTCTATAAAGTTGAGTTCCTGTACAGCCAGGGGTGTTGCACCGAGAAACCCTGTCTTGAAAAAACAAAAACAAAACAAAAAGTATACTATGGTGAACCTGACACCTAGAGCCCAGATTGTTCATATTTGTTAATTTGGTTTCATTTGGAGACCCCATTTTCCCCCAGAGTGTGGAATGTTACAAACCATGTTCCAGACACCTAGGTTTTCATCCACATATAATTTGCACTGTAACTCTAAGCAATCTTAATTTTTAAAAAAAAAAATATTGTAGCTTTGAAAATAGCAATGCATCTGATTCTCAGTCAGCATTCAAATTCTGGTTGTCTCAGACATTTTTCAAGCAGATGCTGTGCTGCACGTAGGATGCAAACTATACACATCCATTGTGTTTCATTGGTATGTCTCTTGAGTCCTTAAACCTAGAATAGCTCCTTTTCATGACTGGATTTTTTCCTCCATTATGACTGAACACATGATTTTTGTTTTGGACCTCCCCCCCACCATTACTTCCAGTGTTCTAGAATTAAGTGAATGCATTTTTGTGGTGAGATTTTGTTGCTATTGTTTTTGAGATATCTCACTCTGTAGACCCCGATGGCCTTCCTTGCTGGGATTACAGGTGTGTGCTGTCATAAGTGGTCTTTAGTGTTTTTAATAGAGCATTCTTTTGGGCCAGATTGTTTAGCAGGGAAAGGTGTTTACCTTTACCAAGTTGTCCTCTGACTTCCCCATGCAGTAGCAGCTTGTGGAATGTGCACCACCCCAGCACATCCTGCTTGGACGCATACAAACAGCAACAACCAAAAGAACATTCCTTTGTTCCTTGTGATTTCTATAATGAAGGACAGCATACTTCTAATTTGAATAGTCTTGAACTTGAATTTATTATACAGTTCCCATTGAATGCAGATTGTCTTTCCACATATTGCTAAAACTTCTTTAAGAACTGTTTAAACACACATGGGAGTCTAATTAATGAAACGTCCGTCTTGATAATTTAGGTAAAACTTGGCATTTTGCCAGTGGGAGGGAACTTCAGTGACCCTCCCCCCCTCTTTCTGAGGCTGAATCTGCTTTCTGCCCTCCTCCCCCACTACAAAGACTTATCACAGGGAACAGCAGCCAAATTCCACAGATAGTCTAAAGAATGTTGTGAAGTTCCTGCAGACAAGCATTTTATTGAAGGGACTAGCACAAAAACTCTTTAAAAAAAAATCTCATAATTGGCGTTGCAGCCCTTTGACTTGGCCTTCTAAGCTCTCAAGCGTTCCCAGGAATTGATAAACTACAACAATCCAGACTAGCTTCTGATCCGGGAAAGTGCCTTACTTGAAGTACGGACATTTGCTCTTGACTGTGATGCTGGTAGACACTTAGGGCACCATCTGCTGTGTTTATGACAGCGTTTAGTACAACTAGGCACCCAGAGGGAGCTGGAAGGAGTGGTAGCCTGAGGCTAGGCTCCTTTCTGGAGACTAGAAGGAACTGAACTTTCCTTTTCCCTTGGGGCCTGGTTTCTTCTATCTCTAATCAGTCTTATCATCATCTCCCATATCTCTCCATGCCTTTCTCTTCCTTGTAGAGTCAGGTGGGATCTTTTTCTCTTTCCTTAGTGATCATTCTTCTTTTAGATGGCTTTAGAAAATGATAAAGTTAAGGCAAAAGAAAGAAACTCCATAGTCAATGTTCTGAGATGTCACCTGAGCATTCTGACCCCTGGTGGCCCCAACTCTTCTAAACATTGGCTATGCCTAAGGATGCTTCAAGTCTGGCTTCAGAAGCATCATCTCTGCATGTTACAACAAAGGCTTTGTGTATTTTAAGCTGCTGTGGATATGTGGACAATGAGTTCTTGTGTGTATGTGTATACACGCTAAGGTTTGCAGCTGTCTGTTGTAATAGGTACAGTCTTCTAGAGTAAAAAAAGATCTTTGTTCACTCATTAAAAATACACACACACACACACACACACACACACACACACACACACACACTTGGAACTGCTTTTCTTGGATCTTTGTGAGACAAAGAAGCCTCTTCTTTGGAGATCATCAGCTTACCTATGTGAGTCTAGTGATTAACAGTTATTTTGCCCAAACAGTTAGACCCTTGAGCAAAGAATGGGATACAAAGGGGAAGGGTTGGAATCCATTTGTTGAAGAAAACAGAACAATAAGAGTACTAGGCAGGACAGAGGTGACACATGCCTCTAATCCCAGCACTCAGGAGGCAGAGGCAGGCAAATCTCTGAGTTTGAGGCCAGCCTAGTTTACAGAGTGAGTTCCAGGACAGCCAGGGTGTTGTTCAACTCTTAGATGGTCTTTTAATAAAAATCTAGAGCCAGATACTAGGGTGAAAGCTGAAAGATCAGAGAAGCAGAATAAGCCACAGCCAAACTCACCTCTTCAACTCCTCAGACAGTCCTGTTTCCACGAATTCTCAGACTGAAAGCCTCTGAGTCCTCATCTGAAAGGGCCTCAGCTGAACTGCTTTAGTTCCTGTTTCCTCACCCCTTATATACCATTCTCCACCCTGCCATCAATTCCTGGGATTAAAGGGATGTGTGCTTCCTAGTACTGGGATTAAAGGTTTGTGCCACCACTACCTGGCTCTGTTCCCACTGTGGCCTTGAACTCATAGAGATCCAGATGGGTCTCTGCCTCCTGAGTGATAGGATTAAGGGTGTGTGCCACCACTGTCTGGGCTCTATGTCTAATCTAGTGACTGGCTCTGTCCTCTGATCCTCAGGCAGGTTTATTAGGGTAGACAATGTATCACTACATCAGGGCTACACAGAGAAACACTGTCTCCAAAACCAGAGAGAGAGAGAGAGAGAGAGAGAGATTGATTGATTGTCTACTAACACATTTTTTTTTTTTTTATCCTTTGTCCTGGGATATAAAATCATGATCATGGAGGAGGGGTTTGAAGGAATAGGCATTAGAAAGCCAGAATGAGTGAGCCAGATATTGGTTGTAGTATTAAGGCAACTCCACGTAGTTAAAAAGGAGGTTTATTTTGTGGGGTAACTTACAAGCAAAGGGATAGGTTACAGGGTCCGGGAAGGGTGTAGCACAGTCCAGCAGTGTTCTCTGGAAAACTCTGCTTGCTTTACCTCCAGCGTCCAGGATCCAGGAACCAAGAGAGCCAGCACATCCGGATCTTGGGTCTTAAGGGCTCCTGTCTCGGCCCCAGTTACCGAAGCCTCAATGGGGGGTAGTACTTTCAGGTCAAAGCCAGAACAGCTACCCACTCCAGAGGAGGAGTTTGAAGGAATAGGGATTAGAAAGCCAGCATGAGTGAGAAGCAAAGCCAGGTCCTGTGGAGACTGAGACAACAATGGGAAGGTCCAGGCTCCCCCTGTGGTAGAAGACAGCAGCAGCTACCAGGAGAGAGGGCCTGGCGTGTTTGCTAGAAAGCTGGGGAGTAGGGGTGGGAGGGGGAGGGCGTTTACAGATGGCTGGGGGGACATGCGGAGAGGTGAGGCTTGTTTTCAGAGATGGAGAAGTCTGAGAAGGGTTCAGGGTCAAGATTAATTGTTTGTAAAGTAGGAATGCTTGTTTGCAGTAGGGGAACTGAGAAGACCAGAGGCTTAATGGAGAACAAGGGATGTTAGGCAGGTTCTGCATTCTGAAAGGGGACTAGGGGAGGGAGGCAGTGTTTGTCCCTGAGGCTTCTAATTAGTCCACCCATCCTCACGTTTGAGGTCATCAGGAGAAAGACAGGGAGGCCTCTCTCTCTCTCTCTCTCTCTCTCTCTCTCTCTCTCTCTCTCTCTCTCTCTCTCTCTCTCGCTCCCCCTTATAAAGCATAGGTCCTGTGTTTAAAATAGATTTCCCAGCTTTTCCCTTCAGTCCTCTCAAAGTATCCCCCCAGGCCCTATCAACTGCCATTGGTTGCCACAGAAATACCCCACGGAACTCCTGTGAGGAATGACATGGCTTCTGAGGGACTTCTTAACTGGCCCTGAATTCAATTACATGTCATCAATACACGCTTTAATCCCAACAGTGCCATATCGTAAACATCGGCGCTGACAGTTAATCCTGCCTGTGGACCTACCAGCGTGCTGGAGAGCCCCAAATACCAGGCACCAACCACCGCCTACCACAAAATACAAAGGAGCAGCCCCTGCCCCACCCCCAGCTCCAGAGCTCTAGCAGGACACAGTGTGGACTCAAGCCATCATATTAGGGACATTTTAGTCTACACCTTGCAGACTTTTACCGTTGGCTTTCCTAAAGTTGCTTCTGTTCACCAATAGCACGGCACGGTTTCCGCTTCTCTATAGTTACCTTTGCGGCATTTCTGGGGCTAATTCCTGTTGTACTGGGTGATCCTCAGAAGTGTTTATACACAGCCATGTAAAAAGACGTGCCGCTACTGTGTATCGTAGGAGTCCTCCAAAGTCACTTACTTGGGTGGAACCAGCTGGATGGGTGGTTGCACCTGTCAGCCAGACGTGAAGTCCTCTTCTGTAGCGCAGTGCAGTAAGCACTTTGTTTTAAAAAGTGTGGCTTTCCAGGTGTGCCTTCTTTCGCTGAAAAGGACAATCCACACAGCCCTGGTGATGGCCATGTTGTAACTTCACTATTGGACAGCTACGGTTTGAGTGAGATGAGCTTCTTTGTCATCCGGTGTGAACGGAACCAGAGAACTCGCTTAAAAACAGTTTAAACCATACCGCAGAGAAGCGACTCTCTGAAGAAATGTTTAACAACCTTCCTTCAGAACGCTTGCTGAAGCAATTTTTTTTCCTTCAGGGGAAAAAGTGCTGTGGTTTTTCTGTAACATCTTTCAAAAGACTGCGTCCTGACTTTCTAGCGTTTTTTCTGATTGACAATAAGATGAATGTGTGTTTTAGGTGGAAAAATAACAAGGGAACTGGAAGGATTAAATTTATGGCTCGGAAAGTAAATGCAAACGTTCCAACACACATTAGCTTCTTTCCTGTTTAGACTTCCCCGAGTTGTCCTTGCTCTCAGATGGGCACCAGATGCATTCTTTCCTGCTCACAGACCTTCTGTGGCTATGTATAGAGGGGTGCGTGGAACCATCACATCCCTTGGGCCTGTTTTGCTTTCCCAGTAACACAAGGCAGGGATCTCACAGTTTCACCGAGACCTGGTCTTTGTTCACATAAAATGTTCAGGAAACTCCAAATAAACACAGCAGCACTGAACATAAAGACGGCTGTAAACCCAGGATTTTCTTCAGCTCTTTTCGTACGTGTTTGCTGCCTCTCTGCTTTCTCTTGCTTGTACTGCTTTGGCGAGGTCCGCTTGCAGCCTCTTTGTCTTTTTCTCCCACTGGCCCAGCTCTGCCTCTTCTTTCCTTAAACCCAACTGCAGTCTCGGATGCATTGTGCCTGCAGTCATATCCTCAATGGCTTGAGGAATTACTCAACACATTCCCACTTGGGTCTCTATCCCTGCCTCTAAGGCCCTTGCCCATACCCTACCCCCACCCCCCATTTCAAGTGCATTACTGATTACCGGCCTGCAGTGCCTACATATTTCCTATTTCTAGGCCTCTGTTCATGGGATCACACCTCACATGAAGAGTGGCCTGGAAGCAGGAAAGGAGAGTGGTGTCTACAGCTATTGCTCCTCATGGAGTTAGACATACATACCACCTGTTGGGCTGATTTCCTTTAGGGTTGAGTTGGTATTCAGGTCCAAGAGATACTAAGTTCAGGTAAATACACATATGTATTCAGCTAGGCAGACCAATTCCATTTCAAGGAAAATGAATGAATTCCATATCAGTATCTGATGATACATCTTTGAAATTAATGTATTTGTTATTTTTCGTCCCCGAGACAGAATACCGGACAGGAATCCACTGAGGGAACGGTGGGTGTGTTTTGGCCTGCTGTTTGAGGGGATACAATCCATCACAGCAAGGAAAGCATGGCATAGGACTGAGAAACTGCTGGTCCCATTTATCTGTGGCTGGGAAGCAGTGAACCAGCAGTGGGGCACCCCCAAATCTTTTCCACAGTGATATACTTCCTCTACCTCCTAAAGTCTCTACAACCATCCCAAACGGAGCCACTTCTGGTGAATGCGTGTTCAAACACACCAGAATCTGATCAAGTTAAAGACAAGATGGTGTCGGGCGGTGCACACCTTTCATCTCAGCAGGAGGCAGAGGCAGGTGGATCTCCGTGAGTTCAGGCCAGCCTGGTCTGCAAAGCGAGTTCCAGGACAGCCAAGGCTGTTGCACAGAGAAACCCTGTCTTGAAAAACAAAAACAAAACAAACAAACAAAAAAAAAAACCAAGACAAACATAACAAAACCAAGATAGTACTGCATTCTAATATTTTTATGCCAGATTATTGTCAAGAAGTCAAAATACATACAGTGTAAGTTGATATGGAATCACTAGTAATATTACCCCTCCAGATAAAATCAGTGGTAACTTTTGGTGTGGGTTTTTTCAGTCTATTGCTCCTGCTATGGGAAGAGGGTAAGCACTGGGGGCAAAAGATGCTGCTTTTATGGGGAATAACTGTGCAACAGCAAGAAGTATAAGATTTGGAATATGCATGAAGAACAATGCTGATTGGCTTTGTTGACAGCTGCAATGGAGAAGGAGAAGAGACAGAGACCATGATGACTCTCCAAATTTTCACCTGAGTACTGTAAGAAAACTATCAGCTGTGCACATTATATGCACAGGAGGTACCTGTGTTTATAATCAGGGTTTATGGATGTATTTATGAAAACTAACTACACTCATTGAATATCTTAATGCATATTATGTGACTATACTTTATAGTATAAAATATACCTTAAATGTAGTGTTAAATGATTGTACATCTTTCCAAACATCCCTGGACATTTAGGTTGTTTTTTTCCTATATAATAAATAACACTGAAAGTCTTCAGGATCCATTTCTTTTCTTACTTTCTTAGTCCTGAAATATTTAAGTTGGGAGAACTGGCCAACACATACTGAAATTTCAAATTGGCAAACTGAAAAAGACCAAGGCTCGGGGTTGTCTTACTTTCACTCCTTCGGAGGAGCGAAACTAGCAGTCTCTCAAGCCAGACTGGTATTGCCACCAAGGTTGGAATTGGAAGTAACTGACATGGGCATTTGGGAAAAACCAACACTGGCCACAGACAATGAAGGACTTGGTAAGAGCCAGACAGCAGGGCCACTGGGAACCAAATTTTAGGTATAACTTCAGTGCTCTATTTTTTTTTTTTTTTTTTTTTGCTACACTTTGTACTCAGTACAAGCAAGAGAAAGCAGAGAGGTAGCAAATACATATGAAAAGAGCTGAAGAAAATACACCATTTTAGAGCTGGAGAGGTGGCTCAGTGATTAAGAGCACTGGCTGCTCTTCCAGCGGTCCTGAGTTCAATTCCCAGCCACCACATGGTGGCTCACAACCATTTGTAGTGAGATCTGGTGCCCTCTTCTGGTATGCAATACATGTATGCAAAACACTGTATACATAATAAATAAATAAATCTTAAAACAAAGTGCATTTTAACCTTTATCCACATAGAGCTTTGGAGGATAGTGAATCCAATGTAGAATTTCTTGAGGGAAAGACTTTAGCTCTGTATAGGCCACAGCCTGTGAGTACGAAGCAGTTCCATGCTGAGTTGTTTGAGTTTGCCCAGGGAATCTGAGGCTAAGCAAAGAGAATGAAGTCTTCCCTCTACAGTATGAGGATAGGCTTGATTGAAAAACGTTTTGAGGCTTTTGCCTATCGAACAATGGGAGTTAGTGGGTAAATATAAGATAAAAATTCTAGACATAATCTTTTTCATCAAGCATTAGTCTCTGAGGTGCCTGAGGGCTAGAGGAAAGTCTTAGCCCCTATTAACATTATTTATTACTTATTAACATTAAATTGTGTTTTTCCTTTGTTAGTATCTAAAATAGTTTCTATCACTCAGAAATAAAAGCCTTTTCATTTTCAGTGCTAGTTTTAATTCGAGGATATTTTCATAGATTAAAACTTTAAGTCAATGTTTGAACTAAAACCCAAAACATATACTTATTTTTGGAAAAATATTTACTCACGGAAGATACTATCTTATGTTGTCTCTTGAATGATGGGTGGAGTGTGATAGGTAGACCAGAAGGCTCAAAGTGTTTCTGTTAGAGAAGAGGGCTCACTACCAAGAGAGCACAGCACATTAAGGGTACCAAGGGATTTGAAGAATAGAATAGTTTTAAATAGGCCACTTTGACCATGTGGCATCAATCTTGGGAACACCTTTGCTCCACTATCTCTTGCCTCTTTCTGATGAGCCCAGGAGCTTCCAGCTTTGCACTTAAGAAGTGAACTTCCAACTCATCCCTCCAAAAGAACCATATGCTGGATCAGTGTGTAACATAAATCATCTTCCCCGGTCAAGATGCAGATTTTGTTTCTTCAGGACTGAGACAGTAATGAGTCTAGCAGAAACATCTAAAGGAAAAGCTATTGAATGATTCTTTAAGGCATAGGCAAAGTATTCAGGAAGCAGGTGATTTTCCAAAGACTAGAACACTGAGGGAAAAATTGCCTTCCTTATATACAAGCCTAATCCTGCGCCATCATTTCACAGGGGATTTGTTTCCCTCAAATACTGTTGTCATCTTGAGTTATTTTTCTTTTGTATCAAAGATACATAACCCTGATAAGTGGTCCTTATTTTTCAGCTCCTAGTAGAGTTTCATATATTTTTTATTTAAAACGTTCTCTTTTTTCCCTTTACAGGGTCCAGCAATATCATGGCAGAAGGTAGCAGCAGACAGAAGCAGCTGGAATTACAAAATGGTAGCTTAGAGGAAGGATTTGTGGTCCGTTCCCTGGAGATCGAGCCCCAGAACATGATGGAGAGCCTAAGCCCCCGGAAATATTCATCCAGTCTGAAGTTTAAAGCCAACGGAGACTATTCTGGCTCATATTTAACCCTCTCACAACCTGTGTCTACCAAGAGAAGCCCTTCTCCCTTGGGCGCCAGTGTCAGGAGCAGCCCCTCCTTGGCCAAAATCCAGGGAAGCAAACAATTTTGTGATGGAACTGACAAAAATGTTTCCATGAAACCTCCTACTTCGTTCCTCAGCTCTGCAGTCTCTCTTAGTGGATATCCACTCGGGAGAGCAGATTTGGATCATTATACTAGTCGGGACAGTGAGAGGTCCTCCAGATTCTCAGAGAAGCCTCCCTATTCCAGATACAGCTCTAGGAATAAATCACATGACAACGTCTACTTTCTCGGGGGCCTGGAAGGAAGAAAAGCCTCTGGCTCGCTCCTGACCATGTGGAATGGAGGTTCCTTGAGTGGCGCTGGCTCCGCACCCGCCAGCAGATCTGGGGCAGCGAGCATGCCTTCAAGCCCCAAGCAAGCTAGGAAAATGAACCTTCAGGACAACTTGACCCTTCAGCCCAGGTTAAGCAGGCACAAGGAGCCAGCCTCTGAAAACGTCAGTGTGAGAACAAGGAAGTATTCAGGGAGCAGCCTGAGTAATATGGGTGCCTACAGCCGATCGCTTCCTAGGTTGTACAAAGCCACGGACAACCAGATGCCGCCTCTCAGCCTGCCTCCGAGAAATTCCCTGGGCAATTCCAAACGAGTTCAGTTAGGGGAAAAGGATCTACCTCATAGCATAGTGGATAATGACAATTACCTTAACTTTTCTGCTCTAAGCTCAGGGGTTCCGCCCTATAAAATCTCAATGTCAGAGGGAAATCCTTACGTCAGCTCCACACTCAGTGTCCCTGCCAGCCCTCGAATGGCTCGGAAGATGCTCCTGGCCTCCACCTCCTCTGATGACTTTGACAGGGCTTCATACTCAGGGACCAGCCCGAGCCATTCCTTAATTTCTGGAGAACCAGACCGAGTGCTTGTGGCCAGGAGGAACTTCTCTTGCGGATCTATGGAGTTTGATGATTCTGATCTGGAAAGCCTAAGACAGTCCTCCGAAACTCCCCAGCCTGTCCTTCGAGAACGGAAAAGTAGCATCAGCTCTATCTCAGGCCGCGACGATCTGATGGATTATCACCGACGGCAGAGGGAGGAGAGACTCAGGGAGCAGGAGATGGAGCGACTGGTAATCTTCCTCTTCTGACCTCACTATTCCCCTGACTTGCATCCGCAGGGTTGGAGACAGACTCCCAGGGTAGATGTAGGGGTATGGAATTCCCGCATGGACCAACCAGCCACTGCTGTCCATTCCACTTCTTGCTCTCAGTCCCATGTAACTAACTCTTCCTTGGCTAATATCTTTGGACACCTATGGGCATTTTGAAATTTACAAAGTTCAGGAGAGCCAGAGCCTCATGTTTATTTAGTGTTTCTGCAGAGTTCTAGAAGCTACTTTTTCTTTTCTTTACTCTCCTCTTCTATCCCTCACCATTGTTTTCTTCTTCTTCTTCTTCTTCTTCTTCTTCTTCTTCTTCTTCTTCTTCTTCTTCTTCTTCTTCTTCTTCTTCTTCTTTTTCTTCTTCTCCTCCTCCTCCTCCTCCTCCTCCTCCTTTTTCTTCCTCTTCCTCTTCCTCCTCTTTCTCTTCTTCTTCTTTTTCTTCCTCCTCCTCCTTCTCTCCCTCCTCCTCCTCCTTTTCCTTCTTATGTGCTAGGAATTGAAAACAACCACTAGAAACACTAATGTCTAGTTGTGAATTTTGCTGACTTTCTTCTATCTTATGAGCTTTTCTAAGACCAAGAGGAAGTGATAGTGGTACTTATGTCATTGAATTCACTGGTATGTATTTGAGACAGAAGTTGTCAGGGAGATAATAACACAAGAATTTGTACAGCAAGTCATCTGGAAAGGTGAAGGGTTGCCTTGATCTCAACAACGCTCAGGTTTTTCCATACTGTTCACATAACACCAGACTCGCTTCAGCTGTGCTCTTACTTCATCCAGCACCTCCTACAAACACAAAATACACTGAGTTCACTCTCTTTTCAATTGAAAATGAGTTTATGCTTCAAAGTGAAAAAATAATGAAAGTAAAAGGACAATGACGAAAGGAAAAATTCCTCAGCAGCCCCATTGGTAAAGGAGAACATTCAAGGGTTAATTTTCCATTCTCTTTTCGGGGAGTTTTATTTTAGAATGAGTACATGTCAGAGACTGTTTTGCTTCGCTGGTGATTAATGACCTCCTTAGTGAGAGAAGCTATGGTAGAGCTGGTTTACAAAAGTGTAGGATTATCCAAGATATTTTAATTGCTAAAAAAATGTATGTTGGAATAAGGTTTCTCAATCACATGGAAAAATTGACTTGTGCCTACAGTGCAATAAACTTTGTATTATATGGACAGAAACCATCTACACTATGCAACATTTGTTTGACATTTCAGAACAAGAATCACATGTCAGTCAAGGTTTTGATAAGTTTATGCTCTTCCTAACTAAGAGCAGTAGATGACAGCACATGCATACCCCTAGATAACTAAATGTCCCTTCTGTGTATCAGTATGACACTGTCTTTGTTGTCATCAGTCATCACTAGAGATAATCCATGATCACAAAAAAGCATTGTGCCTAGGCTCGATTCGCTGACATAATTCAGAAAGCCATTCAGTTAGCAAGCAGATATCTATACATGGACACTAAAAAGACCTGCACTGTGCTATGCAACTATTATTAATGATATCAGAGAATCAACTTTGATAATTTACTATGGAATCTGGAGAGCCTTCCCTGTGAATTTTTTCTCTCTAGAGATCTTTCTGTACTTTGCATAATGACTCTTGTATCACAAGGATGGGAAAACCAATCAGGAACTTCATGTGCCTTGAGCTTCATCTTTAGCATATGTAAATGTTAGTGAATTCCTCTGGTCCTCCAGAGTCTCCCAACCTAAGGCTCCTGACAGTGCCAGTAGTGACTTTACTTGCTGCTTGCAAGGCTGGAACTCCATAAGTCATGAACAAGATCAACTTCTAGGGAGGTCTTGATGATATTGTTAGGACTATTACCTGTAATCTCCTTTCCTTAATAATGACTTGTTGTATTGTATAAAATGAGACCTATCACAAATGACCAGGCTGAATGCTCTTTCTATACCTGAGGTAGACAGCTTATAAAGAGATAAGGTCATTTTGACTTACAGTTTAGGATTCAATTGTCCCATTGCTTCTGGGTGATGCGTCATGGCAGGGAACATGGGCAGAGCAAAGCTGTCCATTTCCTGGACAGGATACAGTGAAAAGAGGAAGACACCAGGGTCCCACAATCCTCTTTAAGGACACAATCCCAACAACTAGAAGGTCTCTCACTAGATTCTAGCTCTAAATTTCCACCAATCCCAATAGCTTTAAACACATGGACCTTTGGAATGCTTAAGATTGATTCTTTTGGGGGCTGGAAAGATGGCCCAGTGGTTAAGAGCATTGGCTGCTCTTCCAGAGGACCTGGGTTCAATTCCCAGTACCCACATGGCAGCTCACAACTGCCTCTAACTCCAGTTTCAATGGATCCAACACCCTTACACAGACATACATGTAGGCAAAACATCAATGCTTATAAAATAAAAATAAATTTTTTAAAAAAGATTGATTCTTTTGTGTACTAAAGAAAAAAGTTTAGCTAATTCAGAAATGGTAGAATTTTGTCTTTTTAAATATATAAAGATATATCACCATTAGCATTAAGCCTGAAAATTACTTTTTATGGTACTAAATCTTTGCTCCAAAGGCATTTGTATAGAACACATTTTTATTGCTTTTTGTAAGCATGAGCTGAAATGCTTCAAAATTATGGTACTAAATCTTTGCTCCAAAGGCATTTACATAGAACACATTTTTATTGCTTTTTGTAAGCATGAGCTGGAATTCTTCAAAATCAGTCTCATTCCAGTGTAAACAGCTGAATTTGAGTTTTATATGAACAGTGTGCTTGTCATTTTTTATGTTGAAAAAAAAAACACTTTATGAGTAAACCATAAATATATTTCAACTTTGGGTTGGAAAAGATGGTTTAGTGAGTAAGAGCCCCTGTTCTGTAAACATGAAAAAGTAAGTTCAAATCTCTAGCACCCATGTAAAAAGCTGGGCATATATTCGCATGCTGTAACCTCAGCGTTGGGAGACAGAGACAGGTTCTGAGAACTCACTGGCCACCCAGCTGAACTGATGAGCTTCCAGTTCAGTGAGAGATATTATCTCATCAATGAGGCAGAAAACCATTGAAGAAGACAGTCAACATCCTTCCCTGACTTCCACATACTTGCTTGCATGCAACCACTTATACCATACACACATATTCCGCATACATATATATATACACAACACATAAACATACTGTACACACATACATCATACATATACACGTACACCACATTCACAATAGTATACTTTCTGCCAAATGTTAACATTGTATTACTTTTCTTTATTATTATTATTATTATTATTATTATTGTATGTATGGTGTGTATGCATGTGTGCACATGTACCATAGTGTGTGTGTGTGTGTGTGTGTGTGTGTGTGTGTGTGTGTGTGTGTAGATCAGAGGACAACTTTGTAGAGTTGGTTCTTTCCTTCCATTTTTATTTGGGTTTCAGGGGTCTAATTAAGGTCACCCATGTTTGCCACAAGTCCTTGTACCTGCTGAGCCATCTTGCCGGCTCGTATTACTTTTTTATAGACAGAATTTTCATGTGTTAAAAACCAGGGAACCAACATTTGTACTTCAAACACACAATTTTCAGTTTCTATTAACTTCTGATCTTTATTACCTCCTTTCAAATTCTGGAACAACCAGGTCATAAAAAACAAAAATATGTAATTGAAATATGCTAGAGATTATAGTATATAGAGACTAAATATACACAGACTAAAGTTTTGTGTAATGTATGCTGGTCTTGAACTCCCTATGTATCCAAAGCTTCTACCTCACAACTGCTAGGATTTATGGGCACACACCACCCAGCCTGGCCTTGACTGTCCGACTCACTTTCTCATAAAAAAACAGTGCCAGTGAATCATTAGTTTGGGTAGGAAGAGGCTTTTGCTTAACACAGAAGACTAAAGTATCAGAAGTTGACTTTGTTTCCTTGGAATTTGGGGATTGTTAGATTTATTTAAATGCTCTTTAATCTCTATAAACCAGTCCGAACAGCAGGCTCCTGGATTCTAATTTATTGGTGTCCTTGAGAGACAGGAAAATGTTTCCCCCCCACACGGTGATTTCTTTTTTCTCAAGGATTTCGCATGAATTCGACTTCCTCAGTTACAAGCCTCAAGTAGACAACAAAACACAAAATGCCTCTCCTTTAAGGCCACTGTTCTTTTATTTGATATGAAAATGTATTCCTGGTTGGATACAAACACATTATAAGTAATAACTACAAAGAAATGCTCTGCCATCTCTCACCTGTCCAGGCTAGATTTTAGTCTTAAGTGTCAGAAAATTAATGGCCAGAGCAAAAACCAGAAGCATGAATACTGTTACCACCGATGGGGACAGCCACCGTGTGGGCAGATCTAGCCTATTGCCTACCAATTAAAAAAAAAATCAATAATGGAGAACCAGGAAAATGGAAACTTCACAGTCAGTGAAGAGCAAAGTTTTACTGACATTCTGAATTTATTCCAGAAGTCAAGAAAAGATGGGCCTGGTCCATGCACTCGCTCCATGGGCATCAAGAGTCAATTAACTCCAAGAGTGAATCCACTTGAACATTGCAGTTTCTGATATGAATGTAGAGTAGATGAACACTCGAGAGTTATTTAACCCCTTAATGTGGAAGCCATGCATCAGAAAGTGGAGTCACAGTTACAATACAATATCTAATATTTTAACTTAATTGTGGTTTTTTTCCCTAACTTATTCAATTTTTGTTGAAAACTCAAGATAATTGAAGTTACCATTAAAAATGAAACCACAATTATGAACCTCTCAGGGCCTAGTAGTGAAATGTAATCGCTCCGAGTCTATATTAAGTAGCCTCCAACTGCCATGTTGAGAAGTTTTGATTTTAACATTTTTTTCTTCCATCTTAGCTGCCTATTCATTTCCAGCCATTATTCCTGTCCTGGTTTACACGTCCTCTCCACCACTGTGTGATTTTGTTGGAAATCAGGTATAGGGCTTTGATTTAGCTGTTTTGACCTGTGTGCATGTGAAGTCTTGGGATGGTGATATTGTGTATGTGTGAGTCTGTCAAGCTTGAGACAGCCATTTGGGCATTTCAGTTCTCTCATTCTGAGTTGTGGTCCACAGAGAGTTGGGATGCTGACTGACTGATAAGATGTTCTACAGGCTAGAGAAACGACTATAGAGTAATCAGATTTCATCCATTTGATATCTGCATATTTCCCCATCATCCAGATGTAGTGATGGCCCCTTATGGCCCAGATATTCTAAAGAAGAGAAAATTTAAAATTTAAACTTAATTCTGTCTCAAGTAAGTGCATTATTTGGCAACATTGCCCAAAGCATCTGCTTTCTATTGTGGAGAACCAGTGGATTCCACAAATTGCACTGTGGTAGTGCAGTATTTTCCTTTGGGCTGATGGTAGTCATTTGCAAGGCTTGGTAAACAGGGTTGTTGTGGTTTAGAACTGCATAGGGCCATAGTTGATGCTTACTTCCTAAACACATTGTAATAGAATGCCAGCTCCTAGGAGGCACACCATGAAATGAGGTTTTCTGGATTTTTTTTTAAACATAGTCTATGAGAGTCCCTGAAGCTAAGGTTAGCTTGTTTGAAAGCCACATATCTTTATTTCCATAATAGTCATATGACATGTCTGAGTAAGCAGTTCTTTGATATTTGAAAGGTATTTTGTGATTGTAGTATCTCTTACACCATTTTATACAATCAAAGAATTTTAATTTGTAAGTGGCTAGGCTAGTGTTTGTCTTGTTCAATACTGGAGATTGGCCTCACAGTCTGATAACTGGAGTAACCAGAGGGTCTCACATGCATTTTTTTTTTAAAGAGTAATCAATTTTTTTTCTGTCCAGCTTGACATCCAGTCCAGCTTTGCATTCTGTGGCTGTTGGTTGCACCCTTGGTCCCTAGACAATATGAGATCTGTTTTTCTTTCAATTGAAAAAAAAAAAAGATGAAAAGAGTTATTTTTCCTTATTTTAGAAATTTTGGAGGAATTCTTGGAGGAACAGGAACAATAGTGTGTGTGTGTGTGTGTGTGTGTGTGTGTGTGTGTGTCTGTCTGTCTGTCTGTCTGCCTGTCTACCTCTTTATATATTATTACACACACACACACACATACACACACACACACACACACAGATTTAGTATATTGGCTCATATGACTGAAGGTTCCATAGTCCCATCATGGCCCTCTGCATGGTGCTGAGCCCGAGAACCTAGTGTAGCTTCTCGGTCCAAAGAGCTGGCAGCCTCAGGACAAGGGGGGCTAATGATGAGCACCAGTTTGAGGGTGAGGCCTGGAAGCTCTCCTGTGAAGTTGCTGGTGTGAGACCTGTTGAAAGGCTGAAGAAGCTGGGATCTGATATCCATGGGTGATGACAGCAGCAATAGATGCCTTCTCCCAGGAAGAGCAGAGCTCAGCTGACTGGCTTCTTCCTTCTTTAGCTTTTTGTCCTACTGGGGCCCCAATCCTTTTAGAAGGTGCCACCAATATTCATAGGAGAAATTGACCCTCTGGTGTTGTCTTTCGGGCCAGTCATCTCTGGAAATGCGAACAGAGACATGGCCAGACATGTTACTCATCTGGATGTCTCTCATTTCAATCCAGTTGACAATCAAGACAAACCATCATGAATTTGTTTCTTTGTTGTTGTTTTGAGTAAGGATTGGTGCTTTCCACAGCCATATGAGAACCAAGGCTGTGGCTCCCAGCAAGTCCCTGAATCTTGTTTATGCACTGCTGATTAGATCATAAATCTGATGTTTCCAAAATTAAATAAGAGTGTCATTGAACATATTTAAGAAATGTGTTTATACCATCCATTTGCATGTTTTTCAGTCCTTTGATGCAAACACAGACACTATTTTAAAGATCAGAGAGTTGGTGGCTAATATTATTCAATTTTGTCATGAAGACAAAGTTGGGTAGAAATCCAAAACTGAGGAAGAGCACGGGGAGGCCAAATCCATTTCATCTGTAGATGTGTTGCACATCTCTTCTCGTTCCTGCTCTCCCTGTCTCCTTATCACCCCAGATCCAGCAAAACAGCTTAAGGCATCCATTCCTTTGTGCCAGAGCTGGGCTGAATTAAACTTGGTGAGATCTCTTGGTTGGATAGGAGAAGAGGTAGAATCTGATGCTAAGAGAATGGTTATTGTTGTTTTAGTGCAGCATTAATCTTTTTTATCTTATCAAGAGAGTCTTTGGAACATGAAAGCAAGCTTAAGTATGGAAGATGGCTTTGTCCTCCCAGTCCCCCTGAAACAGTTCCCCTTCCTGACATGGCCCTTCTGCTTGCTACATCCTGACTGTGCTTTTTGGGAAGTTAGCCAGAGGTGTGATACAAACCTTGTAGCTAGAGTTTTCCTGCCTTGCCCACAGTCAGGACAAATCTTTGTCACCCGCCGGTCCCACAGCCGCTCAGACCCAACCAAGTAAACACAGAGACTTATATTGCATACAAACTGTATGGCTGTGGCAGGCTTCTTGCTAACTGTTCTTATAGCTTAAATTAATCCATTTCCATAAATCTATACCTTGCCACGTGGCTGGTGGCTTACTGGCGTCTTCACATACTGCTGGTCATGGCAGCAGCTGGCAGTGTCTCTGCCTCAGCCTTCTGCTTCCCAGTATTCTCCTCTCTCCTTGTCCCACCTACTTCCTGCCTGGCTACTAGCCAATCAGTGTTTTATTTATTGACCAATCAGAGCAACAGATTTGACATACAGACCATCCCACAGCAAAACCTAGGGTGTGAGAGGTTGGTCTATGAAACAAATGAACTCAGTGGCTCCAGTTTTTTAAAGCAATATCCAGAGATGATGACTGTCTTTTTGTAGTCTAGGTTAGAATAACCAGTAGCTGATTACTCTTCGTCTCTTTGTGTTCAGACTGAAAGATAAGTTGAGTGATTTCTGTGGAACCTTTTCTTTATTAGCTTCTGCATTTGAAGTAGCCAGTGGTTCCCCACCATTCCATCTTTTCTTCCACTCGGGCACTGCTGGACCTAGCTTAGAAATAGCATGCAAGCCATAAATGTGAGCCACAGTCATCCTAAACTTTCTTACTTTAAGAAAAGCTTTTTAAAAAGAAGTTGGAATTAAGTACACAGCATCCAGCAGAACAAAATTAGGTTGAAAGTTCTGCCTATATCCAAATAAGCTGCTTCTAAGTAAACAGCTTTCCTTGGTCTCTAAATAAATAAATCTATAACCACTGGGTAATATATAGAATATTATCTATCGTCAAACCATCTTGGAGATGTTCATTGGAGAACAAAGTGAGAGCTTCCTCTCTTCACCTTTCAAATGAAAAATTGATGGCATATACGTATGCATTCATTAAATATTGAAGGATCAATCATTAGCAAACTAGGACTGCCAGTTCTGTGAACTGAAAGAAGAAAGAGTTGGCAAGCTTTATCCTTCTTCCTCTCCTGTTGGAGACAGATGTGCAGGAAAGGAGTATGGAGGGAAGCTTAGCGGTTCACATCCGTTTAATGATTTCACATGAGGGCAATGCGGAGCTAAAACCTGTGTGATTCTATATTGCAAGAGACTGTGGCAGTGGCTGTTAAAACAGGCTCGTCTATGGTTGAGAGCAACCCTATGTTCTTATTACAGTGGCAGTACAGGCCACTGCCTCTTGATGGCGCCATGCATTTAGAAATGCTTCTCAGAAGGTGACTGCTGAGGACTCTGAATCATCAAAGCTTTTCACTCTCCAGCTGGATGCTAAAATACAGAAGGCTGCCTTGACTGAAAAGAGCCCTGAATGCCATTATGGCAGTTACGGAGGAAACACTAGTTTTTAAAGAAGAAACAAAGCTCCTGAAAAAAAAAAAAAAATCATGGATCATGTGGGCAAAAACTAAAAGAAAATTGAAAATATATTTTATTGATATCAACACTTGGTATCAATAATATATCAATATCAATATGAGCCTGAGCACTTGAAAGGGGCCTGCTGACTTTTCAGTAAGGGAGGAAACACTAGTTTTTAAAGAAGAAACAAAGCCCCTGGGGGAAAAAAATTCATGGACCATGTGGGCAAAAACTAAAAGAAAATTGAAAATATATTTTTATTGATACCAACAGTACCTGAGCACTTGAGAGGGGCTGCTGACTATTCAGTAAGTGTGACCCTCACATTCATTGCAAATTATTTAGTGTATTTAAATTAGAAGCCTTTTAATAGATCTGCCTTTAAAAACCGATTTCCCTAGGAGAACAGGTTTCAGTGACTTCGGGTTAATGTGATAATGTGTATTTCCACACTGTAGAAAGGCTCATGGGAAGATTTGCAAGGGACAATGTTTTTAAAGTTTTTGATTGGTATTTCAAGAAGCAAAGAAACATACACGTATCACATCACTTCATTCATGGGCATTTTCCTGGTTTGTTTCTATTGTTGTGATAAACAACATGAACGAAAACAACCTGGAGAGGAGGAGGTTTATTTGGCTTATGCTTACACACTACAGCCCTTTTACATGTATTAATAATTAAATGCATTTTTAATAGTTCAAATATTTTTCTACTTACATCTTTTTAAATTACTAGTCCCTTCTAACATAGAGGCAAGCTAGAAATAGAAGTCGAAGCAATAGGTTCAAAGGAGACGTAGCACTCATGTGTGTAAGGGTAAAATGCATGTTTGGAGACCTGCTTGGTGACATGATGCTCCAAGAGCTGAATGTCTCTGAGTACAAGCAAAGACAGGAAGTGACAAACTGCTCAGGCATTTGCATGATGGGATTACTCAGCCAACTGCTGAAGTTTTAAGGCAGAGCCTAGGGCAACGTGAGTAGCACCCCAGCTTTTATGTCAAGGATGAAATGTACGTTATAAAATGGATTTTGTTAATATTCTTTCTAGAATCTTCTCTATTGGATTTAAGGTACTGTGGGAACTATATGTTGGTCTGTTTTGGTGGGCGTAGAGGAGTGAATAACAGTGAAACATTCAGGAGATTTCCTTCAGGTTACTGTAACAGTGAAAGAGGAGTCTCATCTGAGCACGGTGCTGTAGTGGTCACATTCTAGGTACCCTGTTTTAAACACTAAACTGAAACACAAGGCACTTGCCTTGCAGGAAGCTGCAAAGGTATATCCAGAACCAGAATTCAAACTCCAGGGGGCTGGCCCTGAGTTGTGAGCTTAGCTGCAGTGACTCAGTGACGGGAAGGGACAGAGGAGGAAGAATAGGACATTTAAGCACGATGGTCTCCATCTCCTTAGGCAATGTGTTGCTTTATTTCAGTGTAGTTAGTATCTTGAAGGGATATTGAAAATCGGAGCTAAATGTCTTGGTTATTTGTTTATGTCTTATTCCCATGACTATTATTAATACATAGGAAGAGAATATCTGCATTCATATAAAATCTTCATAGCAATTTTCACATAACAGAAGTTGTGATCAGTTAATATTTGCCACCTTCCAAAAACCTGCAGTTGCCTCCCAAGTAAACACAACCACATAAAGCTATTGAACTTTTATTTTGTAGATGTGCCCCGTTCTATCTCAGCCCCATTGATGGCACAGATTCCAGCTCAGTCCTGCGGATGTGCCCCATTCCCGCTCAAGCCTGCTAATGGGCACAGGGTCAGTACAATTTAAACCAAAGGTGGTAGAATGAGGTACTTCCTTGACTATGAGTCTGAAAGTAGACTTCACAGTCTATAATATTCTCAGTTCAATGTTGAATGTCACATGAAGGTAATTCATAAAACCAAACAATAAGAACCAGTTACTTTTATCTACCACTTAATCAGATGGTCTGTCCCAAGCTAATCAGAACAGTAGAAAGGTGAGTTTGGGTAAATGGGAAGACCAATTACAAGGTGAAATGATGCTTTCTCTACCCAGCACTTGATTTCAAACACTACCTGCAGGTCCAGGAGTTCCCTAAGCTAGCATCAGAGTCAATAATTCATTAGAAGTTCTAACAGAACTCTCTGCAGACTGTAATAATGGTTACAGTTCTAGACATTTGAGAAAGGAATCAATAGACATCAGCCAAAGGAAGAGGCACACAGGGCAGAGTCCAGAGGGTAACAGAAGAGGTACTTGCGTCATCTCTCCAGGGGAGTCAGGTTGAACTTTTCTACTGGCCTTGGACAGGGTATATGGATTCCAGAGACTCTATTGTCCATAGAATTTTTATTGACTTTGTCATGTGGGCGTGCCTCATTGTAGTTTTAATCTTCTTGTTGAGTGGCAGACCCTGACCCAAGGCTTCCATAGAAAGTCACATGATCAGTCCTTCTGCAGTATCCAACCTCCATCCAATGTTTGTTAGATATTACTAACCCTACCCTAGATGAAGGTCTCTCTTTGGACAAAGCTAGATGTTTATTCAGTAAATAACTGAGGATTCCTTACCAGGATCCTTGTGTCCCTTCTCTCCAAGTTTTGGGCCAGTTTCCTGATAAAGTGAAGCACAGGTTATCAGTCATAATGGATTTCTAATGGATTCATAATAGGAAATAAGGTTACAATGTATTTCAGAGGTTTGAAATGACATAGATCTATTTCTTCCATATACTTCATGGCCAGTGTGGGTTGGTTGAGACCTCTGCTCCATGCTTCCTCTCTTGGAAACAAGACTGATAGAGCCAGCACTAGCTGGTAGGGTCAGTCTGTCATAGCTAAGGAAGCCATGTAATAAGTCTTACCAGCTTGTTATACAGGAGTGTCATCCATTGCTTCTTGCATTTCATCAGCCAGCAGAAATCTGAGGACCATGTAATTTGGGGATGAGTAGAGAAAAACCATTTTGACTGTGCCCCAAAAGAGAAAATGTTAATATCCCAGTTATTAACCTCAAGGGATTTAAATGTAGGAACAATTACACACACATGAGACTTGTAAGTATTTAAATGCTGGGATTACAGGCATACATTGCCATCACCAAGCCAGGCCTACTTAATTGAGACATTAGCACATGCTCCTGGCATCCTGGAAATTCTGTATACATGCTCTTAAGTCTAGCTCTTCACCTTCTGCCAGTCGTTTTTAGATCTTTGTATGCTCTGCCATTGAGTTACATTTCCATCCTTAATCCGGAGGGTTTTTGGTAAGCCTCTGTGAACTGCTGTTTCTGTAGCTGGTCACTTTTTTGTACCTCTTATTAAAATATGAATGAAGAAGGGACCCTTTTTTTCACCTACATATTCTGTAAACACCAATAGGAAGCCAGTAACTTAATAAACTTTTACCAAAGTCATGATTATGGAGACCATGAATCCCTAGCATTAAGAGAGAGAGAGACAGAGACAGAGAGACAGAGAGAGTGGCAGAGAGAGAGACAGAGAGACAGAGAGAAATATCCCTTGTCAAAAGAGATCCTTTGAAGAGAGAAAAGTGCTTCTTTTGACTAACTCATATAATTACTCCAGGGTGACACTTTTTGTTCTGTGAAATAATTGACTCAGCATATTGTAACAAATCACTAGCAGGCATTTCACTTTTGTTTATGCATTGGTAGCTGGTTTTCTACACAATTTATTTATTCAGTATTTTCCCAGTCTTGTGGGCTAGACCACCAGATGTTGGCTTCAGGGGAATGGATGCTTTTACTATCCCATCTAGGACATATAATAATAGAGCAATGTCAGAAATACTCTTCTGAAGTAGAAAGCTTGGAAATAAAAATTTATTACCAGCCCTCAACACCTTTAAAACATGCTAACGTCTAAGGTCAAAGAATTGCAGAGTCATATTGTCATTGTATTTTCTGAGCTATTATGACCCTGTCAAAATGCCCTTGGTGTATGTGGGATACAGAAATGGGGGAAGGGAGAATTAGAAAGAAGAGAGAAAATTTTTTTACAGTCATTTTGCTTTCTATATGCTTAGCCTCACAGTAATTTTGGCATCTGGACTAGCAGCCAGCAGTTTCTAAATGGGAGAATACTAATGTGGGATACTAGGTAGGATGATTTGGAGATCTCAGAGGGGCACACCTTCTGCTTTGCACTTTGCTATACAAAGCTTCAAAGAAAATTGAGTTTCATGATAGAGGTTTGTGCCCTGGCTTGAGGTCATACAGGAAAAGCAAAGGATTCCCCATGTGTTGACTAGTGTGGAACCAGACACCAGAATGGATCAAGCTGAAGGGAGAAGTATCTAGAGGGTCACTTCAGCTCAGTGCTTTCCTTAAAAGGCTTCCTGGAGAGTGCTTTCTGAAATGCTCTGCAGTCTCCCTTCTGACGCACTTCTCGAGCATCAGCTTCTTCCTCTTTGGCGTAGCTTTCAAGGGGCCAGTGTGTCTCGGCACCACATGGATTTCTTAGATTCGTGGGCAGCCAGGCTGCGTGTGTGTCTGATTCAATCTGGACAGACTGGCTGTGAATGGAGCGATAAGAATAGCGAGACACATACCAGTAGACCAAACTTCCTGTGCACAAGCCTTTGAATACTGCATTTCACTGTCTGAAATAGCATCCATCCTAGGGATGGGATCATTTATTCCCTCTGAAATGAAGCAACAGCTCAGGCAGCAAAGGCAACTATTTTGGGAAGGAGATGTGGGAGGAAGGTTGCTGTGTCTCCTAGTCTAGGCAAGAGTACCTCTCCTTCATTTGAAGATTATACCATTTCCTGGGGCCCTAAAAAAATGCAAATCAGTAATGTCAAATAATCCCAAATGGCAAGGCATCCTGTGTGGTCTATGAAGACAGAGAGTGAGTCTAGATGCTTCAGCATAAACCCAAATTGCAGAGAGGGGGATTTTCTTTGGAGATTCAGTTCCTGGTACAGATGTTGCAGAGGGAGGGGAAGAAATAACTAACCTATGTCCCTTTCCTCTACCTACACCCTCGCAGAGTGTTTTTTATGTATTCCTGTGTAGACTTTTCTTTATTGTTGGGAGAGTTTAAAATAAGTCAATAAATGTTGTGTCCCCTACTGCCTCGCCATAGAGCTGAGGTGGGTAGGGCTTGGCAGCTGGTGGCAGCTGCAGAGATAAATAAGGGCCCGGGATCCTGGATGAAAGGAGCCAGGCTTGTCCAGCTATGAGTGGCTGCCTGGGAAGAGGCCATGAGGACAGACCTGCAGCTGGAGCCCAGAAGTTCAAGCAGTGACGGGGAGGTGGGCGTTTACAGGGACCAGTTCAATGGACTTTTTGATGGAGTTATTATTCTTTTAGAGGGAGGGGGACACTTCAAAGGGCTCACAGATGTCAGATACACTTTGAGTTCTCGTTTTCGTCAGTTAGTTCACTGAATGGAAACCAGGGAACCACTGTGGTGTGTTATTTCTGTTTGTTACTACTGCGACTAAGAACTAACTCAGACTTTGCCTTCACAAATGAGCTGTGATTGGAATGAGAAGAAGCAGCAGAGTGTGCTGAATACCTTCCTGTTTTATTACTGATTGCCAGTTTGTGAAGTGTTTTTCTGTGGGGGGCTTGTGAAGTCTCTTTCCAATGTGGTAGACTTTAATCACAACAGATGGTCTTTGGGCTGGGTTCCTGTTTTCATCGTGGCTTTATATTTATGTGAGGCCCCCCACCCCAGGCAAGGCTGTCTAGGCTTATGAGAACCACTTGGTAAATTATTTCCTGCTGTTCATAACTAGGTTATTAATTTGCTTAAATTATAAATGTCTGTGTTTTTATATGGAGTCTTCTGAAGAACCAGTTAGTGAGTGGTATTATTTGAGACCTTGATAGCCTGTAGCCTTTTTTTTTTTTTAAGTAAATTATCATTTTATTTTCCAGCTACATGGATCACATGGTCAATTTTAGATTTTGAGCTATATTGATGCCATTCTATCTGGAATTGATGTGAAATGTTCTTTATTTTATTGCAACAGTTATACATTTTAATTCTATATTATTTATTTATGTGTGTGTGTGTGTGTGTGTGTGTGTGTGTGTGTGTGTGTGTGTGTGTTTAGGAGCACACAAGTGTGCACACATGCCACAGCCCACATATGGAGGTCAGAGGACAACTTGCAGGAGTCAGCTCTCTCTTTTTATCATGGAAGTCCTAGGGATTGAACTCGGGCCACCCGACTTGTCAGTCCATGCCTTTTCTGATGGAGCCATCTCTCTAGCCCCCTCCCTACATTTAAAAGGTAGTTTTATTCATATGAAGAACTAAAGAAGACCCTTACATGGTGACCAGTCATTTTAAATGGTCGATGTAAGGGAAAAAATGAAGTTACAGACAAAGCCTGTGTATTGAAAGATACTTTAAATGCCATTTTTCTCTTGGTGTGTCTAACAGTAAAAGAACATTTCTCTGTGAAGTTAGAGTGCTCATTTTTAAGTGCATGATGTTGGAAGAGCTAGTTGTTAAAGATGAGTTAGGAAGGAGGGAAATAAGACTGCATAGGAAATGGAGATTGAAAGAAAAATCTCCAATGCGTTGGAGACTTGATAAATCAAGGGGATGCTTATTGGACTCTGATGCATGTTAGCCCAGGTATATACAGGTGAAGGTCAGGCAGCTAGTGCCGGATTTAGAGGAGAAACCAGGAATCACAAACAGTTCCATCTCGGGCCTTAAATTCATCCATAGAAGGTGTGAGAAGCCAGGTATGGATCCTCCAGACTAGTCTCAGCCGGCACACACCTTTAATCCCAGCATTCGGGAGGCAGAGCCAGGCGGATCTCTGTGAGTTCGAGGCCAGCCTGGGCTACCAAGTGAGGAGCTCCAGGAAAGGCGCAAAGCTACACAAAGAAACCCTGTCTTGAAAAAACAAAAGAGAGAGAGAGAGAGAGAGAGAGAGAGAGAGAGAGAGAGAGAGAGAGAGGAGGATTATAAATTTAAGGATATACAGCAAGAGATCCTATCTCAAAAAGGAAGGAAGGAGGGGGGAGGGAGGGAGGGAGGGAGGGAGGACAAGCAGGAGGAAGGTCGTCTGTGGATCAGTATATGAATGCGCCCTCCAGTTCCACAGTCGGTCTGGAATCATCTCCGTCTGTCACCCTCAGTGACCTTGCTTCCTTCCGTGCTGTAGGAGCGGCAGCGGCTAGAGACCATCCTCAGTCTCTGTGCTGAGTACACGAAGCCCGAAGGTCGACGCCTGTCCGCTGGCACCACGGTGGCTGATGTACAGAAAATCAACAAGGAGCTTGAGAAGCTGCAGCTGTCCGATGAGGAGTCTGTGTTCGAGGAGGCTCTGGTGTGCCCCGACGTCAGGTACCGGTGCCATCGGAAGGGTTCTCTTCAGGATGTTGACGTTGCCGGCTTCGGGAGCCTCAGTCACAGTGCCAACTTCCTGGCCCCCAGGGGCAGCAGGAATGATGAACTGCTTGGTGACCTCACCAGGACGCCTCCACCATCCTCATCTGGATTTCTGAAAACATCCAATGAGTCCTCCTACCTCAGTATCCTACCGAAGGTAATGTTGGATGGAAAGACCGGGCGGGGCTAGGGTCATACACATGCTTTCACAGGTTTATCCCAGGCATTGTCTTGACATTGGAGCACAGCTTCCTTGGAAGAGATACTTAGATGGCAAGGTGCAGCAAATTAGGGTGATCTCTGTAAAGCAGTGGTTCTCAAGCTGTGGGTTGCGACCCCTTTTTGGGTCAAACAACCCTTCCACAGGGGTTTCCTAAGACCATCGGAAAACACAGATATTTACATTATGATTCCTAACAGTAGCAAAATTGTATTTATGAAGTAGCAATGAAATAGTTTTATGGCTGGGGGTCACCACAACATGAGGAACTGTATTGAAGGGTCGAGGCATTAGGGAGGTTGAGAATCACTGCTGTAAAGTATCATTTGCACTGTGAAGATGTGGCCACTCTGGGGTAATACCAAAGAAGTTTCTCTTCTCCCTGCCCCTCTCAACTGTATACTTAAGAAGTGAAGTAAAGCTATGTGTCTTGCTCATATTGTCTTGCTTATATGTCTTGTTATATTGCCTGTGCATAGATTCATACACACACCCACTATTCTTCATGGCCTCCCACCATGAAAGGGGTATTTGTGTATGCTGCACTCTCCTATTTTGTGTTTCAAAATTCTGGTGGAAATTTTTTATTCATTGGATGTATTAGTTGAAACTTCTATGCATGCCTGTGATGTAATTAGATCATATTCATCTCCTCTGTGACCCTTTTTTTCTATCCCTCCCCATTTTCTCACCCCACTTTCTGAATAGTACCCATTTAACTTCTACTTGCCTGCTCCTCCCATCTCATATATGAAAGAAAACATGTGGGACTGAGTTATTTCACTTAACAAGGTGGTCTCCAGTTTCTACCATTATCCTGTGGTGGCATTCTTTCTTTCTTTCTTGTGGCAAGATGATGCTATATTGGCATGTGTGTGTGTGTGTGTGTGTGTGTGTGTGTGTGTGTGTGTGTGTGTTTGTGTGTGTGTTTGTGTTTGCGTGTGTGTGAGCATGCGTGCACACATATGTATATGTATACATAATATTTTCTCTATACTTTCATTCGTTGATCAGCGTTGAGTCTGATTCATAAGTTATCTATTTATTAACAGTGAGACAATACACATGCATGTGAAGCTATCTCTGTGGAATGCTGATGTGGAATCCCTAGGGTATATACTCAGGAGTAGTATTGCTGGTTAGTACAGAAGTTCTAACTTTAACATTTTGAGGAATCTCCATACTGATTTCTGTAGTGGCTTTACTAAATTTCATTTCCACTATCAGTGTGTTAGGGTCTCTTCTCCCCCACCCCACCACACATCCTCACCAATACTTGTTTCCTGATGATAGATGTTCTGACAGGGGTGAGACAGAATATCAATGTACTTTTTAAATATTGCCTTTTCCTGATATATTGTTACTTGGATTAGGATTAGTGGAAGGGCCGTGCATGTCATTCCAAATTTGAGATAATAAAATTTGAATGCAATCATTTTCTATAATACATATTTTATATACCTGTGACTGTTGGATCACATACTGGAAGTGGAATGGCTGAGTCCTGAATTCTGGGACTACGGATATGAGTCACTATTCCTGGCTTATACATTACTCATTTTATATATGAACATACCCAAGCTGTATTCCTTTAAGAATATAATTGCTATGGGCAATCAGGAAAAGCTGGGAGTGGGCGAGGTGGTCTTCCCCAGGGAAGAACACATGTCCAGTATCAAATGGTCAGCCTTGAAAACACACATACAAGTAACATTATATTGACTCAAGAGATTATATTTAAGGGTGTAGATGTAGATAGATCTATGTATGTAATAACAATGAGTGAGAAAAGAGGCCCTGAATTCTAAGGAGCGTGGGGAAGGGCATATGGGAGGACTTGAAGGGAGGAAAGGGAAGGGAGAAACGCTATAATTATATCATAACCTCCAAAAAATTTTAAAAAAGATTACCCTTCTGCTGCACATTTTATTCCCCATGTTCTTGTTACGGCTGTGTACTGTCATAATTTTTCAGTTTTCCAAACTATAGGTGTTTTAAATTTATCCTTAGTTATGCCTAAAATAGGTGCATTTTTATATTTTAAAATACTTTTCATTTTTACCTCTTTCTTTAAAACTTCTTTGTCCAAGCTTTACTTAATTATGAAAAATGATTGTTGGGAGCATTGATCTTTTGTTCTTTATGACCCATTTTAGAAATGTAAGGGCTTAATATTTACCCAGTCATAATTATTACCCAGCCTTCTGTTTGTATACTGGTTTACAAATATTTTCCAAATGGGATTTTGAAAATGAAGTTCAATCACATTTTTTAGTGTTTTTGTTTTTTTTTTTCCGCCCACACAGGATAAGAATTTTTGTATTCTAGAAAAGTTTCTAAATATTTTCTACCATCTTTTCTCTGCAAAGGAAATACTTAGAATTAAAGATACATTTCATTTGGCTAAATTAAAATACCAAAATAAGAGGAGAAAAATACTACCACAAGTATGAGGTGGGTTTATTTCTTTAAAAATAAATAGGGTTTACTAATTAAAGTAAGCCTTGATATAATGCCATCTTGACATTTTTGATCTTCGTGGCCACAGAACAATAACAACAAAAGATTCTTGACTTTGGGGGTTTTGTTTGTTTCTTTGTTAGAAGGACACATAACTTATTTTATAAAATTATTTTGTATGTATAAACATTCTGCCAGTAGGTGTATCTGTGCACCTCGTACATTGCCTGGCACCCGTGGCAGTCAGAAGAAGGCCCTGGTTCCCTGAGACTGGAGTTACAGATGGCTGTGAGCAACCATGTGGGTGCTGGGAATTGAACCTGGGTCCTTTACAAGAGCAAGAAGTGCTTTTAACCCTTAAGCTGTCTCTCCAGCCCAAATATTGATTCTTTAAGAAAAACATCAGGGATATAATTCAGTGGTAAAAGGCATGAACAAAACCCTGGGTTTAGTGCCCAGCACTACCCACAAAAAGAAGACCAAACACACAAACAAAAACACAAACCAACCCTGAACAGAAATGCAAAAATTAACAGTAGCACTATTGACTTAAAAAAGGGACATTAGAATTTAACATCATGGTACTAAGTCCTAACACTAGTTTTCACATGGATTCAAGGAAGCTTGTATGTGTGTTTTTGTCTCTTTATTTTAACTATATGACCGTACTTTCATACTGATTGTCCCTGGTCAGAAGTTCTTACATTGGGCTGGAGAGAGATGACTCAGCAGTTAAGAACACTGACTGTTCTTTCAGAGGACCTGGGTTCAATTCCCAGCACCCACATGACAGTTCACAACTGTCTGTAACTCCAGTTCTAGGGGACCCAATACTCATGGCAAATACCAATGCACATAAAATAAAGATAAATAAAATTTAAAAAAAAAAGAAGTTCTTATGTATTATTGAACACCTCCTGTTACACGTCAGGACTGTGGCTTATTAAATATGTGCTCTGCAACAATCACTTCTTCCTTCTCATTCTGTATTTATCTTAGATAATTTCTCAGAGGACAAAAATTCTCAATAGCACATCTGGCTTTCCTGCTGGCAAGATGAAACTTAGCAATTAGGATGGGAAGATGGAGGGAGGATCGAGGATGAAAAGTTACTGTGTTGGGGCTGAAGAGATGGCTCAGGGGTTAAGGGCACTAGCTGCGCTTCCAGATGACCTGGGTACAATTCTCTGCATCCACGGCAGGAAACAGTAGTCTGTGGATCCAGTTCTGGGGAATCAGATGTTCCCTTCTGGCTTCCATGAGCACTGTTATGCACATGGTACAAAGACATACATACAAGCAAAACGCCTATATACATAAAATGAAAACATATTTTTTGAAAAAGTTATTGGTTGCTCAAGAAATGTAAGTGACCCCCTTTGACACTTTGGACAATTACCGTCAGCTACTTCCTTATAGATTTGTGAGTTTCCATCATTTTTATTTTCCATTTCTTCTCCTTTATAGAGAGTGGCTTGATTTTGTTAAAATGGTTGAGCTCTATACTCTCTCTAAAGGCTTTCTCCTGGAAGACAGTTTTGACAAGAAAGCTTGTCTAAACATGCAGATTCTGGCAGAGGTTTTAATTTGCTCAAATAAGGTCTTGTGGAATTGGAAGCCCTGGAGATTAGCGCAGGGTCCATTGGGTCAGACTGTACTGGTAGATACAGGAAACATCAAACTCGTCACAGATGGCCACCAAGCACATTGGGGTGCAATTGAGAGGGTGATGGGTTCCAAAGGATAGGTTTTCACCTAGTTTTCAAATGTAGGCATGTGATAACTCAAGAACAGAAACAGAAAACTTAGACAAACCTCCTGACCCTCTATTTGGGGTGTTTCTAAAACTCTTCCTAATACTGTGTTTCTGGATTATTTGATTAATGAAGTGTAGTGCTTGTTATTAGTTAAATTGGTAAGTGGGAAAGTAGAGAAGAGAGGAATGTTTAAAAAAAAAACTCAAAACCTATCATAAAAATTTTTTTATAACATTTAGGAAAACTGAAATTCACCAGTCAGGAGCTTAGTTTCCTGGACACTGAAAGCTGTCCACATCCTTGGAAATACAGGTTGAATGGCCTTTGTGATGCTATCGGCACCCACCTGAGGCAGCTGACTCATAGACAGCTCCTGACCTGTTTTTCAGTAATTGTTCCATCAACAGTGAAAAGCCACGCACCTCAGCAAGCTGTGGAGGTCTACAGAAAGTGGCGGGCGTAGAAATTGTCCTGTCCCTACCCTCTCTTCTTTTTCTCTCTGTGGACCACGTTACCTCAAGGATGACGTATTTGCTGATGTGCATACCGGTGCGGTATGGCTACTGGAAGAGTGCCACATTACTGTAAGAATACATCCCACCATTGAAATAGCGGGTAATGTGTTTAAAATTTCACTTTTTGGTCGCCGCATAATTAAAGCTATCCTGTCACAGGTTTGGTTCTCCACCGATTTTCTTTTTTCTGTTAATTAATGAGATTAAAATTTTCTTTCCATTTTGTCACCAAGCATTCAGTTTGGTGACTGGAGAGATGTCTCATTGGTTAAAAATATTTGCTGCTCCTGCAGAGGATCTGGGTTCGATTCCCAGTACCCACCTCAAATAGCTCACAACTGCTATAACTCCAGTTCTAGGGGATCTGATGCCCTCTTCTGGTCCCCTTTGGCACAGACATGCATGCAGGCAAAATATACAAATAAAGAATCTTCAAAAAACAAACCAAAGCATGCATTTCAAAATGCCTCATGAATCTATCCCAACAACTTCCAACAACCCTTGTGTACCTTTATTACAGTAAGTGCTCTCTTGTCTGTTAAATATGCCCATTGTGATAAAGTTTCTAAAAACCCCAGGTCATGTAAATACTTAGCATTTCTGTTGTTAATTATCTTCACTCCCAACTTAGTGTACAGTCTGCAGACTGTTCGTTTGTTTTCTCTTCTCTAAATGCTTTGCTTCCACTGGTGACAGATATATTTAAACCCTGTTGGATGTAGAAACCTGATATGTAGTGCTGACCCAACAGGATCCTTGCCTTCCGAGGCTTTCTGAAGGCCTTCCGAGGCTTTCCTGCTGCAGTTACTGGGCAGCGATGTTGAGTACCATTCACGGTTAGACACTCCTCCCCATCTAAAGCAAGCGCCTGATCATCCCACTCTTGTGTTAGGAAGGTCAGCAGTTGTCTTATTAGTTGGTAAGATGCTGGACTTAAGATGACAATAAAATAATGTCAAAGCTTGAAAGGCCTATGTACCTTTGTTCTACTGAGATACCAATTTTATTTTATTTTTTAACTTTTTATTGTTTCTTTGTGGATTTCACATCTTTCACGCCAATCCCATTCGTCTACCCATTCCTTCATATCCACCCTCTGACCTTGCAAGCTCCCCCGTAAAAATAAAATGAAATTTAAAAGAAAAAAATCTTGTCGTGGAAGCTATAGTGTGTCATAGTGAGATAGTGTTTCTCTTTGTAGTCCCCACTGGCTTAGAACTCACTAGACCAGACTGGTCTTAAACTCACAGAGATCTGCTCGTCTCTGTCTCAGGAGTGCTAGGATTAAAGATGTGAGCCACCGTCCTGGGCCAAGATTGTGAATTTTTAGTCATTCAGTCTCCTTTTGGAACTACAAAATAGGGTAAAGAAATGAAGAATACAGATGAATAATGTAGAATATGACATGGTAGACATTTCTTAAAGTTATATCAGGATTAGAAAGCAAATTAAATGAACCCAGTGTGGTGCAATGATTGTTTGGGTACTCTAATTACTGTGATGTTTGTTTGTTTGTTTGTTTGTTTGGATGGATGGATGGATGGTGGTTGGTTTTCTGAGACCTGGTCTGCCTATGTAACCCTGACTGGCCTCAGCCTTGCTATGTAGATCAGGCTGGTGATGAATCATGGGTAGTCCTTCTGCCACGGGTTCTGCGTCCTGGGATTGTAAGTATTTACTACCATGTCCTGTGAATGATCTTTTTGAGTATTAAGGAAGAATCCTCAAGAATGTACTTAATGGGGCTGCTGTTTTCATTTTGAAGTTGTGGAATATCTGGTCACCAACTTACTCATCCAAAAATCACTTTATTCTAAGAGATGTAAAAATTAAATCATGCTATGTAACAACCCTGGCATCTCTCTTTATAGAGTAAGTTTTTAATCTTCCCCCAGTGATACTCAAGATAGCTAATCCAAACTCCTGGGGAGAAGAGGCAATTTTGATGTCGTCTGTTTTCTTTTTAAGCAATGGACATGTTGGGCTTTGTACACCATCCACAGCATTCCTTTCTTCCCCCGAAATTTACCAATAAATGGGTGAGACTATGAGAATGCGCTGTCACTGCATGTGCTGGGGAGTCTCGTCACTTTCCGTGAAACTTGGATTCTTCCAGGACATGAATGGTGACCAGGGTCCTATTTTCAGTCCCGTTGATATATTAACCATGTAAGAAGATGGTCTGTAAGACAAGGTTAGTGAGGAGTGAGCTAACACAACACATGAGCCATCCCCTAGCAGCATCAAATATGCCGTTTGACACTCTGTGGCATGGTCACGTCAAAACTGATGTCCACCTAGTATTAGAAGCGAATAAGAAAGTATAAATACTCGTTCGGAGGCAACCCTGATAGCAAAACCTAGCAGTGTGGCTACAGATTTAGAAGGCTTCTACAGACGGAACTTGTAAGGAAGCTAGCAACATAGCAACATGCTGAGAGATCCCCCGCAGGAAGGTGTCAAAGGTCCAGCCTTGTTTCTGGTTCCCTGCTGTGTGTGTGTTGAACTTTGTAACACTTGGAGGAGCCACTTCATCTCTGCCTCCTGCCACGTCCTCATCTGGATAGCCTTGTAGTTCTTTGAGCTGGAAAAGGATGTGAATTTGCAAGTGGAAGTTGGTGTGTTGGCTCTCGTCTAGGTATGTAATTGAGTAGAGCAGTGTAGTCTTTATGAGAAAATGCATCATGGTTCAATGGAACTTTAAAATGCTTTTTCATTGACTTACTGTGTTTGGTTGAGAAAAGGTCTCATGTAGCTCAGGCTGGCCCTCCCAGGCATACCCATGTGGAGAGACACCAACACTCACCTTGCAGCTGCTTTAGAAAACTAACAGGGAAATTCTAGAACTGAAGTGTGAATAACTCCTATTTGTTTTGCTTGACCCCAGACCCCGGAGGATATAGGTGAGGAACAGAGGACTCGGGAGTTGGCTGCAATGGAAGATGCCCGGATGGTGATTCTGAACAACCTTGAGGAGCTTGAACAGAAAGTCAAAGATATAAATGACCAAATGGATGAATCTTCCAGAGAGGTATAAGCTAGGAGCTCACTGTCTGCTCTCTCCCTTCTCTCTCTCTCTCTCTCTCTCTCTCTCTCTCCCGTTGTTGAGACAGGGTTTTTCTGTGTAGTTTTGGGGCCTTTCCTGGAACTCACTCTATAGCCCAGGCTGGCCTTGAACTCAGAGATCTGCCTGCGTCTGCCTCCCCAGTGCTGGGATTAAAGGTGTGCGCCACCCCCCCCCCGCCCCCCATCAGCTTAGATATTTCTGCTCATTGTGGACCAGCCCTGACAGGTGAATTCATAGAGGTCAACATGAGCAAACATTTGTTCAGTGGGAATCATTTGTAGAAGTGCCCTGCCTCACATTCTGTGGGTGGGGTGGGGTGGGGTGGGGGGAGGGGTGTATAATCTGATGACATAGACATAAACATATTAAGCCAGCTTTGATGTACTTTGTATCTGACCAAACTTTTTTGATTAGTACGATATGTGCTTTTTGATTGCAGGATCAATTGCTAAATTAATCTCTGTTTATGAAGAATTCAAATTGAATTCCATCTAACCTTTTCTGAGCATTCTTACTATGCGTTGGTATCATGTAGGTACTATAAGGGGATTCACATATGAATTAAACAGAAAGCCAGCTTTCTATAGATTTGCAGAACAGGAGGTAGACTCGCTTGTTTAATAGAAGCAGAAGGTAGTGGCAGTTTTAATTTTACCGTCGTATGGAGTGGCAGAAAACACAGAATTCTGCCAGGGCTGGGAGGTGGAGTCTGCATGTCAGCACTCACAGATGGTGCCAATAGTCGTGAGAGTACAGTGAGGGGACTCCTCACCTGTCGTGTCCTGTACCCCCACCCCCGGAATCCTCCAGGAATGTGGGCCTCTCTTCTGGGGCCGGGATAATGTTCACCCCTCAGACTCCAGGGACAAGCAAGAGCTGGTTGGACTCAAGGTAGATAATTCTTGAGCTAAAGCCCAAGTAAATAGGCAAAATAGCCCAGAAGAGAAGTTGCCATAGAAAAGTGAAGTGGTCAGGTAATTAGCTTTTCAAGCCACTACATAGTGGGCTCCCCTCCCCACTGGCTTCCTTAGACAGGCATCCTGAACCCCACAATCTGGCTGGTCAGTAAGGTTGATGAGAATCTTGTTAAAGCCTGCACCTCAGCAGTGGGCAGTCGTCCCTGAAGGTGAAATGTTCCTGAGCTTTCTTTTATGTCCTTAGTTGGATATGGAATGCGCTCTTTTGGATGGAGAGCAGAAATCCGAGACAGCTGAGCTCATGAAGGAGAAGGAGATTCTGGATCATCTAAACCGGAAAATCACAGAACTAGAAAAGAACATCGTAGGCGAAAAGACCAAGGTAAACGGGCTGCAGTAGAATGTGCTTTTTATGGGGAAGGCGGGTGTCCCAACTCCTGGAATGGAAATGTGAAGTGGAATGACACGATTTGGGCTGAATAATGTGGCGCCTTAGAAGTTCTAAGGTCCTCTGTTGTCACAAAGTCCTGCCAGGTAACAGACTGTAGATGCTGAGAAACCTTCGTATCTCATGGCAGCCTGGTCCGGCTTCATGAGTAAGTTCCTTTTCCCCATCAGCCTCTCTCCTTTTCTGACTCTACTGTTTTTCATTTGTTAGTCTGAATTTATTTTTTTTTATTACTTTATTTTACTGAGCATGCTTGTCATGAGTTGGCTTGGGCATAGTCAAACGGAGCTGCTTCATTTCTGCTTACTTTCCTGTTCATTGAGAAGATGAATGGTCCCCATTCATCTCCAGTGCCCAGCCTTGCCATTGTCACCAATGCAAGTGCGCTGCTCCTTAAATAAAGGTGTTGCTGTCTTCAGGAGCGGCCCCCACACACTGCCAAGTGATCTACAGGCCACAAGTGACGCCGTGCTCAGGTCTTGCTCATGTGTTTCAGGCCACAGCTTGTGTGTTAGTTGACAGCCACTAGGGAAACTGTGGAAAGTAATTTGCAGAACTTAGAATGAAAAGTGCTAGTCGGTTAGTGAGGAACTTTCCCCCCTCTTGGAAATAGTATGCATTCCTCTTCCATTATGATTCAGTAACAGCTGGACTAAGCCTAAAATTAAAAATAAAATTCCAAATTGGGTTAGCAAGAAGCAAACAAGATTTAACACAGTCTTTCCTGCCTGTTGTGTTCTCTATTAAGCAAAGAAAAAGGGGGGAAAAAAAAAACCAGTTTCAATTTGAGTAAGTTCTCCTGTTCATGTGTGGAAGGAATTTCTACTGCATGTGACTTCCTTTTAAGGCTCCTATCTGGTTGAGACCTGTAAATAAGGGCATTGGATCTCATTGCCAAAGGCTGAGCTTGGAACTACTTTGTGAGAAATGGAAGCTGGTATACACATTCCACTTGATTTTCTAAATGTCAGAATTAAACTGCATAGCCTTTTCATCTCAGACTTGGTGTAAGCTCCTTCTACAACTTTCAAATTTCCAGGAACATATTTGGATAGTGGGCATGTTTTTCTTTAGCTCGTAGTCAAGTCAAAGAGTTAACTGAATAAACCTGAAGTAGGGGGCTGGGAGGTGGACGACTCAGAAGGTAAAGGCCCTTGCTGTGGAAGCTTGACAGCCTGAGTGAGGGCCTTTTGAACCCAAATGGAAAGCCAGACATGGAGACATGAGTCTGTAATCCCAGGATGTGTCTAATTCCTCCAGCAAGGTGGGAAGTGGAGACAGGAGAATCCCTAAGAAGCTCTCAGGCCAGCTTGCCTGGAATTTGCAACACAGTGGCAAAACAAGAGAGACCCTACTTCGAAGTAAAAGAAAATGACTAGCAGCCGATGTCCTCTGACTCTCACATGTGTGCCATGGTGTGTGAATACACGCCCCCCCCAACACACACACACACACACACACACACACACACACACACACACTGAAATATAGGCAGTCTCAGTTCATGGCTTATCCTCTTATTCAAAGACTTTGCATTGAGATATGCAGAAACTTTTGTTGGTGGTATCAGACGTCTTGTTTTGGTATAGTTAATATTTTACCATTCAAAAATACTAACTAAATAGAATTATGCTGTAGTGATCATACTGCAGTTTGTGCCATGATGGAAATCTCGTGGGGCTTAAGCACAGGGCATTGCGTTCCCTGTGAACTCTCGGCCACTCCCACCAGTGTAACTGTTTATCTTTGCACAGCTCGCCCTATAGCGCTGTCTCCGCGCCGAGTGCCTTCCGGTCATTAGCATCAAATTCACAAAAGTGAAGCAAATTGGGCTAATGCTGGGTCTGACTTCCCAGGGAAAGCTGTGCTGTGGTCAAGACCCTAAGGGAGAGAGAAAAATCCTACAGCATTGGCAGAAACAAGCCCAGAAGCCAGCTCAGTCCCTCCGTCCCTCCTGACCAGCTATTCGAGAAGCAGAGTTCAGGGTATGGACCAGATCCTGCAGCTGTGAGGGGATTAGTGGGTCTTGGCAGGTGGAGTTATTGTCTCTCAGCACATGGTGTGAAAAACGTCAGAAACAGGCTTTGGGTAAGGGGCTCCCAAAGAGGACTGGAGGGGGCGGGGGGGGGAGGGGGCAAGGGATCAGAAACAAAGGCTGGGCCAGATGGTGTCACTACATATTCTAAACAGCCAAAGAGAGAGCGACTTACCACTGACTGCTTGACAGAATTGCCCTCTATCATAAAGAAACTTGTTCTAGCATTTTCTGACACGGGAGTTTCTGGCCTCTATGTTCGGCTGTCCCATCCTACCTCTCAAGACTTCAGCATTTCTGCACCAACCTTGCCAGTTTACCACACCTGTACTGTTAGCATACTACTATTATTACCTTAGAGCATCATCAGTTGAAATAGATACCTTCCCTCTGCATCCTAAACTTCTCAAACAATTTGACCAGCAGACACTGTGTCTCTTCTTCATTTGCCGATTCAGCATCCTTCCCATTCCAGTTGGCTTGGTCTCTACTGCTCCATCAAATTTCTCCTTTTAAGACTCCTAAGCCTTCAGCACTGTCCAGCTCACTCTGTGCTTTTCAGACTCTTGTGGTCAGGCTCCTGAGTGGCATTCGATACAGTGGACAATTTTTTCTTATGGCTTTTTTTTCCTCCTGCCTTCTCCCACTTTGCTCTGTAGGTCATCCTCTCCTGGTGTTCTTTTTCTTGCACCAATGTATGTGTACAGGCTCATGTGAAGCCCAGAGGTCAACCTCAGGTGTTGTTCTTCAGGGGCCATCTGCCTTGTCCTTTAAAAATTATTCTGTTTGTGCACGCTCTATGGCGTGTGTGTGGAGGTCAGAGAACAACTTATAGGAGTTGGTGCTTGTCTTCCACCATGTGGCTCATGGGCATCAAAGTCAGGTCATCTGACTTAACAGCCAGTGCCCTTGCCTGTGGAGCCATCACCCTGGTTCCCACCTTGCTTTTTTGAGGCAGGGTCTCTCACTGGCCTGTAAGTCATCAATTAAGCTCAAGCTAAACAGGCTGGCCAAGGAGCCCCAAAGATCACCTGTCCCTGCCTTCCCAGTGTGCCACCACACATGGATATTTTTTAATGTGGGTTTAGGGGATCCTTCTGTGTTCATGGCAAGCACTATATTGACTGAGATATCTCCTCAGCTCCCTTTCTCTTACTCTGATCTCTGCAGTATTCATCTATGACCTGAGCTCAGTTCTTTTATCCTGGTCTTTCTTTCTTTCTTTCTTTCTTTCTTTCTTTCTTTCTTTCTTTCTTTCTTTCTTTCTTTCTTTCTTTCTTTCTTTCTTTCTTTCTTTTTAAGATTTATTTATTTATTATGTATACAGTGTTCTGTCTGCATGTGTGCCTGCAGGCCAGAACGGGGTACCAGATCTCATTACAGATGGTTGTGAGCCACCATGTGGTTGCTGGGAATTGAACTCAGGACCTTTGGTAGAACAAGCAGTGCTCTTAACCTCTGAGCCATCTCTCCAGCCCTATCTTGGTATTTCTTATAAAGCCATGGCTTCTAACAACCTGGTATGATGGTGACTCGCATGCACACGTCTAGCCAACAACTCTGGTCTGAACTTGCGTAGCCCACCTGACATCTCCCCACAGATATTTCATAGCTGTTTTCAACTGAACATACCCACAATGGAACTCTTGATCTCCTACTCCTTGTGGGCCACGTCTGCTTCCGCCCCTCCCCTCACATCCTCCAGTTTTCTGAATCTAAGAACGTTCAGCTCTACCCAGTTGACGGCTCCAGCGGGAACCTGGATGCTGATTTTAACACACCCTTCACCATAACCTAATCCATGACCACCGCGTTTTTTAACGCTCTACATCTCCCTTGACAGCATTCTCTTCGAATTCATCAAAATCCCTTCTTTTCATTTTTGGGCTTTTGCCTCTTCAGTCCATTCCCTTCATATCAGCCATGATAATTCTTTAAAAAAAAAAAAAAAAAAAAAAAAACAGAAATTAGATCATAGGAATCTTTTAAATCTAATTCAAGTTGCACTGAGATGTAGCGTGGGGAAAGTTATACACATCTAAATTTTCCTGCGAACCGTCACCGTCCTCCCCACGCTGACACCCCTCTCACTGTGGCTTTCTCAATGTTTGTGCTGAGATCTCCTCTGCCTCACCTCCTCTGCCTCACCTCCTCCTGCCTCACCTCCTCCTGCCTCACCTCCTCTGCCTCACCTCCTCCTGCCTCACCTCCTCCTGCCTCCCTTCCTCTGCCTCGCCTCCTCCTACCTCACCTCCTCCTGCCTCACCTCCTCTGCCTCACCTCCTCCTGCATCACCTCCTCTGCCTCACCTCCTCCTGCATCACCTCCTCTGCCTCACCTCCTCTGCCTCACCTCCTCTGCCTCACCTCCTCCTGCCTCACCTACTCCTGCCTCACCTACTCCTGCCTCACCTCCTCCTGCCTCACCTCCTCTGCCTCACCTCCTCCTGCCTCACCTCCTCTGCCTCACCTCCTCTGCCTCACCTCCTCCTGCCTCACCTCCTCTGCCTCACCTCCTCCTGCCTCACCTCCTCTGCCTCACCTCCTCCTGCCTCACCTCCTCTGCCTCACCTCCTCCGCCTCACCTCCTCCTGCATCACCTCCTCCTGCACCACCTCCTCCTGCCTCACCTCCTCCCCACCCAGGCCGTTCTCAGCCGCTGCTTCCCCACCTGGACCTCCCTTGTCATAGGCCGCACCTTGTTTCTGTCTCCAGGGGCACAGCTTTACTATTAGTTTTCCAGAAAGGGTTCCCAGTGTTTTCTAGTCGGGAGCTCGTCTCTCTATTGCTCTTTCAATCCTTTTGTCATTGCACTTTATTATTTTCATTTTGGGGGATTCTTAGATATGTATTTCCCTCTCTAGCCAATGAGACAAGGGAAGCACTGTTACCACTGTTTATCCAGCTTGTAGTAGCTTCCAAAACCCTGCCCAGTGTGCTTGGGGAATATTGTCCTTGGACTCCCCTGCTAACAGCCAGTCCAGGCTGGGCATCACAAAAGGAAAGGGAGCCAAACACCTGCCAGAGAGCTGTGTGCAGCCAAGTGTCAGGACAGCTGGGACAGGCTGCCCGAGTGCACATGCCAGAGGCCTGTAATCACACTGCCAGTCAAGCCAGGGTGTAAGACAGCAGGAGGAAATGGCCTTTGCCCTTTGGGATTAGGTTTCCCTTTCCACACACCTGTTGCTTTGCTCAGACATAAAGCGGGGAATGAGGATAGTAAAACCTGAAGATATCCCCAGTGGGCAAGCTCTGATTCAGATGCTCCCAGCACATCCTGTAATCCTGCTCCTCCTCCTCCTCCTCCTCCTCCTCCTCCTCCTCCTCCTCTTCTTCTTCTTCTTCTTCTTGATTTTTATTTATTTCACATGTATGCACATTCTGCCCGAATGTCTGTCTGTGCCCCGTGTGTGCAGTTTCCAAGGAGTCCAGAAGAGGACATCAGATCCCCCTAGAACCGGAGTTTTATATAGATGGTATGGAGCCATTGTGTGGGCACTAGGTATTGAACCCTGGTCCTCTGGAACAGAAGCCAGTGCTCATAACTGCAGTCGTCTTTCCAGCTACCTGCCCTAGTTTCTTGCAGACAAGGAAGGCCTAGATGCACAGGAAAAGTGCCTAATATCATAACAGAATTCAGATCTTGATATGAAATCACTGACAGTGTTTCCTTGGCGCTTGAGACTGGTCTTTCATTTTCTTTAGTTTACCTGGTTTGGGGACTATTATTTTATTTTACTTACTTAAAATTGTACATATTATATATGATAATTATATGTTACCACATAAAATTGTAAGTAATTATACATACATGATAAAATATGGATAAGATATATATGTATATATATATATGTATATATATATGTATATATATATCCATTACTGAACATTTTTCTCTTGGTTCCTGGTCTAGTTCTTCACTCCTCTTAGGGGAACCATGGTCGGTTTGTTTCCATGTGACTCTTGAGATAAAGGCTCCCTCCTCTGCCTGTTGCTATTCTGGGATAGTAACCATATCACACATATAGCCACTGTAAACATGGATAAACCCTGAATAAATATGAGTTCCTGACTTCAGCATGAACTCAGAGGGGATGTTGATTCAGTAAGGCACTAAGCAAAGAGAACATCATCCCTTTTTTGCATCTCATTAAGCAAAGAGAGGAGAGGAGGATGTTTACCTTGACGACAAGGTGGGGAGGCTGCACACCACGTACACCCAGGCCCCTGTACACCAGGCCCCTGTACACCCAGGCCCCTGCACACCCAGGCCCCTGGACACCAGGCCCCTGGACACCCAGGCTGGGTTTGGAAAGGCTGAGAATTCTCCTGTTTTCCCTCTATTCCCTCCCTACTTCAAGAGCAAAGCTTGATTTGGGAGAAAGTGTGGACACGCGCATCTTTTTTGTATGTGTTGTCTTTTATCTTTGTCTATTTTTGACTGTATTAAAAATAGCTTCTCAGCTTCCTCTCTTTTGAGATTATCTTAGCTTATAAGAAGTACAATAGTCACTTGGGCTGAAAAATCAAACATGATGTTCAAAGGAAAGGCCCACTTCCTTACTTTTGGTTAAAGTCTTTCCATTGCCCAGATGGTAATCATAAAACTCAAGCTATTCTTGCCTTTGAAGATGAATCTTTTGTTGCCTCATATATTTGTATCTATGTTGTGGGACTGTGGCCATCCTCATCTACACACAGTGAACAGTGAGCTGAGGCATAGGTCACTGTCACCATGACATAAATCCAGGATGAAAACTGAAAATCTCTGATGTCCTAGCTGTTCTACAATAAGCAAATGTCACTGCATGTGAAGTGGCTACATTTTATTTCTCATTATCATCTTGCCAAAGTACCTGCTACTTCCTCCCTGTCCTTCCTTCAGAGCCCCAGGGGAAGGCAGCAGCCTGGCTCACATTCCTTGCAGGTGTTAATACCGGGAGGGTAGCACATTTGCCAGGTCACAGTTAGGGTTAGGAGGAGCTGGCCTTTCCAGGGCCTCTTTCTTACATTTCAAAGTCAGCTCCCTGGCTAGAGGAAGTGGAATTAGATCATGGGATTTGAGGATTAAACCAACTGGATTCCCGATAGGACTTTTTTTTTTTTTTCCCTAGTGTTTCTTGATTACAGAAGTCCTCTGTTCAGATTTCCCTGTTTTTATATACAGACTACTTGGTAGCTGTGTAAATTAATATCAAGTAAGTGATTGCAGGTTTGAAACATTGGCTTCTTTGTTGGCTGATCTGTGAGTCTATCAGGATGCTCACCTCCCAAGCTTATACAGGTTTTTAGAAACTACAAGGAAAAGGTTGCTCAGGGTGCTTGAAGAAAGCTATGAAAGGCCTTCCCCTTGACGCATGGTGTGGGCATCATAGATGTTCCAAACCTGAGCCAGAGCTCCACCTATCAATGTGGCCTAAGTGCCTACTGTGTGCTGTGGTCTGAACTAAAGCATCTGAAAATGACAAAGGTGGACTTGAATTCTTTAATTTAATACCGAAGAGCCTCCTCTCTCTACCTCCCAACTCACTGGAGGAGTGTTGGCATTACAGACACATCCTGCCATGTCAGCTCCACACGGGCTCTGGACACTCACACTTGGAGTCTCTAACTTGAGTTATTTCCCCAGCCCATAGGAACAATATTTGGTTGATTTTAAATTGCTGGCTTTTGTCATTAGAAAAATGAAACTGTAAATGCCTTTGCCTCTCCTAGTCCCAGACATTCTCAATCTGACAACATGGAAAAAAACAGAGAGAATTTTTATGAACGTTTCTTAGTCTGTCTTATATCTCTCTGTTTGTGACTGAGTCAAGGTTTGGAAATAGGATCCGTAAATTCTTGCTGCGCTGTTCCAGTGAGTAAGTAACCAGGGCAGTGGACCGGAGGACTAAAAGCATTTTTGCAATGCAAGGAGAATGAACAACCCTTCTTTGTCTATCTCCAGTTCTCGTTTAATCTTTAGTGAGTGAATGAACAAATCGTCTGCACAAACAAAGACAGCCAGCTGTCTGCATCCTTACATTCCACAGCCACAGGTTCAACTAATCAAGAGTCGGTGGTATTAAAAACAACAACAAATGTCTGTACGAAACGCATGTAGATATCCCTATCATTGTTCCTTGCCCAATTCTGGACAACAGCTGTTTGCACATCATTTCCATTGTGTTAAACATAGTAAGTAATCTAGAGGTGATTTAAGCTATGCAGGAGGAGCAGAGTGGGTTACATGCAAACGCTGCACCATTTGATAAAAGGTTTGAGCATGCCTGGACTTCATTAACCTTGGTAGTCCCAGAAGCAACCTCGTGAAGGTACTGAGGGGCCACTGCACACGCTAACATGTGTACACTGATTTCTACTTCAATGTACCTGTGAATAACTTACCATTGACTTTGTATGAGAAGGAAACTTTAGAAGAGCTCTCTTAAATGTTCAAACCAGGCAGGACCTCATAATGGGCATTGACCCAGCTGAATTTTGCCCATGTACAGCCAGAACAAGGCCAACCCAGAACAGAGAAAGGTCCCTAAAGGAGCAGCCAACCTCTGAGGTCACATGATTCTGCTCTTGGATTTTTAAGTGTCTCCTTGTAAACAGGGTTTTTTGCTGGAGAAGAGCCTGTCTTTACATAGCCTTATTTTTCAACATAGCAAAACTTGTTATATTTCAGTCATTTATTTCTTTAAAATTGACTTAAGTCTTAAAAGAAGAACAAACCTTTAAAAAAAAACATTATACTTATTTCTACTTTGGTGTTTGGAAAATACCACCATGTCTATTGTCTTTAAAATAGGGGTATTTACTCTCATAAACCTGGTAAAGGGAATATCCCTCCATTTTAATAATTTACCTGTGAAAAGCAAGACTCCCTGAATTCTGGAATACTTTTTTTTTTCCTTCCTGTGGAAGGTGATGTGTTAGCTCTAAGTGCCTTTGGTAATGTTCCTTTGAAAACTTCCTGCGCTATCAATAGAACAGAGGAATATTCATTTCTTTCTGACTCCCGGGGAGTGATGTCACCTCTGGGATCAGTGTGAGCCCACCTGCCACTAATCCTCCTTGCATCCTTCCCCTCCCTGGCTTCCTTTGCCCTGGCTTTGGTCCCACTGAGCTTTTGCTCTGGGACCAGAGCAGTGGTCGGAGCATTCCTGGTATACACTGTGAAGGTGCAGAAGGTTCTAATGGTGCCCGCTTGCATACTTCTTCTAACTGCGCCCTTGTATGGAATTGTGAAACGTTTCCAGCATCTCAGACAGAAGACACTATGTAAACATGAGGTACTTTTTCTTTTCTTCATGAATTATTTATTTGTGTTTATTATTAACAATTTGAGGCGCTGAGCGCATGGAGCAATGATTCAGCAGCGTCTTCGGATTGGAGACCTGTGCTGGAGAGCAGTGGCGTTCTTTATATCTTACCCAATATCCTAATATCATATCACTCTTTCCTGCCAGAATAACTTTATATTGCAGGTCATTGCCCACTTGATATTTAATTATACGGTGTAGTCTTTTTTTTTTTTTTCTATCTAGAACTAGAGTTGTTGCCAAGTCTGATGACACAGTATTTAGAAATAGAACTCTTTTTGGATACACTTCTTCTGCTGTCTAAATCAGACTGTCTTTGATCCACAGGAAATAAACAGCGTTTTCTTAGCCAGAAATCAGCAAGTGTTGGGTATCGCTGTTTATGTTAAGGGGCAGATATTGATTCTGAAACCCATGAGTGAACTTAGCAGGGACTAGTGTGTTTTCTCTTCTTGCACAGCGTCTCTGTTAACAGTGCCCTGGTTTTTTCCTAGCCAGGCAGTGAACTGCTGAAGCTCGGAGGAGTTGTCTTGCAGTTAATGAGGAGTTCGTTAATGTGGCTGTAGAATTATCCTAGATTGATAAATGAGGTAGGGTTTTTCAAGTTTATGACTTCCTGGTTCAATTATTTTGAGGAAAATAAAAACAGATTCATAAACTACCTTTGAAGATTTAAAATCACCTCAAAAAAAGTGGAGACTCGCCTGAACCTAGATGGATGTTAATGTTACACAGCTTTAGATTTGAACCATAACAGCTCTCTCAAGAATCTAGGGCCGGGCATGATAGTGCACGCCTTTAATCCCAGCACTCGGAAGGCAGAAGCAGGTGGATCTCTGAGTTCGAGGCCAGTCTCGTCTACAGAGTGGGTTTCAGGATGGCCACGGCTGTTGCACAGAGAAACCATCTCTCAAAACAACAAACAAACAAGAAGAATCTAGATATGTGTTTGTGCAGGAAATCATGGCCATTTTTATAAAACAAATTTATGTCACAGAACTCTTTGAAATCTTCATCTTTTTAAAAGAATCTTTTGTTCTAGAAGAGGCATAAATCATTTAACTTACCGAAGAGGATTAAATCACACTGGATTTGTTTACACTGAAAGTTATGCATGGGAATCTTGCCTAAGCTTCCCTTCAAATAGTGTTTAATTCAAGAGGAGTTCCATGGGGCCACACCGCTGTTGCACATAGCACTTCCCAGTTATAACACAGAGTCACTTTGGTATGTGTGACATGGAGGGATTTAATAGTTTCTTTCCTCTTTTTTTCTGCGGGCTCTTGGAGTCTGTCTCTTCATAACTTCCGTGTGTGTGTGTGTGTGTGTGTGTGTGTGTGTGTGTGTGTGTGTGTGTATGGGGTGTCATTGTAAGGAAGCCTGTGTCTACAGGGTCAGTGTCTCAGCTTTGTGTCCAATCTGCCTGATTGCCTCCATTGCTGCTTGAATCGGTCTGGCCATCATTTCTCCCCTCTCTTGGTGCCTGAGTTAGATGTGGTCGCTGGATGTTCTTGCTTCATCTCAGAGCTTTTCCCCATTGCTAGAACCATTTCCGATGAGAAGGCTTCCAGGAGTGTGCCTAAAGCACTTCTGACCCGAGAACAGGCTGGAGTCATTTCCTGAAGCAGTCTAGCAAATGCTCTAGCAGTTTGGATCATGACGGTACTTCAAGGTAAATAAATGGCCCCTTTCTTTTATCCAATTTTCTGACAAAAGACTCTTGGCCAGGATAACAGATGATATGGTTGGCATCTCTTTCATTCCTCGTGGACCAGGAACCAGCATTCACCCTTCCCACTGCCCTACCACCACCCCGTATGTGGTAGCAAGAAGGAGGGAAAGAGAATGGCCGGCAGCTGTCCGTACCCGGTGAAGCAGACTGTCTGAAGGAGGCAGAGTCTTCCTCTCTGCTTTTATCTCTTTGCCCTAACCACTAACAAGCTTTGTTTGTTCCTTCCTAGTGTATGCGTGTGCCTGTCTGTTCCCAGTGGGGGATGTTCGCTCGCACCTGCCTGGGGTGTGAAGGTTAATGTCCGTTCTTCTGTTTTCTGATTTCGGAACTTCAGGAGAAGGAAAAGCTTGATGCTGAGAGGGAAAAGCTAGAGAGGCTTCAGGAGCTTTACTCCGAGCAGAAGACCCAGCTGGACAATTGTCCTGAGTCCATGAGGGAGCAGTTACAGCAGCAACTCAAGAGGGTCAGTAGCACACAGGAATACATCGCTTGTTGGGTTCACTTTTTTTTTCTTTGCTATTAAGATCTGCTTATGTGTGACTTACCGCTTCGCAGAGCATACATTTGCCTAAGTTCTTGCTTTTCGATCCTTAAAAGTGGGATTGTGCATGCTCACAGTGTGCATGGTGCGATGTCAATCAGTTAAAAAATTCCGTGTTAGAATTCTGTCTCTAATTTATAAGGTAAACGTGTTTCTGGAGACCTTCTTGGTAACTAAGGAGAAATGGTTCCTGACTTGTAATTGTCACCAAGGGTGTAGCATTTAAATTACCTGGCATCTTCCTCTACTGCATTGCAGGTACTGTTTGTTCTTGAATGTCTTTCTTCATAGCTTGATTTTATGCTCTTATTTAAACATTACCCTGCGCTGGTTGCACCTGCTTCTTGACTTTTTTTCTTGCTGCTGTTTGGAGACATTGAAGTGAACTAATTAGCGTGATGACAGCAGTCAGTCAGCAGGATCAAAGATGCAGAGTATGACATGCCTTCGACATCTTCTCCTACAGGCGTCTTGATTTTGAAAAGGGCCCTGGAGCATGCGCCTGCTAGTTTGAATGTTACCAGCTCATTCTCCTATTCCTAATATTGGCAGGGTTTAATGGAGCCTGCTGGTTACTTTGTGGAAAGAGACTTCATCAGTGGGTAACTTCACAAGCGCTGGCATGGCCACATATTATTTCAGAGTATCTTGACAACTGGGTCATCTCTGAACCAGCAGCCCAAATCCACAGTGATCCCTGGGAAGTAGGCATTAGCAGCCTTGCGCCTCTCAAGGAATCATAGGAATAGTAATTAGTCCTAAGTGAGTAACAATTTCTGATTTCAAATGAGTAGACAAGAAGGCACCTTTTCATTCAAGCTCCACTTGTACCTTGGAAGAACGAGCAAGTTGAAAATCAGGTACAATAGCACTCTTGAAAAAAAAATTCTATAACCTTTATTACAAAAAAATGCTTGATATTTCTTGGAACATTGCTAAGCAATGAGAAATCGCAATTAAAATGGTTTCACGTATTGCAGAGGTTGAAAGAATTTCAAGAAGGTAGGCATGGCGCCATATGCCTTGTCTCAAACAAACAAATATTAAAGAATATCCATTGCAAACAAGTTAAACTAGAGCCTAACAAACAGCATTTATTTCTTACATACTATTTAAAGAATGTTTTAACATGTTGTCTTTCCCCTTCACTTATTTTATTCTGTAAAGCTGAACTCAGCTGCCAAGAAAAGAAAACTACCTGTCCCTTGGTATCACAGTTCTTTGGGAACTTTGCAATAAAAATAATTTCAAAGAGATTGGTATTTTATGTTTATGCCAGTTCACACAAAAGATGGGGAAGCTGGATTTTATATTCATTTCTTTTTTTTTTTTGAATTCTACTTATTGCTAATGATCTAGTTCATGATTTTTGTCTAGGTCTGTACCATGCTTAGGATTTTATTCTTTTGTTGTTCATGTATCTGTGTTCTTCATAAGCTTTGCTTCTAGATTCTATCTGGAACTGGAGCTTGTTAATATCACTAATGACTGCGTTATCTGATTCTTTAGGATAACGCATAAATCTATCTATGCCCTAAAAATCATGACTCAAAGGAAGGAAATGATATAAACAGTGCTTCCATCAGCTAAAAACAAAGACTCTTTCCTCATCCTCTCCAAACATAAGGGAAAACCTGACGCTTTCCTTAACCTGTGGTAGCATCTGCTCACCTCGGAGAGACGTCGGAATCCTATTGCCTAGTCTTGGTGTCTGTGTAACTCTTCACCAGTTTATTGACTTTGCCAGCAGAATGTTTCTATCCACCCGCACAGGAAGTTCATGTATTAGGAACCTCCTGGGATGTCACAGCACATTTCTCTTTGGACTACAAAACTTCCCAGAGCCGTAAAACTAGGTCAATAGTCTGTTTTCTGACAACGAGTTCCACTAGATGGCATGCTGCATGAAATAAAAAATAGTAACTAAGAGGACATGTAAAATCATTTTCTTAAGCGGTGTGCTGCCTTGAAAACCCGAGTTGAACTGTCGTGGCCAAGTGGCTTGTACACTTGTGACATCTTGCTGCCAACTCACTGTTTTAGGGTCAGAACAAAGGTGCAGATGATGACATGTGGCTCCTGGTTGCTGTTTAGTCTGGAGAGGCTCTGCCAGTCCTGGCCTGCTATCAGTGACAAGGAGAAAGCTGAGATTGAAGGTGCCTTTTATTTGCCAGGAGAGTTTCTTCTGTGACAGTGGATGAGGCAGACACCTAACTGTTTATAGTAACCATTCCTCTAGATCAGTGGTTCTCAATCTGTGGGTTGTGACCCCTTTGGGCGGTCATATATCAGATATCCTGCATATCAGATATTTATATTACGATTCATCACAGTAGCAAAATTATAGCTATGAAGTAGCAATGAACTAATTTTATGGTTGGGGTCACCACAACATGAGGAACTGTATTAAAGGCTCACAGCATTAGGAAGGTTGAGAATTGGTCTAGATTGTTGATTTTGGCTTTTTGACTTTTAAAAATTCTATTCAGCGACACCTATAACTAGAAGTCCCCTTTTCCATCATTGGCTCTAAATTTTTCCCCCACAGTCTAAGGAAAGTCATTCAGCTTCTGTGGACCTCCTTGTCTTTCTGTGTAAGAGCGGAAGTCAACACGCTTGCCTCTTTCCATATCGCAAAGGCATGAGGACTGTTTGACATCACCGCATGATATGGAGAGAGGTTTACACACACCTGTGCCCCATCTCAGCTTGCCTCCCACCGAGAGATTATCTCCACAACCACATCCAGCTGTAACACATCTGTTCCCTTTCTGTCCCTCTGATGGGCAATGAAAACCTAAACATCTGCTTGTAAATGTCTGCCTTTAAAACTCTCAAAAAAAAAAAAGTTATCTCACAAACACAGAATGGCCCGGCATTTTCTTGAAGCAGCTGTTGCGTGTCTTCCTTTGCCCTTCCATCTGCTAGCCAGTGGAGGGGGTGATCATGTGCTGTCCTTTCGCTGAGTGAAAGTTTTGTTCCATTTTTCATTCACCAATGCATGTACTTGACTGAGAGCTGCCTGTATCTGTTCTCCCGTCTCAAACGATGCCTGTCTCAAATTCCATTCCCACGTTCTCGCCATCTAGACTCTTTAAAGGCTTTCTTGCCCTCCCCATAGCTTTCCTTTCAGCGTTCATATGCACACTAAAATGCCTGAGGAGACAGTTACACTCACAGGATCTCGGTGCTGAGCTCAGCTGAGTTTTCCCGCTTTTCTACCTGATGTGCTATTATTTTCATTCAGTAGTTTAAATATTCACTACAAATCAATGGGTGACCCCTGTTGCTGTCTTTCAGGGTTAAAATGACACATGTTGTATAGTAGCCACATGTGGAGTAAGCAGCTGGCTAGTATAGTGTATGCTGGGAGCCATATGCGCACTTAAAAGATGATTCATAAGCTAACAGGGGGGACTTTAAATTTTTTATCTTAATTACCTTTAACCCCCAAATTAAGCTTAATTGGGAGAGCTTGAAAACTTAATTATATGTGCTCGTGTGAATAAATACATCATCTGGTACATTATTTCAAGACTGCAGACATTTTGTTCAAGATACAACATTTTAATTCTCCCCTAATTAATTCCTATAATTAAACAATTCTGATAAGCTGAAAAACGTTAGTCAAAGTCGAGACATTGAGATATTGAGATACCCTTGGAAAACCAATGAGTATATGTATTCAAATTTTCTTAAAACATCTACATAGTTTTTAAATTTGGCCTAGATGAATTTAGTGTCTTTCTTCCCCTAACACCCAACAGACACACAGACACAGACACATAGACACACAGACACACACACACGTACACACACACACACACACACACACACACACACACACACACACACACACATCTCCTGCCAAGAGAGAGTCTCACAACTCAAGATCCTTCTGCTTCAACTTCCAGAGTGCCGGGATTATAGACATGTGCTACCACACCCAACTTCAAATGTTTCTCAAATTGTGTTTTTTCCTGCTCTTATGCTTCCTAAATCCAGTGTGCATCAGCATAATAACCTTGTTGGTATAGTTTTGTCTGTAATTTCATAGCAACCAATAGCCTTTCTGTGACTCATCTCTAGAATATAATTTATTGCAGAGACAGAAAGATTCCATTTGAATAAAAAACATCATACTTTATTCCCAAGCAAAACCCAGAAGGAGGATGAGTTAGCGATACAGAGTTTATCAAATCATTACTTTAAACTCTTTGATGATTTAATTGAACAATAGCAACAAGGAATGCTCCCGAAGTGTCTCAGCTCTGCAGGGCTAGCCACACTGTCCAACTGCCTCTTCCTTTTGGCCAAATATTTTTATGGTATAATTAAAAAATATGCTCCATAGACCACATTTGTAATTCTGTTAGTGGCTCCAAAAGTAAAGTAGTAGTTTTTAATGGACTCAAGAATAATTTATACAATGTGTCCTAACCCCAGCACAAAGGCAATGAGTGAATATATTGCTGTTTTCAAGAACATTCAGAAGTTGAAGACTGTCTACTCATATTCATCATCTTTGAGCTTCCTTAACTGCCTTCAAGATTATTCATGGGGTAGTGGTGCCTAACTTTTTGAATCTCCGTCTTAGTTAGGGTTACTATTGATGAAACACCATGATGAAACACCATGACCAAAGGGGAGGAAAGGGTTTATTTAATTCACATGTCCCAAGTCACAGTCCACTGAGGAAGCTAAGGCAGGAACTCAAACAGAGCAGGAGCCTGGAGGCAGGAGCTGATGCAGAGGTAGAGGTCTTGGAGGCATGCTGCTTACTGGCTTGCTCCTCATGGCTTGCTTAGCCTGCTTTCTTATAGAATCCAGAACCACCAGCCCAAGGGTGTTCCCTCCCCCATGAATCACTGATTAAGAAGATGTCCTACAGGTCTGCCCCCAACTCAGTCTTAGGAAGGCAGTTTTCTCAGTTGAGGTTCCTCCTCTCTGATGACTCTAGCTTCTATTATATTGACATAAACCAACAGTACGGTCTCCCTCTGTTCCTGTTGAGAGCTTTGGGTCTACTCTTTCCAACGAGGAGATTTGTGCACAATTGTAATGGACCCATAAAGGCTCAGAGAAAGAATCTTGCTTTCCAAATACCTTTTTTTAAAAGATGTATTTTAAAAAAAAATGATGTGTATGTTTATCCACATCTCTGTGTTGGTATATGCATGTGAGTACAGTTTTACTCAGATGCTAAAAGAGGCTATTAGATCCCCCTGAAGCTGGCGTTAGAGGCAGTTGTGAGTGGTTGCTGGGAACCAAACTCAGGACCTCTGAAAGGGCAATGTGTGCTCTTAACTGCTGAGCCATCACTCCAGCCCTCCAAGTGGGTTTCTAGGGAGTTGTGTACTCATAGCAAAGCCGAGGAGAACAATCAGAGCCTTCCCACATGTTACCTGCCTCATACAGGCATAGGCTTCATTATTAATGTTCCTTGCCAAGCTACTACTGCATTCTCAACAGACTTCCTGTTCAGGTGCTGCTGACTGCTCCCTTCAATCAAATTTCTTGAGGATATAACCCTCCTCTATAATATACAGTCAATAATATAATGATATATAATAAACATTTATTGCATGGCTGCTCAAGATTTATATATTTTAACTTTTGTATATATACTTTTTTATTTGTGTGTACATTAGAAAACAATTGTTAAGAAACTCAGCTGTGTAGGAGAGCACATACCTGTAATCCCAGCACTCAGAAAGTTGAGATAGGATGGTGAGCTACAGGTGAGCTAGACCCATACAAGGAGATCCTATGCAGGGAGAGAGGGGGTGGGCAAAACAAGGAAAGAAAGAAAAAAGAGAGAAGAGATAAGAGAAACAAAATTGAAAACAAAAATAAATACTAGACATAAAAAGGCTTACTGTTTTCTCCTTATACCCCAGTGGATTATTATATTACCACATTTGGAGTATGTGTATCCTCTGATATACTTTTGGACTAACTTGGGAACTATATGGATCTGTTATTAATTTATTTTATAATTCTTATGTAAACTATAGAAAACAATAATTTTCTTAAGAGACTGTTTGTGGCAATCTTTATACACTCCACTGTCCACTTGAAGCCATCTACTGGTTTTAAAGAAAAAACTTGGCATACACAGAAAGTCCGAATACAGTTGGTGAAGTAAAAATTACCCTCTACGGGGCTGGAGAGATGGCTCAGAGTTTAAGAGCACTGGCTGCTCTTCCAGAGGCCCTGAGTTCAATTCCCAGCAACCACATGGTGGCTCACAACCATCTGTAATGAGATATGGCACCCTCTTCTGGCCTGCAGGTACACATGCAGGCAGAACACTGTACACACAATAAATAAATACTAAACAAAAAACTGCCCTCTGCACCATACGCCCACCATTCCCTCTAACAGCCATGACTGGGCTTACCTCCATCACCTTGTTCTAGCCCCACACAGTGTCATAACCAGACATCTGCATTAGAGTGAGCATTTCTGATTGTTATTTCTTCATATTGGGAAGGCTACAGCCATGCTGGTGTGCTTCATTTTCATTCCATTTTCTCCAAAGGATGCTGACCTGTTGGATGTTGAGAGCAAACACTTTGAAGACTTGGAATTCCAGCAGCTTGAGCATGAGAGCCGTCTGGATGAGGAAAAGGAGAACTTGACTCAGCAGCTCCTGAGGGAGGTGGCGGAGTATCAACGGAACATCGTGGCTAGGAAGGTAATTTGTGAGGTGATGCTTGATGTGAAGAATGAAAATTGACTATTAACTGTGTTCTAGGAATCATGGTCATTCATATGGCTGTGGACTCTTGTCTCTATATATGAGTATCCTTTTGTGTTAATCACATTTGGTCTGTACCACATATGACAAATGATGTTCTGTGCTATATAAACTGAGACAGGTTACAGTCACTGTTATAATGTTATAGAGGTATTTATGGATAATAAACCAAGTCATAGACAATCAGCTGTTTGTTTCAAATCCCTCCCTCTGGCAGTTGAAATAACTAGAGTTAGAATAATTCTCTGAGCAAAATCTATTTTGGAATTTTCTCTTTCCGTTGATTAATAATCTCCAGTGCTAACTGTGAGCCTGTTACCATTAGCAACAGACCCGTAGAAAATCATTCTGATTATTAAGGACTCCTCCACCCAGCCCCTAGCATTTGGATGCCTAGCTCAAAATTTAGCATTTATTCTAGAATTTATAATCATACCCTCGAACATTGTACTAATTTGGTAAAATTGAAGGATAAAATTGATGGAGAGAATGAAGGACTGGGAAAGTTTCCTCTGGTTTAATGGAAAAATTCTTTTTTTTTTTCATCAGCGTGTTAAAAAAAAAATCAGCTGATGGTCTAAAACAAGATTTCCTAGTGAATTCTGGATTTTTCCAAATAACTTTTCAAATCCTGTGAACTGCCTTGGCTATAAGTCAAGAAGTATTGAGCTTGGTCGGTCAAAGTAACTGCTTCTTAGCCTTAAGTGATCGAGGTGGTCCACTGTCAACTCAAATATAGGCAGTGTCATTCAGGTTCTGAAGACCCTTTTCTTCCCTGCCCGGGACAAACTGGCAAACCTTGGATTCCCTCATGTGCATCTTTCTACAATAACTTTTGTCTTCCAGGAAAAAATTTCTGCATTGAAAAAGCAAGCCAGTCACATTGTTCAGCAGGCTCAGAGGGAACAAGACCACTTCGTGAAAGAAAAGAACAATCTAATAATGATGCTCCAAAGAGTGAGTACTTCCTGCTCAGCAGCGGTGACGGAGAAAGCACAGCTTCCGGCTGGGGGAGGGCTGCCTCTTCCGGTGTGGTGCCTTTATACTCTGAGACAGCCATTTGTATTCACTTTCTATGTCATCTTCCACACTAGTAACAATACTCTCTGATAATGACCTACAACTCAGGCAGTAAGCAAGGAGGTTTTCTTTATTTTTTTTTCTTTAAATCACTGAAAGAACTATGGCAAATCACTTTTTCTTTTTTCCTTAAAAAAATTACACTTTTAATCAAGTACTTAAAGATATTCTAACAATAATTTGTGGTAAGTTTAAGGGAAAATGTTCTTTATGCTTTGGTTGAATACTTTGGCTCAAGTATTCTAGTGTTTCCAACTGTAATTATTTGTGTGTGGGGTCTTCCTCATAAATGCCACATTAAAGTTAGTTTGACTTAGCTGAATCTGGAAATACCCCATGTGGCTTGGATAGAAGAGTACCAGCAGCCTCCATTGGGCCCATGTCCTTATCTGTCCCAATAAAGTAACTCAGAAAAAAGGATTCCTAGGAGGAAGACAATGGGCTAAATAAGTAAATAAATAAAAGTAAGAAAAGCTGTAGCTACAACTTGGACATGGACCCTGGCATAATTTCAGGAGTAAAACATCAAACACCAAAGCTAATGGGGTATCAGGTCAGAGCCACAACCTGGGGACATGATATTAGGGTAGTGGAGATACGTGATGGGCCCGCGGCAGGGAGCAGGAGGTGGATGGAGTCCAGAATGATGTGGACCATGATACCTACCGAGATATGTGCATTACCTTCTCAGGTACTTTAGCTTACGAAAGAAGAGATGGAACCTTTCGTAGAGTTATTAGTCCCCTTGAGGGGGCCTCTGCATCCCACATACATCCTGGAAGCTTCTTCCTGCTCTTTTCAGCTCCCAGAAACCCATGAATGGAGCTGTAGTCTCCTCCCCTGCCCTGCTCTGTGGGACAGACTCTGTTGCCATTTTTTCCCTGTAACCATTTTCCCTTTGTATGAAATATTCAAAGTCACAGCTTAAATTACACACTATCATGTATGCTTAAGTTGTTGTTGAAATTTTAAGGGGAAAACAAAAATCTCTATTATAGGTTTTTTTTTTTTTTTTTTTTTTTTACAAATAAGCAAACGAAGTCACAGATAACTTACTTCCTTATTAAAAATAGATAAAATTCAATTTGATTATGAAAATCACTGTGATTCACATGCGATAAGAGTTTTGTTTCTCCCATAACTGATCTATAGGTACCTTTCAATCTCAATCAACATTCCAACAGACTTTTTTTAAATTTCTTTTTGTAGAAATGGGAGACAAGTTTGGTAAAATTTAAAGCTGATTTTCCTTAATATGAATTGCACGTTTGTGGTTTGGCCTTCTTGCTAAAATGCACAGGAAGCACACTTTCACAGATATCTACAGACATACTCAGAACAGTAAACACATGGAAGAAGCCCAATATGCACAGTCCTGCTGAACTTGAAAGACATCCTGCTGCCTCAATTCAGCTCTCATGCTCAACAAGTGTTGTTGTGTACTATTTAGTGTGTGTGTGTGTGTGTATGTATGTATGTATGTATATGTGTGTATGTGTGAGTGTGTATGTGTATGTATGTGTATGTTTGTGTGTGTATGTGTATGTATGTATGTATATGTGTGTGTGTGTGTGTGTGTGTGTGTGTGTGTATTTTGTGGGTGACTGCACTGTTCAAAGAGCTGCCAAATGATGCTAAAGAGTTGCCACACACCCCCAAGTGCAGAAGGCTGTGGTTTATCTGTGTGTCCCGTATGCTTTGTTTTTAGACCCTGGTCATAATGTTGCTGGTTGTCAGGCAAATTGAATGAAACAAGGATGTCTCACTTAAGGTGTTTCAAACAGTAACACACACAAAACCAAGCTGTGATTTGAGAAATTGATGAAAATGTTCCTGGCGAACAAGCCATGGTAGTGTACACTTGTAATGTTAGCATTTGGAAGCCTAAAGCAGGAGAAATGTAAATTCAAGGTCAGCGTGGGCTGCATTCTGAGTCCTACCTACACTGCCATATCTTGCCTCAAACATAACTTAAAAAGAGGACAGTGAGATGGCTGAGGTGGTGCAGGCACTAGCCAAGCCAGCCTGGTGACCTATGTTCCATCCCCGGAGGTCACGCAGAGTCAGGAAGAAGAGAATGGTCCCCAAGAAGCTGCCTTTTGACCTCTATCCATCCACCATGGCATGTGCATGTGCTCATGCCACCACATACATATACAGAACAACAATAAAATAAATGAAATAAAGTAGAAAGGAGACAGGGGGCTGGAGAGATGGCTCAGAGGTTAAGAGCACTGCTTGCTCTTCCAAAGGTCCTGAGTTCAATTCCCAGCAACCACATGGTGGCTCACAACCATCTGTGATGAGATCTGGCACCCTCTTCTGGCCTGCAGGGATATGTGCAGGCAGAATATTGTATACATAATAAATAAATAAATCTTTAAAAAGAAAAAAGAAAGGAGACAGGAAGGGAAAGGTTGAGGTTAGTATGAAAACAACAGTGTGACTCAACTTCTCATCTCCTAAAATGACTCATCATCATTATAAACAGTGAACAATTTAAATGCCAGTGAGAATGTGGACCAGCTAAAGTAGTCACACCTTGGTGGTGTGAGTGTGAAGTGCACAGCACCTTCGGAGGACTCCTCCAAAGTTTATTGTGTAGCTTTAAATGTGTGTCCACCTTGGACCCAGCAATACTAGTAGATACTTACACAGGACAAATGAAAATATGTCTTTATAACAGATGTGTGCAAAACTGCTGGAAGTAACTTTTGCACAATAACCTCCCCCACACACACACACACATCCTCTTTAGACACAAGCTAAATAACCATCAAGAGAAATGCGAATTAACAGAATATCATGCGTATAGCAAAGTACTCCTCAGCATGCAGTAGGGGTTAACTGTCAATGCTCTCGCATTGTGGGGTAGAGCCAATACAGGAGCGTGCATATTGAATGACTCCGTTTAGATCATGTTGGAGAAGAAGGAAAGCCATGCAAGGCTTTGGGGCTTGGGCTTGAATGGAAGGGGCCATGCACATTTCTAAGGTGAGAGAAATGTTTTATATCTTGCCGTTCTATTTGTAAACCATCATCGGTTATATACCTAAGGTCTTTGAGTTTGACTGTGTAATGTAAATTATACCATGGTAAATAATATACCCCATAAATATTTTCCTGGAGGTTAACCCAAGATGGGTTGTGGGCCTAAACATAAAAAAAATGAATGCTGTGAATTTTCCAGAAGAATTGTACCAATGGATTATGAGATTATATCACCAGAGGCCACGTGGATGTTTGCTACTTAGGGGAATAAAAATTTGAGTGTAGAAAATGCCCAAAAGATGAAGGCGGAGAAGGCCGTGAGACAATGAGCATCCCTCCTAGTCATGTAGCCCATGCTGGCATCTACCTTACTATACAGCTGAGGCTGACCTTGAACTCCTGACCCTCCTGCCTTCACATCCCAAGTGCTGCAATTACAGGCCGGGACTACCCAGCCTGGCTCCGCTTGCCATTTTCTGCTTCAGTTAGAACATCCTGTCTTTTCCTTAAGACTACTGTCACTTTGTAAAATTCCTCTTGAATGGTGGGTTATCTAACTAATTGTGTTTGGAAAGTTGCTCATGCGTCCTATCAGCTGATAGTAGGTAAGACAGCTGGAAGGGCAAGTTTTAACTGAATGGGAGGAAAAGGAACTAGAAATGGGTGGGTGGGGGATTCTGATGTTTGTCTCAAGCGTAATAGATTCTGTACGTCTTTAGGAAAAGGAGAATCTTTGTCATTTGGAAAAGAAGTACTCCAGCCTCACGGGGGGAAAAGGATTTCCTATTAACCCCAATACTCTGAAAGAGGTAAGTCACAATTTTATAAGTCCGTTTATGTCAGCTTGAAAATCAGATATGCCTCAACTTTGTGTAAGTCAACTAATAAAAACCTTAGCTTAAATGACGTGGGGTAACGCTTGGTAAGTGTCCTGCCACTCCTTATCTATGCGTCAAGGAGCCTAGGGCTTGTCTTTGTGGGTAATGCATATGCATGTTTGTGTGTGTCAAGATGCAGCTGCTTGTCTTGACAGGGACTTTGAGAGGTGCCTTGAGTCTTGCATTCTCCTTTCTCCTCATCCTTTCTCCCTCTTTCTCTTCTTTTTCTCATGAGTCTTAAAGAACAGGAAAATGCCCCCAAGAATTTGAGAAGATGGTTTTTTTTTTCCCTTTGGTCTTACTTTCCTTCACTTGGGAGCCTCTGTTTACATCTGCCATACATACTCTTTAATAACCAATCATCCTGTGGTCCCCAGGATCACTCTTGTCCAAATATTCTCTCCCAGAGCTTCACTGATAGAACATTTTGCCTCTGCTTTGAAAGAGTATGATGCCCATGATAAAGTCACTCTCTCCATATTGACTTATAAACTAAGGAAAGGGGTTGTTGCTACCTAAAAATTTACCTAACCAAAACAACGCTTCTACTTCTAAGAAAGCTGAGTGAAGAATTCTTAGCTAGAAAACTCTGTGTGTGTGTGTGAGGTGGGTGTGTGTGCATGCTTATTTATGCATATGCAGGTGTATGAAAGAAAATGTTCATCACTATAATAAGTGTGACCAAGTTTGTATCTTAGAAGCATTTTAAAAATATTTTTTAACAGATTTGTTAGGTCATAGCACTTCATGGTTTTCGTTTTGGGGAAACACATAACTAACAAGGTTAGTGAGGTGAATGTGGTTGTGAATGGAACTTACAGGCATAAGATAAGATGAGTGAGGTGTGAGGTAGGCCTTGTGAGCTGCATTAATGAAATGCAGCTTGTATATGTGTTCTGGGAAGCCACTAAATGATTTTAAATAGAGAGATGATGTTAGTTGATATTCATTCGTAAAGATCACTCCTGGCCACTCAGAAATCACCGGGTCAGAAATGGCTCCAGTAGTGCAGGCTAGAGCCTGGATTAGGTACTCAGATTCCATCAATGTCAGTGAGATGGAAAGTGGCTTGGATTTATATGTATTTTACAGATAGAATTGAAAGTTCTTGCTGATACATTGGCTTTTGTGGGAAGATGTCAAGGAACATTCAAGAACAATGCATGTTCCCTGTTTCCGGGTGAGGTGATTGGCTGATGCTTCTTGCTGGGGTAGCTGAAGATAAGGGCAATAGTTTATAGGGAAATTTGAAGTTGAGCCTGAGCACACGTTGGAGCAAGGGCTACAGTAGCAAATGGATTACATGGGCCTTTTATCCTTTCTGTCGGTCCCCAGATAGGCTAAAATCTTTCCTGTTTTACAGATGCATTGGTCTTTGCTTTTTTCTAAAGACTCCTGGGTGTCAAAGGGTCTGTTGACTTTGGGGCCATTTTTGTGTGTCTCTACCATATAGGTCTAGTATCTGCATGTTCTCAACATGTCACAAGAAGACTTGACTTGTGAGATGTTTTGATTGTCTGGTTTCTAATCTTTTTGCTTTCACCTTCCTCTTCTCTCTTTTCTCCCCCAGCCTCCTTCTGAAGAATGACTAATTTATAACCAGATTTTTTTACAGAGCACCCACATCTGACAAAAAACCTTTTGAAGCAATTAAACTACATGATCTAAGACTCATAAAAGGGAATTTTCAAAGCCTGACTTTAAAGCTTTTCTTTCAAACAAGCAAAAGAATAACTCGAAGATGTTAATTTCCTTTTTGATTCATTACCAGAGATGAAATGGGACAGCCAAATTCATCCCTTCCTTTCCTCAGTTGAACCGCGTAAAACTTCACCTAGTATCTGTGTCCCTCTGCTGTGTAAGACTTCAGGACATTGGTTGATAACAGTCAGCTCTAGCTTTCTTAGCTTTGCTGCAATGATGGGCTGTCCAGAAAACCTTTCATTTCCAGGCTAGAGGTTTTCCTGCATGGAATCACTTTTAGAAAATTGTAATAGTGTTTCCATCATTAATGGTCTAAAACTAGAACCCAAGGTCAAATTCAATGTACTTTCACTTTCAAAAGACTGTTGTTTTATAAGCTTTATTCTTCTTTTCACATGTTTCATTGGTGTGGCAAAAATCTTGACTGACTTGTGTAATTACTTCCCATGAAAATCATTCTAAGTGCCTTTTCCACAAAGATCCTTTTAGGAGTTTTGGTACAGAGATTTTGATTCCTGGGCATATTTTTAAGCTGCAGATGGAACTGGATTACTGAGTTCACAGTAACTGCAACTTCTCTGTCCTAGCAACAGAGTTGGAGTTGGGGCAGTTGCCTTGAAGATAGTACCATGTGACTGCAACTCTTCCCGAGGTCTGTGTCTACACACACATGAATGTAAAGAGTGTCCTTCTCATTCTCTTTTTGGGCTGAAATATCCAAAACTAAATCCCACTAAAAGTGGGATTGCTATTTTTATAAATGTTTTCTTGATACAAAACCCAGGAGCCAATCAGCCCACTTATTCTGACACTGTCATTTTTCAAAAGACAGAAAAGGGAATTTCTTCCATGCATATTTGTGGAAAAGACTCGTGAATCCGAGAGTGAGTGATTACGTTGTCTATTGTGTATCTGATTGTTCAATGTACCTATAGAGATAATGCCATTCCATTGACAGAATGATGCTGAGACTTCTGGATATTTATCATGTGGTCATCTTGATTTCACCAGAAATGATGTTGAATACTTTGAATGACACTTTTCAAGATTGAGCACTGCAAACCCATTTTCATGGCTGATCATTCACTTAATGAGACATTAAAGTAGTGCCCAGGTACCTGGCTGTGTTGCGCTCAGCTAACTCATTGTCCTGGGGACATTAATACTCTCGCATGCCTCAGCTTTTGCTTTCTTTGTGTTTAACTTCTGAATTCCTCCTTTTAGGGCTATATCAGTGTAAATGAGATTAATGAGTCATGTGACAGTTCCACGAATCTATCCCCTTCCACTCAGTTCCCTGCTGATGCTGACGCTGCTGTCACTGAGCCTGCCTCGGCTGTGCCGGTGAGCCAGCCCCAGAGTTCAGAGGTGTGTGGGCATGTGTTTCATTCATTCACTGCTTTTCCTCATGTCAGAAATTAACCCACAGTTCACTGAAAATAATCAAAAGGAATGTGTGTGTTCCAGAGGGCCAGAATGATGCTGAGTTTATGAATAAGACCATATTTGGGGTGGGGTGGGGGGGTGGGGCATTGTTCTACACCAGAAATATTAGAAACCATGAAATGTGTGGTAACAGTGGGCAGCTAGACAAAACTGTCAACAAATAAGGTCAGTGTCTTAGCATTCTAACCAAACCTAATTTTCTTAGATTCCGACTTTCTGGTTTGAATTGCTTTTCTCAGATGGGTTGTGTTGCCTGTTTTGCTTGGCAATATTGAATCATGCTTTCATTGTTATGCTTTTTGAAGCATAACATTTAATGGTAAGCATTCTTGGGAGTGGCCAGGGAAGGGAAGTCTCAGTACCTTCTACTGATCACATTGCCTGCTGTGTGGGATCTTAACAAGGGGCTGAGTGGAAAGAGAGTGCCCATCGTTTGTGATCTTGTGATTGATGCACAAAAGGTCGGAACAATCAGGTGAGGGATTTCACGTCTCTGTCTCATTCGTCCTCTCCTCTCACACTGGTCTGTGTACACCTTTTCTTTCTCCTATAAAGCAGAGATCAGCTGTCTGTTCTGGATTTCTGTTCCCTTCCACTCTTTCTCCTCATCCTGTCACTCAACCTGCATCAGCCCCTTGGCCTGAAGTCACGGCTCCATCTGTCGACCCTTTCCCTCTAAATGACACGCCTCCCCCTCTACCAGCTAAGAAACACAGGCCGCAACAGCAGCTGGAGCAACAGGTAATGAGGGAGGTGGACAGAGCATGGGGATTTGGCCTTGAGAACAAGATCACTCACGTGCTGTTCTTTATCTTTTCCAAAGGTGATTTTTTTTGAAAGGCAAGTTGCAGAGCGGTTTTTCTTTCTTACCTTCTTCTTAAGGATATTTAGTGTGGTCTAAGGGTGCCGGGACTAATAAAGCATTGATATGTTTCATATCGCCATGCTTTTCAGCTCCCATTCAACAAAACAGTGTGGCTTGTCTGGCATCTTTCTCAAGAGGCTGACAAGTATTTCCATAAAATTCATCGTGTAAAACGATTGTGACAAAATCACATTTCTATTGCACAGTCTTGAAGCCGTAATGCTAGATGTCATTCCAGTGCTGTGTCCAGATTGGCGAAACACTTCACAGCTCTCCCTCCATCCTTCCACTGACCCTAGAGAAGAGGTTTTAGGTCCCTCTTAGACTAGGTACCTTTAGGCCTGTGTCTCGGGCTACTGCCACGGTGCTGATGTGAAAGGGAACCGATCAAAGAGTTGAGTCAAATAACGGATGAACTTGGAGGGTGAAAGCATTACACACCTTTCATTTTTTAACGTGATGTTGATCTCATTAGTAGCTTCGTTCAGGGCAGGCAACACCTTGGGTGTCAAAGCAATCCGTTTTCAAACCTGTTGCCTTGTGCCCAATATTAACAATTTCAATGGAGTTTATTGAACTCTGAAAATCAAAGCCTAAGAATTTATGTCATTTGATCACAGTGAAAACAAAAAGTTTTCTGATGCTGCTTTCCAACCTTAATCAGCAACTAACCATCCAAACGTTGAGGATTTATTGTGGTGATGTGGACTCCCTGGCCCTGAATTCCAACTCTGCCACCTTCTAGCTGCAGGACCTCAGGCAGGCTTACTAAATGTCTCTGCACCCCAGATTCCTTGCTTATGAAAAAGAGACAGAAAACCAACCTCACAGGATTGTTACGAGAGCGGAATGAGATCATAAACATGGAGCATCAAGCCTGGCACATAGGAAGCTCCGAATAAATACTAGCTACTGGAAATATACCATTATAAAGTTAAAATGCAAACATTTATCATCACTGGCATGCATTAGTTTTATATTTCAAAAGCCCAAGACTAGCACTAAAGTGATCTAACCAAAGGACACTTTATTATGTAGTCATTTTCCTACCCAAGACATTTTGAGGAGTGAGGAGAGGTCAAGCAAAATTTGGATGTTTTAAGATGGCAAAAATCTTGCCTTAGAAATCTGATTGACGAGAGAGAGAGAGAGAGAGAGAGAGAGAGAGAGAGAGAGGAGAGAGAGAGAGGTAGTCTCTTGGATCATTTACATATGGGAGATTACTATGGGATCTCTTTGGCCATGAGCTTTGAAAATGGAAGTAATTTAGATGGAAGCCATCTATGTAAACCTTACCTTGGTTTGGAGTATTATATAAACTTTCCTGTTACTACTCGTTCTCTTCATCCTCTTCCATTTCCTACTTCTTGTTCCCCTCACCGGGGTCTGTGCCACCACACGGAACTCTCTAGATAGACACAGAGAGTGGAGAACCGCTGGCCTGCGTTGTCCACCTGCTGCCCCTCCATCCACCCCGTGGGACCATCACAGCCATGGCGCCCATTGTATCTATTCATAAGCAGCACGGTAAAAGTGAAAGGTGGATTTTCTTAAAGAAAAATGTCATAGGGCAGAAATAAATAATAGCCATTGTCTAGTCACATCCAACGCTAACTCTAATCTGCTGGCCAACACCAAATTACGCCGTTAGTGTAAAAGGTATTTTCACAATCCAACTTCCAAAGCTCCTCTGTGAGTGCCTTGCTTCTTCGGTGATGAGCGTCAGTCAGTCAAGTTTTGCTGTTCTCCTTTGCGTTTGCGTTTAAAGCACTTTAGAAGTCTGGAAGAAAGGCGAAAGCAGCACAAGGAAGGTCTCTATCTGAGTGACACTTTGCCGCGAAAGAAAACCACACCTTCCATCTCTCCACACTTCAGCAGTGCCACAATGGGGAGAAGCAGCACCCCGAAGGTAGGACTCGGAAGAGCCAAGGCCTTCTCCCTCTGTAACATCTTGTTGTCGCCAACAAAGGCAAAGCCTTTACAATGCAAAAATAACTGAGTGCTATGCCATTACATCTGCTTCTTGGGCAGATACCTGGGCTAAAGAATGTGTTTCCTGCCACCACGCTGCAGGTGGTGGGTACTCTGTACTTAGAGAATGGGTGCCCTCTGGCTGTCCCCATGTTTAGAAGTAACCCAGATCGTAGACTCTGAGCTTCAGGAGTAACAGTACTAAATAGTTATCAGGTGGCGGCTGCATGCATGGCACCCGAGTTAGCCCTTTATGTGAACCTGCCACCACTGTGTAAATGCTTACCCATCACTAACCTAGTGGTGGATAAACTGAGGAAGAAGAGGAAGAAGTAATAACAACCCCAAATCCCTCAATTGGAAACTGAAAGAGTCAGAATGTGAACCCTGGTTGACTAGACACCTGTACCCTCTGCTGGCATGCTCAGGGGCTTATTGTAGAAATGGAGAGAGAAAGAGAGAGAGGAGGGAATAGAAGTGGGGTAGACTTCCAGCCCTTTTCTTATCCATAATTAGAGTAACTATATTGTAATCAGTTACAAGTTGGTGTTTTAAGTGGACTTTATTTGCACGAAAGATTTCGCTATTTAAAAAGAATAAGAGCCGTGCATGGTGGCACATGCCTGTAATTCTGGCATTCGGGAGGCTGAAGCAGGAGGTCACTATGAGTTTGAAGCCTTTCTGGCCTACAGAGCAAGACCCTATCTCAAAAAGCAAGTAACAAATGAAGCCAGCTAAAGCCAGTGGCTCTTAGTGGGTTTGAGCATAGAGAGCGGTAGAGAGAAACTGGAACATCTGGGCATGGACAGCTAGCTTGTCCTTGTGTTTTTGCATGGTGTGCATGCATCCCTGTCCATGCACCTGCCCTCTGCACCTTATGCATGGGGAGCTTTCTGTCACTCACTCTTACAAGACTGTGGACAGTGTCTTTCTCCGCCCATCTTCTCTTTTGGAATCGTTGCTATCGGAGGACATGCGGTGGTGACACTGAGACTTGGGTATAGTTTCTTGAGAGTGACAGTGGGTGAGTGTCCACATCCTTCACCACTTGGCATCAAGAAGTGGGACTGGAGACCAAGCATCTCTGCCCTCTGTACTTAAGAGAGGAGCTTTGGAAACAGGAGTGTGCCCATGTCCTGGAGTACCACTTGGTACTCAGTTGGCCTTGCCTGAAGTATTCCCCCCTGCTTCTCTCAGGCTCACCTGCCTCTGGGGCAGAGCAACAGCTGTGGCAGTGTGCTCCCCCACTCGCTGGCCACCATGACCAAGGACGCAGAGTCTCGGAGGATGCTCAGAGGTATGTATCCTTTAAATCACATGTCAGTTGTCTTTTTTTAAGCATGAGAATTCCCCAGGGAGAGGGGATGAGAGCCAAGTTGGGGATGATAGAGGGAAGATGAACCCACGTCCCAAATTTTACTATTAGTATGTTGCTTTGGGGGAGGGATGTGTGCAACATCATCTTTGTAACATGGTAATGCTTCCCTGTTTGCACATAGTGCCAGCGCATCATAAACACACCTATTATACTTTACAAGTTCAATCCAACTTCCATACTGGAAAGGGCTTGAGAGAATTACTAACCTTCCCATTCGATTGAAACAAAGAAAAGGGAAATCACTGAAATGCAGAGAAATTTCCAGGGCACTTAGCAAAGATCACTGGTCTTGTCTGTGGCTGAGACACTATGTTAAATGACCCCTGAGCTGGAGTCAATGAGCTGACCTTGTTAATGGGCTCAGAAGTGAATTTCTTTGAGCCTTTTGATTGTAAGCATAAGGACTTCTACTGTGTATTTAGGTTTTAGGTCCACCTTGATTCTTGGTATGTGTTCTTTGAAACAACATATTACATGTGTAATAGGGTTATCAAATAGTCCTTAGGGGAGACTGAAAGAAGGGACTACAGTGACATTCCAGAAGCAAGACTCTTATTGAAATAAAGTTACTGTGTTAGTACAGTAGTTTACATCAGCAACTTATGTTGGCTTTAATTTCTTAATTAAATTTGTGCTAGATACCAAGAATGCAAATGAATGGCATATTATTTAACTTTGAAATGCTTGGAGACTAGAGAGGAAGGATGGAGACACATAATAGATGGTCTTAATAAAATGTCAAATACAACAGTGAAGGCCTGTCAAAGATGTAAAGGGAAAAGCTGGCAGACATTTGACTATCAAACGTATTCATGAATGAATGGGTTGACATCTTGCCCTTTATGTGAATTAAAATTGAATTCTGATTGGTGGGCCTCTCCACTGATGATATTAGGGTATAATCACTCTGTGTGTGTGTGTGTGTGTGTGTGTGTGTGTGTGTATGTGTGTGTGTGTGTACACATACATACACACATACTACATATGCATATACATGTGCATATATGTTTATATAGACAATATGTGTGTGATATATGTACTACTGGAATGAGGTTTCAAATCAGCATTGGAAGTGATTTAATGAATTAATGGAGCAAACAATTTTTTTCTGGGTAGTAAACACCTGTATTTCTAGCACTCGGGAGGCTGAGACAGGAGGATCATAAGTTTGAGGTCATCCTGAGCTGTATAGTGAGACCTTGTCTTAAAAGAAGGAGTTAATAAAGCTGGGTAAAGTGACATTGGCCTGTAATCTCCCTACTTGGCAGGGGGGAAGAGGAGGCAGGAGGGTTCAGGAATTTAAGGCTAACCTGGGCTAGGTAGCAAAAAAAAAAAAAGGGTTAAGGCAGGCTATCGTGTTTATTTGAGGTTTATATTTGTAATATTTAAATAAAATATTAGACTTCTGTTTTATTTATTATAATTTCTTAAGATAAAAATAATTCTTAGTATTCACAATAAGCATAGAAGTCTGTTTTGGCTCTCACTTATTTCTGTCAACTTGAAGGTCATTTCTGTTTTCTCTTGAACCAATTTTTCTGTGATATTAATAGGCTTCCTTTATAATGTATATTCCACTCTGGTGGAAGGCATCCAAGCTTGGATTGGCCATGCAACTGAGACCTTTCTGCATATTTATGAACTTTCCATCCTGCATATTCATGAGCTCTCTATAGTACAGTGATTTAGGGAAAGGTGGAACATCGAGGAAAGAGAAGAGGGGTCAGAAATGACTGTGCCCAGGACCATGAACAGTCTTTTAACTAGAGAGCATGGAAAGCTGGGCTTAGCATTAAATGCTTAGATCCGTGAAGTTGAGAGTTGCTTACAGTACCGTGCTTGGGAGAAGATGATGAAGCTAGGGAACCTTTGGTCGACTGTCCTAATCTACATTCCCCTTAAAGATTGGAATACCTCGAGTGAGTCTGCTCAAGAGAACCTAAGCCAACCCCGTGAGGTAGTGTTAGGGATGTAGACTCTGCACAGTCTACTTTCTGGTTTATCTTTGGTGCTCTTGTTCTCCTTTGGCATGACTTTTGTGCACTTGAGGAGACGGTAGCTTCAGGCTTTGCTGCCCTCCCGAAGTCATGTCCTGCTTAGAGCTTCCTGGGACTCTGATGGGAAGGCTCTGAAGAAACAAGACTATCATAGGCTGATCCAAGTGTTCTGTGAAGTCGGTCTGCTCCTCTACCCAGAGGAGGGATGGCCAGGGATGGTATTTCCTTAAGCCACAGCAGATGGTAAAAATCGGCAAGAGTTTACCCAAAGCCCATATGGGTGTCTCACAGAGACCTGGAGGGGTGAATCATGTATTCGTTTAGAATTGTTTCAGCAGCACGTGTTGATGTCATGAGAATAGCAAATGTGATTAAAAGTGCAGTCTGGACAAATTTCTGTCTACTACGTTTTCATTATGTCAAATTTAGTGAGACTTCGTCATTTACTTTTTTATGAACACAATTAACTAAAGTGCACCATTTTTTTGCTGCTGTTCCTAATGGATACATCAAGGATGATGGTGTAAGTATAAGCCTTCTTCAATCAGTACTGTTTCCATAGCACTGACAATGTGGCTCAAGGAACATTGAAAGGAACTGTGTTAAAAGGCGAGAGCTGAGGACCTGGACTCCTGAAGTTGGAGAGGTCGTTGGCTTTTTTTTTATACAGCTTGTCAACTGTTCTTTGTAGCTTTAGAACAAATGAGATTTTTATCTTTTTTTTTTTTTCTTGTTAACTGCAGGAAAGCCCAAGAAAGGTATGACAACCTCCTTGTGTGGTGTTTTTGTTTCCAGCAAATATCAAAAGGTCATTGTCAAGTAATGTTTATGACCTGCTCTGATTTTAAAGCCTGCAATGGTGGATTTTCAGTCTGATGGTTCCTTTTAGCCAATAAAGAAAAAAAAAAACTGCTGTACATTTTATGGAACACAATGCTTGCGGCAGCTGCTGTTCCTTCGAAGGCAGCTGCATGACTCTCTTTTGTTTGGGCTCTTATAACAAGTTCCGACCATGCAGGAGACACAGATACTGTGACAGCGTTCATTGGTGAGGTTCTTTGTAGTCCTACGTTCATTGGAGAGGCCACTCAGAAGAGTGGGCATCAAACGTATGCAGGCTCAGTGCACAACCTCTCCTTCTAAGAGGCCAGCTAGACAAGCGGAAGGGTAGGAGAATTTGGGAAACCCTGGTGTATTTGTTTCACTTAAGCTCATTTGGTAAGGAAGACTTTGGAGGGTGGAGAAAAGTATAAACACCTGGCCTGGATAAGCAAGATGGCTGTTGGCGAGGTTAGGTAGCAATACATAGCATAAGGAAGAACTTGTTATAAAGTTTCGTGGGCTGTGCATCGGATAATTGAATGGCATCTAAAATTTTGGTTGATCTAATTGTGTTTATGTGTGTGGGTGTTTTGCCTGCCTGTTTTCTTGTGCACCACACATGGACCTGGTGCCCAAGGAGTCCAGGAGAGGGCATCATATCTCCTGCATCTGGAGTTAACAAAAGGTTGTGAACTGTCGTGTGGGTTTTAGGAATAGAACCCAGGTCCTCTGGAAGAGCAGCCAGTGCTCTTCACCACTGAGCCACCTCTCCAGCCACTTGAATAGGAAATTTTACCAAGTTCTTGAATACTATTTGCTACTGTCTGCTCAAAGATGATTTTATAAATATAATCTTGGGGTTTATCATTATTATTATTATCATAGCTATTTTCTGGTTGGTGAATATGTGTGCAATTTTTTTTCTTTTATAACAAATCTTTTTTTTTCTAACAATGCATGTATCATGAACCTTTTTAAAAATCTTGAGCTTTTCTCTCTAACCTTAGCTTGAATGTAAAATGTGACTATCATTCATGTTCATCTGCTGTTATTACTAATATGTCAAAGAGTGCATGTTGGGGTGAATAGGTTCCCATCCCCATGCCAGCCTTTCTGACCCTGTATCTTTCCCCTCTCTCTGCCTCTCTCCCTCCCCTCCTGACTTGTCCATTCTTCTGGCTGTGGACGGTCATTAGGAAGAATGAACGCCTCAGCAGGTGAGCTGTGACTGGTACATTGGCAGATGTGCCCTCTCTTCCATCCTAAGCCCTGGGTGTCACTGGACATCATCCTAATGTCCACATGAAGACACAGATAGACACATTAAGACACACATCATCCTAATGTCCACATGAAGACACAGATAGCCATTAACGATGTATCGGACGTATTTGATATATGCTGGGAAAACTACCTATCTCCGTGTGGATAATTCACAAGAGAACTTTGGGCACCAATAGGCCAGAATTCATTGAAATTGGCATTAACAATAAGAAAAATGGCTGGTCTTTGTGCTCCAATCTAATGGCTTTCCTGGCAAGGAAGGCGACTGAGTGGGTTGTTTCCTGGTGTATTCTGTGCTGTGGAACAAGCCTAGACATGAGGCCTTGCTTTGTAGACCTTAGGACTACCCCGTCACACAGCTCTTTCAAGAGCCTTTATGTTAATTTTAATTTTTTTTAGAGTTCTTTTCATTCCACTGAATGGTTTTTTTTTTTTCTCTATAACTGGAAAAAGAACCACAAAACCAAGTGGACTTGGGTTGAGGACCTCTCCAGTTTCCTAACTTAGATCCCATACTTCACCCCGAAAAGTGGATGCATTCCTGCTTTATCTGACCGCTCAGATAGTTGGGGTTTATAGATGAAAGGTGAATTCATTCAGTGGTTCTTGTGGTGTCTTCAGGGTAAGTAGGCAGGGGGTCTGCTGTGAGCAGGATACCCCTGTTGCCCTCACAGAACCTCCCTGAGTGGAGGAAGCTCAGGCCACTGCCTCTCTTGACTCAGCAGTTCCTGAAACTGCCACTCACTCTCTCCAGCTCTTCAAGCTCTGGTCTGCTCTGTTTTTTCCTTTATAGAAAGTACCCACAGCGTTGGGTGGTCAGATCTGAGCTCAAATCCCCAAACCAGCCACTCAGGTGCAATTCTAAGGTTACAAGGGAGAGATCTATGCTCTTATTTGTTGACTTATTTGTTTCCTTTACTAAAAACAAACAAACAAACAAAAACTCTTGTTATTTATGCCAGGTTGACCTGGAACTCACAATAATCCTACTGCCTCGGCCTCTTGAGTGCTAGCATTACAGGTACACACCCACCCTACTATGGCCACACCCTTACTTACAATGGTGGGAGAACTTATTTTAAAATTTGTTTGGCAGAGAAAAGCCATCTCAGGTTGACAGTTGTAACAAACAACTATGGCCAGTGGGCAGTGTTGAGTAGCTCGGTGAGGTGAATATCCTGTTCACACTGGAAATGAAAATCCTGCATTGGAAATGGTCTCATCTTCTGCAGGCTTTGTCGTTTAAGCTGCTGTAGAGCTTTAAGGTCCTTTTTCTGCTTTTGGAATGACTGGGCAAGCCCCCTGAGCGGAGCAAAACTCAGCCAATTAGTAGACAGTCTGGGAACCTGAGGTCCACAAGTCATGGGGCAGTTCCACCGTAGTGTAGCTGTTCCTTGTGCGCATGTCTGAAAACATTGAGCTTTTAGTTTCCTGTCCCTCTTACCTGAAGGTACAAACTCATTTTCTTAGTCTGTGATATTTCTGAAGAAAGCAAAACAAAACCCAGAACTCTGGAAGACTGGAGAGGCACATCATGGGTTGTTTGAGAAGAACGAGCCCTCCTTTTAGCTGTCTCCAGAACATGTTAATTCTTCCTGGAGACTGACTTTTCCTCACTGAAGAAAGCTCATTGGGGAAGGAGAGAGGGAGAGGCTGGGATAGAAATCACAGCCAGGGCTGTAATTCTCATAGGCTCTAAATGACATGAAAGGATTTATTTTTCACATTGGCATGAGGACCTGTCTTCTGGGTAATCGATACCAATGTGAAGACTTTCTATGCATCAGCATTGTCTGAAAGTCATAAGGAAATAATTACGTGTAGCCTTTTCAAATAATTTCTCTTTTCATTTTCCCTCCCTTTGCTAATGAATATCTGGAAATGATGTAAAAGGAACAATTACTAATTCCAAAAGTTCAAGTGTAAAAGGTAAATATCTGTGTGATGACTTTATTGCCTTTCTTTTAAACGGTGACCCAAGCTGCACACTTGGAATGCCTGGCTTTGTGGGGTGCTGTGTGCACGGATCACTGCTGTAAAGGATGCTCTGTCTGCTCTCAGTGTGCCTCTGTGCTTGGCATCCTTCCCTAGTTCCCTGATATGGATCTGTAATTTAGAGCAGCAGATCGTGTGAGGAAATCTCATTTTCCTAGAGATGCATAAGTCTGAATAACACATATTCACACAGACCTCCAGAACCACGCAGATACAAAGGGACACAAAAATATGCATGTCACTCATAAATTTTACAGATCCGTTCGATAGATGATACTTTATTAAGGCATCATGGGTGAGGCTCCTAATTCTAAACAAATGTTAAGTCAGCAGCTGTGGAAGCTCCTTTGATTTGTTTCTTTTATGGGTTTTTGGTGGTGGTGGTCATGGTAGTATTGTTATTTTGTTTTTATCTTTTTGTTTTCTTTAGGCCACTTTTTTTTTTCTTAATTAAAATCCTCCTGAGCTGGAGAGATGGCTGAGAGGTTAAAAGCACTGACTGCTCTTCTAGAGGTCCTAAGTTCAATTCCCAGCAACCACATGGTGGCTCACAACCATCTATAATGAGATTTGGTACCCTCTTCTGTCATGAAGGTATACATGCAGGCAGAATACTGTACACATAATGAATAAATAATTTTTTTTAAAAAAGGTAGTGTTGCTGGAGGGCTTCTCTCCAGGTTCCCCAAGCCCCGCAGTCCCACAATCCACGTATAAAATAATCACTCAGACGCTTATATCACTTATAAACTGTATGGCCGTGGCAGGCTTCTTGCTAACTGTTCTTTTATCTTAAATTAACCCATTTTTATAAATCTATACCTTGCCACGTGGCTGGTGGCTTACCAGCGTCTTCACATGCTGCTTGTCCTGGCGGTGGCTGCAGTGTCTCTCCCCTCAGCCTTCCGCTTCCCAGAATTCTCCTCTCTCCTTGTCCCACCTACTTCCTGCCTGGCCACCTACTTCCTGCCTGGTCACTGGCCATCAGTGTTTTATTTATATAGAACGATATCCACAGCAAGGTAGTTCCCAAGAAAAGATGCCATATTTAAGTGGTCTACTTGTAAACTCTTAATAGGCCTGCTATTAACTCCCTGGATTAATGGGAAATAGATTTCCGTCTTATCAGAAAAAGAGATTCTAAACTATGGAAAAACATGATGATGAACTTGGGGATTTCTCACTTCCATCCCTGCTTCCTGTGTGTGTATGACAGAGAACTGAAAAGAGCAGTGTGATTTTTAATGCCCAGAGGTAGCTATAACAAGACCTCAGGTAAGGCACTGACCTCATATGCCAGCTGCCAGAGTACAGGAGGAAAGAAAATTCCTTTCATTTATGGTGCTTTTGATCCTATTGACACCCACATTTTCAAATAGTCAGCAGCAGTTAGCTCAGGGCTGACTGCTAAAGTGGGCAAAGGAAAGTTAACAACGTAGCCAGGAGGCGGAGCCTAGCTCTGGGAAGGATTATTGACCCTGAATATTTTAAAAGAGTAATTGGCAGACAAGAGAAATTGGAGGAGAAAGGGAGAACAAAAGGCAGAGACAGCCGACTATGAAAGAGACAAACGCCGATTGCATCTGAAACGGATGAAAACATGACAGACACTATGAAATAGACATTTCTCAACACTTACCCCTGCAAAATCCACTTGCTGTTTTGTGAATGCTCCTAAAATCTGAATGCAGTTGCAGGAATGACTGCCTGGTAATGCCCACACTGCACTGGGCATCACAGTGCCTTCACTTAAACACAGCTACTTCTAGAGGGTTCAGAGCCTTTCACTGTGCTTCTGGTTTCTGGGGATTGTGCATGCATGTGTGCATGCATTTGCATGTGTGCATGTGTGTGTGTGTGTGTGTGTGTGTGTGTGTGTGTCTTTTAATGCCCTGATGTATTACTCTCAACATTGTAGGGATGCTGAGTTGTAGGGATGAGATTTAAGATGTGCCAAGTGATTGAACTGACAAATAAAATACCTCACATGATCACGTCTTTCAAATTCTTGCTCACACTGGGCACGACACTGTTTCTTTGATCTTTTTGACTTCAGAATATATTAAACCAGTGTCCAGATGTCACATGCAGATGTTTCTCATTACTGGCTTGAGTCTGTAGATTCATGAGATTCTGAGCTTGATAAATGAGACATATTTACATATTTATGGCTTTCTCCTTAGGTTATAATCATCAACAGATGAATGAAGGACAGAGACAGAAACCTGAATTTTACAACCGCACAGCATCTGAGTCCAATGTCTACTTGAATAGTTTCCATTACCCAGATCACAGCTACAAGGACCAGGCCTATGACACGTTGAGCCTGGACAGCTCGGATAGCATGGAGACCAGCATTTCTGCCTGTTCACCAGACAATATCTCTAGGTAAGGCTGGATGAAAACCACCTTCCAGTTTCAAACCTAAACTCATCAAATTGAGACACAATATATATTATAAGCTCAAATTTTAGATATAAAATGCACAATGCAGATGGGTGCTGGGAATCTGGGGACTCTGGGAAATCATTACCTGACATTATATGTATTTTGCCGGCCATGTGTCACATGATCCATTTCCTCACTTTGAGTTTTTTATGCTTGGTTCACTGTGCTCCAAAACTCGTTCCCTCTGTCAGTAGACTCCAGATTCTGTTTGCCTTTGCTTTTTATTAATAAAGCAATGATCTCCAGGACCAGAGTCAGAATTTCAAAAGCCTTTTGACCCTTTTGCTTTGGTAGAGAGAAAGCTTTAATTATTTTGTATATTAAAAATCTGTGCAAGGATTTAGACAGTCATATTTGTCTTCATCTTTTGAGACAAACAAAATGGTGCTGTGGACTCGGGAGCAAACACATCTAAATTATAAAGTAGTGGGGGTAGTTCTCCTTTCTGAAGGTTGGCCACGAATGTATGCCCTGCCATCTACTGGGTAACGTGAAACCCAGATCCAGCATTCCAGCCTCACCTGTCTCTTCTCCCAACACCTTTCTAGCTCTCCAGGATGAGGGCTCCCAATGCACCGAGAAAATTGATGCTAACATTCTCTCATACACTGAGCACAAAGTCAGTTAAGTAAAGGTTTGGGAAGTCAGTAAAAAGGCAAGAGTAAAAATAGGAGCCATCGTAGGTGGCATCCAGGAAATCTCCTAAAAAGTTCTGGAATTTAAGCGGAATGGGATTTTTGTAGACTTTGCCTTCAATTATTTGCTTTCCAAGACATAAGACTTTCCCCCCCTAATTTATGGACTAGATGTTTTAAAATACATTTTCTGACCTCCCTACACACATATATAATGTATTTTGATCTCACTCACCACTATTACACTCTGATCCCTCCAACCGCCTCTGAGCCCCTTCCGCCTCTGAGCCCCTGAGACCTGTTTTTCTGACCCTTGTGTTTATTGACAGTCTAAATAAAGAGCAAGGCCAGCGCCAGCTCCAGTCATTTTCTGGTCCTCACGAAAATGATGTTTCAACGGAAAGTGAAGGCGAATGTGCCCACACTTGAGTGATTCTATCATTCTACAAATGGCTTTTCTGTGACATAATCAACCACAATACCAAGTTTGTGTCACCAGGGTTTCGGAATGGCATTACTTCTTTAATAGACTTATAATTTGGGGATATTTTAATGCATAGTTTTAAAAAATTCTTCAGCACAGCAATTTTTTGGTTTGGTCCTTGGATGCTGTGTGTACCAGTTTCAAGACGATCCTGTTCCACAGCACACGTCCCAATAGTCTCTGTATTGCTTGTTTGCTTGGAGTTTGTCGAGGTTCTTTCAGCATAATAAGGAGTAAAAGCTTACCTGAATAGAATATGCCTTTAAAATTTTTTTTCTTTTTAGATATGTTTATTTTTATTTTATGAATATGAGTGTTTTTCCCTGCATGTATGTCTGCACTGTGTGTATGTACCTGGCTCCTGTGGAGGCCAGAAGAGGGCGTCAGATCCCCTGGAGTTACTGACAGGTCTATACACAGTTAATTACAGTTACAGACAGCTGCTACATGGGTGCTGGAAATTGAACCCAGGTCCTCTGGAGGGGCAGAAGATGCTCTTAACCAGTGAGCCATCCCTCCAGGCCATAACATACAATTTTTAAAGGTAGTTAGTGGCATTGGAGTGGAATTCCTAATTTCTCTCTCATCACTTTACACTCCACTTTTGTTGGTAGTTTCTACTTTAGGTTCAATTTTTTGACATTTTGAGTAAGCACTTAGTGATAGCTGACCATGAGCGTTCGTTATCTACAACCGCCCGCACAATAGGACCAGCCCTGGGGGAAGCAGCTATGGACGGTAATAGGGCTGTGCACAATGATTTACCAGGAATGGTAACTCTGCAGGAACGCTGTCATACAGTGTGGCATTGTATTCCCCCAAATATTGTTCATGCTAATAAACTTATCTGGGGTCAGAGACAGAGCAGCCACAATATTAAACATAAAGGATTGGCAGTGGTAGCACATACCTTTAATCCTAGCATTCCAGAGGCAGAAATCCATGTGTTCAAGGATACAGCCAGGTATGGTGACTCATCACAGCTTTAATCCCAGAAAGCAAGCCTTTAATCCCAGGGAGTGGTGGCAGAAAGCAGAAAGGTATATAAGGCGTGAGGACCAGAAACTAGAAGCATTTGGCCTGGTTAAGCATTTTGGCTGGTTAAGCATTCAGGCTTCTAGCAGCAGTTCAGCTGAGACTCATTCTAGATGAGGACTCAGAGGCCTCCAGTCTGAGGAAACAAGACCAGCTGAGAAATTGGCAAGGTGAAATAGTTGTGGCTTGTTCTGTTCTCTGATCTACCAGCATTGACCCCAATAACTAGCTTTGGGTTTGATTTTATTAATAAGAACTTTTAAGATTCATGCTACAATACAGAGATCTAAGGGACAGTTGTGTCTCACCAGACACACACACACACACACACACACACACACACAACTATGTGAAATGATGGCTATGTTAAAGAGATTGATTTTGGTAATCATTTTACTTTTTACGATGTATGCATGCATCACAACATCACATTATGCACCACAAATATGTACAAGTGTCAGTTGGACACATACTCGATAAAGCTGTTTGTCTTTTGAAAACAAAAGACCAACAAAAACAGTAAATAATAAAATCTAAATAAATATAAATTGTATAGAATGTGATGAGTGAGGTAAGCTATGGTGAGTTTCTTTTGTGTGTAGGTGTGTGCATGTGTGTATATGTATGTGTATAAGATATATATATATATATATATATATACATATATATAATATTCCAAGTTATCACTTATTTATACATACACATGGTTTTTAACATTTTAATTTGATTTTTTAACCTCTAATTGTGTGCATGCACGCGTGTGAGTGTGTGTGTGTGTGTGTGTGTGTTGCTGAGAATGGAACCCACAGCTTCCTGCACCCTAAGCAAGTGCTCTACCATTTAGCTATAGCCCCAGTCCTAATTTTTTTAATTGGGAGGTTTGAAGACCCGTGACTTATTTGAGACATGGCCATACAAGTGTGATCCTGGACAGCAGCATGGAATATGCATGTATTTGTATTCTCTTGCATGGCCTGCAGCATATAATATCCTCAGCTTTCTCAGCTGGGTCAGTGAAGTTTGTTCCTTTCCATCTATAACTTACACTTTTGCCTCTTGCCCAACAGCTAATGGGAAAAAATAGCAAAAAAGAAAGGAAGAAAGAAACAAAGAGAAGGAAGGAAGGAGGAAAAAAGAGAGAGAGAGAAAGAAAGTAAAGAAACAAGTCATTGTATTCTGTTTCTCATGGAATAATACATGGATAAAAGTGGCCCCAACACACACTGCACCCAGTTTTTAGGTCGGTAAGATTCCAGTGTCCCTTAGACAGTCCATAATCCATATCCGTTCCTAGTGGGACTGGCAGTTTTGAGAAGATAAGCTATGTGCTCTGCATTACTGAGGTCCTTCATCTCTTCAGAAGCTCTCCTAGTCTTAGATCGGAGGTATCTTAGGTTTGATTTTATCAAAAATAGTTGAGGCTGGATGTGATGTTTCATACCTGTAAATTCCAGTTTTTAAAAGTCAGGGTAGGGGCCGGGCGGTGGTGGCGCATGCCTTTAATCCCAGCACTCGGGAGGCAGAGCCAGGCGGATCTCTATGAGTTCGAGGCCAGCCTGGGCTACCAAGTGAGTCCCAGGAAAGGCGCAAAACTACACAGAGAAACCCTGTCTCAGAAAAAAAAAAAAAAGTCAGGGTAGGAAGATGGTGAATTGTAGGCCAGCCTGGGCTACATAGTGAGACCCTGACTCAGCAGTTGATACAAGCCTGGATAGATGACTCAGTCCCTTAAGTACTTGCCACACAATGTTAGGATCTGAGTTTGATCCTTATAACCAGGATAGACAGATAGATAGATAGATAGATAGATAGATAGATAGATAGATAGATAGATAGATAGATAGAAAGATAGAAAGATAGATAGATAGGCAGTCAAGCAGGCAGACAGACAGATGTTAGGCATGGTGGTATAGGCTTGCCATCCCAGTAAGATGAGGCAGAGCCAGATCCCTTGAATTTTAAATGGCCAGCCAGTCTAGTTGGGAAGGTCTAGGTTTGTGAGAGATTCTGTCTCACAAAAGTAAGCAGAGGGCTCGTGAAGAACACCACCTCTGGCCTCTACACACACGTGCACACACGTGTACCACCCCCACAAGTGCCCATATAAAAATATTATTTAGTCATGCTTTATATGATGTACTCCATAATAACCCGAAGGGCTCTGTGTGTTCCCCTTTGCACACATTCTTATACATTGTCAACGAGTGTGCCTCTTGGGCTGGACTTTGTGCTATGAGGACACAAACAAAACAGCCTGTCAATTCTCAAGTGGACCTAGAAACAAGGTAGGCGCTTGAGTGAGCACAGCACACCATGCAGGACACAGCAAGGCTCTCCCTGAACGAAACATCTGGATACACGACCTCTGACCTAGACCCCCTGGATGTTCTTGCAGCTCCCACTCTCTTGGGTTTTTTTTCCCTTCACTTGTTGGGGTGATGTCCTTTCCAAACATGCGTTTCTTTTGTAGCTTTTGTATCCCTTTGTGCATTTTCCCCACTGATATGACAGGGGGGGCTTTGAACAAAAGTGACCAGCGCTTACTCAGTGCACCAGTGCAAGTCACCTTGACAGTGGTATCCTTTAAAAAGTAAAATGCCCCCACATACAAAGGCAGAGCAAGTGACTTCAGACGCTAGGCGTCATTCACACGGGACGTGATGATAGTCTAGTTGGTACGATGATTTGAGAGTTGGTAACTGACGGGGAGGCTCACATGGATGTCACTCTTAGACTTCAAGGCTGCATTTTGGATGTCTGCTTTTTAAGACTTAGCTTTGTGTCTTTGCTTCTGACGGGCTTACACTGGCCTTGTTTTGCGTGCCCATCCATCTTTGACTCCTACACTGAGATTAGTCGATCTCTGCTTTGATTTTCAGACATGACTTGATTGGACCCTCAAGACTCATGAGTAGTAAACATGCTTCAAATTGTATGTGTTTTCATTGTGACATGTAACCTGACTCTGTGTGTGTGTGTGTGTGTGTGTGTGTGTGTGTGCGTGTGAGTAATTTGATTGTGATATGTAACTTTAGTGTGCGTGTGTCAGAGAGACTTATCGGGATGAACAAATGTGGATTTTTAAAATATATTTTTATTAATTCTTTGAGAATTCCACATGTGCATATGGTGTATTTTGATCACAATCCCCCTCCCCGGCTCCTCCCCCTCAGCAAATAATTCTGAAAAGATTTTTTTATTCTCATCAGTGCCAGCACATCCAACATTGCCAGAATAGAAGAGATGGAGAGACTTCTGAAACAGGCCCAGGCTGAGAAGACCCGGCTACTTGAATCCAGGGTAAGGCGGAGGGCTCCTGCAGGGAGTCTGTGATGGGCATGGGACAGGAGCCCACACTTACCAGCAGCCTTCCTTCCGGGCCCTTCCTGAGCACAGTGACCTTGGGTAGCCACTCAGTCCCCATTCCTTCTAGCACCCGAAGGAACGGGTGCTAGAGAGGTGGCTCCCAGGGTCCTTTACTGCACTTTTACGCCCCGAAACTTCAGGCGTGTGCCTGAGTTTTACCCAGACCGAAATGGATAATGGATACTCTCCACTGCGTTTCCCCCTTGATGGCCACGTGGATGTTTTCTTGAGGGAATAGGGAAAGTTGACATCTCTTTCCGTGTTCTCCTGTCTTTCCCACCTCATGCTGACCTCATGGTTGTGAAATCCCAAACCCCCATGTTATTGTGACTTTATTTCAGGCCAGAATCAGAAGAACTTCCTTAGGAATCCCCCCACCCCCAACGCCTTTGCATCCTGCCCTGAGGGCACCTCCTTTCCTTTTCTGCTTCCCACAAAGCTTCCTCCGTGACCTCCAGCCAGGAAGCTACAGAGCAGTAACAGGAATTGGAGGGACCTGTGGCCTTCACCCGGGAGAGTCTCCCAGAGAAAAGCCCGTGTTGTGTGGCCAGTAGTACATGACAGTTTACAAGGAAGAACCAAATGCCTGCTTATAGCCACAGCCAGATTTTCAGTGAAGACTAATATTAAATTGTTGGGTGATTACTTAATGCCATAAGATGGCTTAGGGAGCTATGTAGACAGTGATCATGGTTTGTGTTAGTCCAGGTTATGTATTGAAGAAACTAGCATACAACATGAGACTTGCCTAATGATAATTGGAGCTGGAGTATTTATTAATTGGTCCCTTCAAGTGTGAATGTCATGGTTTTTAAATATTTATTGTTCTGTATGATGATAATTAGGAACGGGAAATGGAAGCCAAGAAACGAGCTCTGGAAGAAGAAAAACGACGCCGGGAAATTCTGGAAAAACGACTGCAAGAAGAAACCAGCCAGAGGCAGAAGTTAATAGAAAAAGAAGTAAAAATCAGAGAGAAGCAAAGGGCACAGGTCCGTCAATGTGGATGCATAGGTGTAGGACGCCCCCTGGTGGTCATTTTGTAGAAGACATTAATTCTGACCAAATGCCTAGTGCTTGACAGAATGGTTAAGATATAGGTTAGTGTGCCGGCTGTGTTCATTTTAGAACTTCTAGGGAACTACCAAGCAGCTGACACTTTGCTCCACTCACGTGTGACTCACATATTCTACTCATGCTGGAGATAGAAAGAGAGCCTTATATCCATTCTCTGGATACATTTAAAAGGAGAATAAGTCTTGTCTAGCTTTGAAAAGTGCCTTTGAAGTGGTCAATAAAAACACACACAGGGGGCCAGAGAGATGGCCCAGAGGTTAAGAGCACTTGTCTCTCTTCCAGAGTACTGGAGTTCTGCTCCCAGCCGGCACTCATGTCTGTTAGCTCACAAACTGCCTATGCCTACAACACCAGCTCCACGGGCCCAATGCCCAATGGACTCTTCTGGTACTGTACTCAAGTGCACATAAGCGCGCGCGCGCGCGCGCGCACACACACACACACTCAATTAGTTAGAAAATCAAATTAAAATGTTAAAAAAAAAGTGTGTAAATAGGTGATAGCTTAGAATATATATGTGTGTGTGTGGGTATGGGTGTATATATATATATGTATGTATATATATGTATGTATATATATATATATATATATATATATATTTATATATATCAAACTAAAAACTGATGGAGGAGAAGAAAGATTCTATCAGGCAATCTCTAGAAGCAAACTTTCCAAAACAGGATAAATGTAAATCGTACCAGCCCAGTTTCTTGGTGTGGTGGTAGTATTTTTCCCTTTTTTTTTTTTTTTCTCCTTTTCTAACCACATATGTCCCCTTTCCTACATCAATTTATAATACCTGTTCCTTCCATTAACAAACTCAACCAAATTTAGGAGGAAACATCCATTTGGTTTACATTTCTTTCTTGGTCACCATAGTTTTGAATTTCCTGTACTTTTCACCATAGCTGCCTATGTGTATCTTCTGAGGATGAAGATTTTAACAATTCTACATCATCTAAAGCTCCCATCAGTTTCATTAAAGTTGGTCACTCATCTAGCAGACTCAAAGGCATCATGCCCTCATCCTCTCTAGTTGCTGGCCATTGGTCCTGCAGTGACTGGCCACTGTCTTTAAGACTTATGCTCGGGCTTTGGTAAGCCTGCGGCAGCTGCCTTACAGTGAAGGTAAAATCCTGAAAAAGAAACGGAAACTGAAATAGATCCTTTTGTTGGATTATGTATGCTCTGACCTCTGCTAAACTGACTGGCGGTGAAGGTCATCCATGCCTGTTTAACATCTGAAGCCAAAGCAAAGGGCAAAATTCTATTTTAATCTTGATTATAAGCTTTTCCTCCGACTATATGATTAGATCATTTCCCCAGGGCAAAAGCATGGAATTATTTAGCAGAATTTTAAAGAGAGAGTATTTGGAAGCAGCATCCATGGTGATATGTGTGCTTCCTGGATGATGTGAATGAACCTTGACCCTCATCATTAGTGAAATAAGACATCTATGCACATCCCTCGGGCCTCTGCTCCTATACAGCTGCCCACATCAGGTCCAGCATTGATTCTACCCCTTAGTTATTTTATCGTCTCTTTTCAGAGCATATACCTCTTCTTTAAATAGATCAGCTGACAGTTTTAACTCTGGGGGACCTTCTGGGGGTTATCCCTACCAAACAGTGTCTGTTCCATCAGGCTGTGGGTAGATTACCTTGGGAACACTGTTGTTGTCTTGTGGAGGGAGAAGGAGCCACTGGATGATGGCAGCCTGTCACATTCCTTACACGGCCTCCAGGCTGACTTCTTTGATGTTACATTTGTGAGGGCTTTTCATTCTCTTCTACCCTTCTCAGGGAGGGGAATCATCAGGCCTGCCTCTAGCTGCTCCTTCTCTATGTAGCACCCTACTTAAATGTCTGTTTTTTAGTCTCCAGATGACAAGTGCCTTCCTTATCATGAGTTCTTGTAAACTGCTTGGCATTTTAAGGCTTCAGCCCTGCACTGCCTTCTTGCATCTAACAGATGCCATCTGAACTGAAACAGTTATCTGTAGACAAATGGGCTTTGCTCCTTTTCAGGCTCGTCCTCTGACTCGCTATCTGCCCGTCCGGAAGGAAGACTTCGATTTGAGGAGTCACGTGGAGACGGCGGGCCACAATATTGACACCTGTTTTCACGTGTCAATCACAGAGAAGACCTGCCGGGGCTACCTCATCAAAATGGGTGGAAAAATTAAAACGTGGAAAAAACGTTGGTTTGTTTTTGATCGGAATAAGCGGACATTTTCTTATTACGCAGGTGAGTGATAAAACAAATTTGAAGTGATACATTCGAGTCTATTAAAAATAAAAGGAAATTGAAATTCATTATCTAAACCTAGAAAATGTGTGAGGGTGAGATAATAGGGTCATTTGAACCCATGAGTATGAGACTAACCTAGGCAACATGGTGAGACCCTATCTCAAAAAAAAAAAGAAAAGTAACAGAAAAAGAAAGAGAAAGAGGTTGATATGTAAAATAATTAATGGTAATGATAGTTTGATAGCTTGATAGGCATACATTATTTTATAGTCATATTTATATGTTGAATATGTTATGAATTTCATTTTTACAAATAGAAATCATGACTTTAAAATTATGAATTGATCTAGCCTATTTCTGAAATAAACTATAGCTCAAGTACATATTAAATGGAATGTATTTTTACATTCAATTATTGGCCTTTAAACCACAAGGCCAGAACATCCCATGAATCTGTATTTATTTCTTTGCCATGTGTCCTTTTCAGATTACACATAAGCAAGCAGCCCCAGTTGCCAGTTGTTGAGATGTGGTCTGTAAGGTACTCTGACCTTTCAAGCATAGCTCGTCAGTAAACTAAGGAGTAAGGAAGCATTCGTTAAGTGTTAAAAGCAGTTTGGGAGTCTTAAATGCTGAACTGTGGGAACATACTCTACCGAGTCTCATGAAAACACAGTGTAACTGGAACAATTACTAAAAAGACTGGGGTGAGGTGCAGTCATACACGACAGCAATCTCATTACTAAAGGGGTGAAAACAGAAGAATGGTGAATCTGAGGCCAGCCTGGGCTACATAGCTCGAGACCCTGTCTCCAGACAACAAAATAAAGAAACGAGTTAGCGTCTTATTTACATGTGCATCAAATGTGAAACATGCCCATGATAGGCATTAGCATAGTCCAAGTCTCTTCAGCTGCTGAGAAGGGGTGGTATCACCCCAGTTCCCATGTTTTAGGGTCACTGTGAGAGCACTTAGGAGAGCATGGTCAGAATCACATTTGCACTGAGGGTGGGATGAGAAGCCAGAACCAATGGATAAAAGGAAATACTACCCAAGGAGCCCCAGGCCTGGGGCAGAGAAACAGTCTGAGACCCACACCTTTCAGTGAATGGCTCTTGGGGAGTGGGGGGCTCCAATCAGCTCTGAAGTTGCTGGTTAGAGCAAATGGCTTGGCCCTCATAAGGGCCTTCTTATGTGGAGTTTCATAAAGGTCCACAGTAGAAACCACAGTGCAATAGGAAACCTGGTTCATAAAAAATCCAGCCTAGCATCCATCCATACAACACATAGACACTAATGTCGAGCAAGCTAGTATTTATAGACAGTCTCACTCAGAATGCTCCAACAGAAAAGATTAGAAGGCCTTCGAAGAGAGAGCATCTTCCTTACTCCATGTTTCTCTGGTCTGTGATTTCAGTTTTGTGTCTGTCAATCAGGTGTGTGGTTCAGGGACCCTACCAGCTTCTTCAAACCTCCCTCCCATCCTCTAACCCATGCTGGGCCTCTCTCTTTCTAAACTGAAACTTTTGGTGGCTGACTTTTCAATTTTATTTTAAATACCAAGTTTTTAGCCTATTCAAAACCCAAATCCGTAAGAAATAGACTCCTCCGGCTCTTTAGCATTCACATCGGCAGTGACTGAACAGTGGAACTGGCTTGGGGATGCTGCCAATTTGGCCCTGTTCACAGCTGTCAATCATCAGCTATGTGTGCTCTCTATGGCCCTCCCCCCATGCCTTTTCCAAACATAGGCATAGATCAATTCCCAGCCACTCACCATGATGCAGCCCAGGCTAGCTTTGACCCTACGAAAACCACACCCCCTTATCTTATCATCCAGGTAAATGGCCTGATGCATGGATACTTGTAAACACGAATGCCGAAAGCTTTGAAGAACACTAGGCCCCTGTTACGCATGACTTTGCCCTTCTAAAGAAAACGGCCATGGAAATAGGTCTGTAAATTGATGGGTTAATGCTGCTGAGAGAGATAGTGAAGTATCTCACCCACATCCATCACCAATCCCAGTGTAGTGAGGTTCATGTTTTTCAGACTGCATTCTCCCATATGAAACGGCCTGAACACAAAACTTCCTTCCCCAGTTTCCTGCCTGCTGGGAACACTGACATTTACTTTTGTCTCCAGATTTTATTCTTACATCTGTTGTGAGCAAACAAGGTGTTACTGTATTCCCTTGAATTAACTGCAGGATCTCTTCCAAGAAATGTTCGAAAGATACACCGACCTTCTCTCTCAACGGTGACTCTGTTTGGAATCTGCTGAGCATGATATTAATTAAAGCGATATTATTCAAGGAAGGGCAAAAACAAACACACAGAACTATGGCCCCTGGTCAGTTATGTTAGGAAAGACTAAGTTAAATGCAATTTAAGATAGAGGTCTGTGCTCTGGGCCAGTGTTTACAAACCAGCTCTATATTATTAGTGGGAAAAGGGAGGCATTCACTAAATAATGCTAAATACTAAATTCTATGAATTTAATTAAATACTAAAATTCAATGAAGTCTACATACAAAGTCTCTTTGCTGCCACATGTTCTACCCTCCCAGTGGTAAGCCTAAAATAGATTGTTTTATGTCTCATTCTATACATTGGGCACACACATACACAACACACAACACACACACACACACACACACACGATTTGATGTTTTACTGTGCTAGAGCTAAAACCTTATGGCCTTGGATTGTCAGGCAAAGCTAAAACTGAGTTATGCTCCTAATCGCTTTTCCACAGTTTGAGTCCAGCGTTATTCAGTCTGCGCACGTCACATCCTGTAGGGTATTTTCTCATGAATGTGTGCAGGGTACCACACTTGTTTCCACAGCAGCAGTGATGCCACTGTGTGGCTAGCTGGTCACCCAGTCAGTCTCTTACTGAGATGCAGGCGGGCCTTCCCCAGCTGTGTGTCAACCAACACAGATCCAGGGCAGGTGCGGCTCGTGACTAGATCCCATGCAGTAAGGTTCTGAAGAGGCCCTGAGGGAGAGGGTCTGTGCGTCCTTAGCTGTGTTGTTTTTCTAGTCACTCGAAAGGGGCCGTCTCTCCCGCGCTTCCCCCTGTAGCTCCTGATGGTTGCCTCCCTTCTCCTCATACACACACATCCTCAGAAACTGGTCACTGAGTAGGCACACAGCGGTGGTGATCGATAGGCTTGTTGTTCCCGGCGAAATTTTTTTTTTGTTCTTTAATCTCAGGGCTCATCGGGGAGAGGCAGGCCTGTGAGTTTGAGGATAGCCTGGTCTAGTGAGTTCTAGGACAGCCAGGGCTATGTAGAGAGACCCTGCCTAAAAATAAGCTAATAAATAAATAAATAAATAAATAAATAAATAAATAAATAAATAAATAAATATACATACATCCAGGGCTATGTAGAGAGACCCTGCCTCAAAATAAACAAACAAATAAATAAATAAATAAATAAACAAACAAACAAATAAATAGACATCCAGGACTATGTAGAGAGACCCTGCCTCAAAATAAATAAATAAATGAATGAATGAATAAATAAATGAGTAAATAAGTAAGTTAGTAAATAAATGCCCTTAAAAATAAATAAAACATTAGGCTTGTTCTATGACAGTTTCATACGTGTGTAAGATGTGTTCCAATCACTCCCACACTCACCCTATCTGTCCTTTACCAATCTCTTTCCCACATCCATGTCTTTCTGTTTTGTGACCCACTGACTTTAACCAGAGCCATCTGTGTGACCAGGGGTATGGGGCTGTCCATTGGAGCCTGGTGGGCTCACCTAGATGATCTGGATTAATCTTAGACAATTTAAATGTTAGGTAAATATTTTAGTTAGGATAATTAATCCTGAACTTGAGGTTTTTCCTGTTCATCGGTGGCACTGAAGTACGTAACACTCATCTATCTTTGCAGACAAACATGAGGCTAAATTAAAAGGCGTGATATACTTTCAAGCCATCGAAGAAGTGTACTATGATCACCTCAAGAATGCTAATAAGGTAAGTATCAATTTCCTCAGTTTCTGCAACTTTTTTCCCTAGGGCCCTTTGTACTCCAGGCAACTGCTTTACCCTCAACCTCTTTTCTGTTTTTGAGACAGGGTCTTACTATGTTGCCTGGACTGGCTTTGAACTTGTAATCCTCCTGCCTCAGCCTCCTGAGTTAGCTGGGGTTACAAGCATGTGCAACTAAGCCTGGAGGATTTCTGCCAGTTGAATATGTAATTAAGTTAGGTTATTTGAGGGTTTTAAGTGCTTTAGAGGTGGTGTTCTCACACTTTGGACAGATGTGTTCAGGACACGGCTGTAAGTTAAAACTGAAAATACATTGGGTAAATGATTGTTTTTTAGGGATAAAATCATGACGAAATAAGGAGAGGTTCTGGATGCAACAACTTGGGAGGTACCGACAAGCCAGTCTGCAAGCATTTTTGGAAGGAACTACTTATTATGTAGTTAGGAAGGTGAATCGTAACTTGTTAGGACCTTTAAAGGCCAGGAATAACCAACCACTGTTATGCACTGAACATCTCCTGTCAGCTAGGTACCATGCTTTACCAACTAGTTAGTGAATCAATGAGTCCTGCACGAGATTTCTTATAGAAAGGCCAGACAGATGGCCCATCCTGAGGAAGTGGAAGGGGTGGAGGGGGACGTTGTAGTATAGCACAAAATGCTTTATAAATTTCGGTCAAGGTCGTCTTTTAACAGGCCTTTGCTAATGTTCACCTTTCCAAGTCTTTCTTTGACATTCTTTTCTTGTTTGAAATTCCAGAGTCCTAACCCATTACTCACCTTTAGCGTGAAGACACACGACAGAATCTATTACATGGTGGCGCCATCACCAGAGGCCATGCGGATCTGGATGGACGTTATAGTGACTGGTGCGGAAGGATATACTCACTTCCTGTTGTAATGAACTTCACCAATGGTCCACTGCGGGGCACACTGCAATAGTCTCTTGCAAGCATGAAGCCATATCCAGTCTCAGATGGAAAGGCCTAGCAGACCATCCCTTTAGCTGTGTACACTCAGAACTCTTTTCATACTGGGGAGCCTTCCATAAAAAAAGAAAGCAGGGCTCTTAGTGAAAGAACTGGAGCTCCTTTGACAAAAATAAAAAATAAAAAAACACTATTTTTTGATAAAAGCATCATTTAGATGCGCATTTCTCATAAACTCTTTTTATCAGCGGATGTTGGTTAAATAAACTGAGCAGTTTACACAATGTCTGTAAATATGTACTTAGAAATGTGAGATTACTTTAGAACCCAAATCATTGCCATAGGTAATCAACTGCCTTCTTTGCAGGAAGTAGCATTTTATAAAAATAAACAAATATGTTAGAAGGCAACAGATTTTAGACATTTTGCCTTAATTTTTAAATATTGCACCCAAACCAAAGACATGGTGTGACTCCTGCTTAAATCAGTGTTACTCTCTAAATACTCTATAAAATGGTATTTTGATGCCAACTCTATAGTGCGCCCCCAGAAGCTACTGTGCATATATTTTAAACCACTTTCTTAAAAGAATTTTTAAAAAAGTTCCTTGTTTTGTGAAAAGACCATCTCAGACAACAGAAACCCGCAACATCAGAAGTTTTAATTAAGGAGAATACTTAGTGGGAAGAGCCTGTTCCATTGAAGATTTGTTCATTCCTGGTGCTGAGAATAAAAGCAACCAGTGGACGATTTTCCTTTAGACTGCCTAGTTCCTCTTGCTTATGGGACAAAGCTGTTAACTGCACCCTCACATGGCATAAGTATGAAACCATCTCTGTCTCACTGAAAAAAGACAACCAAAATTCAAATTAATGTTCTCCGTGCTATATCTTTTTGCATATATCTTTACAAATAGCCTTGTTCTTAGAGCTAATTTTTTGTTGAATGAAATGACTTCGGGCAAGTCTCTTTTATAATTGTTTTCCAAGTGCCATTTATTTTAGCTTTTGTATTTTGTGTTTTTAAGTATGAACTCTTTCCTAAAACATGCCAAATGGATAGAAGTAGAAAATAATGACATGACTTACTCGTATACGTGAAATGATTAGAAATGTCCATGAAATTTTGTCAGGCCTGACTGGGTACAATTTGTTTTTAGACTTACAGTGTACTTTTATACCTGTATACATGTTACCAATAATAAGATTGTGCAACTGGATGATGCAAGGTTTTACTTGAATAACAAGGGACAAATATCATGACTGTAGGAGGGATTTTTCATCTGTGATTTTTGCAGGCTTCCCCCTTCAGCTCTTGTGAGCTAAAACATTAAAATGCAATTGCTAAGATTTGGTTGGTTAATGTAAAGATCCAACTTGTCTGTACTGTACTTTCTCCATAGGACTGTAAGGGTGTTCAAATCAGTTTGCATGTCTGAACCTTTTCGATATGTGTGTGCTAAATGTATTGAGTTTTGATTAAAGTGTCGACCTGATTTCACAATTGAAAGTAAACTCTGTCTCTCGCTTTGCAATCACCTATCTTTAACATAACAGAGGATGAGTTAGTCAGCAAAAGTTAATGGTAGAATCCACATAAAGGTTGATATGTGCTGGCATTATGATTAGAAATTCATAAACTAATTGGAAGCATCTCTGGCCACATTCCTATTACTGATAAAATGTGGTAAACGCTGAAAAAAACTTACATACTATTCTTACCTTTTTGTATTGATTAGTTATTACTTCCCTAAAAGGTATAATGCAAACGTGAAGGAAAGCTCTGAAGTTTCACTAGGGGACCTCTTTCTTCTGGATGTCCAGAGAAGCAGCCTTAAAAAAAAAAAAAAAACTCCCTTTACATTTGTATGCTGATGAAAGGGAATAATGATGACCCAAACAGCCTTTAGAGTAAACAAACAGTTTTACTTCAAGCTTGTTAGTGTCAGGGAAAGTATTTTGACAGTGCCATAAAGCCACTTAGGTTCCTGATTTGTTTTGCTGGTAAGAGTTGATTGAGGGGTTGGGGATTTAGCTCAGTGGTAGAGTGCTTGGACATGCCAGGATTTGCTTTTAACTCTGATACCAATAACTGCTCCCAAATCTCTAAAGGGACCATGTCCAAGTTTACTTCTGTCATTGTGATAAGTGGCATGACCAAAGGCAACTTAAGGGAGAGAAGAGTTTATTTAGCTTACAGGTCAATGTTCACCACTGAGGAATGCCAAGGCAGGAATTCACAGCGGAGGCATGAAGCAGAGACCACCAAAGAATATTGCTTTCTAGCTTGCTTCTAGGCTCATATTCAGCTACCTTTCTTATACAGTCCAGGCCCACCTACCAGGGAATGGTATTGCCCACAGTGGACTAGGCCCACCTATATCAGTCAGCAATTAAGAAAATGCTCTGACAGACTGTGCCTACCGGTCAATCTGATGGATGTGGGCATTTGTCAGTTAAGATTCCCTCTTCCCAGATGCTCAAGGCTGGCAAAACCAACCAAGACAAATAGTAACATGATTTTACCTGAAGCATTGCACTAAGTACAATAATTTCAGGATACACAAGATGAGGCATATACTGATACTTGAGCCCTCCCCGCCCCCAATTACTTTGAAGGATGTCAGAATCCAGAGATCCTAGTACACAATTCGTTCAATCATTTTTTCTATTGCCATTGATTAATACCTGCTTGTTTTTCATCTTTAAAAAACATGGCATTGTCAGTTAATACACGACCTTATGAACTTGTGCTGTTTTTACTTAAGATAGTCAAAAGGGGAGCGGTATTTCAAAGAGTACTGAAAATTATGCGTATTGTAATAAACATGACCAGATTGCCTGACAAAAGACTTTAGATTGTCACTAACCTAGCAGCCATATGTGTTTCCAGTGTCTTTGCTTGTGGCTGCTCGTTTGGATTTTTTCGCAATCTGGTGAGTGGGAAAATGTTTGTTTTGGGGGGCGAGCAAAGAATGCTTGATGCTACTCCAGTGATGTGAATTTAAGATTAAGGTCGCCTCCTGGAAACCTTTCCCGCATCGGCTGAAACGGAGCCTTGGGGACTGGCACTGCAAGAAGCCTGGCAATTTTTATCACGGGTCTTTCGCTCCTCCGGATGATAACATGGTTTCCCTCCTATGAACGTCCAATGTGACGCTGGCTCCTCGCCGAGATTCCCGCAGCTTACAGTGGGGAAAGCCGGCCAAGGCCGCCCCAATGTCACCAGTCCAACACCCTCCGGGGGAGACGGATCAACCTAACCGCGAAGGTGGCACGCCAGACCGCGCCCTGCGCATGCGTCTCGGGCCAGGCTGCGAATCCCACGTGACGCCGCCTAGCAACCTCCGCCTTCCTGCGGACTGCGCGTGCGTGACCTCGGGACCACCCCCCCCCTCCGTGACCCGCGCAAGGCTCTAGCGGGCGCAAGGGCAGCTGGGAAGATGGCGGCCCGGGTCCCTTGTCGGAGGTGGGGCTGGGCGGCCGTGTCCCTCGGCCGGCAGCGAGGCCCAAGCGCGTCGCTGGCTCGGAAGCCCCCGCGGGCATGGTGGCTCCCAGGTCAGTGAGCGGAGGGCGGGGACTCGGGCAGCTTCGAACGCCCGGCGTTCGTTCGTCCGCCCGTCCGTCCGTCCGTCCGTCCGGTGCCCGCCGAGAGCCGGCTTGGCGCCGCATTCAAAACTGCTCCGTGGCTCTGGAAGGCTGGCAGTGACTCCTCACCTGCCGCGGGCCGGGGGCGTTCGTGGAGGTGCTGGGCAGAGGTTTACACTGCGGGCTAAGGAGCTTCTGCGTCCTCTGAATCAAACGCCAAGGCCAGAAGACAAAACAAACCAAAAACTCAGATGTGCATGTCATGTATTTGGTTATTAGCGACTTCTATCGCTTTCTATGTCGTTAACCTTGTTAAATCCGTAGTCCTGCCCGTGGTTGACTTAAGGAGACATGCAATATTGAGGCATGTTCTTTGTACGTGCAGATGCCATCTTTGGACCTAATGTCTGATTTTTCCTTCTTGAAAGAAGTATAATTGCTTTACAATGGAAACTAGAATGTGGGTTAATAAGACTACATACATAGAATATGTGATTTACATATGTAAATATAGTGACACTTAACCATACACACACCACGTAGTTATGGAGTTATCCTTGAATGATACCCTTGGTGTGCTTTTCGCACCTTGCCAAAGAGCTGTTAGATTGATGCATACAAAGTGCTTGGAATAGTAATGTCATTATATAAATTAGCATGTTAAATTTTGTGATTATCTAGTCAGTTTAGTTTACAGTGCACACAAAAAATAGTGAGTATTATGTACTCTCAGCAAAGTATAGTATGTCAATTCATTAACAAGAGTAAAATATTCCTTTACCTCTTTACCTGTGTTCATTCACCGTATATGCATCAGACTTTCAGCTAATCCTTATTATATAAAGGTGATTTATAGATTGAATGTTGAGTCTCTTGTTATAGCTTACGAACATAAATTCAGTGGTCACTGCCTAGGATGCAATTCATGTGTTGGGAGGTAGTGTCTGAAAAGGAATCAAAGGATTATTTGAGTGTTTGTTTAAGGAAATGGGAAATGAACCTTGGTGTTGACACAGTCTATTGGCCAACACAAACTGATCCCCAAGAGCTCTGTTTTTTTCACCAAGTTTTAAACTTGACATATATTTTCATACTGTGAAACTTTGAATCTGGTTGACAGGTAAAGGTGATCGCTTTTGAAGCTTGTAATTCTTGGTGTGTGTTTGGGAGTGTGTGTGGTGTGCTGGTGTTTGTGAAACAAGGTTTCACTACATAATCTCTGGCTCTTCTATAGTTCACTGTACAGAAGAGACTGACCTGGAACTTGTAGTGATCCCTTCATGCCTGTGACTCTTGAGTGCTGTGGTTAGTGGGGTGCACCATCACATTACACTCTCTAATCTTTTTTTTTAATAAACTAGACAAACTGAAAATGGGAAAAATTTTAGCAGCACACATGGGAAAGACCCAGGAACTAACCACAGACTGTTTGATATTTTTTTTTTTAAATGATGGCTAACAAGGATAGCTCAACCAGTAAAGGCACTTGCCACCAAGACTGGCACCCTAGACCCACAAAGTGGAAGGAGAGGACTGTGTCCTAAGTTCCTCATATATGCATAGTATGTACATACACAAACTAAGTAAGTAATTAAAAAACCTTAAAAGTAAAATAAAAGATTTATTGGTCCAGAAAAATGACTGTTCAAAAGTATTCAAGCCTGTCTTCTGAAGGAAGAAAATGTGATTTTTAAAAAATATTTATATGAGAAACACCATTGATAAAGTGGTGGTCCAGGTGCTGCCAGTACCTCTGCCCACTGGCAATCCCTGGACTAGTATCTTTAATGTAGCAGTGAGCGTGACAGCCACTATTTGGTGGCCTCGAAAAACAAAACAAAACAAAAATATTTATATGGCTTTGATTTTTTTTAAATGTTGATTTTTATAATGGGGGAAATTAAAACAATGAACTGGAGTAGCCCTGTAAGAGTTACAATTTGCCCTGTTATATTTAAATAACCCTATTGTGCCACTTACAAAAAGCCAGCAAACAGAATTAATATTTACAGAGTTGTATGAGAAGCACTTTTCCAAGAATGATACTTGATCCAGTTGGTAGGAAATTATGGTGGTTTCTTACCTGTTTTTTGATATTTCTGGGGAGGATTGTTCAGTGGTAACCTGGTCAAAAAGAGCTCAGTATTTCCGACATCATTCCTTCCTTGCTAAATACTTTCCCAGCTCATGACTATTTTACCTCTGATTCCCAAATCATGGGATTGCAGGTGTCTGCGACTTTGCCAGTTCCCCTTTGAAACAACTTTTCTAAAGGCAGAGGGAAGGGAAAGACAAAACACACATGCCCTTCTTTTCCCCACTCATCTGGCCAAAAGTGGAAAACATGAAATTCCTGAAACACCGTTAAAGCAAAGTAGAAAGAAATCTCAGGAGAGAGGTTAAGTGGTGTATTTAAATCTAAATGTTAATTGCTACTGTTTAGGATAATCACATGGCGCCAACATGAAGTTATTTTTTGATGCGTCTCTGTCTTTGTTTCACTGAAATTTCTACCTCGTGTATTTTGGAAGAGTATGATTGGGCCTTGCTCTAAGAAGGTAAATTTTTTGATATAACTTTGAAACTAAAAATCTCATGCTTGAAGCCTTTTTTTGATTTTCCCATCAAATGCAATGAGTTAAGAAAGTTAAGATTTGAAAATATATGCGATTTTCCAAAAATAATTTTCAAACTAAAATTCATGCTTTGTGTGCTTTGTTTAGCTTGCAGACAAAAGGTAACACTCTCTTTTCTTCAACGACCAGACCTTCCAAGTCTGGCTTATAAGAAGATAAAAGGCAAAAGCCCAGGAATTATCTTCATCCCTGGCTATCTTTCTGATATGAATGGTATAAAGGCACTGGCAATTGAGGAGTTTTGCAAATCTCTAGGTCACGGCTATATAAGGTAGGAACAATACATTTCAGAGAATATATTAGCATTTAGCATTGTAATAGAGCCAACTGAAGTAAATGCCAGCATTTTAAAAGATGAATTTATTTTACTGATGTATGGACTTTGATCTTAGGGTTTAGGGTCTTTAAGGTCTTTGTACCATGCTGGCTAGATTGGCCAGAAAGGTAACTAGCAACTAAGTTGTTCAGCTACAGTAGCCTGTGTGGCAAAAAGGTATAAACTCAGTGGGTTTCTTGTGATCACTTGTGATTATGGGTTTTCTACTGAAGACATAGGACTTGTTTGATCACTCTTTATTTCTTTCTAAAATAGGTATTTAGGGCTGAGAGTGTAGCTCATCAGTAGAGCATGTGTTTAGCACAATCCTGGATTCAATCCCTAGCACAACTCACGCACACAGTATTTTTAAAAGTAATATAATATTGTAAGACTGATACTGCATAATTTACGTTTCTGTTTTCTTTCTCCTTTACTTATATATGAATGTGTGTGAGTGTAAACAAGGATAGGTAGTATTTAGTTAAAACTTAATTTTATATTTGTTCCTTTTCACTCAGATATTTCAATAGAAATGTATTCATGTAGCAGAAATTGTTAGGTTTATCAAATTTTTTGGTATTTTAATTATAAGAAGGGAATATAGTTTAGTGGGAAAAATATTGGTGTAAAATTGAAGAAATAAGGATTGAAGACAGAATTCTTTCAGTAACTGATACAAGTCAATAATACACAGTAGACACAAGTTTGTCATCCAATAAAAGAAGGCTGGACTAAAGATAATTTCTGAGTTCTTTTCTAGCTCTAACAACCTGAAAAATCTACTCATCTAAATGTTGAGAATAGTTTCACTAATACTCATTCAATAGTTCTAGAAAATAGAGCTACATACAAAACTTTTAGGCATTATCTGTGTGGTATATTTGCAGAAATTATGTCATTAAGGTGGATTTAGTCTGATTCCTTTTGTCAGTTAGCAAAGCTATTTATTTTCATTCTCAGAACTATTTAAAATCTCTTGACTTAACTTGCTTTGAAGACTAGAGCTGAATAATAAGAATTATAAAACATTATACTTGCCCTTAAGTGAGGGGTGAAAATACATACAGGCATTATTAGGCAGAAGTACTCATCAGAATGTGATTCACAAGAGGAGAAATTACATAAGATGAGAGACACTGAGAAGGGAAAAGGATGGACAAGACTTTACAAAGGAACTCTGGAAAAAATAAAGATGTTAGTAGAAGGGCAGTTCTATCTATGGAAAGAGACCACTGAGGAGATCATACATAAAGATCAGAAATATTGCTAGTCAGAAATAAGGCTAGTCAGAAATAAAGATCAGAAATAAAGGTAGTCATTGCTTTTTTGTCTGAAAAATGATCTAATAAAGAAGTCAGCATTTTAGGACTGGGGAGATGTCTCAGTGAGTAACACTCTTTCTGTGTGTTGTGAGGATCAGAGCTGGGATCTCTGAGTCCAGCCCATGTAAAAGTGGGGTGGATGTAGCAGCCCACCTGTAATCCCAGCATTCGGGAGGCAGAGAAAGCTAAGCAAGCTGGTTAGCCAGACTAGCTGCAACAGTGAACCTCAGGGTCAGTGGGAGACCCTGCCTCAGTGTATAAAGTGGAGGAGAGTGGTCAAGGAAGAGATTGGATGTCAGCCTCTGTCCCCTAAAACATGTGTACATGTACCTGTGTACCACGTAAATACATGAACCCCTTCACATGGGAACACATTCACACATGCAGCAAAACACATAAAAATAGAAATCACCATTTTACTAGTTCTTGAATTTCATTCGCGACTGAGCTATAGCGAGTTCCAGGCATAATGTAGTTTTCTGCATATTGGGTACTATATAAATATACATTTATAAACAATAGCCCTTTCACTACAGGTTCTTTAATCAAGTCCTTTTTGTGTAGCATTGTAATAGTGGTGAGTGTAGCAGCCTTCCCAATTCAGTGTATGTGTACATGATCATGTGTGAGCGTGACCGTGCATGCATGGGTACATGCATGTGGAAGCCAGGAGACAACCTTGGTTGTGAGTTTTCAGGAGTCATCCACCTTTTGAGAAACAAGGTTTCTCTCATTGGTTTGAAGCTTGTCAAGTAGGCTAGACTAGCTGACCAGAGAGCCCCTGGGATCCACCTGTCTCTGCCTTTCCAGCACAGGTGCTGAATGAGAGAGTTCACCAAATAAAGTGATATGATTAAAGAATGACTAGAAGTTCGATGAGGAGTTTTCTACATGGTGGAATAGCATGCAAAAGCTCATAGTTATAAAGGGGGTTGGCCAGGAATTGGGAGTAGTTCAGAATGACTGGGGATTTTGATAATTTGTGGATATGATAGCATACTTCATAATTTATTGAATTGAAACCTCGAAAGAAAGGTAAAATTCAGAGATTAGACAGACTTTGAGCTTGGATCCCTAGGAAAATTTAGAAAGAGGAGTTCAGGATGAAGCTGATTCTAGTCCTTAGTAGCCGTAAGTGCTATGAAGAAAATAAAACAGTAATAGTACAGAGCTGCGAAAGAAGCACAGTCTTAGCATGTGAATGGTAAGCCAGCTCTTGATGAGATCCAGTGTTTGAGCTAAAGGACTGAATGAGGTGAGGTGTAGCTAATGGATATCTGGAGATAGAAGTATGCCAAGTAGAAGTGAAAGTTCACGATGCAGGAATAAGGGTGGTGCATACCTTTAACTTCATAAATGAGGTCAGAGTGGTAGGGAAGTATGGTAAGGGCTTCGAGTTTTATTAAATATACAAAGCATTATGATATGGTATTTCATTTGAAAGGATCATTCTGACTACTCTGGGAATAGGCTGTGAGGATGAAATACAGAAATAACAAGAGACTTAAAAGACTTCTGCATTGGTATAGTTGAGATGGTAACTTGGACCAAGGGTAGCAGTGGAACATGTAAGAAAGTTACTGACTTGAGAGGTACTTGGAAATTAAGCCAGTAGGATTTACTAAAATACATGTTCAATGATGTTTTACTATAGATTAGGCATTGTAGTAATGAAGAATGTCCTGCTTTGCTTTGAAAATAAAAGAAGCAAGCATGGACATATTTCCACATACAAACATTTAGGTATAAATATGTATTTCCCTTCTTCCAGGTTTGACTACTCAGGAATTGGAAATTCAGATGGTAACTTAGCAGAATGCACAGTGGGGAAATGGAGAAAGGATGTACTTTCGATACTTGATGATGTAGCGGAAGGACCACAGGTAACTGTTTTTTGTTAAGTAAAATGATTTTTGACTCAAGCAATATTTGATTTATTTCTTTAGGTATGTCAATTGATGATATTTGTCAATTTTGATTTTGATGAACAATTTTGTTTTAAATTGTTCTACTTTTACTTTCTAATAAACAGTAAGCACTTCTCGTTGAACAAAATTTGTTTTCATAGTTCTATATTAAAGACATAATGGCTTTGCAAAAGTTTTATTGGGAGGCAGAGGCAGGTAGATCTCTGAGTTTGAGGCCAGCCTAGATTACAAAGTAAGTTCCAGCACAGCCAGAACAGAGGAGAAAAAAACAAGTTATAATTGAATTTGACTTTGTGTTACGTGTTAAAAGTCTCGGAGTCTAGGATCTACGTGGATATAAAAAATGCAAGTCCATACATTTCTTTTAAAGCATTCTCTTTATAGACAAGTATGAGAATCCTCTTTAAAGCCATACATGTTTGTCTGTAGATACTGGTCGGATCCAGCTTTGGAGGATGGCTCATGCTGCATGCTGCCGTTGCACGGCCTGAAAAGGTTGTAGCTCTTATTGGTATAGCGACTGCTGCAGATGACCTGGTGACACAGTTCCATTCACTTCCTGTTGAGGTGAGTCACATTCCATTTGGCAACCCCAGTGAATGCTTCCCAACATTCTCCCTGTCTTTTGCATCCACTGCCTCTGACTGGTTACAGTGGCCCATCTTGTCTTTGCTGCCCTTTTGTGCAGTCTCTTGTTTTAAGGTTTCCTTTTCTCATGGCTGCTTGTATACATCCTGCCAAATACATGAGCCATGTCAGTGAAGTTATGGAGTTCCCAGGGTCCAGGGGCTCAGCTAAGTCCGACGTGATCTGAGGGAAAAAAAAAAAAAATCTACGTACACTATGTTCTTATGTCTGTTAATTTTAATTCCTCTAAGACAAAATTCTATCAAATCAGCTGTAGCTCCACCAGGCATTCAAGGCAGGAATAACTCTAGACATATCAAGCTCTATATCCATCTACTTTATTTCTCTGGGATGAAATCCTCTCTCCATAACTACAGTTCGGTCCAGTTCCCCAGCTCATAGCCCTACTAACGACTAACTCCTATGCTTTCAGACTCATCTTCGTTCTTCTGTATCCTTTTTCTCTATCTTTGCTACTCTCTACTCCTGGCACTCAGAAAGCTCTACCTGAGATCTGCTTACCCTCTATGGAACCTCTGTTGTCCTCTCTTCTCTCTTAGCCATGCTGTTCTGTCCTTCGCTACAGAAAATGCCTGCCCTTTCTTTCACTGGGCACGTGATTCTCTGCCTTCTCAGGAATGTTGTTTCATCTCTCACCTTGATATATAAAAACCTCTTGTTCTCAGTCAAAATGCTTTGGAGAACCAATAGGACTCCTCAAGGTGAGGGCATGGTCTGAGCTTCATTAGCACAAGAAACAAAGCTATGTGTCTCCGACCAGCTTGTCTCCTAAGCTCAGCAGGGCAGTTAGTAACTTAGTAGGTTTAGCAGTCTGGGGAGCTGAATTGTTTACCAATTGGTCTGGGCACTTGAGGATTTCATAGCAGAAGACAGCACGATTATTAAAGGCTGGGTAACACCAAATATTCATAATAAATGGCTTTGCCTTTTGATAGATCACTGGCCGGTCAAAGTTCAGCTTTAATACGCAGCTGAGTCTATGATACATTCTTGCGGCCCACAAGAGTGTCATACTGCCTCCTTTCTTTTTTTAGCTATATTTTCTTTATTTCATTTACCTAATGGGATTCCATATCACTGTCTCCTTTTTTATCCTCTTGGTCTCAGTTTCTGGTATGTGGGTAATATAGCTAGAGTTTTCCTGCCTTGCCCACAGTCAGGGCAAATCTTTGTCACCCGCCAGTCCCACAGTCACTCAGACTCAACCAAGTAAACACAGAGACTTATATTGCACACAAACTGTATGGCCGTGGCAGGCTTCTTGCTAACTGTTCTTATAGCTTAAATTAATCCATTTCCATAAATCTATACCTTGCCATGTGGCTGGTGGCTTACTGGCGTCTTCACATGCTGCTGGTCATGGCGGCGGCTGGCAGTGTCTCTCTGCCTCAGCCATCCGCTTCCCAGAATCCTCCTCTCTCCTTGTCCCACCTACTTCCTGCCTGGCCACTGGCCAATCAGTGTTTTATTTATTGACCAATCACAGTAATTTGACATATAGACCATCCCACAGCACTTCCCCTTTTCTTTTTTTAAAAAGGAAGGTTTTAACTTTTACACATCTCCAAAGTCAGCTTGGTATATTTGGGAATTTGGGCGTAGCTTCTCTTACTACTTCCTGCTGGAGGGGCCACTGTATCTTATGGGGACACAAAGAAAATTTAGGATCATGGAGTAATCCATGAGACTGTATCGTCTGAGCCAGTTGCCTTGAAACGATTCTGGATGTTGGATCATCTGGACCACGGTGTCTTCGGAGACCTTTCAGGGGGTCTTCGTTGGTCAAACCTGATATATCTTAATCTGGAACAAATCCATAGCCTCTGGCTTTCTGTAGAAACAAAAGCAGAGCCTCTTTTCCAAAGCAACATATCCTTATATCCAAATTTTGAAGTCAAGGTACCTTTAAAATACACATTTTGGCATAACTCAATAGCTTTTGCAATCAAATGTTTTTCTTCAGTTACGAATATCAAAGAGAACATAATCCAGATTCTCTGTGTGGTAGCCATCTTTATGTGGCTTATGTTTTATATTACCTTGAGCCTATTGCTTTAAACTGCAGCCTTCTAAGACTGAAAAGGCACTGTGGCTGCTGGCTCCACCCACTTCAGCTTCCCAACATGGTGGTGGTACATTTTCTGCCAGCTTTGGGAGCCATCAATTCTCAGAAATAGTGGGTCTATGTTTCTTATCAATGCAGCGTGTAGCCCAGAAACCTCTTTTTGTTTTGTACTAGCAAAGGCTAAATCCACCATGCAGCTTAATGTGCCACTTGCAGAGGCCTCATTCCCGCCATACTGCAGGTCAAGCGCACACACTAGGAACCCGCCAGTAGCTCAAACCGGCAGGCTGCCGCTCATTTGAGAGAGACAATTAGGAAGCTGTTTTTAGTTCCGTTTTAGAATCTTTTCTCAGGTTTTAGGTGGAAACTCTTGCCAACACGTTGGGCGCCATTTGTAGCTAGAGTTTTCCTGCCTTGCCCACAATCAGGGCAAATCTTTGTCACCCGCCAGTCCCACAGCCACTCAGACCCAACCAAGTAAACACAGAGACTTATATTGCATACAAACTGTATGGCCGTGGCAGGCTTCTTGCTAACTGTTCTTATAGCTTAAATTAATCCATTTCCATAAATCTATACCTTGCCACGTGGCTGGTGGCTTACTGGCGTCTTCACATGCTGCTGGTCATGGCAGCGGCTGGCAGTGTCTCTCTGCCTCAGCCATCCGCTTCCCAGAATTCTCCTCTCTCCTTGTCCCACCTACTTCCTGCCTGGCCACTGGCCAATCAGTGTTTTATTTATTGACCAATCACAGCAATTTGACATATAGACCATCCCACAGCAGGGTAGTACCTCTTCTTACATTGTATGAGACTGAACTAAAGAAGTGTGAAACTACTTTTTTAGCCTGAAAACAGCCTTTTATCTCTAGGCAACCATTATCAGTTAGTCAGAGTTAGCACACAAGAGGTAGAGCTTATTTTTTTCTGGCTCAGTTGCTTGGTCAGCATTCATTTCTACTAATTCATGACTTACAGCCAAAGAGAAGCAGGACTTTCCATCAGTGTTCCTCAGTGAGTCATTGTCGAGGGGAAGTTTCTGAACTAACTGGGAAGATAACTTTTCTTAAGCGCTGATGGGATATGTGTTTGGGCAGTGTCCTAGTTAGCGTTTCTATCACTGTGATGAAATACCATGATCAAAAGTAAGCTGAGGGCGAAAGAGTTTATTTGGCTTATACTTCCACAGGACAGGAACTCAAACAGGGCAGGAACCTGGAGGCAGGACCTGATGCAGAAGCCATGGAGGGATGCTGCTTACTGACTTGCTCCTCGAGGCTTGTTCAGCCTGCTTTCTTATAGAACCCAGGACCTCCTGCCCAGGATGCCCTTCTTCCATCAATCACTATAATCAAAAAAACGTCCTATAGGCTTCTCTACAGCCCTGTCTTATAGAAGCATTTTCTTAATTGAGGTTCCCTTCTGTCAAATGACTTTAGCTTGTGTCACGTTGAAATAAAACTATCCAACACAGGCAGTTTAGTTATCTGCAAGGACAGTGGAACAGTAACATCGGTGCCTTTTTGTACATTTGTTTTGTTTCATTGCAATTGGTTGCATTTCCTTCTCTGTGGAACTAAGTTCCTGGTAGGCCCAAGACACAGAAATTTAAAAAGGAAACAATGTTTCAAGATGGGTTTCCAGACCTGGTGATCAACCTTGAACTTCATCCTGAGTCAGAAATGTGCTCAGCAAGTTCCTCCCCACAGTAGAGTCTGAAAACCAGTTTTGGAAAGTGTTCAGGAAGAAAGGAGGTAAACAATAAAAATAAAGTGTGAACCAGGAGGTGGTAGTGCATGCCTTTAATTCCAGCACTCAGGAGGCAGAGTCAGGCAGATCTCTGTGAGTTCAAGGCCAGCTTGGTCTACAGAGCTAGTTCCAGGACAAAACTACACAGAAAAACCTTGTCTCAAAAAAACCAAAAAAAAAAAAAAAAGAGAGAGAGAGAGAAGAAAGAAAGTGTGTAACATTGAATAATGTCACTGGCCTCGGGTTCTTCGATCGATGCCATAGAGCATCTGAGTTTGTCCTTAATTCATATTGTTCTTCTCGCTTCTTAAGACATAGCATTGTTGGAGCTGGGGAGATAGGTCAGTTGTTAAAATGCTTGTCATGTGAGCATGGGGATCTGAGGTAACCCCAGACCCTTGCTTTTTGTTTTGTTTTGCCTTTTAAAGCAGATAGGCTGGGAAAATGGCACAACAGATAAAAACACTTGACAGTGAGCCTGACAATCTGAGTTCTGTCCCTGGGACTGACGTGATAGAAAGAAAACCAGCTCATGCAGGTAGTCCTCTGACTTCCACACATGCACTGTGGCACACACATGCATCCTCCCCCTCCCCCACAAAACAAATGTAATTTAAAAAAAATAATAATAATGCTAGGTATAGTAGTGTGCCCTTGTAATCCCAGTACTGATATGGCAGACAGGTAGATTCCTGGAGTTTCCTGGCCAGCCTTTATAGCCTGCTGGGTAAATCCCAGGCTAATGAGAGATCCAGCCTCAAAATACAGGGTGGACCCAGGCAAGAGGGCTGAGCTATGAAGGTACTTGTTGCCAAGGCTGATAGCCTGAGTGTGATCCCCAGAGCCCATATGGTAGAATGAGAGCATCATCTCCTGACCTCTAAACACATATTATGGCATGCACACACACACAAATAAATAATCAATGTTTAAAATACTTACAAAAACAGGAGAGGAGGGCTGGAGAAACGGCTCAGCAGTTAAGATCATTTGCTCTGTTATCATGAGGACTGGAGTTAAGAGCCCAGCTCCCATGTAACAAGCCAGGTGTTCCCACAGACATCTGCAGGCCCAGTTCCAAAAGGAGGAAACAGGAGGATCACTAAGACTTGCTGCTAGTCCACCTGAGAAATCATGAGCATCAAATTCAGAGGTGAGCCTTTGCTGCAAAAGGACTAAGAGTGAATGATAGAGGACCACCCCTGCCCCTCTCCTCTGGCCTTCATGTGCATGCACACTGGTGCCCACACCCTCAAGTAAGTGTGCATTCAGTCATATGGGCACATACATAAGCAACACACACAGTGGTTCTTGTTTTTGAAAAGTAAACCAACGGTAGACAGTGTTCCTGAGGAATATCCCCTGAGATGCACTCTCACATACAAATTTACCTCCTGAGAGCCTGATATTTTCTGTCACAGCTAAAATTACAAAGTTGCTATTCCCTGTACTCATCTCTGATGTCTGGTTTTTTTTTTGTTTTTTTTTTTTTTAATTTATTTATTTATTATGTATACAGTGTTCTGCCTGCATATATCCCTTCAGGCCAGAAGAGGGCACCAGATCTCATTACAGATGGCTGTGAGCCACCATGTGGTTGCTGGGAATTGAACTCAGGACCTCTGGAAGAACAGCCGGTGCTCTTAACCTCTGAGCCATCTCTCCAGCCCGATGTCTGGGTTTTTTCACTCTTTTTTTCTCAAACATAGCTCCTCAGTGCTTGAGGTTTTCCTATTTCTTCTTTGTGAATCTGAAACTGACCCTTTGCTTCCTCCCCTTTGTTGCTAGTTTTTCTCTGTCCCACTAGCTAGCTCCCAAATAAACAACATAGAGACTTCTTATTAATTATGAAAGCTTGGTTGATAGCTTAGGCTTGTTTCTAACTAGCTCTTATAACTTAAATTTACCCATTTCTATTCATCTACGTGCTGCCACATGACTCTGGCTTTTACCTCTTCTTACATGTCTGTTTCCTCTGCCTCTGCTGGTGATTCTGCCATTCTCCCAGCGTTGTCTCTACCCTGAAAATCCTGCCTAGCTATTGGCCATTTATCTTTTTATTAAACCAATCAAATGACATTTCTTCACAGTGTACAAAAACGATTATTCCACAACACCTCTTAACTCACCAATACAGTGCTTTTCATGATAGGAAATTTTCTCAAGGATATTGTAGCTTGAAAAGTAGTTCCTTAAACACTTCTTGGCTTATTGTAAATTATAAGATCTGTGCACATTCTTTTTGCATGTGTTTAACTAGATTGCTCAGTGTGTAGATTAGGTGGACATTAAAAATGAAATGCAAGGTGTCTTAGGTAGGGTTAGTACTGCTGTGATAAAACTCCATGACCAAAAGCAACTTAGGGAGGAAAGAAAGGGTTTATTGCATCTTACAACACTCTGTCACTGAGGGAGAAGTCAGGACAGGAACTTGAAGGTAGGAACTGAAGCAAAAGCCATGGACACACACTTCTTACTTGTTTGCTCGTGTTTTGCTCCTCCTGCTTTAGTACACAGTTCAGGACCACCTGCTTAGGTTTGACACCACCACAGTGAGCTGGGCCTTCCCACATCAGGCATTAATCAAAAAAGCCCCCTAGACTTGCCCGTAGGCCAGTATTAGAGAGGCATTTTCTCAGTTGAGAGACCCTCTTCCCAACTAGCTTTTGTCAAGCTGTCATGAACTAAAGAGCACCAGAGGAAAGCAGAGGGACACAGGGAGCACTGTCTCCCATTAACCTCTAGCCACAGTGGAAAGCTCTGAACTTCCCAACGCTTTGGGCTGTTGTGTGCAGCCTTTCTCATTATTATCTAGAAAGAACTGGGATCATTGTCTACATTGTATCTTAGAGGATCGCAGACACTGTTCATAGGCATTGGGAATCGTAGCAGCTAAAACATGTTGCCTTGGTAAAGTTTCTTCTTAAGAGTATGACTCATGCATGTATCCTATACAGTTTCTCTGGGTAATACTTTCTTTCTTATTGCCAAACTTTTTTAAAGTTTAGTTGAAAAGCTTTGTTTTTCAGATGAACTGTATTCCTTCTGTTTGAGAACAGATGACAAGTGGGGATCAGGGATGCTTAAAATGAAACTTACTTTAACTTAGTATGTTCGTAATTAACATAGGTGGAACAAAGTTTTCATTACTGGAGTACAGTAGTGGAGTACAGTGTTGCTTGAGGATAATTATCATTTTTTCTTTAAAAATTTGTTTTGCATTTGTGATACTAACACAGATTCATATATTTTTCAGATTTCTAAAGTTTCATTGATTTTTCAATAATATGGAAATAGAAATTTATAAGCATTTAAAATCTTTTTATGGAAATTTGAAAAACAGATACATGTACAAAATAAGTAAAAAGCATAGAAAATTATGTAAATATGTAATTAATAATGTTTTATGTTGCCGGGCGGTGGTGGCGCACGCCTTTAATCCCAGCACTCGGGAGGCAGAGCCAGGCGGATCTCTGTGAGTTCGAGGCCAGCCTGGGCTACCAAGTGAGTTCCAGGAAAGGCGCAAAAGCTACACAGAGAAACCCTGTCTCGAAAAACCAAAAAAAAAAAATAATAATAATAATGTTTTATGTTATAAACTTAAAGACAAAACACATGGAAAACTATGGGAAGAAAATAAATCAGAATAATAATGATACAGCCGTAAGGTAGGATTATAGTGATTTTTAATGTACTTTTATGTATTTTCTATGTTTTGCATAGAAAATTCAAATTTCTGAAAAACATTCTTAGCTCTGTGTGTGTGCGCGCGCACGCATTCCAGTGCATGTATGTGCAGGTATGTGCAGTTAGTCTGGTGCCCACAAAGGCCTAAAGAGGGTGTCAGATTTCTGGAGCTGGAGTTACAGACCATAAGGTGCCCAATGTGGGTTCTGGGAACCCAGCTGGGTCCTGTGCAAGAGCTGGAAGAACTTTTAACTGCTGAGCCATCCTTCCAGCCAGAAAATTCTAATTTGTAATTAGAAAAATTATTGAACGCAATAAATTAAATCTGAAAAAATGATCCTCTAAGGATATGTTAATGTTTCATTTCATCTGATTCTAGATGTTTAGCTTTCAGAAGCATTTCTAAGGCTTCTGTGATACCCAAATCCTCATCCCTAGAATGCTGAGAGATAGAAGCTATCTATGCCCTTGAAAAACTTTCTTTCCACCTATATTACGTAAGTGAGGGATTGTTTTGAAATTTGAAAAGCAGTTCTGAGATGTGGTTTATATGAACATCGCTGTCTTGGGACCAGTCCCTAGAAACTGCTGTACTTTCCTCCCCTCCTACCTTCCCCTGTAGCTGGGGTAGAACAGACGTGCTATAAGAACTTGTGTGATAAGGAAATCTGAGTGAGTGTTCACTGAAACAGTTTCTGTCTTTAGACTTTGGCTATGATAGTTAACTATAAGCCTTGATACTTTCTTTTGTAAAAGTGGAGTAATTACAGAATTATTACCAGGATCACATGAAATAATATGTATAATGTGCCTTGCATGTAGTAATTCATTTTTGCTTTCTTTTGATGGATTCTCCTTATGCTGCTCTGGCTGGTCTGGAACTTGAACTGGTTGTGTAGCCCAGGCTGGCCTCAAAGTGGCAGCTCCTTCTGCCTCTGCCTGTAGGGTCTGGGATTAAAGGTGTGCACCCCACCTGGCCCAGTTTCTGGTGGTCACTCTTGTCGCTCCTGTGTTGCCGCTGTCCCCCTTGAGGACTGCCTTTCTCACACTCCTCAAGTCTGCTGCTGGGTTATTTATGTCCGTGCTTTTATTCTTCCTACCAGGCGCAGAAGGAGATAGAAGTGAAAGGGGATTGGTCCTTACCGTCTAAATACAACAAAGAAGGATTTTACAGCATTCCATACAGTTTCATTAAAGAAGCGGAACACCACTGCTTGTTACATAGCCCCATTCCTGTGACCTGCCCTGTGCGGTTGCTCCACGGCATGAAGGACGACATAATTCCTTGGCACACGTCTCTTCTGGTTGCTGACCGTGTAGTCAGCCTAGATGTAGATGTCATCCTCCGGAAGCACAGTGACCACAGGATGAAGGAAAAAGCAGATATTCACCTGCTTACTTGCACTATTGATGACTTGATTGACAAGCTTTCAACTATGGTTCACTAGAATCCCATTGTGATTGGTATACACTCTAACGCATCCAGAAGATTGAAAGAATGGTATTAAATCACAGACCTAGATACATTAGGGTTTTCCCTCTCACTTTTATTTTGTAAATAGCCGATAAGTATTTATTTAATGATGTCTTTGCACAAATACACAAATTGTGACAAAAGTATTAGCTGCTGTTTGGAAAATTTTGTCCTTTCTTTTATCTTTGATATTTTTTCCATTAAAATAGTACCTATTTTTTTATTCAAGAGATATTTACCTTTCATATGCATACTTTAGCTGTTCCAGCTCTTAATTGTCTTCCCGTCTACAATAAAGCTTGAATATTTTGGTTTTTGTTTGGTACCATTATATTGGAAGTTTGTAAAATTCTGATTTTAAAGTGCAATTCACAAAATAGAGGAAGATGTTTATTGCACTAAATTTGAATGATTCTAAAAAAATGTCTGAAGCATAATAAAATTGAAAAAATGAGGATTCCTTGCTATATTTGAAAATAAAATTACTATTCAATTTTTTAAGGTTAACTTTTATAGTGATGAAAAGGTATTTCTGAATTTTGAGTTGTCATTTTTATGGGAGTCTGCCGGTTTTTACATTTTTTTTAGTTTTTGTATAAAAGAATGGGTATTAGAATTTCTAACACCTGTCATGTTATTGTACCTCATACACATCCCACTGCTCTGCCTTGTCCCACTTTCTCTGCTCTTCCCACACCCTTCCTCTCCTCAGCCTCCCTTCTGCCTTCAAGTCCTGTCTCTGAGAGACAACGTAAGAGACTCTTCTTTTCCTCTCACCATTACCCTTTCGTGCTCCCCTTCCCCTGTAGACCCTTCTCTGCACACAGTCTGCTTTCTCCAGCCATGTCATGTGTATTTAGATCTCCATTCTACGTATGAGAGAAAGCACACTTCCATATCTAAAGTATTTCACTTTACAGACTCTCAGGTCTACCCATTTTCCTGCAAACATGCCTTGTATTTAAATGGTATCCATCTAATGATGTATATTTTTTTATATAATGATTGGTTAAGACAAGAGAAAAATGATCTTTGTGTATTAGCTCTGCTTTCGAGACTACGTTCTTCTAGTCTGCCTTAAGTGCAAATAGTCAGGTGATTACCACCTGAGGCAGAAGTGCAGTCTGTAAGGACATAGGAAATGCTAGTATAAAGCATGCTTTTTAATAACTACTGGGGTACTAATATTAATATATATTAGCCTTTATATGAAGTTGTGGTTTGTTTTTTAGTTTTTAATTTGGCTAGACTTTAGTCTTCATGAGTTATGTCTAAGTTATTAAATTGAAAACATGACTCATAAAATGAGTATGTGTCAAAGACATAAACGAGAGTCAGCAGATGGTAAACCTGGTTCAAAGGACAGTTTAAGAAACGGTGTGTTTATAGCCATCGAAGAAAAAGGTTGTGATAAAATTCATATGCAGGAAAGTGTTACAGCTGGTTGACAGATCATCCTGAGAGGCATACTTTATGAGTTGGCCTTTGGCTGTCTGGGAACTTGGATTTCAGGGGCTCCCACTATGGCCAGCACTGATCACAGTAGCTCACTGTGCTTACATTAACTCTCTGCAAACACTGGCTTGTGCTGAACCCTGCTTTCTTCCCAGGTGCCCAGAATATTGCTATACATAGAGTAGGAACTACCTCTGAGTTGTTCCATAAAACCCCTTGGCACTGACTCTTAACAAGCTTCCTTGTGGACAACATGTCATGAGCTGTCACAGCTCTTTGCTGGAGACCCAGTTTCAGCCTGTGACTCCAGCGTGGATTCTTGGAAGCTTTCCCCCAGTTTCCCCGGACTTCACCCATGGGCCTTTTTCCTTTGGTAACTCTGCTTTGGATCCTTTCCCTCTAATGAATCAGTAACAAGAGGAACTGTATGGTGAGTTCTGAGCATTCTAGCAAGTTTGCACACCTGGGGTGGTCTCGGGAACCTCTAATACACATACAATTCAACTAACCCATGATTATCACTTAGAGAAAATCAGAAACTTAAAAGCAAAACATAAATCCTGTGAGCCTTGTTTCCTTGAGCTAGAATGGGACCATTTGGGGGCCACTCTGACTAGATATCACTAGGCATGAAGAGTATTAGAAAAATGAAGAAGGACAAGGTCCCTGCCCATTAGAGTTTTCTGGAGTTAACGTAATGAGGTGGAAGAGTCAGCATGTGTCAATGCATACAGCAGTTAAGGTAGGAACTGGAGCTTGGAGCTGCATCCCCTGAGGTGAGAGATCCATAGCGTGTGTCTATGCAGTATAGGAGTTAAGGTACAAAGTGGAGCTTGGGCCTGTGTGGTAATTTGAATGTAACTGGCCCCCATAATCTCACAGGAAGTGACACTATTCCGGAGGTATGGCTTTGTTGGAGTGGCAATGGCCTTGTTGGAGGCAGTGTATCACATTGTTGGGGGAGGGCTTTGAGGTTTCCTATGCTCAGGATATTGACCAGTGTCTCAGTCGACTTCCTGTTGCCTGCAAGATGTAGGACTCTCCGCTACTCCAGCACCATGTCTGCTTGCATCCCCATCGTGATGATAATGGACTGAACCTTTGAAACTATGCAAGCCGTGGTCGAGCTGTCTCTTCACAGCAATAAAACCCAAACTTAGCACACGTCCTAAGTCTAATAGCAGATTGGCCTTTTGTGCTTCTGTTGCCTCATCTGCAAAATGATTATAAACCTAGGTAATAGATACAACTAGTAAAGAAGCATAACACATTTAGAATAGTGATGTGCATGTGTCAATGACCACCCCCCCCCCCCCCGGAAAAATTTTTTTACAGAAGGAAAACCTCTTAAAATTTAGTTTAACAGAAGCCGGGCGGTGGTGGCACACGCCTTTAATCCCAGCACTCGGAAGGCAGAGCCAGGCGGATCGCTGTGAGTTCGAGGCCAGCCTGGGCTACCAAGTGAGCTCCAGGAAAGGCGCAAAGCTACGCAGAGAAACCCTGTCTCGAAAAACAAACAAACAAACAACAACAACAAAAAAATTTAGTTTAACAGAAGGTGACATTACAGAATTCAAATGAGATTAGCTTGATATTTTCACCAGCAAGGGGAACTTCCAGTGCCCAGTGCCAGGAATGGGACATAGCTAATTGAATTATTGATCAAAGGAGCCTCATGGAAACCCTGAAACACAACTCAGGCTATTGCCAACACTATACCACAACTCATGGTAAAGCCCTGTTGCTGGAGACAGCATCTGCATAGCTCATTGAACATGAAGAAGTTGAGCTGGTTTCTAACTAGAGCCTTCACCTCTACGGACTAGTGTTTGTGATACTGGGAGCCACTCTTCATACTACCAGAGGAAAAAGGTACTCCAGCCCAGCTACAAACCCTGTGATCTACAACAGTGACCCGTTTGTATGGTACACTGGGACAATAGTGGCACCAATGTGGGAGTAACCAACCACTATCTGATTGTATATAAAGCCCATTCCAAGAGATGGAACCAATGCCTAACACTGTCCAAATGGCCAAGAACCTGAGACTAGACAGGCCATGTGCCTAGGGCAAACCAAATGGTTGCTCTGCTAAAGGCTCATAGCAACAAAATGACTCCTAATGACATTTTGCCATTCCCACTGGTAAGTGCTCAGTCATCCATCATCAGAGAAGCTTCCACTTGCAATAAATAAGAACTAATACAGAGACCTAGGGCTGGGGATTTAGCTCAGTGGTAGAGCGCTTGCCTAGCAAGCGCAAGGTCCTGGGTTCGGTCCTTGGCTCTGGAAAAAAAAAGACAAAATAACAGAGACCCACACCCAGACAATGTACAGAGGGTAAGAGATTTTGGAACACTTAGTCCTAAATGGGTGTCTTCATCAGACCCTCTCTTCAGGCCTTGGGCTATTATTTGGAGGAGGAGGTAGAAAGATTTTAAGAGCCAGAGGGGGTAGATAACACCAAGGAAACAGTGTCTTCTAGACACAACAGGATTGACTTACATAAGAACTCAGAAACCATGGTAGCATGTACAGGGTCCCAGCACCGGGTGGATGGGAGGAGGAGGGGACATGAGCTCTCATCCCTAACCAAGAAACTGTCTCCAATTGACAACTGCTTGCAAAGGCAAAAAATCTGTTTTCTCCGATGGAATCTCACTAGGTATGTGAACCACACTTAAGTATAGGTCCCATGCCCAGTATGGATGTCCAACACAAAACAAGCTCAATGATATTTTTGTAGGTTTTTGTTGTTATTGTTGTTTCCTATTACTTTGGTTGGCTTTTTTTTTTTTAATATCTTGCTGGTCTTTCAATTGTGGCTTCCAATTTTATGGTTTTATAGGTTTTATTTTTGTGTGTCTGTGTGTGATGTGTGTGTTTCTTGTGCTATTTATTTTTGTTTTTTATTCTTTGTTTATTTTATTTTTTATTTGTTTCTTTTAATTTGCCTGTTTTCTAGAGAGAGAGAGAGAAGAAAAGTATGGAGTTGGATGTATATCTAGGAGGCGATGGGGGAGGAGAAACTATGATCAGAATATATTGTATGAAAAAAATTTTCATTAAAAAATTTAATAGGGTTCAGTGTGCTGTAGTCCATTATTGATTCTGTGTATGTGTTTGTGTTTTATACTCAGGCCATTTTTTTCTGAAACTGCTCTATGCTGTGTATTCAATGATATGTAAAAGGCATGAACAGACAGCAGCTCCGTGTGCCTTAGCATCTGGAATTTTAATTTGATTTTCAAAGTGACATGCACCTACTAAACAATTTGAACATGTGCAACAAGAAGGGATGTGGCAAATCACCAAGAACAGCTAATCAAAGATGTATAATATTCTTTGCCTTTGCTGTGCTTTCAAAACATTTCCTGATGCAAATCTATACAGTATGCAAGTCTCTAAGCAGCCAATGACAAGTCTGGAGAAGAAAGAGCTCTGAGCAAGATGGAGTTTCATAAACACGGTGATAGAGATAGAAGAGTGTTACCATTCCCAGGACAATCCCTGAAGTGAGGATGCCAAATGAAAGATTCGGAAGAGTTGAAAAAGAACATTGGGTGTGGTGGTGCCCTTGAGAGGCAGAAGCAGGTGGATCTCTGAGTTCAAGGCTAACCTGGTCTACAGCGCGAGTTCTAAGACAGCCAGGACTACACAGAGAAACCCTGTCTCAAAAGAAAAGAAAGAATGAAAAAGAGCAAAAACTCATTTTCTAGAAGGAAAAAGAGTGAGTGAATGTTAAATACAGCCATCCCTTGCTATTTCAGAGATTAGTTCCAGCACCCTCTGAGGCTATCAAAATTGCTGGGCATGAGATCTATACTTAAGTGTGGTTCACATACCTAGTGAGATTCCATCGGAGAAAACAGATAGAACAGAGTATTTGCATAGAGCCTAGAACACATGCACATCACCTAGAATACTTCATCATTTCTAGAATACTTAGAATAATACAATGCAAAGACAAGTGTTTCTTGTGCTGTATTTCTTAAAGGATAATAAGGAAACGTACATTTTCAAGATGTAATATCTGTCTTTTTCTTCTTTCTCTCCCCTGCCTCAACCCAGGATGGCCTCAAACTCTGATTCTGCTTCAACCTTCTGATCCTGGAATCATACAGGCATGTGCTGCACTGCTGTGCCAAGCTCCAGACAAGGTTTTGGTTTAGTTTGGCTTGGTTTGATTCTTTTTGGTTTTTTGTTTTTTGGGTTTTTTTTTTTTTGTTTGTTTGTTTTTGATATTTTTAGTGGATCTTCAATGTAGAATCTTTAGAAACAGAGGGCCAACTATCTGTTTTAAAGATCTCTTAAGAAGGAATTTTTCATGTTTATGTATGTGTACCTACATGAATTCATGTGCAAGGGATGCATACAATTGCCTGAAGAGGCCAGAAGACAGTGTTGAATTCTCAGAAACTAAAGTTCCTTGATTTATGACAAAAATATGATATAAAGACGATATCTAAGAAAAGGCAGGCATGTTTTTAAACTAAATATATATTGTAGGGGAGGTATTATTTCTCATTTTATCTTGGTTATACTGGATTTTCAGGGGGTTACCGATAGTTTAACTTTCTTCAACTAATTAAAGCTCACTGGGTCTTCATTCACAGCTGCCTTCCACAACACAATGTCTGAGACCTCTAGGGCCGGCCAGTTTCTCCAGGAGGCCCTTGACTCAGCCCCCATCCCTCTTGTTCTAGGATGTTGGTTCCTAGGTTCTCAGTCATGACAGTGCTGCACTTGTGCCCTGGGGTTAGGATCTCCTGCCTTGAAATCCTCAGCAGCCACGCCAGCCTCTTTCTTCAGAGCACTATTGAGTTTGGACTTACTTTGGCATCATTATCCTCGAACCTCACTGACGAGGCACCTGAACTCCCCTGGGCCTCTCGCCGCTCCTTGCCCAGCCTGTCATGTTGATTTCCCTTTAGTTCTGCCCTTGGCACTCTTTTCATGTTACTTCCTTCAGCAGCAGCACCCAGCTTTATGGTTTTAACCACTACCTGCAAGCAGATGACTCAAGCAGCTCTCTACCATCTAGATGTTTCTCTGGAGGGCCAGACTCATAAAACGACCGCCCAATGAACTCAGACGGATCATAGGCCTCTCAAAGTAGCAGGACCAAATGTTATCATCTCTCTCTCCTTGGTAGTGCACCCTACCTGTGTGTCCTTTTGCAGTAGATAGCAGCACTACGTGCTCTGCTACATCAGACAAATGTGTTTCTTTCCTTTTACCCAACTGAGATCCGGTGGTTTTCTTTCTCCTGAAAAAGCTCAAACTCCCTTGCATGACAAGTCAATGTAAGGCTAGTAAGTGCTTAACAACTAACTGACTCTTTACTGTGGGCTCTTGCCACCATCCCTGGCGTTTGTATGTATTCCCGTTAAGACCACTTTCAAACTGCCTCTACGGCATCTCTAAAAGCAAAGCTGAGAAGAAATGTCCAGGAACACACAATTGCATAGTGTTTACCTCCTATAGAAACATAAACACAATTATCTTCATGAATATAGGTTATTGCGTAATGTAGCAAAAGTAAGAACAATTCATTTTGAGTAATTAATTTTTGTAATATAATTTATTTATGTGATCTGATAACTAATAATGCAAGAGTTTAGTAACGGACCCTCAAAATTCCTGAAAATTTAACTATGGATCCTTGTAAGCACACCACTTTATCATTTGGAGTCTGCCTGACGTTCCAGCCCCAGTTTTCTATGTATTCCATTTAGCCCTCTGATTTGCTGATGCTAAGACTTTTTCTCCCTTTTAAAAAATAAATATTAACTTTAAATATATATTTTATGTGCATGAGTGTTTTGCCTGCATGTATATCTGTGCAGTGTTTTGCCTACATGTGTATCTGTGCACTGCATGTATGCAATGCCTACAGAGGCCAGAAGGGGGAACTGGAGTTACAGGCAGTTGTTAACTGCCATGTGGGTGCTGGGAATCAAACCTGGGTCCTCTGAAGAACAGCCAGTGATCTTAACCACTGAACCATCTCTGCAGCGCCCCCTTTCTACCTTTATAGGTAAGTTGCCTTTACCAGCAACAATCCACAGCTCTTCTACCTTATACACTCATCTGACAAATACCTATTTATCGTTCAGTGCTCAAAGTCATCTTACTGATAGACATTTTCCCAGATTCTCTATTCCCTTCCTTAAGTATAGCATGACATCTGGCTGACATTTATTGCTGACAAGGTTAACTTTGGTACTAGACCAGCTTAGCAAGTTTCATTTAGTTTTTGTATCTCACATACACATATAAGCCTTTAAAAAAATGTTAAAGCTGAGCCTGGTGGTTCATACCTGTAATCCCAGTGTGAAGGGGACTGGCAGATGATCAAAAGTTAGCCTGAGCTACATTGGGAGGACCTGTCTTAAAAAAAATAATTTATTGAAGCAAATTACTATAATGCCAATAGGCATCAAGGAAATGCAAGGTTGAACTAATTTCCATTGTTATTTCCAGGGCACCAAACTTTTTTTCTCTGAAGGCATCCTCTAAGATTCTGGACACTTATGTCCTGCTGTGGCTCCTCATTGCATAGGATCCTTTCTAGAACCATGGGCTCAACCTTGATGTAAAGCATACCAACTATTCGGTTATAATATAAAAGAATCTTGGGGCACAAAAGTTCCAAAAGTAAAGGAGGAAGAGGCACAGGAGGAGCAGGTGGAGCAGGAGGAGGAGAAGGAGGAGGAAGAAGAAATAGACTGTTCTCTTTAGAATGGCATCTAGCAACGGAGAAAAGAAGCACGCCTGCTCTGTGAGCTTCTGCCACTGAGTTCCAGGTTGGACCTACTGTTATTGTGGCCACCTGTCATGCAGACTGGTGACTTCCATAGTTCTGCAGGTGATCTTCCAGCAGCATGACCTTAAAGCATTGCCTTCTCCTCACAAGCTCCAAGTCTCTGAGACAGCTCCGTGTCTTCGGGACTTCACCTGAGAGTCCAGGAAGCACCAAAGCCTTATCTTGCTTTGTCTCCTTCCACTACTCAAAGCGGACCTGCTTCCCCACCTCTGAGTTCTTTCTCTCCAGGCTCTCAACTACTCACCGCGAAGTCTCCTCAAGCTAACTGGTCACTTATCTCCTAAGGAGGGATGTTTTCCCTAGTCCAGGCCTCAGCTAGCAGGAAATGTTTCCCAGTGCATGCATGTGTTGTCCGAGAATAACTTCATGCTTGGCTCTAATCGGTCCTCACAGGGACAATGATCATCTCCCGTTAGAACTGCCTAATTTACTGTCTTGAGCCAATTTATCAGCACATTGTAAAAATTATTTTCTTCAGGTCCAACATTTGATGCAATTTAAACGCTTGATAAATATTTGTTGAATGAAGGTATAAACCAAAGAACAAACCTTTGGAATGGAAGTACCCCCAGAGGCTTACATGAAACAGCTAAAGTGAGAAGTCATCTTTACCTTCAAACAGCTTGTACTGTACGGGAAGAAAATGCCAATCTCTTTAGCTCCTGAGACATCTTCAGGCCACCTTAAACCAAGTGTTTCCTCTGTCTCCCTCAATGCGAAGTGACTCTTAAATGCATGTCCCCGGCACCTCCGAAGTTCTTAACTAAAATAGATAAAGGCTTTGCAATCTACCACAACTTTTAGAACACTGACTGACCTGTATTTAATTACAAAATTCGTCCTATATATTTCAGTTTAAAGTAACACTTAAAAGGTTTATTCCTTGAGTAGAGCCAAACCAAGCCACGGAGGTTTTCCACGGGTTGGAAGTTTCTGGATGAAACTGGGTTGACAGCTTAAGAAGTAAATGGTTGCAGCCTCCAGTGTCCCCCCATCCCCACCCCATCCCGTCTGGTAACAACTGTCACTTCAGTGCAAGGTTAAAGTGGCTTATTCCTGGCAGATGGGCACTTAACAGAATGGACCCTCCCCCGAGACCCAGGTCCCCTCCGGCAGCTGTGTGGAACCTTGGATACAATGCTGGGTTCCCCCAGAGGAGGAGAAAGGATTTCGCTGCAGAAGAAAGAGGCTCCCAGCGGGAGGCATGCGGGCTGGCTTGACAAGGAGAGGGCTGGCTTTGGAGGGCTCTTAGCAACAGCCCTGGTTTGACCCGCCTCAGCCGTGAGAAAATCGAATCAGAGCGCCTCGCTTCCAGGCTCCGTGCACCATCAACAGCCGATTGTCGAGACATCCTTTCTCCCGCCTGTTAATTACCTGCTCTGGGACTCTCACGCAAAGTGCTGCTGAGACCGGGAGCAAGCAACCGTCGCCCACCCCCACCCCCACGCCGACTGCCTGGGGGTTCAGGCTCGCGAGTGAGTCCGCGTACATCATCCCGTCTGCTTGACAGGCAGGACTGAGAGGGGGGTTCCAGCCCCCCTGGGCCGGCTGGGGCTTTATTCTAGAGTCTATGGCGCGTGTCTGCGCTTTTCTTTCCCATTTGTAGGTGAAACCCCATTGGCTTCATTGGCTCCTTGATTTAAACCACGCCCGGCTTTCTGCCCGCTTTCCTGCTGCTGGGCTCGGCCTCCCTGCCACATCCCAGCCGGGTTCTCAGGAAGCCCGGGGGCTGCTGTGGCTGCTATTGTGTGGATGCCGCGCGTGTCCTCTCTTCTCTTCCAGAGATGGCTAACAGGGGCCCGAGCTATGGCTTAAGCCGAGAGGTGCAGGAGAAGATCGAGCAGAAGTATGACGCGGACCTGGAGAACAAGCTGGTGGACTGGATCATCCTGCAGTGTGCTGAAGATATAGAGCACCCGCCCCCGGGCAGGGCCCATTTTCAGAAATGGTTGATGGACGGGACGGTAAGCTGGGCAGCGATATTGGTTGCTGGGGGGCGTGGGGGGGGTGGGCAGGGAAGCCCTCCTGGGGCCCTTTCTTTCTATGGGAGGCCCCAGGAGATCTTCTGTTGCCAAGGTCTGGATCTCACCAGGAGGAATGGGAATGTCTTTATTTCTCTAGGGCTGTAAGATGAGGGCTCCCTGCACAATTCCCTAGCTAGTTTAAAGGATTCTCCACCCATCTGAGCATCAAGCTTTCCTGCTGAGCTGTAAGCAACACTGAAGCCCTACTGATATTTCCATTGAGAATAGAGCTAAGCGCTGCCGTGTGATCTCTTCTGCCTTCTTGGTGCATCAGCCTTTCTGGGGCTTTTCTTACCCCCAGGGGAACCAGCTGGTTACATGGTGGAACAAAGGAAAGGAGTCAGGATAGCCAACTTGTCATCCTCCAGGGATGCTGAGCCCCTTGGAGATGCTCAGGGTCTCTGAAGCGGATGAGTTCCGGTGATTGGAAAGGGAATCCTTATTTGATAAGTGCAGTTCTGCCCAGATGCTGTGTGTGTTTGGATTCCAGGCTGACAGACAGCTCAGCAGAGTCGAGCAAGCCCATCTTTTCTGGCATGTTGTGATTTACTGTTACATAACTGCTATCCCACCCATGTGTTGGGTAGACCAAGGCTTGGCTTCTCAGAGTCTGTGAGAAGACCCAGCTTCGTTCTTTTACACATCATAAACTCATATAGGATGAGTTAGTGAAGACAGCAGATCCCAGAGAGCAGGTCAGAATCCTCCCATTTCCCCACGAGCCTCCCATGCATCCTCCATTAAGAATCTGGGATCATGTCCTCATCACCCAGCATCATTCCCAAGGAGGGAATTGAGCTCCGGCAGCTGCAGGATTGTGGTCCGCTGCAGCCTGCAAATGGGTTCCCTGGGGTCTTCTTCTGTGTTTAATGTGGGAGCGTGTGTGTGTGTGTGTGTGTGTGTGTGTGTGTGTGTGTGTGTGTGTGTGTGTGTGTAGATGCACCATTCACTTCTGACTTGTGACATTTACTGCGAAGGGAAACACTGATTCTCTGTCTCCACGCTCCCTTCAGGTCCTGTGCAAGCTGATAAACAGTTTATACCCACCAGGACAAGAACCTATCCCCAAGATCTCAGAGTCAAAGATGGCTTTTAAGCAGATGGAGCAAATCTCCCAGTTCCTGAAAGCGGCCGAGGTCTATGGTGTCAGGACCACTGACATTTTTCAGACAGTGGATCTATGGGAAGGTAAACAGCCCTTTTGTCTTTGGGTCTGTTTCCCCTGGACTCCCGGTCCCATACCTCCTCTTTTCTCTATCATCTATTTGTAAAAGCCTCTTACATAGGGCTTCCCTGTGCTGCTTGGGGGAGGGCAAGTGCATTCTCAGCTGTCACCCCACGGACAGTGTTGTCCTTCCTGTGTGTGACGCTTTACGGGTAGGGGTCCCATCCTACGCGTGCCGAGGATATGGCAAGGACCTCAGCAAACTAGAGGTGTCCACAGAGGAGAAGTGGGCTGGCTGCAAGGATGTCTTTTCCTCTTGTTAACCTTTCATAACAATCACATTTAGTGGGAGAGGAGGGCGGCAGGAGTGAGTGAGTGCTCTTCTGACTCACCAGCAGTGGGGCTCACAGACAAAGCCATCTGTGCACCCCTGTCATTGAATCTGAGCAAGAACCATCTTTCTGTTAGACAATTACCCGGAGAACAGTGACTGCATCTTCTAGGTGGGTATTCTGCTCAGGGAGACGACCAGATGATTTTTTTTTTTCATTCACATTTGTGAATTGGCTTGGTGAGAAAAGTCTCGCAAAGCTATCGAGATCGAATCGTAGTAGCTATGGGCATATTAAGCAATCCGCCACTATTGGAGAAAATGATGTGGAATGACGGTATGGCCGGAGAATTTGAGGGACCAATAGCCATATGGCTTCCTGTCCCTTTTAGTGAAAATGTACATGTTAGCCCACACAGCCACAACTAGGCCTGCCTGTGGCACAGAGAGACTGCCTAACTGCCCAGGCTGATTGACACACTCATTGTCACTGGCTGTCATCACGGTGCAACCAACAGGACTCCTGGGTGGTGACCCAAATGGCCTGCTGACGGTGAGAGTAGAATAATGCTACTTTAATCAAGAGTCATGAGTATTCTAAAGGTTAAAATAGATTCCCAGCAGAGGACATCCTACCCAGAAAATTATAAAGAAAATAAAATCGCCTCCTCCATCCTCACAATGACCTCAAGCCTCCACTCACTCAGGGCTCCCATTTCATTCTTCTTCTCTGAGTGAGTAGTTCAACCCTGGAGAGGCCAGGGGACTGAACTTAGATTTTCTATCACTTCAGATATCTGAAGTGCTGGCTAGGCCACCAGACCTCATGAACATCTGCCTCCCGTTCTCCATGGCTGTCCTCACCGAGGACACTGGCCTGACTCCCAGGTCAAAATTACGGTGATTCTTCACCATTAATACAGTTTCTCCTCACTGGTATTCTTCCTTCCTCACTAGCAGCACCCAGATAAGAGCTTTTCTGGACACTGACACACAGTTCTTCTCACGGAACTATGAAGGAAATGTTGTCAGCCTCCCCATTGCACAGATAATGAGACCTGGTTATGTGTGTCCATCAGAGAGTTCGTAGATCACAGACCTGAGATTCCGCCCTAGACTCTGACACCAAAACACAAGACCTTACTCAACAGGCCACACCGCTCTTTAGCCAGGGGGCTCAGCTTCCTTCATCTCTACCCTGAGTGTGCTGCTGAGACACTACAGTGACGAGCTGTGGATACCAGGGAGGCAGAGAAGCATGGAGGAGGATGAGTCAAAGCTGTGTGAAACCAAGAGATAGAGTGTTGGAGCAAACGAGAGAAACCCTGGTGAGCACCCGAGCGCAGGAAGTGTGTAAGAGGAAGGTACTTGGGGGGGTAGGGTCTAAAGGGAGCCTTCCCATCTCCGTTATTCAAGAGCTAGCTTTACTTCCTTTCTCCCTTTGTCCAAACACCATGGAGAGGAGCTTTGTACTTGGGAGGGGATACTCAAAACAAAAGGGGAGAGATGGAGCAGTAATTCTGGTGAGCAGATTATGTGATGCTCTGCGCACCTGCCCTAGCCTGTGTGTTAGACACTCCTGGAGAAAGAAGAAAGCCAGGAGGCGTAAGTGTTACTGGGGCAACCCGAGATGTAGCTCTAGAATATGATAGTGCTTCTAGATGAAGAGAGCAAGACAGACGATGAAAGTTATCATTCTCCGTACCCCGCCCCATTCCTGCCCCCATGCAGAAGGACAGGACTTCAAATGAAAGAAGGAGAATCTTTCTAAAGGTACTGTGATTGACAGCTCACAGAAAGGCTGGCTGAACTTCACAAAAGGTAGGGATATGCAAGAGAGCTGACAGCAAGCAAACAGATACTTAGGAGTTTCCAAATGACCTGCTGGAAGCCCCAAGGAAGGCTGAGGTTGAAGATGATGTCATGGACAAGAGACTTGATATTTCCCAGGATTCCTGTCTGAAGCTCAGGCCGGAACTGTTTCTCATACCGAGGAGCGTAGGAGTAGAAAGCAGGTTGCTTTGAACAGAGAAGTGGGTGGGACGGCACTGGTGACACAGACCGTGGACCGAGCATGTGAGGCTCTGGTCCTTTCTGCAGAAGCTGCTTGTAATGCACGATGGGGGTGATGACTAAACCGTAATCAAAGTGCAGGGTTGGCGTGTGTTTATGTGACATGTCTGTGTGAGGATGTACACACTCTGTCTCATAGATAGCAGACATCAGACTAGCCATTTGCAAAGCTCATCACATTTACAATTCTACGCCCTGACCAAGGTGGCAATCCTGCCCTCACATTTCAGTAACTCCTGCTAATTCATGATTCCCTGCATCACAGTTGTGGTGGCTATGGCTGCTGCGGGTCCGCTCCCCCGCCTTTCCTAGACACTTCTCTTCCTCCTCTGCAGGTGCTTTATGCTTGGCTGCTCTCAGTACCCTATTTCCTTTGCTTGGCACCTGTTCCCTAAGTATGGCTCTGCTTGCTCACAGTTGTCCGGTGCCTTTCCAAGCTGCTTCTATGTTACAGACCAGTAAAGCTGCAGGAGCCCAGGTTTGCCAAATACCTTCTTCTTTAAGCTTTACTTACTCATATAGGTGGGGCACCAGAAGCACCCATCATTCTTGAACCCCCTTTTCGGTACATTGTTTGGAAGAGACCTGGGGCCAATAAGGACACAAGCATCTTCAAAAAGAAACCCAGGTGACAGCTTGATCATGGAGATATTTAAGTTTACAGACAAACTTACCAAAGTCTTCCCTGGGGAAAAGCCAGAGTGACCATCATTGTTGGTGATGGGGAAAGGCAAAGAATAGAAGGGCACTGGGGAAGCTTTCCTCCATGAGGAGAAAAGGTAAATGGTCTGGCAGGTTCCTTTTAGATTTGGCACAGATGTCTGTGAAGGGCAGGGGTGGGGTGGGGCTGTTTCAGCTATGACTCAGAGGAGAGGACAGTGCGGGCAAGTCTGCAGCATCTTTCCTGTGAATACTAAAGGGGAGGCGGAGAAAGGGAGCAACAGTTACACCGAGTCTCTATGTGTATGAGAGAAAAAACACACAAGAGAAAGCGAGTATGCTGGTCTGTGGTCTGGTCAGAAAAACTGCAATGGGACTGTCCTGTGAGGTGGGGTGGGGTTCAGAAGCTAGACAGCCTGGACCACACCTGTGTGCTATCGCTTATTAGTTCAAACGTCTAAGCTTTGAATTTCTCCTGCGTCAAATGGGGCTAATAAAACCTATTTCACCGGGGTTGATCTAGAGAACAAAGGAAGTGATGTGTTAGAAATGCTCAGAGGGTACCTGATAAGTTGGAGTATAAGTATTGCCACTGGCCTCCCCTTTCTGGGACTAATAGGAAGGGCGGGGACTGGGGAGTCATCGATTCCTCTTTAAAAGATGGATTTATAAGAGATGATTAATAACCACACTTACAAGCTGATAGGATCGCCTGGATGACCATTTGTGCAGGTTACTTTATTGACTTTTTCACTTAGTAGTCATTGAATCTGTCATCTTTCCCTATGATGTATCGCATTGTCAATTTCAGACCCAGGAGACCTCAGTAGAATGAAAGTAGCATGGGTTTTAGAGTAGATATGTTGAAGTCCTTCTTCCAATGCACCCGAGCTGTGTGACTCTGTTTAAAGTGTTCAGCTGCCAAGAGTCTTGGCTCTCTTCTGTGTATTGGTCTAGCACCCCCATCCCCTAGAGGTATCGTATGGAACAAACACGTTAAGTCTCTAGCATGCTATGATTCCTATTTGCCTAATACATGTTGACTTTTCTTCTGCTACTATAAGCTCATCAGCAGTGACCTTTGGGGCCTATTTGTAGAACCACTTAGTGTCGAATGTTAAGAATTCTAAAATGTCAGAGCAGACAATACCCAAAGAGCAATCAACTTGATCATTCTTCTCAACAGCACTGATGGAGGATAACGGATGCATGGTTTTGTGTTGGCTGTTTTTTCTCCTGATGATGGGAGTCGGGGAGGTGTTGTTCACACGGAAGGGTAGAGCCTGGAAGGTTCACATGTACTGTCTCAGGAGGTGTCACTACGTGTGCTTTTCCTCAACAGCAGAAGCTGAAGACACAGTTCACCTAGCCTGAGATGGTTTTGGGGGACACTGCAAGGTCCCCGCACTGACCTGAGATACCACACACGCCCACTCCTCCACCTTCCTTTTCCAGTGCAGCATCCTTGGCTGCATTCACTTGAAAGGGCTGCTGGCAATTGTCTGCCTCTGCTCAACGGGGAGCCCCGCTTTGAGAACAACTACCTTACAGTATCTCTTCCTGCTGGTCAGAATAGAAGCAACAAAAACCCATAAAATCCAGAGAGAAAACTCAGCCTACCTTCTGACATTTCTCCCTGGACTGTATCGGTATTTTCTCAGGGAGACGGGAAATGATTTTTCATTCACAGCTTGTTTTCTCTGTGATGTATATATTAAAAATCAGTTTCTAAGAGTTACCAGGTGGATAGACTGGTAGAGACTAATAAATAGCAGTTCTGAAACAAATTTAGCTTGTTTCAGATAAGACTGACATTTAGTGTTAAAAACAGAAATAGAAAAGAGTGCCAAACCTCACCTTTCCAACTCAAGTGACTTCCACATTGCCTTTATTCCTCCCTTTTTCTTCTCATTTGTTTTTTTCTTCTTTCTTTTTTTTATTGAAAATACATTCTTTTCTTGAACAATATATCCTGATTATAGTTTCCCCTCCCTTCACTCTTCCCAGTTCTTGCCCACTTTCCCTCACCTCTGGATCCACTCCCTTTCTGTCTCTCATTAGAGACAAACAGGCATCTAAGAGATAACCAAACATAGTAAGATGAAGCAAAAACTTTCATATCTTAGTTGGACATGGCAACCCAACAGGAGGAAAAGAGTCCCAAGAGCAGGTATAAGAGTCAGGACCCACTTGCTCTCACACTCAGGAGTCCCATAAAAACACTAAGCTAGTATCTACACACAGGACCTGATGTATATACACACAGGACCTGATGTAGACCCATGTAAGACATGCTTAGGATTTCTTAAATGTAAATTTAAGAGAATAAATTCCATGTGTAAGATATCTTGAATGTAAATTTAAGAGAATAAATTCCTCATTAGAGTATCTTTATGTAACACTCAAACTTTATAAGCACTGAGTTGGGCCATTACAAGGCAGAACTCCAGGCTTCATTCCCCAAGGCTTATAGATTAGTAGTTTGGGGTTTATGGCTATTTTGAGGTGCTATTATTTTGTGATAATACAGAACACAGTGGGAACTGTGACACTTGGGAGGCTTTAAAGCCTCAAGTCTGATATTAACTTCTCATGATAAAGAAACAGAAGAACCCAGACAGCCTATTGGTGCAAGCTTTCTGTCTTCCTGGGTCACTTTGCTTCTCATGGCCAGTGGCAGATTCTTACATCATTACTGGGACTGTCTTCTTCACACTATGCTTGCATGTGGAAAATTAACAAATCTGGATAGTCTGTCTTTTAGGACTGTATTTCTTTATTTTGTTGGGAGAATGTTATTGAGTGGAAGTAATCAAGCTGACTGGAAGAGTCGTAAGCATTTGCCAAGGTGTCCAGGATGGCTTTCAGGAATCGAAGTGATTCTAAGCAGGCAAACTTCCAGCTTGGATCAAAGTACTTCTAATGATAGGTTTTACTCCTTTGACTTTGTGGAAGATGTCTCTGAAGGGAGGTATTATTGCTTAACAGATTTTATGTAATTCTTAGTACTTGTCAGATACTATGATGTTAAAAAAATAAAACCAAAAATTTAGAATGAGGCGGGGCTGGAGAGATGGCTCAGCGGTTAAGAGCACTGGCTGTTCTTCCAGAGGTCCTGAGTTCAATTCCCAGCAACCACATGGTGGCTCACAACCATCTGTAATGAGATCTGGCACCCTCTTCTGCCATGCAGGCAGAACACTGTATACATAATAAATAAATCTTTAAAAAAAATTAGAATGAGGCTTACATGTCCATCTGACCACGAAAGGATTGTCTTGGGAGATTGCCCCAGAATCTGAATATTTAAGGTGCTTAGGCTATTGTGATGGTCAGGCTAGTGCTGTAGTCACCAGATAAAGCCTGTGTTTCTCGGACTGATGGTTTGAGTCACCTGTGTATTATTTACTGGGCTTATTGTAATGTGAATTCTTGGGACTTTCCAAGTCAACTTCTCATGGAAAAAAAGGCTTTAGTATTCAACATTCATACACTACATTTGGAGAGACATCCCCCCTGTGCCCACTTCCTTAAATAAATAACAAAGCATGGGAATGCACTCTGGAGCAAGCTGGACATGACAGTTTTTTGCACTTGCATCCTTCTGAAAGCTTCCTAAGAAGGCAGATATTACACTTGGCTTTGGAACAGCAGTTTAGCTTTTGTTGTTTTATACCCAGCACTCTGTACAGACTTTCTGTGACCTTGCTGTCTCTTGACACATTTACATGTTTGACCCCCCCCTGGACAGAAATTGGGTTCTATGAGGGACCCCAATTCCTGCCACCTGCCCCTTCCATCTAACACTACTCACTAGAAAACGTAACACAATAAAATGGACTAGCTGTGCACTGGCTAAGACAGAAGATTTCTAGTCATTGAATTATTTAGAATCTTGGTAAGTAACAAGTCAGCATATAGACTCCATTTTTTTTCATAGCAAAATTATTCCAGACAAAAATATCCAGTGGTTTATGACCATTTGGGGATTGGTGTCCTTAATCCTATGGTACCCAGGCTCAAAGCCCAGATTTGGGTTCCCTGTGTTACTGATGGCCTGATCCCTTCGGTTACCTCTGATCACTGGTTCCAGCCCAGGAACATGGTTCCCCACTCATTTCACAAAAGGAAGGAGCATGGGGAATAGTAGTGAAGTGGAGTGTACCTACTGTGGAGTTTGAATTCAGTCCAACAGGAGCTAGAGCTGGACTTGGGTTTACTTGTTGGGTGACTCCGAGGGTGTTAGTTAGCAAATCCCCTTGAATTAGTTTTGCTGTCTACAGATGGGGAGGAGTAACCTCCACTTTATAATGCTAAGATCTCACTTGATAAAAGAGCTAGCCCATAATTTACATTAAATCTTTTGCTTTGCATGCTTCTTTTTTTAAAAAAAAAAACTTTCTAGTTTGTTCTTGTGAAAAAATGCCTCCTTCCCTTAGATGTGTCTAGCTCAGGCCTACGCTCACTTCCTTGACCCCTGTACTGAGAAGAGGGTGGGTGGTGTTGGTTTTATGTTTCTAGGTTCCTGGATCTCTAACCCTTGCCTGTGGCTCAGTTCTTTCTGAGTTTATATATGTGCACCTTAGCCAGCTACGTGGAAAGGAAACACACATCGTGATGGGACAGAGTTTGTGTTCCACCTATTGCTCATCTAATGTCGATGGCTGACTTGCTGAGTGCCCTTCCACATTGTCCCAGGTCCTGTGCATGTCAGACTGAGTCCTTCCAACTCTCAGAACTATGTTCCTACTGATGTGTGTAAGAGCTGAGCTGATTGGCAGATTCTAGCTTATACTTCCTGTACTTACTCATTTTGTTCTAGGCTCTCCTTAATAGCTTTGCTGTTTATGAGTACACCCAGCCACATCTCTTTCCAGAACGTTATGACTACAGGTGTATCTTTTAAAACAGCCTATTATACGGTGACAATTACAAAAAGGCATTTCATCTATGAGAGAGAAAAGTTTTCCTAATAGCCATCTCAGCATTTCTTCTCTCCAAATTCTTAGTATTTTTGTAGCCTTCCCCTTTAAACTATTACTCCATTCACCACCACCCCAGTAGTTGAGTCTAAGAGAGTCCCCACTGACAGAATTTCCTCCCTGTACCTATCAGGCATCCTCACAGGCCTCAGACTCCAGGCAATTACCCTGTAGTGAGTGTCGGAGGTGTGGACGGGGGAAACCATACAAGGGAAGGAGACTCTTGCCTCTCTCCTTGAAATACAGGAACATCCTGAGCAGGACTTGCTCATGGCCATAATTGTTGACTTCATTACAGTTCCCACTCCCTTCTCTCACTCCGCCTGCCTTTCCCCTGTAACTCGGTATTCCCCAGTGGCTGAGCGGCAGGAAGCAGACCAAGGAGATCACAGATGGCTCACTGGGTCTCGGATAAGAGCCTTTGATTATTTGCCCTTCCCTTCCTCAGGCCCCCAAGATCCTCTCTCTCTCTCTCTTTTTTTTTAACTCCGTGCCTTTTCACATCTGCAATCTTTATTCCTGCTTTGTGCAGACCTTTGTTCTCATTCCAAGTTGCAGCCCACCTACATGGGGAGCACCTTCTCTAGCTTGAGACTTGCCAGTCATCTGAAAGGAAGAAGGAGAGAGGACGGAAGGAGCTGGCTGACTTGAAGCCTCAGCTGGCTTCTCTATGGGCAATCCTGAGACCACGTCCCCACTCCTTATGTGAGACTACCCCTTTCCCCCCTCCCCGGCTCTGTTCTCTCTCACACATGGGCCAGTGATTTATTGTCTCCATTAGTTCCTTTCATGCATCGCATAATAGAGGGCTGTCACTTGTGTCTTGAGTGCTCTTTGTGTTGATTTCTTTCTCCATTTGCCTGTGGACCAGAGCACCGAGTGCATACTCAATTTGATGAACGTGGATGATTTTAGACCCTGCTAACCCAGATAAAGTAAAAGAGAGGAGCCCCCTGGGGTCTGGAGCAGAATTACTGTAAGCAACCAATTTATCCGCAGTTTTCCCTTCTCTGTCCACTCATGAGGAAAGTGCTCTCCTGCAGGCCATCACCCAGGACCTCCTGATCAGATCACATAGCTTACTGAAGCCGTGAAGGCCAGGCCCAAGGCCAGGGGTGGATCTGTATGTGAGCTGCAAATGTTTCGAGTGTTTATTATACATGCACTTGAAGGAATTAGAAAGGGCCTTCTTGTGTAAATACAATAGTTGACAGGATTGGGGTGGGTTTTATGTCAGAGCCACTCTGGGAAGTGTTATTTAGTACTTCTCCCTAGCTCGTGGTCATCCATAGCCTCCTCTAGAGCTCTTCTCGGGTGTAGAAACATCATCTCCTTCCAACATCCCTGGCCCTGACACACTTGACTTTCCTCTCTTCGTTGGGTTCCAGGGAAGGACATGGCAGCTGTGCAGAGGACTCTGATGGCCCTAGGCAGCGTGGCAGTCACCAAGGATGATGGCTGCTACCGGGGAGAACCCTCCTGGTTTCACAGGTAAGTCCCTTCCTGCCTCCCGCAGAGAGACACCCAGAGCTACCAGACACTGTTTGTCTACCAAGAAGCAAACACTTCCGGCCCCACAACAGGGCCCACTGGGCAAGGAAGACTGATGCTGCCATTCTAGCTACCATCCACCCGGGGCCGAGGTGCTTGGGTGTTCCAGTTAGCTCCTAGCTCGCCCCTCTCCCTTGTTCCTTCCCTCCTTTTATCTTTTTAATTCTCTTTGATGCACCTAATAAAGATTAAATACGTCCCTTTGCCAAGTACCATCGCAGTTTCTAAGTGTTACCCGGCAGGTTGACTAATAGCTCCCTCTTTGACTCTCGAAAGTGTCCTGATCTGGGTGATAAATTACATGATTATTTCAGTCTACTGAAAGGGCCTTTCAGGACCTTTTCCTGAAGTGATCTTTTTGGCAGTGAGAACAGAGACAGAGTTGTGCAAACTGAGAGGTTTGATGGCAGGTGAAAGGGATGCTTGTAGCTGCTACCTGGTAATTCGTTTTATTCATTTTCCTAATCCTTTTTTTCATCCTGGAGAAGTATAAGAGGAGCTAGCCTATGTCCTTTAGATGACCTTGACCTAAATTCCTCCTAGAAATATATTGAAATCCTGGTCTTAGTCTCAGAATTACTGATGATTCACCATGGCCTATATGGCTACAAATCTAAATTTATTTGCAATCCAGCTCTTCATCAAAATATGGCAGCCTAAATTGCTCCTTGAAAACTCCTAGATTGACTGGGCAGCAAAACAGAGATTAATCTTTGGTCCTATGTGGGAAGGGTGGAATGGGACTCATAACATGTTTTGTAAAATAAGTTAGTTTTGTGAGTGGAGGTACCTGAGAGGGTGAGGAGGTAAAGACAGGGGTGGCCTAAAGAGGAAGATGAAGGGAAAGAGAGAAGCTGAGACTGAGTTTTCCAGAGGGGCAGCTATGGGTTCTCCTTTCTTTCTTTCTTTCTTTCTTTCTTTCTTTCTTTCTTTCTTTCTTTCTTTCTTTCTTTCTTTCTTTCTTTCTTTCTTTCTTTCTTCCTTCCTTCCTTTCTTTCTTTCTTTCTTCTTTCTTTCTTTCTTTCTTTCTTTCTTTCTTTCTTTCTTTCTTTCTTCCTTCCTTTCTTTCTTTTTTCTTTTTTTTCTAGAAATTCTAAGAATCATCTTGGTTCCTAACGGATAGGAAACTTGTATGTACCTGTCAGCCACAGGTCAGGATAAGCCATAGCTCATGGTGAGCCACAACTCAGTAGACCACAGCTCAGGGTAGGCCATAGCTCATGGTGAGTCATAGCTCATGGTAGAGCTGTAGGCTGAGGAAGAGTCTGCTGGTGTGTTTGATTGCCTCACCTAGAAACTGTGTAACCATATCTTGAGAAGGATTTGGAACTATCACATGGCATAAGTCCATCTCACTCTTTCCATCCAGGAAAGCCCAGCAGAACCGGAGAGGATTTTCAGAGGAGCAGCTTCGCCAGGGACAGAACGTCATAGGCCTGCAGATGGGCAGCAACAAGGGTGCCTCCCAGGCGGGCATGACAGGGTACGGGATGCCCAGGCAGATTATGTAAGAGGCCACATCTTGCCCCCACTGGTAGAGAGGACGAATGTTCCACGCCACAGTCTGTGACAAAGAAATAGGTAGTCACCTTCTCACCTTCTCCTCTTCCTCAAAGCCTCTGTCCCCTGTTTCTGCAAGTGCTGCCTTTCCGCTGAGAATCCACGCTGCCTATTGCTGCCACCTCTTGTTCATTTAGAACTATGCAAAGACTCCGCTCCCTCTTTCTGACCTCCTGCGCCCCGAGACCTCCGGTTGTTCGAGTATTTATTTATTTATTTGCCAAAAATCTCTCTCCTCGACTCACAGAACGTACTTAATAAACAACTTAGTCTGGGTTCCAGAGCGTCACTTCATTCACTGCCGACTGGCATGGTTCCTTCCCGTTTCACTCAAGAGGGAGGTGACAAGAGATGACATTAGCGTAGACTACAGAAAATGGATTAACTATGAGGAAGCTTTTGCGAGATCGTTGTGTTTATCTTGGTAATTTCAACAGAAAAATTAGAAATAGTTTTTCCCACTAGAGATCTTAAAGTTAAAAGTTCACAAGTGCTGTCTTTGACCTACCCATGTTTCTTTAAGTGCCTACTTTGTGCTTATGATGTTAGGCTTTGTAAATAAGACAAAGCACCAGGAGTTCTTGTATAGGTACCCAGGATATGATGGATGGATGGATGGATGGATGGATGGATGGATGGACGGATGGATGGATGGATGGATAGATGGATGGATGGATAGATGGTTTTCTCAAACAGCAGTTTTATTTTATTTTTTAAAGTAAGAGTTTTTTTTTCACTTCTATTGCATGAATTTTCTTCATACAGGATGGATCTCAGATATAAGCTGACATTTATACAGTTTCCCCCCACCCAGTGGCCAGGAATGATACAATATGTAGTATTGCTCTTTACACATCGTTCATAGGACCCAAACCCCTAAAACTCTTGAAGATTCCTAAAGGTTGAGATCTGCCTAACATGAATGAATTTTCAGTATTTTTTTTTCATGGAAGAAAAAATTAACAGGGAAAATAAGTCTGGAGACTATCAATTCATCCTATTTTTAAAAATGTAGTCAGTAGCCAGGTGGTGGTGTCACACGCCTTTAATCCTAGCACTTGGGAGGCAGAGGCAGGCGGATCTCTGTGAGTTTGAGGCCAGCCTGGGCTACAGGGCGAGTTCCAGGACAGCCAAAGCTACACAGAGAAAACCTGTCTCAAAAAAAAAAAAGAAAAGAAAAGAAAGAAAGAAAGAAATGTAGTTGGTAAGAGAAACGAGGCATCTTTATTGATATAATGAACCACTAACTAATAAAAAAAGGTAAGAAAAAAATGAGACTATCTATACCACTCTAAATATTCAGGTGAAAGGTCTTCAGACTGAGACCTTTGCAGTTCTAGGCCCTCCCAGAGGTTTCTATGAGATCCTTCTCAACTACCCAGGGAGCCCCTGTGGTCTTTTCATAGCTACTGTTGAATTGTCCATGGTGCCATCTGAATGTGGTTCCATGGTGGCAAACCCTTCCTCAAACCCTGCCTTGGAGTTGCCAGACGAGAGAGGAGGGAAATTGGAGGGTCTGCTAGAGTGATATAAACCTGGGGGGGGGGCGATTCCTGAGAGAAAGTTAGTTAGGTCCCAGTGTGGGTGTGGGTATAGGAGGCCTGGGAAACACCCTCCATCAGGGAGGGGCAGTTGGAAGAAAGCCTGGTATCTGTGGAGAGACAATTTTCTGCTCTTCCTAATTTGCATTCACAGTCAAGGTAATATATGACCTCAGGGAACAAGTCCCTGAAGCAAGTAGAGACCCCCGAGGGATGGATGCATTACTTTGTGCAGAGAGAGAATCGTTTAGAATAAGGTAAATAAATACCAACAGTGACAAGGGGAAACCCTGGAAACATAAAATGGTAATCAGTTATGAAGAAAAAACCCTCCATTCTCCATTATAGAACAATAATAAAAATAAAATGAATAAAATGAGGCTTGTGAGGCTGGAAGCCAAGAGCAAATTAGTAAATTAGAATACCAAGCAAATGTACCTCATGAAAATTTACAGATAGATGGTAAGTACAAAATAGATATTAAAAATAGCAGACAATAGTCATGGATTTATAATCTCAGAAAAAAGTCAATTAAGGAAGGAAATGTAATTAATTCATTTATTTCGTGTACAGGTGTTTTCCCTACATGAATGTCTGCATACCACGGGCATGCTAGAGGGAAATTTTTGAATAAATAATATTATGGCTTTACCAGGGCGCTTTTTTACAAGACAAGAAGTGTTTTAAAAAACTTGTAAATGCTGGGGAAAAAACATGATTAAGAACCCTTAACAGAAGCATTGTAATAAAATATTTTACCATTGAAAGTAAGTAGAAAACACTTAAAGCTTGTGAGTGTGTCTGTGTCTGTGTGTCTGTGTGTCTGTGTATGTGTGTTTGTATGTGTGTATGTATGTGTGTGTTTGTATGTGTATCTGTGTCTATTTCTCTCTCTCTCTCTCTCTCTCTCTCTCTCTCTCTCTCTCTCTCTCTCTCTGTGTGTGTGTGTGTGTGTCTGTATGTCTGTCTGGTTGTCTGTGTGTCTGTGTCTATGTGTGTGTATGTTATGGGTGCACACGTGTGAAAGAGTGTGGAGCAAGAAGGATTGGCAGAGGATTTCTCACCAGCCTTGAACTCACCAAGTGGGCTGGGCTGCTTGGCCAGCAAGCACCAGGGGTCTGCATGCCTCGGCCTCCCCAGGACAGGGATTATATGTGTACCACCGCATCCGCCTTTTTAAATCCAGCCCCTGGAAATCAAACTCAAGTCCTCATGCTTGCATAGAAAATGTTTGGCCAACTGAACTTTCTCTCTAGCCTAAAGCTTTTAAAGAGTAAAAGCCATCACATGTAAGAAAAGAGAGTCATGTTCATCTTTAGAGTTCTCAGCATAACCTTGCATACATAATGTAATAGTTTCAACAAATAATTTTCTATCTAGAGCAGTGGTTCTCAACCTTCCTAATACTACAACCCTTTAATACAGTAACTCAGGTTGTGGTGACTCCCACCCATAAAATTATTTTCACTGCTACTTCATAACTGTAATTTTGCTACTGTTATGAATTGTGATGTAAATATCTGATATGGAGAATATCTGATATATGACCCCTGTGAAAGGGTTGTTTGACCCCCAGAAGGGTTCCAACCTAGAGTTTGAGAACCACTGATCTGGATATTTTAAATTTAGAATACCACTTTAAAAATTATATTGTTTAGTATTATGAGATAAAGAACTATGTGCATGCCAAGGCATTTGTGTGGAGTTCAGAGAACAATGTTCAGAAATGGGTTCTCTCCTTCCACCATGGGTTTTGAAGGTGGCACTCAAGTTGTCGGACTTTTGTCGCAAACACTTTTACTCACAGAGCAAATCCCTGGCCTGCTCACTAATTTGTGAGCTCAAGAATGAAGCACATGTTAATAAAGACTCACTTTGAGAACATAATTAATTATTCCATTAAGAAAAACATACTACCAGGAATATGCCTTTTGATGTGGGAAGGGTGGGTAAATGCATAAATTTGAAAAATCCATTCTTGTTCAAATATAAAAGTCCTAACAAATAAGCAGAGAAAGGTAGCAAAACACTAAGATTCTAGAAATATTAATGTGGCATGTGTGATATAGAAGGAGAAATACAGAGAAAGGTACATGTTCTAAGAGAATCATCTGGTTTGGAAGAAAAGAGACAGAGAAAGAGGATCCATTCCCCAAAACTGATACTATTTGGGCCACAAAATAAATAACCATATTAGATTAGAAGTTAAACTGTAAAGTAAATATATTAATCTGTATTAGTATCAGCAAATGAGTGAGTGAACACATGGAAAAGAGACAAAGATGAAATTACATAGTAGCTAACCAATCCCAACAGTATATACACATATTGTGTGTGTGTGTGTGTGTGTGTGTGTTTTAGTGTTTCTCTGTGTAGCTCTGGCTGTCCTGGAACTCACTCTGTAGACCAGGCTGGCCTCAAAGTCAGAGATCCGCCTGCATTTGCCTCCTGTATGGTGGGATTAAAGGCGTGCACCACCACCACCTGGCATCAAACAATATATTTTTAAGATGTGATCAAAGCTGATAGTCATGGCATGGTTCTATGGTAGACCTACGAGAATCACGATGAAGTGTTCTCACATTATACATCATGCTGTGCTCTAACTAAGCTTCTGGTACAAATGCTGGTAGAATTTGGACTTTCAAAAAAAAGCAACTGGGCTGGAGGTGTAGTGTGGTTGGTAGTGTTTGCCTAGCACACAGAGAGTCCTGGTTGGATTTTCATCCCATGTTGATTAGGGTATATGACTTCACTACTATTCTTCCTAATCTGCCTGGACCAAGTAGGTGTAATAGAATGGGAAGAGTAGACTTGAGCAAGGAGTTAATTTGTGAAATATCTGTGACACCTGTGCTTAGGTCTCATTTCATCTTAGATTTCCTAAAGGGAGGATTAAAAGCCAGAATCTTGAAGCAAAGTAGAAAAGCTACTTGCTTTTAAGTAACTATTCATTTATAGTTTTGGCTTTATGAGACAGGGTTTATGTAGCCCAGCCTGGCCTTGAATTCACGATGTGGAGGAGGTTGACCTGGAATTTCAGATCTCCCTTCCTCCTGCCTCCGCCTCTACAGTGCTGGGATTATAGCTGTGTGTTACCACCTGTATTTGTACCTTGCTGAGAATCTAATCTGGGACTTTCTCTATGCTAGGCAAACACTCTCCCAATCACACTACATCTCCAGCCCACATTAAGTGATTTTTAAAGTCTGAACTCTACCGACCTTTGTTGCAGAAGCCTGGTTGGAGTGCAGCATGAGATATTCAATGTGTGAGAGTTTTGGTTGTGGTGTATGTAGATCTACCAGAGACTTACACAGGTCACACTATGACTCTCAGCTTTATTTGTCACTCCTCAGCCTAGGGGCCATGGTCAAAGTTCCTTTAGATTCTAGATACAGAAATACTTGCTTACAGCTGGTGTCATCTGTGGGCTGCACAAGACTGTAGTGGGAAGGCATGGCCTATTTCTTGTTGTGTTGGTAAATCAGGCAGAAAGATGAATGGAAAAAAAAAATCTAGCACCAGCCTGACAAGCTAGACTAGGGTTCTCCTCTTTCAAGTCACCCCAACTACCAGCAAGTGGCACTGAAGCTGTCTCATGCCAATGAAAATACAGAGCTCGCTTTTCATAAGGTTTTTCTTTCTACATTCCATCACTTTAGTTACCATCCACAGAAAGCTTTGCTGGCATAATCTATTCAGGGCTATTGTTCATACATTTAGTTGCCATGACCTCAAACTGGTAAAATTGTTCATTCAGTCCTTGAGACTGGAATAGTTCTACAGACTTCAGGTCCTTTTGTTGCCATGGTTACTGTAAAGTGTAAAGATGAAGGTTTAAAGCATGGCTGTATATTTTTTTTCCAGAAATGATCACATCATTAGTGTGTGTTCTATGTCTATTTTCTTTGGATATTTTGGAGTCTGATTTTCCTATTAAATGGGCCAAGGTCAACTTCTGAAATACTGTAGATGCTGGGTCCTCTTTCGGAGAGCCTTCATATTGTGCAAACAATGAGTGAAACAATGGTCACTACCACCCTTTACCCAAGATCTTCTGTTCCCAAGCATTAGGAGGCTCTTCAAATGACAGACTCCAGCTCTTGGAAGACTATTTATTCATTTCAGTTTGAAAGAACAGCTGGTTGACTGGATTTCAAAGTATATTTCAATCCTTTGATTGATTGATTGATTTTCCTTTTTTGAGACAAGTTCTCATGTAGCCTAGGCCAAACTTGAACTCTTGATCTTTCTGCCTCAACCCACCTGCCAAGTGCTGGGATTATAGGTCTATGGCATTGTGGTGGTTTAAATAAGAATGGCCCCCATAGACCCCTAGATTTGAATGCTTGGCCACCAGGGAGTGTCAGTATTTGAAGGATTAGGAGGTGTTGTGAGGTGATATTTCATGTATGATCTAACAAATAAAGCTTGCCTGAAATTCAGAGGGCAAAGCCAGTCACTAGCTAGCCATAGAGGCAGACGGATCTCCATGAGTTCAAGGCCACCTTGGGCTACAAGATTGATCCAGTTCAAAAGAGAAACAGAGCCAGACACCTCTAATCCTAGCAATTGGGATCTCATGCCTTTGCTCCCAGTACTTGGGAGGCACACACGCCTTTAATCCTAGCACTAGGGAGGTTGAGACAGGAAGTGATATGGCTCGACAGAGAAAGGAATACAAAGTGAGAGGAGAAAGGAGCTCAGGTCTTTTTGGCTGAGGATTTTGTACAGGTAAGAACTAGTGGCTGGCTGCTCTGCTTCTCCGATCTTTCAGCTTTGACCCTAATATATGACTCCGAGTTTTTATTAATAAGACCAATTAGGATTTATGCTACAGTGTGGTCTTGTTGGAGGAAGTGTATCGCTGGGGATGGGCTTTGAGGTTTCAAAAGCCGATGCCAAGCCCAGAATCTCTTGGCCAGGGGATTAGGATGTAGCTCCCAGCTCCTTCTCCAGCACCATTTCTGTGTGTGTGCTGCCATGCTTCCCACCATGATGACAATGGACTACACCCCTGAAACAGTAAGCCAGTTCCATTTAAATATTTTTTTTTTCTGTAAAGAGATGCCTTAATCACGGTGTCCCTTCACAGCAATAGAACACGGACTATGACAGGCACTATGCCTGGAAAGCCTTTTGTTTTTGCAGTGCTGAGACCTCTAGCACACTAAGGAAGTACTCTACTGTGACCTATATCCCAAGCCCTCTTTTTACATTTTATTTTGAGACAGGGTCACACTCAGTTGCCTAGAATATCCTTGACCTTTCTCCAATCCCCGTCAGTCCTTGAGCTTGGGGGCCTCTTCCCTTAGGCTTCTGAATAGCTGTAATACAGACTTGTACGACCAGATACAGATTTGAGGCCGTGTTTTAAAAGAGCAGTCTTTCTCCCCTCTTAAATTGTAGACTTATTTGGCATGCTATGCATCCTTTCTAATTGTAAATGGTAGTGATTATAGGAAAGTAAATTCTATAGAGTCATTATGCAAACCTCAAGTGTCCTCAGTAATACCTCTCCTGTGGCCACTAAAACCACACGTTAGAAAAGTGGTGAGTGCCCAGCTTTTCTCTGTGTGATGCCAACAGGCTGTTAATTGTAGAAATAGGAATTTTCACAACAACACAGGGCCGTGCTAGCACGTGCAACAAACAAAAGAAAAAGAAGTGGATATTTTTAACATTTATTTTTTCTTCTGCATATGACCAGCTCAGAACGACCTATCATATAGCATGCAATAGACGAGAATCTGAACTAATTGTCCTTAAAAAGCACACCCGCTTCTAGAAGCCACTTTGTGCTCATTGCCTTGGAACTTTGTAATTACAAACAGTCTAGTTATTTGTGGTTGATGGAAGACTAATTCTACTTCTGGGAAAACCTGCACCCGCAATTTACCTATGCTAGCTTGCACGTGTTTAGATGGTGGTTTCCATAATCCCACTTGAATATTTCAAGTGAGAGAGCTTATGTGAAATATGGTTAACTGGCTTATAACTCAGCAAACTCGAAGCTCTGTTTGGCTCTGAGCCTATAATGTATTCTCAAAATAAATTCCCAAACTTTAGTAGCCTTGAGCTGACATGTACACCATCTCTTGACTCTCTTTCTCTCTCGTAATCTCTTGCTAGTATGTGGCCTTCAGCTGCAACCTGCCCAGCATGAAGCTGTGGTGGTATTGTGTTCCCCAAAATATTGTGTACCCTAATAAACTTATCTGGGGTCAGAGACAGAAGAACCACAATATTAAACATAGAGGTTAGGTAGTGGTAGCACACACCTTTAATCCTAGCATTCCAGAGGCAGAAATCCATCTGTTCAAGGATACAGCCAAGCATGGTGACTCACGCCTTTAATCCCAGAAAGCAAGCCTTTAATCCCAGCGAGTGGTGGTAGAAAGCAGAAAGGTATATAAGGCATGAGAACCAGAAACCAGAAGCATTTGGCTGGTTAAGCTTTTAGCTTTTGAGTAGCACAGTTCAGCTGACAGCCATTCGGATAGGAGGACACAGAGGCTTCCAGTCTGAGGAAACAAGATGAGCTGAGAAGTAGGCCAGGTGAGGTTAGCTGTGGCTTGTTCTGTCTCTCTGATCTTCCAGTGTTCACCCCAATACCTGGCCTCAGGTTTGATTTTATTAATAAGAACTTTTTAAGATTCTTTCTTAAGAACAAGGAGCACAGACATGTTCTTAGCGTGTGTGTGACTTGTGCTATGTCCCAGCAAGATCAGATGAGGAAGCTGATCCTTTCCTTATGAATAGTGCTTCTACATGGAAACTACTGAACCATGTATCACTGAAAGCCCACTGGATAGGTTGGGCATGGTGGTACACATCTGTAATCCCATAGCTGCCCAGAAGGAGGATGCCATGAGCTTGAAGCCAGCCTTGGCTAATAGTAAGACCTTGTCTCCAAAAGTAAATTTAAATAAAACAACATACAAACAGAAAAGAAAATCCATTGAATGGATATGCCATCTCTTATTTAATCCCCAAATTGTTGGATTTCACTCTTGAAAAATCAAACCATAAGAAATATTCTTGTGGAAACCTGTGTTTATCCATTTTTTGACTAATATTACCACCCACACTTCCAAGGTCTCCCACAAAGTCTACTTCTACCAATTTCTCTAACTCTCATAGAACTATCATTCTTTAGAAGTTTGTAAACATTTCAAAAGGTATCATGTTAGGGCATTAGTGGGATCCAAGGTCCACAGCAACTGCAAAAGAGTTTACAAAGGCTCACTTCCCGGTTGCAAATCCCAATGTTTTTTTTATGTCTGCTTCATAGTATATTAAATCCATGAGCAACTCATGTTTATCAGGACCCCATGAAGAAGACAGGGTTGGTAAAAACAAAAAGCTAATTGGTGAGAATGACCACAAAGCATGGCTCCAGAAGAGAAATTATTGTTTCCAGAATTCCACTTGAATGCTTCAGGCAAAAGAGTCTAAGTGAAATGTGGCTAATTGATTTATCATGTTCCAGCACAATCCAATGCTCTGATGTGGCCACCAGCATGTAATATATTCTCAAGATAAATATGACAACTTTTATAGCCTTGAGCTATGAAGATAAAGGCAGTTTGAAGGGCAGAGATAAATCTCACAGAGTGCACATTTGTCTAGAGCAAATATTGTCCTACTGACCTTTATTTTAATGAAACACATATTGAATGGCCTTCTGTAGGATAAAGTTAAAGATCCATTCTGCTCCATATTCTTGGATCAATACTTCTTTGAGAGAGCATTACGTCAGTCTTGTAATGGAATGGTCTTGGACCACACAGATTCAAAAATGACAAATGGTCTGTGAAGAGATCCTGTTTCAGAACAAACTAAGAAGACAGAGGCTGTGGGACTTTCACTTGAAAGATACAATAGGTCTGATTGAGCTGTTCTCACAAAATGCCTTAGCCTAGGTAGGTTGTAATGATGGAAACATATTTCTTACAGGTGTAGAGGTTGGGCCTCCCAAATCAAGGTACTAGAAGTTTTCATGTTTTGTTCTTAGCTTCAAAGATGGAGCCTTACTGCTGTGTCCCCTGGAAGGGAATCAAATCTTTGTCCTTACATAGTGGAAGAGATGGAGGGGATTGGGGAGCTGTTTGAAGTCTCTTTCATACAGATATTAATGCCATCATGGGGGAAGAGCACTTATGATCTGATGAAGGCCCCATTCTATTCTCTCTCTCTCTCTCTCTCTCTCTCTTCTCTTCTCTTCTCTCTTCTCTCTCTCTCTCTCTCTCTCTCTCTCTCTCTCTCTCTCTCTCTCTCTCTCTCTCTCTCTCTCTGTCCATGTTTGTGGAGGCCAAAAGCTAACCTTAAAGTCATCCTCAGGAATACTGTCCACCTCATTTGAGTCAGGGTATCTCATTGGCTGGGAGCTCAATTAGGCTAGGTTGGTGGCCAGCAAGAGATCTTTCTGGCGCTCCTGGTGCTAGGATTGCAAATGTGTGCCATATTTCTATGAAGGTTCTGGGAATTCAGCTCATGTGTTCATATTTCCAAAATGCAAACTTAACCAGCCCACACCATCCTCTCAGATCTCAGAGGCCCCATCCTTTTATTTTCAATTTTTGCTGTTTTTTTTTTTAAATATAATTTAATTACAGGAAAAATAAGCATCGATGAATAGCATTGATTTTTATTATCATTTCTTTATTCTTGAGAATTTCATATATGTACACTATGAAATATAACTATATTCATGCCCCATTTTCTTTCTTCAGCTTTCCCTGTATTCCTCCACATACATTGCTCTCCCAGCTTCATCTCTTCATTTTTTTGGCAACTCATTAATTCAAATTAGTATTGCCTTTATGTGCATGGGGGTGGGGCATGGAAAACCCACCAGTGGGAACACCCTGAAAAAGAATTATTCTTCCTCCTCAATAGCCATCAACTGCCAATGGCTCTTCAGTAGGAGTTGGGGCTTGTCCAACACCTCCCCTGTCAGTGAAAGGCCCCATTCTTAAGGTCATTTGGGGATTTTTTTTGTGGTGGGTGGTAGGCTTGTAAGTATTAAATGTGACACACACATTCAAACTATAGAAGATATTTACTTAGCATGTGCTAAATAGCAACCTTTCTTCTACATATTACATTATATCATTTAATAATTACGGCAATCTTACAACATACTTACATAATTTGGTTTTTTTAAAAAGGAGAATAAATGTGAACCTGAGAGCTAGATATGGTGGCACATATCTTTAATTCCAGCTATTAAGAAGCAGAAGTAGACAGATCTCTGTGAGTTAGAGGCTAGTCGGAGAGTTTTAGGCCCACTAAGGCTACAGAAGGAGGCCCTGTCTTAAATAAACAAACAAAAAACAAACAACAATGAAAAAACCCCCAAAATTTTGAGTTGCAAACACTGTGATTCCCAAGCCTTATGGAGCTTCACTATGTAATGATGCCTTCTGCATCCTAGACCGAGGGCTGGGCTTTGGGGAGTGCATGGGTAAAACCATGGTCTTTGTACCCACACAGCACATGGTATTTCCCCAGGATAAACTCACCGTGAAGAATTCTTCCAGCTGTAGCCCAGTAAAGCACAGATGTGTCCATGTCTCTGGACCCAGCTCAAGGGACATACTTAATACTCTCCTGTGTGAATATAGATAGCCAATATTTAATGTAGCTTGTAATGCATTAGAAAATTCTAGCATATGGTTTTAGATCAGAATTATTCTTGCAAATCTACATAGATATTACATAAATCTTTGCTTTTGGGATCTCTTCCAGAAGGGAAGATTGGGGTGAGTTTAAGTGAGACATTCTCCTTGGGTACAACATTTAAGTCTGAGAAGCAAATGTATGCAACACTTCTATATAGCAAAAGAAGCAAGGATCATGAAATTAGATCTTTGGCAACTTTGTATAAAATAACCAAGTGATTAATTAATAATTAATATGGCAACCAAAATTTTCTAAGCACCCAGTATGCATCAGATTCTGTGCTACCCTTCCTCTAGCATAAGGAACACAGAGTCCCTTAGCTGGTATAGATTTATCATGAGAAGAGTCAGGCAGCCAAAACCCCCCTGCTGTACAGTCTTTCCTCCTGACTAGATGATTTTGGAGAATGACTCTCCAGGTTTGACACCAGCCGCGTAGACAGGTTCCCTCCTCCGCAGTTTTGCTAAGACACTAAGGCAGATGAGCGAGTCTGAAGAGGCTTAGCTCAGAGTGAAGGGACTTGGCAGCTGTGGGTGACTGTGGGTGGATGCTACCAGAGACTTCTAGTGAAATTCAGCTTGTGAACGTGGAAAACTATCACTTACGTCAGAATTCCTTCTGGTCTTGTTGACCCAGTGAGGGGTCAGTTAGCAGAGCCATCTACTCACATGCCCTTCGTACCGGAAGAGGAAGGAGAAGGATGCCAGCAAACACCTCCAAAAGCCAGAAGCCTGTTGAAGAAGCAGCAAGACGCCATTGGAGGCTTCTACGTGGTGGCAGGCCCATGAACTTAATCAACTCTATTTTATCATTCTCATACCAACAACAAGCAGGAGACAGCCAGGAGACCCTCTGTAAGTCAACACTTATCTGGATATTTTAGTGGTTAGGCAAGACTAGAAAGAGACACTAGGGGGATGAATAAAAAGTAATTTAGTAGCTATAATGCAAACCCCACAGGAACGTTGTTTGTGTTGGCTGGAACAACGTTGAATCCATGACTTCAAAGATAAAACAAAAGAACTCAACAAGTTCTATGTAACTCCTTAGTTAAGGCAGGCAATATATGTGTATGGGTGTGTGTGTGTATGTGTGTGTGTGTGTGTGTATGTGTGTGTGTCTGTGTGTTTGTGTATATATACATGCATACATATATGTATGTATGTATATAAAAGCCAAAGCTGTTTATGATAGAAAGGGTCTAATTTTTTTGTTTGTTTGTTTTTTTGGAGACAGGGTTTCTCTGTGTAGTTTTGGTACCTGTCCTGGAACTCACTCTGTAGACCAGGCTGGCCTCGAACTCACAGAGATCCTCCTGGCTCTGCCTCCCAAGTGCTGGGATTAAAGGTGTGCATCACCACCACCCGGCGAAAAGGTCTAATTTAATTCTGAAATGGTTCATCTTTTGGGAAGAAAGATCAGGATGAGTACGAATTCTGTTCCACACATCACTTGACAGTGGTATTTGGATTTCAATCCCAGCATCTGGACTTTGGAAGGAATGAGTAGAACATATACTGGGATGTTTCTCTTACTTGCCATTTGTAAATTGCATCAAGGCTGTTGAGGTCATTCACTGGTGCAGTTTGGGGTGAGGAGCAAGCAGTTGAACGAGGCATTGTTCAGATTCCAGCTTCTGCACACAGTCCGTGGAATGGTTGTCCTGACAACCACACCGAAGCTGGGAGTGTGGAGCAGCGTGATGGACGTGAACTTGCTGGCAATGCCAACTGCAAGGCTGAGCAGGACTCGACTCCTCACTGACAGTGTTGTTACTCTCCTGGCTAGTATCTGCCACAGACCACACATCTACAATGTCCTGGGGGAACATGTTATTCATGTTCTCGACCTTTCTCTGTGCCCAGCATAATTGCATTCATGTTTCATTTTGTTCTTTATGCCATAATTATTCCCATCTTCCATCAGTTTTGCATTTTCTTAGAGTCATTTCCTGTCATTCCTTTTTTAATATTATGGCCTTTTGTGATTTTCAAAATCAGTCTCTGGTGCAGCAGGTATGTTCCTCTGCCAAGCATTAAGCCTGTTCAGCTCCCACTGTGAGCCAGGAGTTGTATGTAGTTCATGAGAGCAATGGCTTTCTGTGAGACTGTTGCTTCCTGTGGACCAGTCTGGGCCTCCAGCTGTTTGGTTAAGCCTCTGAGTCAGAGTGGCTGTGAATCTGTCCACCCCAATGCCTGTCACTTGATCTTAGCTAGAAGGTCAATAAGAGAAAGCCCAGTGCACCTTCATCCAACCACGTGTGTAGATTGAATTGAGTACTTCTCATCCAAAACAATTGGAAAAGAAAAACAGAACTTTGTAGTGGGACAATTGAACCAGAATGAAAGGGCTACCAGCTCTCCACACTTTTATCTCACCTTTATCCAAGGATTAATATGACTCACCATAGATGATTCCTCCGGAAGCAGCAAAATCCACATGGGGACAGTGCAGTGGCAATCCAATAACATCACTGAGTGCTGGCAAACCACCAGAAGCAAGGAAAAGGAATCCCAAGGTTTCAGAGGAAGCATGGCCCTGCCAACACTTTAACGTCAGGTTTCTGGCCTCAAGGACTGTGGGACAGTATGGTTCTGCTGTGGCTGTTTAAATCTCTCAATGTGTGGTGGTGTGTTACGGAAGTTTAGAGACGGCAATGCACTGTGAGTGCCAAGCATGCAATGTCTTGACTTCCATCTCGTTCACGTCTCAGGGCGTGTTTGTAGTGAAACTCGGGGAATTCGATGCTACCTTCATCTTTAGCCATATGTTCACTGTTTCCTGGAAAAGTCATATATTCCCCAGGTTCAGATTCCTTCAGTCATGATGTGAACATAGGGTGAAAACAGCATCCGCCTGGACCATGTTGTGACACGCTCCCATGAGACTTAAGGGGGCAAAGGGAAGCAACACAAAGAAGTTGATGCCAATGCTCTTTCTAAGTCCAACTTCCATGTCTCTGGCAGCACCTACGGAACAGTGAGAGGCTAACTTATTAGCTTGTAAATAGAGTGAAACCAAATCCTAGACCCAACAAAATTCTGTCAAGGCTCCCTTTCCTTGCCTTCCCATCAAGCTATTGTATGAGAGATAACAGGAGAGAGATTTGCCCCGAAGGGACCAGAAGTATGGTTGGAGATTGAATAGACACAGGACATGATAATTCACGTACAAGACAATGTGAGGGATTCCACAGAGTGCCGTTGATGAATTGTTGTAATGGAGGTCACAAACAATAGAATGCACCGCAGAGCTTTTGAGGCAGAAAAAAACAAGAGGTTGTTGTAGGTTGGGATGTAAAAATTTGCAGGAGCGCTATAAGCAGAAAGCAGAAGATGGCTAAAACGTGGAAAGCAGAGCGGGCCAGAGGGAAGGCCGGGAGGGAGGGCTGCTGATGTCGTCTTCCTCTGTGGTCCAGGCTAATCTTCACGTCCCTGGGATTGTACACATTGCCTCAGGATGAAATCAGCAGCTTACATGCCTTTCCCTCCACTGAGAGCTATTTTAGAACAGTGATATAGTTTATCATTTAAAAGTATTTGACCCGTGTCACCACATGCCATGCAATAAATATATAAGCAGATGGATGGAGGAGCTCATTGAAAATGCACAGGAGCGCAACTGAAAATGCAGAACTTGACGGGTCTGTTAGTCAGATAGGAACTTTGGTGTCACACCAAGAAAGATCTCGAATAGCAGGCTAGGAGGACAGATAAGAAGGGCTACTGTTTGTGAAGGAATGAGGTGGCATTGGAGTCATTTTAGGAAGCTTTATTTTTCACTCTTGAGCACATTGGGTCAGTTTCAGCGTGGGTGGGGCCTCGAGGAGGAAATCCAGTTAAAGAGACAAGAATAATCCAGATCAAAGATGCTTTGCTTTTTAGAAAAGATCCATGGCATATGACACAACGCATTAAGATCACTGTCCCTCTCGTAGGAAGGAAAAGGAAGCCAGCAGTTTATTACAGAACATGAAGGATGACCCAAGTAACCTTGAGATTTCCACCACCACCCCCAAGGGCTCAGCAGTGAGTGGCGATCAGATGGCAGCTCTCTGTGTGTGCATTTATCATAGCAGGGGGAAGCGGAGCTTGAGCAGTGGAAAAGCCCTTCTCAGCTGCTGAAAAGCTGGCCTCTCCTGCAGTCAGGCAAAGATGGGCCAGTCTCCTCCCACTGCTGGGCGCCTCTACGCCAAGGTCTCAGAACCTTACTTATGCGGGATGAATGACTCAGAGCTGTCTCTGAGTCCTCACTCTGCAGTCGCTTTGGTGGAGAAAGTCGAAACACTTGCAAGGTTTTCATAGGTTAAATCTACATCGAGGTTAAGTTTGTGTTCTCCATGACCACTGCTGACTCCAATGGAGTGATATTTCTCCGTGGATCCAAGTCACTGTGTGCTATCTGCCTGCCTGACTGACAGGGACTACTTCCCCCTGAACAGGGCCTTGACTGCTGACAAGGACCATCTTTTGAGCTACTTAAAATGGGAACACTAGCCTGCGTGTGATCCTTGTGTTGTCTTTGATGAAAGGTTCTGGAATTGAAGGGTCTCTGCCAGAACTTCAGCAAATGTAAAAACAATAAGGAGGTCAAAGACAGCTTGCCCTCCAAGCTGCTCCCAAGCTTGTCTGCCTCATACCCCAGCTTTCTTCCCATCTCTTCAGCTCTGTGGCTGTCTAGTGGATCCCACTCTCAGAGACGATCATTTCCTCACCAACATCTTTTTTTTTTTTTTTTTTTTTTTTCCTTTTCCAAATGAGCACTTTATTTGAACAGATACATAAAAATGATTCCAATTTTTAAAAAAATACTAAAAACATACATCAACCATAAAAGCACTTCCTCTGACTGGAGGAAGATGGGAGCGGCTATTTTCAGAACAGCCATAAACACAAGGAGCCAACATAGCAACCACGACACGCAGACATCTCATCTTGACAAAAAGAAGTTGTTCTAACACCAATGTTTTGTTCCAGCTCCTCCGGTACATTCCCGTGAAATCTGTTTGCGTATGTGACTCAAAGGCACTCAGTTCAGAGGTTTAAAGTCCTGAGCTCAAGTAGGAAACAAGATTCCCAACTAAAATTTGAACATAAATTCCAGTAGAACACAAAATGTTTGAAAATGTAGTATTGTATATAAATAATTCATAACAAGAACACAGAATGCCAGACAAGACCACGCACATAAGGCGAAGGAATATCCTCAGAATCAAACCAGTTTCCCTTATTCAAGTTTATTTCAAGTCCTAAAGCTGATTGCTGTTGTTGTCATTTAAAATTGTAGGAAAGTTAAAGTTTTAAAAAATATGAAAATGCTTAAATTTAGATTAAAAAACAAAAACAAAAGCAAATCAAACCGAAACAGAAATAGTTCCTAAGCCTAGTCCCCCAAACCATGAAAAGGCTCTGATGGGAAAAGCAGTGGAGACTGAAGGAAGGCATCAGATTGAACCGAAGACTCAATGAGCAACTGAGAACTAAAGGACAGCTTTAAAGGCACCCACTCAAGGAGCAGTTATAATTGGTCATCCAAACTCTGCCCTTAGCATTCTCCTAACAAAACAGGAACACATTTACAAATAAGAAAGTCAAGTTCACTAACACTAGGTGGGGTCAAAATTCAAGCTCAAAATTAAATCTGTATTTTGTTGCAAGGAAAAGAGAAATTTACCTATAGTAATTTTCTACTGCTACTAAATTAAAGCGAGTTGATACCCTTTTAACATACATGGTTTGACAGATACTTTCTTAGTTTTAAAATACTTTTTCATATGTGCATAGAAATGTAATGAGGATGAGGACATCTGCAGCATCCATAAAGTTCATAAGGCCCATCACTGTTAGTCACCTTAGATGTGAATGCAGTAGGCCGGTAAGTTAAAGCTGGCCCCTACAGTTTTCAAAGTGCTCCTCTTCCCACCGACGAGTGCCTCAGTTTCCTGGGTTTTCTGGGTGACGATTACTTTCAGTTCTTTTTTCTGGTGATATATACAAGAAGTTACAGCAGATATACAAAGGGAAGACCAGAAGCCTGCTGTCCAAGTTCATCACCACTTGTTCCTGGTCTTTTTCAAGCGTCAGTATTTGGTAGCCAGTTGCTCTACTGCATATGAGTTGCCTCACCAACATCTTAGCGAGAAAAATTTCCAACTTTGCGTTGGAAGAACTTAACAGCACCGGTGAATCTCCCCACACTTGGAGTTTTTTACCCTTCACATTTAGACACACTTGCTTCGTTGTGTGTCTGTTCACTCAAACTGGGTTATATTTTGTTCATTTGTTTGCTGGTGAGATTGCATTTTATTTTACCTGTTTATTTTTGTTTTTATTTTTATTTTGTGTTTTTTTTTGAGACAGGCTCTATGTTGCCCCCGCTGTGCTAGAACTCTCTCTGTAGACCAGGCTGGCCTGGAACTCTCTCTGTAGACCAGGCTGGCCTGGAACTCACAGAGATCAGTCTGCCTCTGCCTCCCCAGTGCTGGGATTAAAGGCGTGCGCCACCACCGCCTGGCTGAGATTGTATTTTATTTTATTTTCTTTTTTCTTTATTTTATTTTATAATACTATTCAGTTCTACATAACAGCCACAGATTTCCTTGTTCTCCCCCTTCCTTTTTGTATTTTAATTCCAACATTTCTCTCTTCCCTTTCTTCCCTTTGATTGTATTTTAATTCAACATTTCTCTCTTCCCTTTGATTGTATTTTAATTCCAACATTTCTCTCTTCCCTTTTCTGCTTCCAAATTCCAAAGCCTCCTCCCCATGCCAGCTCTCCTTCAAATTCATGGTCTCTTTCTTGCTTTTTTTAAATCAATTGTTATTGTATACATATATGAATTTGTATATTACTAAATATAACCTGTTGAGTCCATATAATGTTACTTGTATGTATGTCTTCAGGGCTGTTTAGCACTGGACAACCAATTGGTGTGCTCTTTCCTGGGGAGGATCACCTCTCCCTCTCCCAGCTTTATTCAGGTGCCTGCTCCTGAATAAATGATCCCAGAGCCTTAGGGGTGGGAGTGTTTTATAGATGTATCCACTGAGACTGGATTGTGATATATATATATATATATTGGTTTTTCGAGACAGGGTTTCTCTGTTTAGCTTTGTGCCTTTCCTGGAACTCACTTTGTAGACCAGGCTGGCCTCGAACTCACAGAGCTCCGCCTGGCTCTGTCTCCCAAGAGCTGGGATTAAAGGCGTGCACCACCACCGCCCTGGGATTGTGTTTTAACAACTTCTTTCTCTATACTTTGAAATGACCTTTTGTGAAAAAAAAAAAATCACACAACACAATGAACCAGTAATGGCTATGGGAAGTGGGAAAATTTTATCTAGCTTTGTATGTATTACCATATTAGTAAAAATAAAGTTAACAAAATAAATATTGCTTACAAACTATTATACATAAAAGCATAATACCTTACTGCTCAATCTCTATGTAACTTTATTGAAATTTAAATTCAAATTAACACTGAGTGGTCACATGGGAGATAGACATGAAATCATTTCAATTCCATTCTCTTGTCTGTCCAGTCACAATAATTACAATTGTTCTGAATCTTCTGTTTAAACGTGGGACTGTGCAGTCCTTCAGGAGTTGGTGAAGACAAGCACTCAGGCCCATGTGAGCTGAAATGATTTCAGCAGCTGAGAACTTATCCTCGGTCTGGGCTTGATGGTGCACACCTGTACTCCAGAGCTTAGGATACATAAGGAAGGAGGGAAGGAGGGAGAGAGGAGGAAAGAAAGGAGGAAAACTTTCTCTTCAAATGAACACATGTTGCAGACTTCTTATTAAATACAACTGAGCATTCTCCAAATTAACTTCTTCATTCACTCATTACTTATTAAAACATGAATATTAATGTGACCATTTGATATTTAGATATGAATTATGAAAACTCAATTGTGATAGTAGTGATTGTTTAGCTTTTAAATTAGTCAAAAATTTTCCAGGATGGGATGTTTTTTATCACTTACTATTGTTGGAGTAATGACTAAAAAGCAGCCCATGGTCGGCTGCATAGATTTACGTTTGGCTCATATAGTGCAGCATCTTGTTATCTGGTTGCTACTTCTCCCTCTTAGTCATGTCAAAAAGCAAGGGCAGTGAGTCCATTACTTTCCCATTGCTGTGCTAAAACATCAAGACCACAAGTGTCTTGTGGGAAAAAAAAAGTTTATTTTAGCTTACAGTTACAGAGGGAGAGTCCATAAAGGCAGGAAAGGTATGGCAGCCTGTGTGGCCAAAGCAGGAAACCAAGAGACCACATCTTCCCTGACAAACATGAAGCAGAGGGAGCCAAGTGGAAGTGAGGCAAGGCTATACACCCTCAAAGCCAGTGACATAATTCCTCCAGTAAGGCTCTAACTCCTAAAGGTTCCCTACCTCCTCAAACAGAGCCACAACAAGGGACCAAGTGTCCAAATTCGTAAGCCTATGGGGACCATTTCTCCTTCAAACCACCACTGCGAGCACAAACTCATTGCAGGCTACATTTATTTTTTATTTTTTACAATTTTTATTGGGCAGCATTGCCACAAGGAAAAGGGACCAGAAGAGAACTGAGCTCAAGTGCAAACATAGGAAAGACAGTTGAGTAGTTAGAGCCAATGAGCAGCGGAGTGAGGGTGAAGAAGACAGCAAATGCGAACCAGAGTTCACCAACAGTAGAGGGCATCCTCGATGACTGGCCTAAGAGGGTCCTTGCTCAAGGCAGGCCAAGACATACAGAAGCACAGAGAATGAATGTGGCTAAATATAGAGTCATCATACACCAAGCATGTGGGGATTTCCTCAGAATCACCTTAGCAGGTCTCTTTCAACTGGGATAGACCAGTGAAGGACAGGGTCCAAGGGCGAAGTCTAGTTAAAAAGAGAGCTCAGAGGAGCCTGACTAAACTTGGGTGTGGCTAGAGTTTTCCTGCCTTGCCCACAGTTAGGACAAATCTCTGTCACCCGCCAGTCCCACAGCCGCTCAGACCCAACCAAGTAAACATAGAGACTTATATTGCTTACAAACTGTATGGCCATGGCAGGCTTCTTGCTAACTGTTCTTATCACTTAAATTAATCCATTTCCATAAATCTATACCTTGCCAAGTGGCTTGTGGCTTACCGGTGTCTTCACAGGAGGCTTATCATGGTGGCAGCTGGCAGTTTCTCTGCCTCAGCCTTCTGCTTCCCAGTATTCTCCTCTCTCCTTGTCCCACCTACTTCCTGCCTGGCCACTGGCCAATCAGTGTTTTATTTATTGACCAATCAGAGCAACAGATTTGACATACAGGCCATCCCACAGCACTTGGGTCCAAGACAGTCTTCACTAGGGACCACTGCTTAGGGACCACTGTGTAGTATGGATATTTTTCCTATATTAATGGAGTATGTTTCTGTTCTAGAAAAAGGTAGAATACATCAGAGTGAACCATTAAAGAGGCCTAATTTTAAACCTTCTAGATCCTTTAAATTATAAAGCCTAAAGCATCCTTTTGATGCCCAGATGTCTCAGAGAAAGATGTTTAACTTGTGTGTGTTTCCTCAGCAACAAGCAGAATTCTGACCTTATCTTCCAGGATTACTCTTTCCATCCTTGGATCTTATTCAGATTTCTATGGAAGAGATGAGGATAAGGGATTTACATCAGAAAGGCTCCTGGGTTTTCTTAGGCTCCAAGACTTAAAGGAGAGAGAGAGAGAGAGAGAAGAAATCCTGGTAGGAAGCAGGTTTCTAAGGGCTGGATAACTGAGGGCAGGATTGGAGAGGGTTCCCTAAGGATCATGCAGACATACTAACCAGGCAGAAACTTAATGACTTTTTTTTGACAGGGCGGGGGGGGGGGGGAGGGGGGCACCGGGGGCGGGGCGATGACAAAGTCTCCATATATAGTTGAGGATGTCCTCCAACTTTGGCCCTTTAGTTTCTATCTCTCAAGTTCTAGGACTAAAGAGTGTGTTACCTCATCCAGTTTAATTGCTTGATTTTTTTTCTGTTAGACAATCAGTAAAGACATCTTAACAACAATAGAATAAGGCCCCCCTCTGATAGTCTAAGCAAATGAGGTTGGTCTATATTCTTTGAAGAAGGCAGATAAGAAAAGCAAGAGCGGGATGATCATTCTGAAATTACTTTTAAGATGAGGACGCACAGATGACAATAGGAAAATGTCTATTTGGTTAATCTCAATCTGAATGACAATCATCAATGTGTTTAGACTGTTGGATTGAGTTTCTGGTAGGGAACTGAATCCTTGGTTCTTCACAGAGTTACATTCAGAAACCGTTCATGGTGGGGGAAACGCTGAGTGCTAGGTCCCTTTAACTTTACAGGGAAGCAGGGAGACAGCTTCAGTTTCTGAACTGGACCCGGGGAAGGTAAGCTGACTCCAGTCCTCTGTAAGCTAGCGGAACACAGTGACTGTCTCTCAGTTCTTTTCAAGGGATCATGTAGGGAAGTGAGCGAACACTGGATGGACACACAGAAGCCTGAAAATGGACAAAGAAAACAGTGATGCTTCCTGCAAATCCTCAGACCTGAAAGTAAGTGCAATGTGGGAAGTCCTCGCTCTTCCTTGAACACTGTGTACTGTTGACCCTAGTAGTGAAATGGGTTCATGTGGCTGTAAAAATAAAGAGGACAAAAACAAATACTTTTTTTTTTTTGCATTACTTAATGGATTTTGTTGAATGTGAGCTTGTTTTGAAAGACCGTAGTTGGTAATTAATTAGTACCTGTTTTTAGAAAACTCCAAGGAAATTGTACTGATCTCTACGTAAATTCCACTTTAAACTTTAATCAGTAGTGCTAACTGAGACTGCCTATAATATGTTCTGGTTCTTAAAGATCCAGCTTAAGCCTTGGTGATCTACATGTGTTGGCATTTCTGTTCATTTCTTTTACTCCTTTGGAGTTACGCTATGCTTAAAAGTAGCTTGGCACCACATTTAACTCATCTGACAGTGGTTTATTTTCTTTCCAGAAGAACAAACTGGCCCCTTCCAGAAGCCACGTTAAGTGAAGTCTGTCTAGTTCAGGGTCACCGTGAGAGATATGGGCAACATGTCATTTCAAGGGTTGACAAGGATGTTTGCCAAAAAAGAATGAGGGCATCATGAATAATGCAAAGTGTACTTGGCCCCAGATTAGCCCATTAACTGGCAGGATTAAAGACTGGAAGATGTGGTACTCTGAAGGAAAGAGAAAGAGGGTGACAGAGGAGAAAACCATGACACAGCTATTGGGAGGCTCCTTCTTTGTCTTTTTTTTTTTCCTGGATTGCTCCCTTTAAAAGAATGTGTGTTTAAAAGTTATTTCATCGCTGGCGTTTAGTTACCCTGACATGCATAAATCTCTTTGTCTAAGAAGCTAAACTCCCGGATGCATTATTAAAGAATTCACAGCATCGGATGACAGAAGGCAGAGGAGGAAATAAAAGAGGAGGAGGGGAAAAAGTTCAATAATGTAGTTTTCCTCCTTTCAAGCAACAGGATGCACACAAACGAGCAATTTGACTAGCCAATGAGTCATCTGCTTCATCCCTTCTTGCTTTAGTTTAAAATTCTCCTCTTATTTATGATCGAGAAACTGAGTCACCAATCAGTTCAGCAGCTGTCAGGGATAAAACAATCGTGTTGGCGTCCCATCCTCCAGGCCCGCACAAATCACCACGCCTCTTTAGATTTTCTACCTAACCCACGCTCAGAGAGCAACAGTGAGGAAATCAATATATTTCTGTGAGAAACTTACTTGTATTCTTATTTCCAATCTCGCCACCAGACAGAAATAATAAGAGTACAAGAGAAAAACAGAATAATACAAGCATCCAAAAGCCGTAAAAAAACATCTGGGCATGATAATCCATTCATGGAATCCCAACACCTAGGACACAGGCAGGAGAATTGTGAATTCACAGGCAGCTAGAGCTACTTAGTAAGATCTTGTCTCATAAAATGAATGCCCCCGAACCCAATCCCTTCTGAAACTCGAATTAAAAACAAACGAACACCCTAAAAAAATACACAGGGACGGCTGTGTCCACCCAGGCACCTCACACCGTAGTCCTTTCCCCTCTTCCTAACCTTTAGACCCCTTTGTCTGCTGGGCTCTATGCAGTCAGGCCTCAGCTCCAGGGCTTCATTCAACAGGGTTGGCGAGGATCTGGAAGGTACACTCTATGGTTGGTACAACGTCTAGTTTCTTCTTTTAAAAGAAAGTGCAGGAGTGCGTATGCGTGTGTGTGGTCAGAGAATAACTTGCAGGAATTGTTCTCTCCTTCTGCCTTTGTGGGTTTAGGTCAGTGGTTATCAACCTGTGGGTCACAACCCCTTTGGGATCTAGTGACCCTTTCACAAAGGTAGCCTCAGACCATCAGAAAACACAGATGTTTATATTATGATCCATAACTAGTAAAATGACAGTTATGAAGTAGCAACGAAAATAACTTTATGCTTGGGGGTCACCACAACATGAGGGACTTAATTAAAGGGTCGCAGCATTAGGAAGGTGGAAAACCACTGGTTTAGAGGAATCAGGTTTGCTAGCAAGCACATTTACTCACTGAGCTCTAACGTCTAGCTTTTCTGCGGTCCGTTTTGTAACTGACTGAAAACCACTTACTTCACTCACACAGGCATGACTGATGGGCCTTTTAGCACCAATTTCTCCTGCATGAGTCGCCCCACTTACGTTTGAGATGACCTCTAATCGATAATTCGTCTTTTCTTTGAAAGATCTCCAACATCTCCATTCAGGTGGTCAGTGTCCCAGGGAAGCTACCAGGGAGAAGACTACCTCGAAGACCCATTGGCAAACCCAGGCCTCGCAAGCAGCCCAAGAAGAGAGTTCCCCTTTGGAATGTTCAAAATAAGATCATTCTCTTCACGGTGTTTTTATTCATCCTGGCAGTCACAGCCTGGACACTTCTGTGGCTCTATATCAGTAAGTTACAATTTAAGTTCCTTTGGGGGCAAGGGTAAGTTCTGCCTAAATCAGCAGGCGTAGTCCGTCTCTGGGTACGTCCGGTAGAATTTCTCTCTTTCCCAGACAGACACACAGCTCTCAAGAATGGAGTTGAGACTTTAAGGGGAGAAAGCCGCTAGAGCAGTCGGCCATTTCTTCATCACCACCACTTCCTTGCCCTGGCGGGGAGGGACAAAAGGAGGAGGGATGAGGGATGGGAAGGGAGCTGGGGAGGATGCCCAGGGGGAGTTGGCTTACTCATAAATGCGATGCATTTGTAGCTTTTAAAAAAATGAATGGAACACTAAGCTGTTTCATTTCCTCATTCCGCCTACAGCCTGTCACTAGGCAACCTTAAATTTCCGGCTCCCCCTTTCATGTAAACACCTTTGTCTCCCAGTTCTGTTTTTACCTCTGTAACTAGGCTTTTGTCAATCTGATTGATCCTTTTGGGGGCAGATGTGACAACTAGGCTCTTTCTTACTGAGTACTTACTAATTCATCCTGGTAACTGCTTGACTTGCATTGGTGTTCCCATTGTGTGTAATGTATTTGACATAAAGTACACTTAATAGCACGTAAGTGAAATATATGTATATGTGGTCTCAGCCTGTGGATTCTGATACAGGGCGTCTGACATTCTTATAACTTCCTAAATGATGGTAGATGGGAGTGTCTTTTGTTACAGTTTTTCATCATGGTCTAGTTCTTAGTTGCTAATACAGAACTTCTAAGAACATTGCTTTTTTTTTTTTTTATTTTGCTTTTCTAATATTGATGAGATGACTGGTACCTGAAAGTGCCCAGAAAGACAGAAGGAAACATGTCATTACCAGGCTGTATCTTTCAATTCTAGACCGTATTGGAAACGGGAGAGAAGCTAGAGACTAAATTTGATCATCAATGGTTAATGATTTAATCAATTACACCTTCAAAATAGGACATACATAAAAACACCTACAAATCATGTCTCCGAACATTTTTGAGTTGATGAATTTGATGTGAGGTGCTGTATTCAACGCCCGCATGGAGAGGAGCTTCTAGGCTCAAGCTTGCCCAGGCTGCACACCTAATGGTTCATTTGTGTTCTTCATAGTATCATATGTAACAAGCCATGAATAATGAGTAAATAACAACAAAGTGTCTTAACAAGTGATCGCAGCTGAGAGGGTTGTGGGAACCACTGATTTATAGAAGCAACATGGATTGCTTAGGGGTACACTGCTTGTAGTTGACATCTGAGGCCAAAATGTTATTATGGGAAAGAGGCAGCAGCTGTGTGGTCAGCATAAGTTACACAGTCATTGGATACCCAATGCTATTTGCAGAGAGTTGGAGAGTTGCTTGATGCAGAGACAAAACCCACACATCTAGTGTCAGAAATGCTGAGTTGCAAATCAGTTTGCCTACATCTGTTGTCAAAGAAATTGAAATGTGATTGTAAGGCAGGAGAACTCTAGGCAAAGAAATTCATGAATGTTCTTGAGCAGTGTAGGTCACTTGCTTATCCTTATAAATTGATTCTCAATAACTTGGCATAATTTAAGTACCCAGGCAATCTTCAGAATTCTTTTTTTTTTTTTTTTCAGATGCAAAAGCAAGAGGGTTTATTAGATACATGGGTACCCGGGGCGAAGTCTCTCAGAGGACTTGCGCCCCTTCCTAGGGCAAAGGGGACTTTTTATGGGATTCCAGGGCAGAGGCGCGGTTACAGAAGCAAGAAGCATAGTTACAGGGTCCCTATTGGTTGTTTCAAAGAAGGCCAGGGTGAACTTGGGGTCGTATGTGTGTGGCTGATCTGGCCTTGCCCAGGCCAGCTGCTTATTCCTCAAGGCCAGGATTCTTACGGATGCGTTTTCTACTTTTGAAAAGCCCACAAGTTGGTACTCAAGAAAGCATGTGGGTTATGTTTTCATTCTGAAGGGATTATTTTGTCATTATTGGAGAAGGACACCCAATGGGTCTAGAGATGGAAGGCCTCCAGAACAGTCTCCTGAAAGTTTATTGGATACATTGTGGTACTCAAGAAAGGATGTGGGTTATGTTTTCATTCTGAAGAGATTACTTTGTCATTATTGGAGAGGGACACCCAATGGATCTAGAGATGGAAGGCCTCCAGAATGGTCTCCTGAAAGTTCATTGGATACATTGTAGGAGTGCCAAGGTGAGTTGACCTCTGTGATAGGCAAGAGTCAGACTGGTAAGCCAGATAACATTTCTGAGTCCAAGGAGATTATAGACCTACAGGGCAAGTTAAGACAATGAGCAATGAAGACAGCACACTTCATATGAACACAGAGCATATACAACTCATAGTTTCCTGGCACGCCAACTGACATGTTTGCAATACCCTATCATTGACACTATACAGAAGTAGCTTATTGGTATAAAAAAGAGAGGGTCATTTGGTGGAGACAGAACAGTGGTAGGAAACAAAAGAAAACCTGTTTGAATAAGTAAGAATTGTTTAATAGAAGCAGGGTTTTTGACATATCCAATTTGGTCATAGAAGGTGGCCATGAGAACTGAGGCAGTTAATCAGGGAAACCAGCAAGGATCTTGTACACTGGTCTGAGCTAAAAGTATTAAGTAAATATAATGAGATTCAATGCTAAACTGATCATTTTTGCACTGCTGATGTTCTGCCCCTTAATCAGGGAACGAGGTGTGAGATTCTTTAAAAAAAAATGAATGAATAAATAAGTATATAGAAATTGTCTTTGTGGAAAAACAAAACCAAAGGCAATCACTAGTTTTAAGTGTGAGATCTAGTGAGGCACGATGATCTGCCAGTCAAGAACCTGATAGTGATCAAAGCCCAACAAACAGAAGACCAAAATGTGTCCCCCCAAAGCAGATTTCCCGCCTTTACTCTGTGTTCCCCATCCTTTCACAGCCTCACTCACTGGCTTTGGCCCAAGTGACCCCAAATAGACTCTAGAAGAGGGCTGATTTCTGTCACTCCCTTAGATTTCGTCTTTGAAATCCGACCCTCTTTTAGTTAGCCTCACCTGATGGTAGGCCCCATGCTAGCATGAGGATATTCTCTTTCTCATTTCCACGCCCCTCCATCTTTTTCTTCCGCACCAAACGTCTTGAGGTCCAAAGGTAAGCCCAGAACTTACTATGTTGGGGGCTGAGGTAAAACAATGGTTTACTGGGCATTCCCTCCCTCAGAGAGCTTGAAAGGGCTGCCCAGGGGTGACTGCCACAGAGAACGGGGTTGCAGAGCCCTGTGAGAAGCCTGGCATGGCAGCACATGACTGTAATTTTAACACCTAAGAGTCAGAGGCAGGGAGACTTGGAATTCAAGGACAGCCTGGGCTGTTCTTATGAGATTATCTTGAAAGACCAATAGATGGGAATATAGCTCAGTGGCAATCACTGGACTCCATGTGCTAGGCCCTGAGTTTGAGTCCCAGCATTGCAGTAAAGGCATGCATGAATTAATATATTTTAGAAAAATCCATGGGCAGCTGTGGAAGAAGAGAGAGACCTTGGAAATGAAAAGGTGACTATGGTCTGGTGCTATAGTGCTTGCCTAGCACGTGTTCAACCCCCAATATTGGGAGGAGGTGCAAGAGGACAAAACTCCAATTCTCCCAGCCATTTCCTCATTCTCATGGATCCTGAGTCCATGCAGATGCGGCCAGCCTTGTCCCTGTCCATCTGTCAGCAAAGTTCAGGCCAAGAAACCTAGTCTTACAGTTCCCAGAGCAGATTTGAGTAGGAGTGACGCCATGCTGAGTCGAAGGTCATGCTGGTAAGGATAAGTGCTCCATATGTTGGACAGAGCAGAAGCCTGGGCTCACTACTGAATATTAGGCACCCAAGTCAGCTCAATGAAAGCTCCCAAGAGCCAGGGGATTTCTTCTTTCTTTCCTCATCACACTAACTGTTCCCCAGACTGTGATGGTGCATCATTTATTATCTTACATCTTTCAGACATGGAACTCATGAAAACTGTGTATGCTCTTAATTCTCTAGAGACAGTAGAAGAAAGTCCAAGAAGTCTAGTTTTTACCTTTAAACCTTGCTTTTAAGTATTTACCAGTAGCAGACAGGAAGGGTAGACTGTATCAAGAGCCACAATAATGGAAGAGATGTCACTAATTCTGTTTTCACTTCCACAGGTTATGATGCACTAAAGTACGTATGTGTCCAAGATGAAATCATTTTAGGGGACTCCTGCCAACACGCATTAGGAGTTGCTTAGCTGCCACAATCTCCTCATTGCTTTCTCTCCTGTTTTGCAGGTAAGACAGAGAGCAAGGACGCCTTTTATTTTGTTGGGATGTTCCGCATCACCAACATTGAGTTTCTTCCTGAGTACCGGCAGAAGGAGTCCCGGGAATTTCTCTCCATGGCGAAGACAGTACAGCAAGTGGTGAGGCTGGGGGGTGTGGGAGCAGGAGGGTGGGGCCTGCAGGAGCGGGAGGGTGGGGCCTGCAGGAGCGGGAGGGTGGAGCCTGCGGGAGCGGGAGGGTGGGGCCTGCGGGAGCGGGAGGGTGGGGCCTGCGGGAGCGGGAGGGTGGGGCCTGCGGGAGCGGGAGGGTGGGGCCTGCAGGAGCAGGAGGGTGGAGCCTGCAGGAGCAGGAGGGTGGAGCCTGCAGGAGCAGGAGGGTGGAGCCTGCAGGAGCAGGAGGGTGGAGCCTGCAGGAGCAGGAGGGTGGAGCCTGCAGGAGCAGGAGGGTGGAGCCTGCAGGAGCAGGAGGGTGGAGCCTGCAGGAGCAGGAGGGTGGAGCCTGCAGGAGCAGGAGGGTGGAGCCTGCAGGAGCAGGAGGGTGGAGTATGGGTGGGCTTCCTAAGTGTCCTAGCTCACTGAGTTTAGGAAACAGCGGGCAGGGCACATAAAAGAAAGCTGCTGAAGGAAAACAGGGAATTGAGTTCATCTGTGTTTCAAAATATAGTTCCATTTCATCCATGTTCACTGTAAGAGACAGTCACATTCTTCCTATCATAATATTAAAAGGAGAAAGCTCTTTCAACCTCTGTTTTTCTCCTCTGTAAAATAGAAACTATCATGTGATCTTTAAAATATCCTCCAATTCTGGAGTTCAAACATACTGATTGATTTTGTGATTTCCACACATTTATTCCAGCCTTACAGTGGCCATCTCTTCACTTAAAAACAACAACAACAAAACAAAAAACCAAAACTCAAAAACCAAAACCAATATGTCCTTTTTATTCAAATGATAAATATCATAAAAATTAGTAAAATTCAGAAAAATATATTTAAAAAAAAGATAATCAGTTTTTCAATGTCATTTCCAGAGACAAAGCTCTGATTCTGGCCTGAAAGGACATGAGGGCATTGCAATATTGGAGTATTAGCCGTTATCTTTATAGTGTAATATTTTTCTGTTAACATTGCATCTCATGTTTCCTTTGCAAGCAAATATTCTTTTAAAAGCAAGTGTTAATAGTCTCAAAGTTAACAAATCCATTTTTAATGGGTGCTTAAGCTATTCCCCAGTTTTTTTTAACATTATACACAATACAAAATCAAAATTGCCATGAATTATGCATATTTCTGATTACTTCCTCAGACAATTCCCTAAAAGCATCTAGAAGAAAATAATCCATTCAGGGCTCCTGGCACAGAGCGAGAATGGGAAGGTTTCTGCTAATTTGGACTTCTGCAGCGATGCAGAGGGTTGCCAGGGACCTCACTGCAGTGAGAAACGAGGAGGGGTTTTGGGAAGGACAGCAGTGGTCAGATGGTTTCATACTGACAGCCAATAGCTACAGCAGTAAATCCTTCACCTCAAATATAGGTGCACCAGTTATGCTGCAAATGATGCCTACTATGTAGGGAGGGTGAAACCAAAGCAATGTAGCTCAGTAGGTTTAGGCAATATATTTTTTGTGCTGCATGTTTTTTTTATAATGAAAAAATGATTATTTTATTATTATTATTATTTTCTGTGCACTGGTGTTCTGGCTGCAAGTGAGGATGCTTGATCTCCTGGAACTGGAGTTACAGAGAAGTTGTGAGCCAATATGTGGGTGCTGGGAATTGAACCCAGGTCCTCTGGAAGAGCAGCCAGTGCTCTTGCCCGCTAAGCTATCTCTCCAGCCCCACTGAATGGTTATTTTAAACGTCATATTATTCATATTCTTTCTCACAATATTATAGAATTTTTAAGATTTGGACATTTAGGTGGGCGTTTTTTTTTTTTTATTTAGAGTTGGAGAGGAGAATGAGTTTAGCATTAGGAAAGCTAAGCAAAGACAAAGAAGGTGTATTGGTTGAAAAAGGTTTTGAGAGCCAATGAAGTTTTGGACCAGCTCACTTGGCTGGCCGGACTATGGGCACCATGCGCCGCCTTGTGGCTAATACTGGAATTTGTCCTTGGGCATAACCAGGTCTGAAACAGGCGATAAATACACTTGTTAACTATGGGGAAAAAACCTAATATTAGGAATGGGAAGAACTCGGAAGTTAAACTTGATGACAGATTTTAAAGACAGAAATACATGGGTCAGAGTAACTGACGATTCTTCACATCAGAATAAAAGCATTCTAAGAATTGCTTCAGAAACAAGGACTTAATTAAGTTCAGAAGATGATGTCTGGGTTGGAGTTAGAAGCCTTCGGTGTGAGGCCTGCTTTCCTCACTAATAACTGTTAGAATGCAGCCCTAAGGAAACTGAGTTTGAAAGAATTATGACCATTTAACCTCTTTATTTTTCAGGTAAACCTGGTTTATACAACATCTGCTTTCTCCAAATTTTATAAGCAGTCTGTGGTTGCAGACGTCAGGTAACACATGTCCCTCGTCCTGGGATTCTTACCATCCTTGCTACATACCCTGCAGACGGGCCCTGGAAGGACAGAGATTCCCCATTCAGAGACTATGGTTGGTAAACACCCCATTAGCGAAACTAATGACCCACCCATCTGCCAGGCTGCCACACCAGGTCTGTTTTATATCTACTAAGTCTGCCTCCCTTCACCCAGATGGAATCAGCACATCTGGAGAAAATGGTCACACACATGGTCACCACGGTGGGTGGATGGTGGAGAAAGAACAAGACACAACCGCTACTTTCCAAAATATGTTCAGTGACAAGCTGGCCACTAGAGATTATCTGAGGAAAAAAAAAAAAAGACTCTCATGAAAAAATGATAATTTTTTTTCCCGAAAAACTGTGCTCCGTATACTATAATCACATTTCTCTTACCCTTCATATAGCTGCAGAGACTCATAAACCCAAGAATGGAGTCAAGGTTTGGAGAAGCCTTGGAAGGAATCAATCAACTTGTTTGTTTTCCTTAACTTCCATTTCCAAGTTACCTAGTACGGAGCAGCATCGTACGTTTTTTTTTTTTTTTTTTTTTTTTTTTTTTTTTTTTTTTTTTTTTTTTTTTTTTTTTTTTTTTTTTTCAAAGCATGTTGTATCCACACAACTGGGGATGCAGACCCTATGGCCAGTTTCAAAAGAAAACTAAACCCTGCTTTCTAGCTCCGCTACGTATTAGCTGTGATTCACTGTGTGATTTTGAACTACATTTGTCCCCAATTTTCACATCTGCAGAACTGGAAAAGTAGCAGGTGAATTGGACAAAGCAGATGTCATACTGTGTGGAGACATGTTGAGATGCAGAACTGAATTGTCATTATTCGAAGTGACTACTGGTTGATACCCTTAAAGGGATCTCTGTGGAGATGGAGCTATTGAGTAACGCTTTCAGACTCGACTCCAACACCGTGATTAGAACACACATCCAACACAGTGATCAGAACACACAGAGTATGACACTTGCTCTTTCCAATCCTTATAGCAGGACCAAAGACAACCTACGGAAGGGCATTGGTTCATTTGAAGGGTGTTCTCAGTGGGCTTGAATCTGTCAGTTTCTACCTTCCTGGGAATGTTTACTTTCTAAGAAGCACCCTTGAACACCTCTCTCTCTCTCTCTCTCTCTCTCTCTCTCTCTCTCTCTCTCTCTCTCTCTCTCTCTCTCTCTCTCTCTCTCTTCACTGTAGTAGTAACAACAAGGGCGGTCTCCTGGTCCACTTCTGGATTGTGTTTGTCATGCCACATGCCAAGGGCCACATCTTCTGTGAGGAGTGCGTGGCAGCCATCTTGAAGGACTCCATCCAAACCAGCATCATAAACCGCACCTCTGTGGGGAGCTTGCAGGGCCTGGCTGTGGATATGGACTCTGTGGTACTAAATGGTGATTGTTGGGTAATTCTCCTTTAAACATTCCTTCCAATACCACTTCTGATACTCACCATTATCAGAGGTAACATTGTAGTATAGACTCTTCCACGATCCTAGGAGCAGAGGACCAGTTGAACATTGCAGCTATCGTTGGTGAGGGAAATTCTTAAATGTTATACACGGTATACTTGAAAAGCAGAATTGTGAGCAAAATTATATTTATTAAGGTGTGTTTCTTAAGCATCTTCAGACTAAGTCCCTAAGGAAGGAAGTTCTAGAATAGAAGAATTTCACTGAGGTTTGTCTGATCTTTTCCTTTGTCTTATTTTATGAGTGTTGTTGCTGGGGACTGAAAGTTTAATTTGGTCCCTGGATGAGTGGCAAAAGTTAGAAAGAAGGCTTTCCGAGGTAAACTAAAGGGGGAGAAGAGAAGAAAGGTCACGTGAGAGTTCAATGTGGGGGAAAACGGGCAGAGCATGGAAAGATGAGAAAAAGAAGAACCGGCTGTCCTGAGTCTTTATTAAAATTACATTTTAAACTGGATGTGTGTCTGTACATACCATGGCACGTGTGTGTAGGCCAGAGTTCAACTTGCGGAAGCTGATTCTCTCCTTCCATCCTGTGAGGATCAAGCTCAGGTCACCAGCATTGGCATCAAGAGCCTTTACGTGCTAAGCCATTTTGCTGGCTCCTGAGACATTGTTTATTGAGGCTTTTGAGGTTAAGGTGGGGATGAGGTGACACAGACTTTTGTGTGTGAAAATGAGCCCACACACGTGGAAATCAGACTCCATCTTTTGAGGCTTTTGCACATCTGTATTTAGGGTGGGAAATACAGCCATAACGGCTGCATCATCTGTACACCTGCGCCATGTGCAAGTGAGTGGGCCAGTTGCCTGCTTTTTGCCTATATAGGTCTAGTGCCTTTCGTTGAAGATCATGTTGTAGTCATGCATCAGGAAACGGATGTGGCCTAAGAATTAAGATGTGTATTTGGATAGCGTGAAAATAACTAACCACACTTTATTATCTTCATTGCCTTATTGAACTAAGGAGGAAAATATGTAAATGCATTGCATTGCCATCATTTTTTTTTTTTTTTTTTTTTTTTTTTTTTTTTTTTTTTTTTTTTTTTTTTTTTTTTTTTTTTGTCTTTGTGGTTAGTTAGAAGCTGGCTAGAGGTTTCTTACTGTCTCACGAAAGGCCAGCATTTAAAACCTGCCCACCACCAGTCTACTCCCTTCCACCTTGTCTACACCAATGCTCTCAATCAGGCTGTGCCTCAGCTCCATGGAAACACAATGGCACCATTTGTCTTGACAGAAAAACGTGGTATTATTCAAAATTTCTGCAGTTTTGTCTTTTGATATAAGCTTTACATGTATAAGTACCAATTATATGCACACACATATACTAGTTGTCCATTAAGTAGCTGATATTTTGTTTGAACAAGTGAAAAATCTCTAGTGGGAAATTCCACACTATGTTTACTATTTCAGTCATAAGACTAATTACCATTATTTATATAGTTGTATTTTTACCCTTGAATTGTTTAAAATTTGTAACTCTGAATGCTTGGTAGCAAATGAAATAGAATATTGAATTCTCATGGATCCTTAGCTTCAGAGGCTGTCATCTCCTAGCTATCCTGTTTATCTTTAAATACCTAGATAACGCTGCTCCTCACTGGACTATTGGGATGTACAACCCATATCAGATGTGTCTGATTATTTTAAAGAAGGAATGAGAATAAATTTTTCCCAAGCAAACGAATCTCTGGAACTAATGGTCTTCTTTCTATACTGTTTCAATGCAGCTGGGCTCCGGTCAGACTACTCTTCCACCATAGGATCTGGTAAGTTCATGAATTTCTTCTTTACCCCTTACTAGAGTGTATATATACTGGCTACACTTGCTCTTCCTAATGATGTGATCCGTTTGTTCTTTTAGTCGCAAGTGATGTAAGTGACTTTAGCACAAATGAACCTTGATAGGCTGACGTATTACACAGTTGAGACAAATATGGAATAAGTTGGCTTTAGGCATGATGGGAACCAAGTTCTAAAATGAAATGCTGGCAAGACTATATCTCTACCTTCTTATGTTGAGGCTTTGCTCTCAAGCGTAGCTTCCATTGTGGTATCAAGTGAAAGCTTGGGCTTGACCATTTTTCTCAGTCATAGTAGAAAACTCCGATACACAGATGAAAGTTCCCATAGAATTATGAGCTGAATCCCATTATACGGATTGGCAGATGTGCCCCCTTTCTGAACCAACTTCTTTGATTGGTCAATCTGGTCATGTGTCCTTTTATGGAATCAGAGGTGTATTTAACCCCAACTAAAGTATGGGCTCACTGAGGGCAGTTTCTCAAAGTAATGGGTTCTGTCACCAAAAGAGAGGAGTATGGAGTCTAGTCTGGCAAAGAAAACAAATGTCCTCCAGATGATAATTTTTGCCTGCTACTCTTTTGTAGAGATTTCTAGAGAGGTCATGCTTTAAGAGCAGGGAGAGAGGAGGCGGGGAGATAGAGAGACAGAGAGACAGAGACACAGAGACAGAGACAGACAGACAGACAGAGAGAGACAGAGAAGAGAGTGAGCGAGACTAAGGAAAGCTCTTTCTTCACAGACAAAGGTTGCTCTCAGTATTTCTATGCAGACCATCTGACCCTCCGCTACCCTCTGGAAATTTCTGCAACCTCGGGACAGCTAATGTGTCACTTCAAGCTAGTGGCCATAGTGGGTTATCTGATTCGTCTCTCAATTGAGTCCATCCAGTTGGAAGCCGACAGCTGCATCACTGACTCCCTGACTGTTTACGACTCCCTCTTGCCAATCCGGAGTGCCACCCTGTACAGGTAAGATGCAGGCTCCCTAGCTGCCTGGAGAAAAAGGTTTTCCTATTCCCTATTTACAGTTCCTTTACTTCAAAAACCTAAGGGTATCCATTGTGTAAAAGACTGACCCCGACACCTCTGATACTTTAAGTGTCTGTCAGGTTTTCTGTTCGTCGTTTCCTTTAGTACACAAGACTCATAAAGTCCACACAGCAAAGACTTTGGGCAAGAGAGACACTCAGATACTTTGTGTAGTTTGACTTTCACTATGAATACAGTAAAGTCTACTGTATCAATAGAGCATGACAATAAATACCCTATGATGATTAGATCACATTAAATGATTAAAAATTTCTTTAATTACAAAGGTGCTAATAGAGAAAAATGAGGCCAGAAAAAAATAGCAATTACTTTACAATTTCATTCTTCAGCAACTTCCTGTTACATTTTCATATATATTTATTCTATTCATTCATATATATTTATTAAATATACAAATACTTACCTGTGTCTTAATTTTAAAATTTAATAATAAATTTCTATCATGGGTGCTTAATATTCAATAAGCTGATGTTGACAATCAAGCTTTATTTAGGCACTGTGTTAACAGGGTATGTGAATTATCTTACTTTAATAATATTTACACATATCACAGTGCTTTATATGTGTGCATATGCATTTATATTTTGGTGAGGAATGTACATATTAGAAGTCCAAACACAATATATACTGTGCAATGAAAAGTAAGTTCACTCCTGTCTCCCTTCAGTGATAGTTAGCTTCTTCTTGTCCTTCCAGACATATGGAGCTATTATCTCATTTTGATCCTTACTACAGAGCAATGGGGCAACATCAGTACAAGTCTTACCATTTCATGGAAAGAATACTGGAATTTACATAAGTGTAATTGCTTGACTGTCTAGCATCTTTCATCTAGTTGTTCCATGGAGCCAAGCACACATCATCTTTATATCCTGTTTTCTCTCAAGAAGAGCCCAAGGACAGCCATCTGAGAAAATCCCTGGTAGTCATTTCTAGATGAATGCTTCTGCATCTCTTCCAGCTCCATTCTAGCTGCAGAACTTTATGACTACTCACCGATGAAGGTCTAACTAGCAGAGACCAACTCAGAAGAACTGAGTGATGGCTCTGGAAATGTGTGAGATGGTATAGTATGGAGACCCACGGATGAAACAAGCAGTTATTCATGTGTTGTTATCTGGTTGCAGAATCTGTGAACCCACAAGAACCCTAATGTCATTTGTTTCTACAAATAATCTCATGTTGGTGACACTCAAGTCTCCTTATGTACGGAGGCTGTCAGGGATCCGGGCGTATTTTGAAGTCATTCCAGAACAAAGTAAGTCTTCTCCAATTTAAACAAGTCACTTGCAGTAGTTGTGAAGATGCTGTAATCTTTCTATCCTGAGGCTATGTTGTGATATTAGTTGTGTCAGTCAAGGAAGTTGTACTGGACATGAACCCTGACTCAGAAGAGAGGCATCATAGTAAACTCAGTAAAGAACTGTTAGCATAAAGATGTTGATTAGGTTAACTCAAAAGGGCAAAGGAGAATTGAAAGTGTGTGTGGAAGAGCAAAGACAAGATTTGAACTAATGTGACTGAGAGTAATGGAAGAAGAGGTCTGTGGCTGAAGCTTTGGCCTCTTAGTAGATGCCACCACTTACCTGCTTCTGGTGTGTTTCTGAATTCAGAGCCATGCTGTAAAGAAATCAGCCACATCCTACAGGTCTATAGCAAAGATGAGGATTAGAAAACAAATATAGAATTTGAGAAAAAAGTGTTAGCTGTATAAACTGATGACATGACCACCCCATGGTACAGTTAAAGGGAAGTTGTTTATTATTATTATTATTATTATTATTATTATTATTATTAGATAGAGATAGATAGATAGATAGATAGATAGATAGATAGATAGATAGATAGATAACAACCACAGGCATCTGGAAGAGTCCAGAGCAGAGAAAGGAAGTAGTGAATGGAACATGGCCAGCAGACTGGACTTGGCCATGAGAGAAGCAGGACCAGAATAGAGAGATAGAGAGAGAGAGGGAAGGGCAGGGGAGACATAGAGAGAGGGAGACAGACAGAGAGATAGAGATAGATAGATAGAGATAGAGATAGAAAGAGAGAGAGGGAGAGAGAGAGAGAGAGAGAGAGAGAGAGAGAGAGAGAGAGAGAGAGAGAGAATGTGAAAGGGAGACACAGAGGGAAATAGCAAGGTTATAAGGGGGATGAAGAGCTAGGGGAAGGGAAACCAGTGAATTGGGGGCAGTTTAGGGTAGGGTAGGAGGTGAGAAGGGCTAGGATGCTAGCATCCCTTTGAAATGTGTAACAGGTACCTGTGGTAAGAAGGGAGCCTGCAGGCCAGCACCAGCTTTGTATGCACCCCAGGTAACCATTTGCCCCTCAGCCAGTGATAAAGGGACATAACTTCTTTTGATAGAGGGGAGCTGGCTTCAGCAGTTCCTGAGGAATGCTGACTTTTATCTAACCTCACGAAGGCCGCCTCTAGTCCAGGCTGGGTCCATTTCTGGATATCTGGACTGCCTTTTGGAGCTTTGGGAACTGGAGTTTCCTTTGGACCTGACACTAGCTAAATCTCTATGGGGTGTTCTTTCTTTGAAGAGATAAACTATGCCAGTTCATTAATGGAGTAAATATGCGTGTGTAGAGAAAGCATGCAGCCATGTTCTCATCTCATCATGCCGAGTCCTTGTATGTGGATACCTTCTTTCAGAATGTGAACACACGATATTGGTCAAGGAAATCAACAGCTTTGAAGGGAAAATTTCCAGTCCGTATTACCCAAGCTACTATCCTCCGAAGTGCAAGTGCACCTGGAAATTTCAGGTAGCCTAGATCTTCTCAGTACCTTGGGGGAAAATTGTTCTGTTTTAGCAAAATATGTTTAAATCACGTTGTTTTTAAAATTCTAAGAACAATACCACTTAATGTTAGGAGAGATAAACTTTATTGAAATATATTATCTGCAAAATGAAATTTTCCATTGTTTACATCCTCTGCTGTCGGGCTACCTACTGCTCTCAGCTGATTTGATCGTATTTCTCCAATTTACTTTGTTTTTATTTATTTTTTAAAACCTAAAGGTATTGTTGCTGGATCAAATAACTATTTTATTAGAGATAGTGCTATTTCAGAATGGAGACTAATAAAATAATAAATTTGATTAGGTTACTTATATTCAGTATATAAGTAAAGCAAAATGTAAATTTATATGAAATGTATGCATCTCCCTCTGCTGCTTGTCAAGGCATTGCTCACTGTTTAAATCTTGGTCTTGAAGCTACTTTTCTTTTTCCTACTATAATAGCACATGGACATGGAAGGTGTCACTATTGCTCACTTAGTGCATGTGTATAAAATCATTAGTGGATAGCCTCATAATTGGGTTGGATGTAAATGACAAATACATACAGTCTGAATTCATCAATATGCCATTGAATGACAACTGTGGGCTTGGAACTCAAGTACTAAAAGAGATAGACAATCTGAAATTGAAAAAAAAAAAAAAAGTTTGGCTTTCGTGGAATGTTCCTTCCAGTAGGGGGAGACAGGCGATATGCTAACAAGCTACATAGACAATGAGTCCTCCCTATTTGTACATTTCACTTGTACATTTCACATCTGTGGATTCAGTTAATGACTCCATTGAGTGTGCGCCTGTATTGAACATACATGGACCATATTATTGATATTATTTCATAAACAACAGAGTGTAACTGCATTTTACAACATTATGGCATGATACTTGCTATTATGAACAAAATGGATATTTAGAGTATGTGAGAGGATCAGTGCGGGTTCTACAGATACTATGCATTTTATGGACAGGACTTGAGTATCCATAGATTTGGAGATATGGGGGGGGCGATCCATAAACCAACCCTCCCAAGATACTGAGGGGCAACTGTGTGCAGCTTGTCACATGTGACACAGTGCTACAGGGGGAATATGAAGAAGTTGAGGAGGTGCGACAGCTTGGGAGGGAAGCCAGAAGTGTGAAGGGAAGCGGGTCAAGGGGTCGTTACCTAGGAAGTCAGAGAAGCCTCATTACCAAGGGGAACATTCGCAGAGATGCTGAAAGAGGGATCTACCTTACAGATGTCTAGAATAAGAGTGTTGCAGCCAAGGGAACGGCTGGTGAGGACCCTGAGGCAGGAGGGAATTCCACATGTGATCATTTGTACATAGTCATGCAAATTTAATACCTCAAATGATTTTGCAATTTTAACCAAATCCGATGATTGACTCCATGTCCTTATTCTACTGGAGCATTTTCTCTGACTTGATTTTTTGCTTTCTGCAGACTCCCTTAACAACTCTTGGCATAGCCCTGAAATTCTACAACTATTCAATAACTAAGAAGAGTATGAAAGGCTGTGAGCATGGATGGTGGGAAATTAATGAGCACATGTAAGTGAATTTCTGATGTGAGGGATCACATGGAAAGTCCCTTGTCCTCTCGGTGTCTTTGGTTTATGAGGGAAGGAAGAGAAGGATAGAGGAGTTCAGAAACACACACGAGGCCAGTTGGCACCTGTGGTTATAGCAGAATTCCGACCCTCAGTCTCACACCTTCTCTATGCTGCTGGGTTATTCATGAGCATATTCTACATCTCAAAAAGGTATTGTTAAAGTGTTCAAATCTTAGAGTCACTGGGAAAAATAACAAGGAATTGCTCTGGAGGTACAAGAATAAGAGACTATCAGCCAGTTTTACATTGTAGAAGAGGCCTAGATGACCTGGCTATATCCTAACACTGGGAAATGGCTGACCGGAAAGAATCTCAGGCATGTAGGGGCCTGGGATCCCTGAATCCATCACATAGGTCCTACAATCCTGTCTCTTAACTTGTTCCTTAGATATTATTGTTGTTGATTTGTTCCTAAAACTATAAAACTGTATTCAAAACTACAGCTGTGATCTGTCTTGGCAGAATAGCTATATCCTCTCACTTTGAATTTCAGCCAACTGCCAAAGACTTCTGAATAATACATGTGTGCTTTTTCCCCCCCATCAAGCCTTCAAAGTCATAGATAGTGCTTCTGAATGCCAGCCTTGAGAACATAGGCAGTTCCCAAAAGCCTTGGTAGCCTAGAGTGCTTGGCATTCACAGGTACTAAATGATCATCCCCTCAATTCTTATATCAGCTGTTTTCCATAGAGACTTGACAGTTTTCACAGTGGAAAAGCCTCGCCTACATAGAACAGTAAACTAACTTATCTTGCTGCAAAGTAATATTCTATGCTCCATTAACTACAATGCTCACATAGTGGGAATTATTAACCAGAGTGACATTTACTCAAGAGGACACTGGGAACCTTGCTCACGTGAAATGATGATGGGAAGTAGAGAAAAAGTCAAGGTAGGGAATACTGTGGATAATTGTTGCTTCTTTGAAATGTTGCCAAGGACAAGCCCTGCAGTGCATATCAGATTTCAATTAAGATTGAATTAATGTTGTTGTCTTTTGTCTCAACTGTGGGTGGGATTATTTGCATATTTTCAGCCTGAGCTCAGAGATTCTATTCTGCTTTACAGAGGTGTTTTTGGATAAAAGCAGGCCATTCTTGTTACATATTTTTGACAATAAAAATATGAAAACTAGGAGAATTTGATCCATTGTTCTGTTAATTAAAGAATTGTTCTGTTAGTAAAGAAAGCAACAGGTCAACAGTGCTGTGTTTGCTCTGTTTAGCAAAGGAGAAAACTCTTACCACATCACAGTCCCACAAACAAAGTAGCTGTTATTCCTAGCTCTACCAGAGGCATCTCTCCTCAGGGAGCCTGTATGTCCAAAGCATCAGTGATGTCCACTGGCAATGGAACACAGTCTGGGGACCTCAAGCCACATGTCCTCCCCCGCTCTTGTCTTCTCAGGTACTGTGGCTCTTACATGGATCATGAGACCATTTTCCGAGTGGCCAGCCCCTTGGTGCACATCCAGCTCCAGGGCAGTTCCCGACTGTCAGACAGACCTCTTTTGGTAGAATATGGCAGTTACAACATCAGTCAACGTAAGTTTGGAATCAGTTTAGCAAATCTGATGAGCCCTTAATAGGAAAGCAAGGCCAATCCTTTACTTCAGGCCTTGAGAATTCAAGGAACTAAAGCTGCCTCGTTTTTGTTATTTGCTATTATATATTTATCTTATACATTACAAAATAATAAAATATGTATCAAATTATGTATTAGTGATATATTTCAAATTATAGAAAAAATAACCTTTTGGTATTACTGACTTAGAGTTGAAATACAATTTTTCATATGACTTTTAAAATATAGGAAAAACCCTGTATTTTGGCCTTTCTTTCTTTCTTTCTTTCTTTCTTTCTTTCTTTCTTTCTTTCTTTCTTTCTTTCTTCCTTCCTTCCTTCCTTCCTTCCTTCCTTCCTTCCTTTCTTTTTCATTTTTTTTCCTTTGAGACAAATTCTAACTATGTAGCCCACTTAGCCTATATAGACCAGGCTGGTGTTGAACTTACGGCAATCCTCTTGCCATAGCTTCCACAGGATTGGGATTGTAGGTATGGGACACCATACTCATCTTGGTTTTTTTTTTTTTTTTTTTTTTTGCTAGCCATAACTTCTTGTGATTGATCATAGTGCTTATACCAACATACAGCGGGTCTGGGAGTGGCATTTGGAATTCTCCTTGGCTGACAGTGACTGGGGAGAGCTAGTTAGTTGAGATGGCTCAAAGGTCAGCTTTCAGAAAGTTGAAATTTGTATAAGAAACCGCAGAACATAGACAGGAAGTGGTCCCGGGAAAGGCAACGTTTAAGGGAAGTTGTTGAAGCTGCGGAGTGTAGATATTGACTTGGAGCTATTTTAGACCGCTTGAAAGGAAACAAACAAAAGCTACACAGTGGAGATTCCATGAGGGTATGATGCGAAAAAAGCTTCTTTCTACCTTGTTCTACTCTGCCAACTCCAAACATACCTGCTTCTGGATTCAGTGTTGCATTTGATATTCAGAATGTTTGAATTTCCACTGAGGGCACAGGAGAAGCATAGTGTCTTAATTGCTAATGGTTTCACACACTCTAATGATGGTCTAACAGGCCATCCACTCTTCCCACTGCCACTGAGACAGCAGCTTTCCCCTCTGTCCTTTCACATGAGAGGAGAAAGGATTTATTATTTCTGTAATACTCATCCATAAGCTCAGGCTCAATGGTTTGATCTTTGATGAGTAGCCAGGTTAAGTTGGAAGGAGTGATGGGCAGTGAGGGAGGTAGCAGGAGCTCTGGCCTTTCAGACCAGACATTAGTCTTACTATGTTGAACTTCTATAGCATTAATTTGCTTTTATTCTTTGCTTTTTGAAATTATGCATTAAAAATTACCCATAGTCTTGGGTGGATGAAGAAATTGTATCATTGCTTCTATTTTTCTACCAAATCTCTAACCAACCAATACTTCATAATTCTATGCTAAGGTAGTCTGATGACTTTTAGGAACCCAGTCAAGATGTTCTGTTCCTTTTCTCTTTCTTTCTTCTTTTTTTAATTGCCTGTAGCTTGTCCTGCTGGATCTTTCAGATGCTCGTCTGGTTTGTGCGTCCCCCAGGCCCAGCGCTGTGATGGAGTAAATGACTGTTTTGATGAAAGTGATGAACTTTTCTGTGGTAGGTGTAATGCAACTTCATTATAAATAAGTAACTTCTCGGAATCTTTGCTGCTGCTGGCTGATGCCAGTTTCTGTAGTTGCTGTAGGTCACTAGATCTCCCCAAACTCAATGGCTTAATTAACCCAATCATTTATTCTTGATCATGCATCCATGGGTTGAGAGGCTCAGCCTAGCTGAGTAGCTCAGGCTCAAGCACTGGGCCATTCCATGCTGAGTCCTTCCAGGTTGGGATCATGGCTGCTCTTTATGGACTTTCTTTCACTGAGCCAAGAAAATAGTAGTAACAAAAGTAAGGAAAAGTGAACAGAAACAGGTGGCTCCCCATAGGGCCTAGCCTTGAAAGGCTTATATTACATTCCATTGCTCAGAAGAAGTCACACAGCTGAGTCCATAGTCAAGATGGAGGGCAATGTACTTTGCATACTTTGGGGTTGTGTGAGGGTGGTATACATTACTCCAACCACAGGGACTAATGTCTTGTGGCTAATGACCTCATCGACCAGAATCCTATGTGGAAGCACAGATCCTTCACCTTGAGCTCAGAATCTGCAAGAGGTAAGTTCATTGTGGTTGCTTATGGAACACAGACATGGTGAACACACTGGATAGCTCAGCTTAGTGTATTTACTATTTCTGTAATAGTTACTTATTTTTTTATTGAAAATTTTTTTCATGCAATATATTGATTAGGGCTTCCCCTCTCCCAGTTCCTCTCAAATCCTCCCCACCTCTCCACCTGACCAATTCTACCCTCTTTCTCAGTCTTTACAAACAAACAAGCAAAGAAAACAGAATTTAAAAAAACCAATGGGAAGCCCCCTGACAAGAAACACATACACGCAGACAGACACACATACACAAAAACAAAACCCATGAAAATACAAAATTGGAAACCACAATATACAATCAAAAAGCTGGTGATGTTAAAAAAAAAAAGAAAGAAAGAAAGAAAGAAAAATACCAAACAAAGCAATAGGAGAGAAAAAGTCTACAAAAATACCACTGAGTTTGTTTTGTGTTGGCCATCTACTGTTTGGCATGGGACCAACCCATAAACATAGTTAATATACCCAGTGAGGACACCCTGGAGAAAAATAATTTTTCTTTTGCAAGCAGATGTCAATTGGAGATAGCTTCTTGGTTAGCTCGTGTCCACTTCCCCTTCTCAGTGCTGGGATCTGGGCTGCCTTGAACCTATGGAGGCCCTGTGCATGCTGCCACAGTCTGTGAGTTCATACATGCATCAGTCCTGTTGTGTCTGGAAGACACTGCTTCTTTAGAGTTTTCTGGCTCTTACAGTCTTTCTGACTCTTCTTCCACATATTCATTGACATCATGCTGGTAATGACTAAGGGATGAATACAGGATATTCCTAGTCTAGATGGAGAATTTATATCTTAATTTTTCATTGTTATTTGCAATCTATTCCCGAATTTATAATTTCAGGGAATGCTATTAGAAGATAATTTACAGGAGAATATAAAGTTATTGGCAACATTTTTCTCAGTGTTTAAATACTCTTGTAACAGTGATGGTATATAATCTTTCCATGTCTTTGGACAGACATTACATTTATTATACAACTATATAAAATCATGTTCATAAAAATAACCCATCTCTCTATAACTCTGTGTGTGTGTGTGTGTGTGTGTGTGTGTGTGTGTGTGTGTGTGTGTGTGACTGAGATCAAGCCTAGTGCCTTGAATATGCTAGGCAAGTACTCTAACGCTGAACTACACCCCTAACTCCCTTATATACTTTTAAATTGACAAAACAAAATCTTCTTAAGTTATGGCTTATTAGCAGCCTAAATCTATAAAATCTTCTCTCTCTCTCTCTCTCTCTCTCTCTCTCTCTCTCTCTCTCTCTCTCCCTCCCTCCTCCCTCCCTCCCACCCTCCCTTCCTTCCTTCCTTCCTTTCTTTCTTTCTCCTTTTTTTCTTTCTTTTTTCTTTCTTCCTTTCTTCTTCTTTTTTGAGACAGGAATTCCAGGCTGGCCTCAAACTCACAAGAGATCTGCCCAACTCCCTCTCCTGAGTGCTGGGATAAAGGCATGCACCATCACAGCCTGGCTTCTATTTCTTAAGAAAATAGATGCTGGCAATTTCAGTGCTTGAAGGTTTCTTCTTTTTATTACTGTTTTTGCTCTGATGCTCCAGATGAAAGTCATCATTATTACTTTAGAAGGACTACTGTTTTTTGTCAGTATATTTCACTGTATCCATTTAGAAGCTGTCCTCTGGATATCAGCTAGGCACTGTTGGAGACAGCTAACTATTTCAAGCCAGCAGTGGACTTTCCTCACCCCTCAGAGGGGCTAAGACAAGAAACACTCTGATGATCCAGGCAAAGACAGTAAAACTGCTAAATTTCACAATCCAGAAATCACTGAGAAAACATTCCTTCTAACGGGGCTTGCTGGTACACTGTGCCTGTCAAGGCTGTGAAGGTAATTCAAAGAAGAAACAGTGGTGTTTAGGATGTAGGTCCATCAGAATAAAACAACTTTAAAGTGGTTTCACATGTGGACCACTAGTCTGATATCCTTTAAGATCTCACATTCATTAATTCATTCACCAAGGTTTTTGTGAACACCTATTATTTTTAGTCAGGGACCCAAGGTAAAGAGATGAATAGGGCTGGGTGGTGGTGGCACACACCTTTAATCCCAGCACTCGAGAGGCAGAGGCAGGTGAATCTCTGTGAGTTCGATGCTAGCCTGGTCTACAAAGTGAGATCCAGGACAGGCACCAAAACTATACAGAGAAATCCTGTCTTGAAACCACCCTCCCCCCAAAAAAGAAAGAGAGAGAGATGAATAGGACAAAGTCTCCCATTTCAGTCCATTGCACCTTCTTCAAGAGGGTAGTCAAGTTCAACTCAGATGATAGTTGATGAGAATTCTTTTTCTTAAAAAAAAAAAAGATTATTTATGCCAGGCATGGTGGAACACATCTTTAATTGTAGCACTCAGGAGGCAGAGGCAGGTGGATCTCATTGAGTTCAGGGATCAGCCTGGTCTGCATAGTGAGTTCCAGGTTAGCCAGGGATACACAGTGAGATCTTGTCTCAAAAGTAAAACAAAATATGATTCTTTATGATGTAATGAGTTGAAGTTACATAAACCACCCTATTTAAACACACTTACATGATAGCAAAAACAAGAGCTAAGTAACCCTTATACAAGGAAATATACCAAAGTAAGGAGTTATACTGAACACCTGTTTCCTCCCAGGGACATGTCATTTCAAGAAAACAGACTCTGTTGTGTTTGTGATGTTAAGTCACAACTTTAGAGGGGCACTGTTGCTCATCAGAGAGCACAGCTGGTGTCCTGCGTTCATGACTTTTCTGTCTCTCACAACAGTGACTGCTAAACCTGCCTGTAACGCCAGCAGCTTCCGGCAGCGTGACCCTCTGGTCTGTGATGGTTTCTGGGACTGCGAGGATGGCCAGGATGAGCAGAACTGCACTCGGAGTGAGGACACACAGGGCTCCTTTCTTTCTGTAGACCTCAATGAGCCAAACAGCTCTACTGCATTCAGAGAGATCATCTTGCCCCAGTTGCCCCAAACCATTCTCAGTTTTAGCCCTGATATCTCTTGTTCTGGGAATCCTATCCATCCCAGAAAACAATGACGTACTCGCTCACAGTAGGTGGGGTGGAATTGGATGTGCTCCTGGGCAAATATTGGCACGTTTTCATGGTTTTACTTGTTTTTCATGCTAGCTGTAGGTTAGACAATGAAAGTCTGTCATAGAGGAGCGTGCCAGACACTGTGAGGACACCTGCTAATTCCACCACAGAAAGTGAACCCCATAGATTGTGAACAAATGCACTGTAATTCATAGTATCTTTTCGTTATTCCCCCCCCCCCACAACCTAAAAAGGACTGCTTGTGGCATGGTATGACTTTTTTTTTTTCTCTTGGAGAGTAAGACTAGGCAATAGCTAAGAGACCATGACCCAAGGCCATTGATACGGCCAACTTTTTTAACCTTGTGTTCTCCATGGATAAGGAAAGGCAGTTGGCGTGATTCTCAAGTATGCGCTGCTTGCCTGCCTTCCAGTGGATCTGCTTAAGTGAAGGAAAAGGTCCCTGTGGGGGTGGCCCCCCTTTCCTCTGCCAGCCTCTTCAGAGCAGAAGGCAGTGATGCTGTGACTACCACTCCTTTTGCAGGGTTCCACGTCATCCCCTCAAATCTGTTTCTGACTAAAAACAGCAACTACAACAGCAACAATAGCAACAAAAAAACCCAAAATTCTTCCTTCTTTTTTGCTCATTTTCAGGCATCCCATGCACCAACAGGACCTTTAGATGTGGCAATGACATTTGCTTCCGGAAACAAAATGCGCAATGTGATGGGATAGTGGATTGTCCCGACGGAAGTGACGAAGAGGGCTGCAGTGCGTAGACATGGCTTCTTTTGATTAGTGTATCCCCTCTTCCTCTATCCACTGTCCACTTTCATTGCCTCTGAGTGTCCTTCCTCAAACAGAGGTTGCTCAGGATCTAGGAAACAACAATACTTGTTGGTGAACTGTATCTGACATTGTTCCAAAGAGACAAAAGCCTGTGAGGTTTGTTCCGTCTTCCTTCTTTTTTTTTTTTTTTTTTTTGACATTTTTTTTTTTATATTTTATTATTTTTTTTTTAATTTTACAAGAGAGCACCAGATCTCATTACAGATGGTCGTGAGCCACCATGTGGGTACTGGGAATTGAACTCAGGACCTCTGGAAGAGCAGTCAGTGCTCTTCACCGCTGAGCCATCTCTCCAGCCCTCCGTCTTCCTTCTTGATAATAGAGTTAACACACAGGATGTTTTCTAGTAATCTCAGTCAAGGAAGAAATCACTTGTGTAAAAAGCAGTAGAGCCGGGTGGATGACTTTTAGTTATGACTCTCTGTAAGAACAACACCAAGATTCTTTATGCCATATGTTCTCCTTAGTCATGTGACATGTCACTAATCACGAGGCAACAGTTTCATGCTACATCCTTATCAATGCCGTTTACACCAGAAAGCAATGGCTCTGATAACTAAGTTTTTAGCTGATGTCCACGTCTTGAACTTACAAATTCTTTTTCAAATGCCTTCTCTCTAGTTAGAACAACATCAAAGACATCCTCGGTTCTTTTGTGTTTGGAACTTATGTGTTTCTTTGTCACATAGTACTAACTCCATGAGCTGCTGTTTATGTCAGCTGTGACTACAGGGACTTCCCCCCCTCTCCACATGCATCCGTGTGCAGACTCCAAGTCAGGGCATGCTCTCAGAAGCGAAGGAGTGGTGCTGTGTTGGCGCTGCTTCTGGACAGACCTATAGATTTCCTCTCTGCTAGATAAGCAGCAGGAGATTTCCAACCGATGGCTTGATGAGTCAGTTCCCAACCCAGCCATAAATGTGATCGAATTTCCGGTTATCTCTCTGTGTTCTTGTTTCTGTCTGCCTTTCAGTCATATGACCCTTCCTCTCCTAAAGGCTGTAGCAGGAGTTCTTCCTCCCTCCACCGCATCGTTGGGGGTTCTGACTCCCAAGAGGGGACCTGGCCATGGCAGGTCAGCCTCCACTTTGTTGGATCAGCCTACTGTGGTGCCTCAGTCATCTCCAGGGAGTGGCTTCTCTCTGCAGCCCATTGTTTCCATGGAAACAGGTAGACCACCCCAATCTTCACCCTCAAAACTATACATCGGACCTCTGGTTTGGGGAAAAAGCTTCCTGTTGGAAATGATAGATTTAGTTGGGCTCATTTATGTCTCTGGGTGGGGGTAACCAGCTGTATACCATTTTTTGTTGTTAGATGTCATTGACATAAAGAAAAAGAACACAAGGAAAACGTCAAGGCTAGACATACTTTCATTAGGCTGAGGAAGTGGAAACTGGCTTTCAAACCATAGGGGCAAACCCAAGTGTAGAGTGGAGTGTAGAGAAGGGCAGTATTGAGGATGGTTAGAGAGCAAGGATCCCTTTTGGATGATGTAGGAATAGCAGAAACTAGAACTGTCACCAGAAGGGCTTTGTTTGCCTTTGCCAGTGGGGCTATTATGGGACAGATTCTTTTTTAACCAAGGATAAAAGCAAAACTTAAAAAAAAAAATAGCCTCACTTAAAGCTTATACCTAGGAGCTGGAGATATGGCTCAGCAATTAAGAACACTGGTGTTCTTCCAGAGGACCAGGGTTCATTTCCCCGCACCTGCATGGCTTACAGCTATCTGTAACTCCAGTTCCAGGGTATCTGGCACCCTCACACAGACATCCATGCAGGCAAGACACCAGTGCACAGAAAAATAAGTAAATCTAAAAACAAAACAAACAAACAAAAAACCAAAAAAGACAAACAAAAACAAACAAACAAACAAACAAACCCCTTCAACCTATTTAGTATCTACTGGATCTTAAGTAAAACAAAACACCAATTATTCCAAAATTTTAAATAGAGTATTACAGTGAAGTTACAGAATTAGAGTCATTGTTTTTCCTGGAATTTTCAGGATTCATGCTTATTACTAAAGTAGCTTCATCAACAAGTAAAATAATTGCATCAACTGTTACTTTAGCCTTAGATTCTTTGAGTCTCTGGTGCACTTATGAGACGTCTCCTCAGCAGATTAATGTACGCATTCTGTGGACCATGTCCTTAGCTTTCTTCCAAAGCATCCATGTTCTCTGCACCCCTATTCTCCCTGGTTGCCACATTGACTCTGTGGGACCTTATGAGGGAGCTCCAGGCCCTTCTATGGTGAACTGGCTACAGCCTGAGCTACTACTATACTGGCCTGTAAAGATTCTGATAGCTGGCAGGAAAGTATTTCATTAATACTCTGAGGCTTAAAGCACTTCAATGTCTCATCTGTTGACAGCCATTTCATTTGAATGTGGTAACAGGGCCCCCAAACAATACCTTATTGTCGTTGTGTGTCTATGATATTAGCACAAATAAAAAGAGTAACAAATTAATTGTAGCCTTTCACATTTTTGATCTGTGTGTGGTTCATGAGACATCAGAGGGCAAGAAACTTTTGAGGTATTTCCTCAAAATATCGTTGAGAGAATTTTCTGGAATACAGCTATTACTACTCCTTCAACAGCTTACTTCGTTGCTGGGTCTAGCAAGGAGACAGGGGAGGCTGTGGTTCTTTCTATGTCCCTGAACACAGTCAGGGGTTAAGACAGGACCTGGCAGTAAGGCCCTCCTCTTGGCATCCTCATGGCTCTGTCATTACTTGTTTCCAAACAATTTGCTAACTCTGTGCTTTATTCCTGTTCCACCAGGCTCTCTGACCCCACTCCATGGACGGCTCATCTTGGCATGTACGTACAGGGGAATGCCAAGTTCATCTCTCCAGTGAGAAGGATTGTGGTCCACGAATACTATAACAGTCAAACCTTTGACTACGATATTGCTTTGCTGCAGCTCAGCACAGCCTGGCCTGAGACCCTGAAACAGCTCATCCAGCCAATATGTATTCCCCCAGCTGGCCAGAAAGTGCGGAGTGGGGAAAAATGCTGGGTGACTGGCTGGGGGCGAAGGCATGAAGCAGGTGGGTATGAGTGAATGGTCATGCCCTGGCCCTGCAATGGAAAGATTTCTGTGCTGAAATGGTGCTTTAGCATTCCCAGGGATGATCAGACTTGGCAAAGGGAAAGGCCAAGTGAAGCGGGTATTATTATCTGTGTTTTGTGATCTTTTTTACCTGCCCTGAAACAAGCAGGACTCAATTTGATACAGGGAGAGAGGAATTGTATGAGCAAGGCAGGACTGTTCACTATGGGCCCTTTTCAAACTCTGGGGTGGTACTAGAGACCCCACTAGAGGAGGGCAATTCCTTGTTATTTGTAGGCTTTCTTTTCATCTAAAGAAGTGGTTCATTTTGTAAAGGAGAGAGCACACACACATACCCTACTGTGCCAACTCAGACAACTGTCTGGAAGGTTATGTAAGGGTGTCTCACACCACGACTGTTGACCAAGGGATGGGAGTGAGAAAGAAATCCAGCCAGGACCTAACTCCTCAGACCGAAAATTCTAACCCAGTCATTACAACATCCTAGAATCAGTCCACCCAATGGGGATTACTTTTTGTAATTCCTTTACATACCCAGAAAAGGAATCTTTGGTGTGTAAAGGTCAGACTGTATGCTTGGGAAGCTTCTCTACTCAGTTTTCCCAGGTGTCCCCTGGCTCATGTCTTGTTGCTGAATTTAAACACACAGTGAGGAAGAGTTTCCCCAAGAGTTAGCGTCCAGATGGCTATTGCTCCTGGAATCTCAGATACAAGGGGAAAGGGCAAATACAGTACATGTAATTTTTCAGTTTACCCCACAGCTTTGGTGTCATACTATAAAGATCCACTGTGGTGGTTTCTCAGATTCTCACCACGCTTATGAACTTATAGAAGTAATGGTACTCACTACCAAATGGAGTTTTCCAAAGGCTAATAATCCCAAGGAGGAACAGCAGCTGTTCAAACACTTCTAACTCTGCTTATATCTTATTATGCATAGTGATTTTATTATTTTGTCTTGGTTTTCTTTTCTATTGCTGTGAGAAACACTATGATGAAAAGCAACTTGAGGAGAAAAGGGTTTATTTCCCTGCACTGTTTACAGTTCATCATAAAGGGAAGTCAGAGCAAGAAGTCAAGGCAGGAACCTGGAGGCAGAAACTGAAACAGAGACATCGGAGGGCTGAGACTTACTGGCTTGCTGCTCAGGTTTATGTCCAGCTACCTTTCTTATACCTCCCAGGACCACCTGCCCAGAGATGATACTGCCCATAGTATCTGAGCCCTCTCCTATCATTAAATAAGAAAATGGCCCACATGCTTGCCTGTGCGTCAATCTGATGGGGACATTTTCTCAATTGAGATTCTCTCTTTTCAGATGACTCCAGCTTCTACCAAGTTTATAAAAATCTAAGCAACACTTTCATCATCTGTCACTAGAGGAAGAGATTACCCAACTCACTCGAGATGTTTTCTTGCTAAGCATGAGTGTATATGTATGTTTTTTGATTCATTGTAGCCAGGCAAGTTAGAAAGGAGGAAGCTGTAGAAAAATAAGTCAGTTTTAATGGCTCCTTGGAGATTCCCGTAAATCAGTTATGTATCTCCTTTTGAGGATCCTTCCTGAACTGTAAACACTGGTGCTAACAGTTACAGGTCCACAGGTCCACAATGGCTCTGTGGATAAGGTGCTGAAGCCAAACCTAGGGCTGTGTCCTGCTGTTCCTTCCTGGTTGTGTACCATTGGGCAAGGCCTTAATCTTGCAAGGCTTCATTTCTTTGGAAGCAAAATGGGGCTAATAGAATTCACCTCAATAGAATTGCTCCGAGGCTGAAAGGAGATCATCTGAGCTGATTGCTCAAGTGAAACCTGGAAGAAGTGTAATCCTTACCGTCACCATGATATCTATCCCCAATGTATCTTGCAGATAAGAAAGGCTCCCCTGTTTTGCAGCAAGCAGAGGTAGAGCTCATCGATCAAACCGTCTGTGTTTCCACCTATGGGATCATCACTTCCCGGATGCTCTGTGCAGGGGTTATGTCTGGCAAGAGCGATGCCTGCAAAGTAAGTCTTCCTCCTTCCCCTTACCTACATGCCATGCTTCCCATAAATGCATTCACATTTCAGCTACACAATACTGGCACTATCTAGGGCAAGCCTTGTTCGTCCTTCCTTCATCTGAGTTGCCCAGATACTAATTATGATTCCATTGCCTAAGACCAGGGAAGCATGGAGAAAGAATGGGTTTAAAAAATTACCATCTACTTATGAGTGAGTACATACCATGTTTGTCTTTCTGAGTCTGGGTTACCTCACTCAGGATGACTTTTTTCTAGTTCCACCCATTTGCCTTCAGATTTCCTGGTGTCCTTGTTTTTAACAGCTGAGTAATACTCCATTTTCTTTATCCATTCCTCTGCTGAGGGGCACCCAGGTTGTTTCTAGGTTATGGCTATTATAAATAAAGCTGCTGTGAACATAGTTGAGCAAGTGTCCTTGTGGCATGATTGAGCATCCTTTGCATATGTGCCCAATAGTGGTATAGCTGGGTCTTGTGGTAGATTGATTCTCAGTTTTTTGAGAAACCTCCACTCTGACTTCCAAAGTGGTTGTACAAGTTATGCACTCTCACCAGAAATGGAGGAGTGTTCCCCTTGCTCCACATCCTCTCCAGCATGAGCTGTAGCTTGGATCTCTTGTGGGACTCCAAACAGAAGGAACCGGTGCTGTCTCCAACTCTTTAACTGGCTTTTGGGACCCTACTCCTTATACTGGGTTGACTTGTCCAGCCTGAATACATGGGGAAGACTTAATATGCCATGTTTTATTGATACTCATGGGACACCTGCCCTTTCCTAAACATAAACAGAAGAGGAGTGGATGAGGTGGGGGGACAGAAGGGGGTTGGGAGGGACTGGGAGGAGGGAAGGAAGGACAAACTATGGCCAAGATGTAAAATAAATGAATAAATAAATAAATTTATTAAAAAATAAGGAATAGACAGAAGAAATTTCCACCAACACATAGCACACACAGAGTACCCCAGTGTTGCTACTTGTTCCCTTAGCAGCTGAACTACAGGGTTCATTTACCTGTTACTCTGATGCATAGTCTGGGGAAGGGAAGAGGAAGGAGGCCAGGACAGAACACACTCATGTAGGCTCCACAATTGTCCCGGGAGCTAATGTTCTGGGGTTCACTACTCTGAGCCTTTAATTCCAATCTGTGCAGATCCCCTCTCTGATCTACAAGGAGCAAATAGATGATTCAGAACATAAGGAGCAATGGGGGCCTTTTCCACATTTTGCCAACCTTAGTTACAATGCTAGCACCTCATCTTCTTATACTGATGACTTCCATCCTCTGAGATCTTATTTGGTAGCAAGTACTAGGCAAGGTGTAGCTAGAGTTTTCCTGCCTGGCCCACAGTCAGGACAAATCTCTGTCACCTGCCAGTCCCACAGCTGCTCAGACCCAACCAAGTAAACACAGAGACTTACATTGTTTAAAATGTTTGGCCTAATGGCTCAGGCTTCTAGCTATCTAGTTCTTACAACTTAAATTAATCCATTTCTATAAATCTATACCTTGCCATGTGGCTCGTGACTTACCGGCATCTTCACATGCTGCTTGTCATGGTGGTGGCTGGCAGTGTCTCCTTCTGCCTTCCTGTTCTTTCTTTTCTCCTCTCTGTTAGTCCCGCCTATACTTCCCGCCTAGCCACTGGCCAATCAGTGTTTTATTTATTGACCAATCAGAGTAATTTGACATACAGACCATCCCATAGCAGCAAGGTCCCATATATGAATTTATTCACATCACCATATCATCTTTATTCTATAGCAAAGGGTAAATAGAGGCCCCCTGTTCCCCCAGCCACACAGCCAGTAGGTGTGAGTGTCTGGGTGGGCTGAGAACCCTTTCATTTCTTAATGCTAATGTTAGTGTGCTTTAGGTGCTTGTCGTGATTGGTCATCTACATAGCTGTGGTCTACACAAGCACAAAGGTTTGGGCATTACATTAGACTTATAGAGCCAGCAACAATAATAAAGACCCGGCTTCCCTACTAGTCAGAATCTACCTAACGAGTTGTGAAATTACTGAACTGAGTGAGATACAGGGGGACATCTGCAGCATGTTCTTCGCTTCACCTCTAAAACAGAAACACAAAAAGCCAGATATTACACTTAAAGACCCAGGCTGTAGGGATTGTTTAAACCTTAAATTATTACAGCTTCTGCTGTGTGGAGCTGAGCTGTCGGAGGCATTCTCAGATGAAAGCAGATGGCAGCCAGCAGCTCTTCGGGTCGCTTCAGTGGACCTGGCTGACTAAATCTTTTCTCCTTTCACCTTGGGTCAGTGAGCCAACTGCTGAAGCTGAATGGTCCACAAATGGAAGTTAGTCTTCCAAGACAACTGTGATGTCTTTATGATGATAAAGTGAACCCAGGCGATGCTCGGCATATAGCCAACACCAATTAGACATCAGCCCCTACTTTTGTTACTACTTTTGTGCTGCAATGACTACTAGTAGTTAATTCTTGGGGAATTTGTGAGAATTGCTTTCTCTTGCACAAGCAAAACCGTGTCAGAATGAACACAACCTATTAGACACAAAAATGATGGAGATATATGTCTTCACGTTTACATTATCTTTTTGTGTAGGGAGATTCAGGTGGACCTTTGTCTTGTCGAAGAAAGAGTGATGGAAAATGGATTCTGACTGGCATTGTTAGCTGGGGACATGGATGTGGAAGACCAAATTTTCCTGGTGTTTACACAAGGGTGTCAAATTTTGTTCCCTGGATTCATAAGTATGTCCCTTCTCTTTTGTAACTGTACCTGTTGGATTTTTAACTGTGACTTACATGATAGATTCTTGAAAAAAGAGTGTAATTATGATCAATAAAATTAATCTTTTTTTTTCAACTGGAAATGTCAGATTGAGCACATCTGATATTCATTGCAAAGTAGACAAATTAATATACATTCCATAAAAGTTCCCCAAGGATATAATAATATTCACTCCAAGGTATCAAAATGCTATTGACTCATGGATGGAAGAAAACAAATGCAATCTCACAAACCAAGCCTCTAAAATAAAATGAGAACTCAGAAAGATAGATATTTTTCCTGTGTGTTCCAACGCAAGCAGAGATGCTTACAAGGATTGAGACAAACACAGCACACAGTTATCATTTTCACAAAACTCCATGCACAAAACAACGGCACCTCGCAAACAGACATAAAGCAGAATTTGGTAACTGGCCGAGGAGGGAGGGACAGTGTTGCTATTCAATCCAATCTGTTCTACCTACGCCATGTTGGACCATGGCTGCACGGGGGCCATGCTGTATACAGAGAAACAGATCCAGCTCGACACAAAACTGAGAGTGGACCCACTCCCACACAAAGCTAAGGGTTTGCAATCTTCAGTGAAGCGATAGAAAGCAGTATGGTAAGAGTTGGCCTGAAGCACACCTGTGGGATCTTCATCTTGATAAAGGTGGCCAACAGTGAAGGGCCAGAGGCATTTTTGGTGAGTGTTCTGAGAGTTAAACTTTTCAGGTATGTTATCTCCTGGCCTTTCGTTCTTTTGGTAAAATTTAAATTGTCAAGATTTTCTTTTATTTTCAAAGCCTTGTAGTGCTTTGAATAGCTGTAAGTCTACAGTGCTGGCTCAACATATTCCAGTTCTTGATTTATCTTAATTTAGAGAGTTTCTCACTATACCTTAGAATAACATTTTCACTGTCAGAGCCCAGAGTTTAACCATGGTACCAAACATGGGAGAAAAAAGAATATTATTTATTTTCCCTGAAACAAAGTCAAAGGAGAAATAACAATATTATTGTTAAATGGGGCTCAGAATACTGCGTAGAACTGCAGAGAAATTTGAAAAGTGAAAGGAGAGAAAACAGAAAGTGTTATTTTCCAAATTAGTAAAAATGACTGAAAAATTCTGACTACCCCGAGATAATGAATATTCCCAGTTCATGGAACATATTTTGATTTTCTAAAAGACTTTCCTTGGGAATAAGGACAAATATCACAATCACAACATCTCTCTGGTGGCTGCGGATGTAACCCAGGGATAGACCATTTACCTGGGATAGACCCCAGTACTGTGAAGAAAAGATACATTTCTAAATATGTTTCCAAGATGTCTGGAGTCCCCACATTGGTCTTAATAACGTGTGTGTGTCGGGGGAAGTGCAGTGGTTCTGGGCAGAAGGTTGAGAGGCAAGGGACCAACACCCAACTCACACTTTGGTTTGCAAACATAATTCCAGGCTCACTAAGCCAGTTTTAAGTCATGCACAGGGTGTGGAGGGCACTGTGTGTTTGCGTGTGCATACCGACACAAGCGCTGTGCTTTTTCCTCAGGTGGGGTGTTTATGGTCCCTCCTCTCAAAGATAAAACAGTAACGAGCAAATCAGTAACGTTTTATGAGTTCTTGCTTCTGCCGGCCACTTTCTTCTGTTCTGAGTAACACTCTGTGCGTGGGGACCTAACGCGTGCGTTGCTGACTTCCCAAATAGGCTGTCCTAACTGCTATCAGCGATACTGCCACTGCCCTTATGCCTGAATCAGCTTGGAAGGGGAATTATGCGGCTGGGTATCATTCATCTTCATGTGCTCATAACCCAGCAGGCTGCCTGACACACGGAAGATTATTCATAGCTGTTTGTTGATTCGGTAGATGAACACCCTCGCTAGACAGTGAGGACTGGAGTAAGCTTCAGCGTCCAGAGAGAAGGCAAAGTGGGACTGGTCCAGGGAGAAGGCAAACTGGGACTGCATCCCGCCACCCACCCACCCCCAGCCCCCGCCCCAAGCCTATTCCTTGCCACAGTCCAGCTTGCAAACCGGCCATGTGAGCCGGTCTGGGTCTCCATCCACAGGGAAACGCATGGCAGGTAGCACCCTGAACAAACCAGAAAAACAGCCCTCCTCTACTCTGGAGCCCAAGGCAGGGTCCCACCCGCATCTACCTTTGCGGAGCAAGGTCAGCTATCAAAGGCCAGAGAGCTTCCACTCGCTGGCTTCGCCCCTCCCCTTCAGGCCAGCCGCTACAGGTAGATCTGGCGCCGCCCGAGGACTGCCTGCCGCGCCAGGTGGGTGGAGTGGAAGCTGAGGACTCTCCCTGTCCTGGACTCTGCACCCTTAGGTGCCTGGGTCTTGCCTCTCGCCGGAACGTCTGTTCTCTGCGCTGCCATGGAAGCGGCCAGAACCCCATCGCCCCGGGAACAGCTGGAGCTCTCGATCCTGGAAGGGCAGCAGGAAGAGCTGACGCCTCTCAACAGCCTCCAGATCCAGCCTTCCTCCGCAGAGCGCTCTAGCCCAGCCCAGGTAAGGACTTGGAGCTCTGGCGTGTGACAGCAGGAAAGGCGCCCCACACTGTTTAAGGGCGCTAGGGTTTCCTTTCAGCGTCCGAGACGCGCGCAAAGAGGGTGCCAGGCGAAAGAAGGCAAGAATGCCTTTGGCTGGACCCCTCCACTACTGAGACCTCTCCTAGAGACACTTCAGGAGCCCTGGAGAGGGGTGTGGCTGCCCCTTTCAATGGAGGCAGACACCTAGGAGGTAGAGGTGGTGTTTGGAAGTTATATACATTTTAATTTGGTTTTTCTTTCTTTTTCTTTCTCAAGTAAGAAGAGAACGATGGGTTGAATCATATTCGCTTTCTCTCCCTCTTCCCCCTCAGCATCCCACCACCACCACTACTGGGAGTATACAGTCCACTACCCCCTATCTCTACCCGGTTCTATGTCCTCTGCCCTTCCCCATCTTCAAACACACTCTGTTTCTCCTACTTTGGTCGTTGCTTCCTCCGGAAGAGAGATAGGCAAAGAACACAAGGAGGAAAGAACTGTGGCCAGACATAGGGTTGGCCCCGTGAACTTACCGGCTCAGAGAAGAGGAGAAATAACATCAAAGGTCTACCTAAGAACTAGCCTTGCTGTCTTTTCATCTCTGAGGAAGTCCTTGGGCTTGTGTAGGTTAAAACTCTTTTCTGATTCAGCCATGGCAGTGGCTGAACTTTATCCACAGATCAAATACTTGTAAAACATCAGAGAGCTTGAATTCGGAGCCGCCTGTCTTCTGATTAACCCCTGAGGTTAGCTTGAGTTTTACTGGGCACACTCAACTCTCTGGACGCCTCGTTTTATCGTGGTGTTTCTCACCCCACTCTACTTCTATCCCTCTTGTGCCCAAGTGATGATTTTAGTAGAAAATCCAAAGCTTAATCCAAAGCTTGAAAACATTACTCTTGGTTGGCAGCAACTCCTGGAAACGGTGTGGCGATACCTTATTTCATAAGTACCTTGGAGAAGAAGTTGGCACCTTAGGTTTGTATGAAATTGGACCACAGATGAATTAAATTTGGAAAATATGGCTGAAGGCTAGTGCAGGTAGTCATAACTAGGAACTTTCTGTATGATCCTCCAAGGCAGGGGCTGAGCATGGGAATTAGAAATAATTGCTTCAAGTCAGTTAGGCCCACCACATCCCCAAAGATTCAGGTATTCTCTAGGGAAAAAAAAAGGTGTGAGCTCGGACAAGGCTGTGAAATGATGTAATATCATATGCTCCATTTAGGCTTCTGGAAGCCCCGGACCGCCTGTGGACAACAATTGAGAAAAATGCCAAATCCATGCTGAGTATCAGAATTCTATAACTGCTTAGCACCTGCCTTGTGGAGATTATGCTTTCATGTCCTAGTGACTTCCTTGTTAGTCAGATGTACACAGATATGCCAGACTTCCTGGTAATATAGCCGTGTACGTCACTAAATAGTAAAGTTTCAGTGACTGGTGGAATGGAGTGAGGGTGAAGGGATCCATGAGAACCCGAAGGGCCTTCTAGAAATACTTGAATGGTGACATTTTTATTAGGAGAGAATGGACAAAAAAAACCTCAAAACCTTCGCCTAGTGTGTTAATCATCCTGATTCTATAGAACAGGTGGAAATGCACTTCAACATGAAAGGTCAGGCATTGGGGTTCAGTAAGGACTAGCTTGCACAAGCGCAGGTTTTAGATGCTTAAGGTTTTTGTGTCAAGGTCTTCAGTTGTGTGATACTAGTTCTGACTTTGATGCTTGCTTAAGTCTATATACTTTCCATGCTCTACGTTTTGTGCCTGTCTTATGTGAAATATCGTGACACATAAATGTAGTTAATTATTATCAGCTTAGAAGGAGCTGTGCTAGTTAGCATAAACCATCAACTTGAGACAGCCTAGAATCACCTGACAAGAGAGTCTTGATTGAGTAATAGTATCGGGTTGGTATATGATATGTTTGTGAGGGATTGTCTAGATTATCAATGGGTATAGGAGGGTTCAGGCCACTGTGGGGGATACCATTCCTAGGGAGGTAGCCCTGGGCCGTAAGAAGACTGGTTAATCATGAGCCAGTGTGGGAGCCAGCCAACAGCATTCTTCCATGGATTCTGCTTCAAGTTCTTGCTTGAGCTCCTGTCCTGGCTTCCCTCAGTGATGGCCTGTGGCCTGGAAAGGTAAACCAAACAGGCCCTTTCTGTCTTCTCCTAAGTTGTTTTTGCTCAGAGTGTTTTTTTTTATTTATTTATTTATTTTCAGCAACAGAAATGAAACCAGAGCAGGGAGGGTGCTAGTTTTCTGGTTTCACAGATGAAAGAGCTGAGTGAAGAAACTTAGGCTCAGAGATGCAACCAAACTGCTCAGGTTCACTCAGTGGAGCCCCCTAACGTTTGGACTCAGAGCTCCAAGGTCTCAGATCTATGCTGTTAATCAATTTGAAGAAAATATTACATTTATTTCCTCTGTGTGTATGTGTGTGTACATGTGCCATGGTGCACGTATGGAAATCAGAGGATGACTTTCTGGAGTCAATTTTTTTCCTTCTAACATGTGTAGACAGATGTTTTCCTGTCCTGACCACCTGTTCCCAAATACCTCGTAGCTGCTTCCCAAATTACCACACAGAGGCTTGATATTATCTGTAAATGATTGGCTGGTAGCTCAGGCTTGGTACTAGCTAACTCTTACACTTAAATTAACCCATGTTTTTTTTATTTATGCTTTGCCATATGGCTCATGACTTGTTACCTCATTTTCTTTACATCCTGCTTCTTCTGTGGCTGGATGGCATCTCCTCCGACTCTGCCCTTCCTCATCCCATCATTCCCAGTTTGACTTTCCTGTCTAACTTTATCCTATTCAGCTATTGGCCAGTCAGCTTGTTTATTAAACCAATCACGGTGACAAATCTTCACAGTTACAAAAGGATTTTCCACAGCAACCATGTGTGACCCAGGGATCAAATTCAGGGTGTCAGGCTTGGCTACAAGGACCTTTACCTGCTCTACCATCTTGCTGGCCTCTGCTAATTAATATTATCATGCATAGATAAATACATATGACATGATTTATACCATTTCACTTATAGTTGCCTCAACTACAAATTATGTATTACTAATAAATATATGCAGTTGGGTAATATATTTATTTTTAAATGACACATGAGGACCAGAGTGGCAGATCTAGCTGCTGAGGAAATTGCAGGTGGATGGGTGAATGGATGATGGGCAGGGAATAGTACTGAGATCATAGCATCCCATTAGTGTAGATGTCTTCCTGTTTGGAAAAGTTGAGCTAGAAGAGTATGTGAGGAATTTTTCTCCTTTTCTTAATCTGGATTTGGAATGTAGGGGAAAAGGAATATAAGCCATGGGACTCCATTTTGTCTACTGTTATCACAGGTTAATACCCTTGGGCAAAAAATTACAAAAAAATTGTAGGTGATAAGGTGAGACTGGAGGCCCTGACTCAGCAGCCAAGAGACATCTTAAGTAATGACATCATCATTGTATTAACAATAAATGAGTAAATTGAGTGTTCTATGGTAACCAAGGCTTATTTGAGCTAACAAATTAGCCCTATTGCTGTGCGTCATTCAGTCTTGAACAGAAATCAACTGACTCTTTTGTGTTTTGGGTGAAAGGTGTGTTTTGATCAAATGCCAACGTGTCCCAATCCTGTATTAATGTCACATATTTGGTGGTTTACCTGGGGAGGTGGTGGATCTCTTGTAGAGTGTTCAGAGAAAAACCTTGAAAATTCCACAGCTGTCTAATGCAATCATTGAATGCAAGGTGGAGCTTGCAAGCACCTTGTGAAAGAACCTGCCTGGGGCCTTTCAACAGATCACTGGTACACACCAAATTAGGTCCAACTAACCTTAGCAGCAATAAAACCCTGAGTTGTTGGACCTGAGCAATTACTCAAGGCTCATGTGTTGAAGGTTTGGTTTCCAAATGCCTCAATGTACAACAATGGGGCTTTCGAAGGTAATTGAATCCTGAGGGCTTTGACTCCACTTATGTTGCTAGATTCATAATTTGATGACGGGATTGGAAAATACTGGATTCTTTAGGAGGTAGAGCCTACTTGGAGAAAGTATTCTCTGGGGTATGTCCTGGAAAGCTCTGATTGGTGCCCCACTCCTTCGACATTTTCTCTTTGCTTTCTGATTATGAGGTGAATGGTCTCATACTCCCACTGCTGTGGTGTTCTGCCATGGAGCTAGCTGACCATGGACCCAAACCATGAAAACCACCTATTAAACCATAGTCCAAATAAATCTTTGAGTTGGTTTTCTCAGGTATTTTGTTATAGCAAGGGAAAGCTAACACACACACATGCTTTACAGTAGGCTCTAGCTTTTCACTCTCTAATTTCAATTTCATGACTCTTTATGACACTACATTCCAATCCTTAGATTATTCTGTTGGCCAATTCTGTTATGAATCAGCAAATGCTGGTTCCTGGTTTTTTATACCTTCAAAAACCCTTCCTTCCATGTACAATGACAAAGATCAGGTTCTCACTTATACACTGAAGTTTAAAATGTTGATCTTGCAAAAGCAGAGAGCAGAAGCATTGTTATCACAGCCAGGGAAGGGAATAGGGAATGGAGGGATGGGCAGCAGGTGGTCAATAGGCACAGAGGTACAGTCAGACAGGGGAATGTCTCACAATGCTCTGTAGCACAGTAGAGAAATGACAGTTGACAATGACCTGTACATTTAAAAACAACTAGAAATGATAAACATTGGAAATGATGGGTCTACCCTTATACCTGACACATGGGTTTGGACATATCTCAGTGAACTCCATAAATATACACAGTTTTCACACGAGTTAGAAATAAATACAAGCCAGGCAGTGGTAATTCACACCTTTAATCCCAGCACCTTGGGAGGCAGAGGTAAGTGGAGTTCTGTGAGTTTGAGGCCAGTCTGGTCTGCAAACTGAGTTACAGGACAGCCAGGGCTATCACACAGAGAAACCTTGTCTCAAAATAAAATAAAATAAAAAATAAAAAGGAAGAAAATGAAATAAAAGAAATACAAGTTTTTAAAACTCTAAGAATAAAAAAAATCCTGCCTCCTGTTTCCACTTCAAAACTCCCAAAGGGCCTTTGGCTAACTTCATCTTGAGGTTCCATTCTGCCCTGTTCTAAGTTTGTTTTTGTTTTGTTTTGTTGGTTTTTCGAGACAGGGTTTCTCTGTGTAGCTTTGCATCTTTCCTGGGACTCACTTGGTAGTCCAGGCTGGCCTTGAACTCACAGAGATCCGCCTGGCTCTGCCTCCCGAGTGCTGGGATTAAAGGCGTGCGCCAACACCGCCTGGCTCCTGTTCTAAGTTTGATTCAGTGTACTGTGTCCCCTTGAGGTTAAGGAGTTGATGGCCTTAATTCTGCATCAGTCTCTAGTAGGACTTTGAGACTATTTGTTGAAATCCAATGACTACCTCACAACTTCCCTTTGTTTTCTAGACGGACAAGGAAAGTCCCTGGAGTCCCTGTAACAAGATCGTGGTTGGAAGATGTAAACTGTGGATGGTCATTGTCACCATTTTCGTGTGTTTCGCTATAGTGATCATTATAAGTTTATGCCTTGTAGGAGGTAAGGATTCCATTAACTATGTTGACACATTTGAAGACCTGATTGAATGCTTGTGGCTTACACTGAAATGGAACATGTATGCACTGCTATTTTACTATTTGTAACATTAATTGAAATATGGCTTGAGCAGCTGGTCATGATGATTTACAGCTGTAATCCTAGTCCTTGAGAGGCTGAGAAGGCATTTCTAGTTAAAGACCATCTTGGGCTATATTGTGAGCTTGAGGCCAACCAGGGAGTACAAAGTGAGATCTTTTCTCAAACAAACAAACAAACAAACAAACAAACATCAAATAGAACAAAACTGGCTTGGAATATGTTGTGTGAGTGTGAGATATACACAAATCTCTCTCTCTCTCTCTCTCTCTCTCTCTCTCTCTCCTCTCTCTGTTGCTTATTTTAAAATGGAAGAAGTATGAAGACTATTATTTTTCTTTAAAATTTTCTCATTGGTTTCCAAAGAAGTTCCTTAAATTAAAAAATGATACAATATTTATTACTTTAAAATTCTGTATCTAGGTGTGTGTGTGTGTGTGTGTGTGTGTGTGTGTGTGTGTGTGTGTGTATATGTGTGTGATGTCCATATGTGCACATGAGTGCAGGGGCTGCTGCAGTAGTCCAGACGAGGGCACTGGAGCTTTTGGAACTGTAGAGACAAGCAGTGAGTTGCCCTGTGTGGGTGCTGAGAACTTAACATGTGTCCTCAAAAGAACTGGAAGCACTCTATCTCTCGGCCATCTTTCTGCTGCTTCAAATTTGAACTTGAACACTAATCTACATTTGATTACATTTTAGAACCTGCCTCTTTGAATTTTCTTACCATTTGTTTAAGGAAAATCATTTATTATATTTGGTACTAAATGATAAAATAATAAGTAATGTATTTGAGAGAGTTTAAAAAAAACTTTACTGAGGTATGTGGCAATAAGCAAGTGGTTTCCAACCTGTGGATTATGGCCCCTTTGGAGGTTGCATATCAGATATCCTGTATATCAGATAGCTACATTATGATAGCTACAATATGATTCATAACAGTAGCAAAATCACAGTTATGAAGTAGCAACAAAATAATTTTATGGTTGGGGCTGGCTCATCACAACATGAGGAACTGGATTAAAAGGTTGCAGCTTTAGGAAGTTTGAGAACCACTTATTGAATAAGCTGTCACTATTCTAACTTATTTTAGAAATAACGATTTCATTTGAGTTGAACATGTCTGTGAAACAAACATTTGCATGACACTAACAATATACTTTATATATCTTATCTCACTTTATGGCTGTGTGTTTTGAATTAGAAGCAATACAGTTTTAGTCATCTCCTTCCATATTATTAATAGTTTATCACATGTTCTTCTCTTTTTCTTATTTGCATTTTTAACTTGAGATCAGATTTTCATATTCTAGCCCATCTTCATGATTCTAATGTTATATTGAGATTAAAAATTTTGTGAATAATATATATAATATATTGCATATAGTCTTCTATATGGTGATTACAGTATGTATAGTCTTGTACAACATTTAAAGTCTTTTAGGTTGCTACTATTTTAAGAATTATTTTCTGCATTTTTCAAAGTTTTAAGATGCATAAAGAGGGTATACTACATGAAGTAAACAGTTTTTACATCAAAATTGAGGGAAAAAATATTGTTTTACTGGTGCATGGCAGTGGTTGGGGGAGGGGTGTTCATCCAGAGGTGGGGTTCTCCTAAGGTGGTGTGACCTCCAAGAGGTCTGAGTTAGGTTCTCAGGAGCAAACAGTCACAGAATGTCAGAAGGACAGGGAACTCTGAGTCTCTCTGGAGGGATTCTTGGGCACTTCTTTTTCAGAAAGCCAATTTGCCTGTTTCTTCCTTCAAGTGTGATAGTCCCTGAGAGCTTTTCACAGCCTTAAATTTCTCAGATAAGCAGCCCGTCTACTTAGTTGATGTTGTTTAGGTGGGATGGGTAAATCCTTGAGGCTGTGAGCTTGTTTTAAGTAGGGAGCATCTCTGAGGTATGTTGCATCTCCTCCACCACACTGAGGACAATGGCTTTGTTATGATCGTTGACACTGCCTTCATTCACATCAGCTGCCACAGGTGGATGCTGAAACCAAAGTTGAGTCACAGAGTCTCCTCCCGTCTCAAGTCCCTGATGCAATCCTGAAAGGGTTAGCTCTTTGGTAGCAGCCAAAGAGCTAATCATAAAGCAGGTGGTTTAATATTCAGGACTTGAAACACAAGACTGGATGTCTATCTTGTCTCTAGAGATCACTGGACTTTAACCACAAAAAGCTATCTGCAGAGAGTTATTCAGTTCCCTTGAAAGGTTTTTTTTCAGAGTATGTGAAAAGTCATACTGTAAAATTCCAAAAATAACTTTAATATGATTGCAAATTTGCATTTTAACATATGTTAATGTTATAAAAAATCTACAAGATAATTTTTTTCCTCCCTGGGAAGGAATTATTTTATTTGGAATCTTGCCTGTCAGGCTCTAGGGCTTGCAGGGAGAATCATGATAGACTAAAGAAATGGAAACTAATTAAATGACTTTAATTTTGAAATAATACATGTTCAGTTAATGTACCAGTTAGTTTTATGTCAACTTGACACAAGCAAGAGTCACTGGAGAGGAGCGAGCCTCAATTGAAAAAAAAAAAAAAATGCCTCCATAAGATTAGGCTATATGCAAGCTTGCAGCACATTTTCTTAATTAGAAATTGATGGGAGAGGGCCCAGAAAAAGCAGGCTAAGCAAACCATGAGGAGCAAGTCAGTAAGCAGCATTCCTCCATGGCCTCCGCTCCTGTCTCCAGGTTCTTGCCCTGCCTGAGTTCCTGTCTTGACTTCCTTCAATGATGAACAGTGACGTGAAGGCATAAGCCAAAAACACTTTTTTTGTTTTTTGGTGATGGTATTTCATCACAGCAGTAGTAGCCCTAATGAACAGAGTAACATATATCATTAATAAATTGTAATACTTTCTTCTGTTCTCTGATTTGCATTTTAAAATAATTTGAGACCTGTTTTCAAGACAGTAGCTTTCCTTGAAGGTCTTACGATCATTTTGACATCATTTTGCTAAATCACTAAAAATTCAGGGAAGAATCTGAGTGGAGTAATACAGACCACAATAGATTAAAAGAGAGCAAGCCAGCAGGCTGCCCTGTGTGATCGTGCTAGCCGCACCTAGAGCAGCTCTGCTAGCAGCTCTGGGATGACAGATGGCAATCATCAGCCCTGCCCAACTGCCAAGCCCACTGATATGAATCACATATTTGCAGAACTTAAGGTCCTGTTTGGGAAATAGGTGGTGTTGGGAGAACCAGGGGTCAAGATTTACTGAGACAAAAATGTTCCTCAGGATCCATCTTGCCCACTCCCATCCCATCTTTCCTCTCTCAAATCTCCGAACCTCCGATCTTAAGGCTCTTTAGTTCTCTGACAAGCTGGGCATTGAGCAGGAATTAACTATGCACTTGAAATGGATGCAGAACAAGACAGTGAGTGCATCGTGCACAAAAAAAGGTAACTAAGCTGAGCAATAAGGGACCCACGGCAGGGTGTCCATGAATAAGTTGTAACTGCCATTGTTAAGACTCATCTGACCTGTATGTAGTGATATTTAAGGCAAGGTGGATGGTCTTAGTTTTGCTCTTCGTCCTCTACAGACTGAACATTTGTGATTGTCTAACATTTGGGGTAGGCTCACCTCCTCCTCTGCTCTGTTGTGTAACAAAGTGACAGGTAATTCACCGTCGCGACTCAGCTTCACGCTTGGTGTACTGACTGTGTACACAATAGGGATGAGAGGCCATCACCCCACAAGATTCAGTTGACATTGACTTTTTTTTTTAAATTGACAATTTTATGGGTGGAGTCTAGTGAAACTTACTGAATTTGGAGAACTGATTTTGTTCCAGTTCTGCAGAAAATTCTATTAATGGACAATTTCCTCCTTCTTGAAGAGCTATATAATTTTTGGTGTGAAGAGTAAAGGGGGTAGCTTAAACACTGTTCTATTGCTGTGAAAAGACACCATGACCAAGGTAACTCTTACAAGAGAAAGCATTTAATTGGGGGCTGTTTACAGCTTCAAGGTTTAGTCCATTATCATCATGTTGGGGATCACGGCAGCATACAGGCTGGCATGTTGCTGGAGGAGTAGTTGAAAGCTATATCCTGATCTGCTGGCAGAGAGAGAGAGAGAGAGAGAGAGAGAGAGAGAGAGAGAGAGAGAGAGAGAGAGAGAGAGAGAGAGAGAGAGAGAGAGAGACGGAGACAGAGAGACAGAGACAGACAGAGATGGAGAGATACTGGAGACTGCACCTGGCAGGGACTTTTGAAAACTCAAATCCCACCCCCACTGACACACCCCCTCCAAGACCACACCCATTCCAGAAGGCCACACCTCTTACTCCTTCCAAATAGTTCATCAACCGGGTGCTAAGCATGCACATATATAAGCCTATGGGGCCCATTCTCATTCAAACCACCACACCACGTTGCGCGGGCAGGGCATCTTCCTCTTTCCCTCCCAGTCATTTTCCTTGTAGATAGTTTGGAGACCCAATCAGGCACCTTCAAGGGTTTCCTTTCACTCAGGTACCTTGGTTAGAACAGAGTAATACCACAGAGAGACGTGCCTCGTGACAAACAGGTGAATGCTTGGGCATGCTGTAAAGTTAGAGCACTCTGAGTGACCCCCACATGCCCTCCCCCAGCATCGCAGCTGACTCTTCCACCCTCTTAGTTCGTGGTGCCTGTTATAGGGAGGAACGTGGGGACACGCTTGAAGCAGGGACTTTCTACGTGAGGCAGCATTGAGTGGATGGCTCCGTTCTTCAGTAGAGGGTGGGACTTTCATCTTTCCGTGTCACATGAACCTGGCACACTGTTTTCACAGGGAGATGCTTCCTGGGTTGGGTGACTCATGGGGAAATCCTTGGCAGATACAATGAACGTCTGTAACCTACCAAGGTTCTTCAGGGCAGGAACTTAATTGCTATTCCCTAGATCCACTTTCTTAAAGTTACTTCACATTTTTACCTGTCAGGTTTTCCACCAAATCTGTGGTGATTTTCCACCTTCCCAAGACTCAATTCTCGTGTTCCCTTCAGAACATCATATGCATCCAAAGGTTCTTCTAAGCATAGTAGCCTCATCTCCCCTTCATGGGACTTGCCATGTCATGGAGAGGTTGCTTTCTCTCTCTTCTTTTACTGGAGAACTAAGAGGTGGGTCTGCATTTGGATCTTGCTCTCTGAATACTTCTAAACCTCTTGTGTCTATTGACCGCAGTTTTATCTTACCAAGGTGACTAGCAATTATTTGATTGTGAAGTCTGACCTTTGTCCTCCTTTGTTCCTATTTGTAGCTGTCATCTCTGTCAGTTAACATTGTACTTCCTGAGTCTACAGAACTCCTTGACCAAATGTACATACGTGCAGACACACACTTATGCACTAGAGAATGTACAGCCATATAAAATGTTCCACCACAGAACTACATCTCCAAGCCCTTTTAGCTCTCTGTCTGTTTGTCTCTGTTTCTCTGTCTCTGTCTCTCTCTAATACAGGATCTGTAGCTCTTGCTGACCTGGAATTCACTATGCAGATCAGGCTGGTTTCAAACTCAGAGATCTGCTTGCCTCTGCCTCCCAAGAGTTAGGAGAAAGGTGTGTACCACCACAGCCAGCTTGTTTCCTTTTAATTCTGAGACAGGGTCTTACCAAGTTGCTCAGACCCATGATCCTTTGCCTCAGCCTTCTGAAAACTGAAATTCCAGGCTGTGCCACTTGATTGGAGGTGGGCTGTTTTTGTTACTCTTGCTTTTAACGTCTGCACTGTGGTCCACGAGGCTTTCTTTTAACTCTCTTAACCTCTGAGCCATCTCTCCAGCCCAAATAATTACTCAGAGGCTTATATATATGTTTTTTTTTAAACATAGTTTTTTTTAATTTATTATGTATACAGAAGAGGGTGCCAGATCTCATTACAGATGGTTGCGAGCCACCATGTGGTTGCTGGGAATTGAACTCAGGACCTCTGGAAGAGCAGTCAGTGCTCTTAACCTCTGAGCCATCTCTCCAGCCCCTCTTTTAACTCTCTCACCTTTCATAGTCTTAATTTTCTTCCCTTGGAAAGCTCATTGATACATTGGGCAGCAGCCTATCCTGTAGGAGAGAAATTTGGTTTACAACTACACAGGCTACTGAGTTTTAGAGACAGTCTTTATAAGATTTCTCCACTTAGAACTATTACCATTTCCATCATTATATATGCGAAACTAGAATATGTTTGTATTCTGCCTCAGTCCTCTTGGGTTACTGGTAAAATAAAATGATTTCTGAATCTATTAACATACCTTGACCCTAATACATATTAACTTATTGGCCTGAAAAAATTTTTCTTTAAGCCTTTTAAGATGAAAACATGACATTGAATTCATGGGAATGATGTGAGGGAAGCGTATAAAATGGTAGCAGGCTGTTTGTATGTAGTGATTACTGAAGAGCTGTTCTTTTTCTTGGACAGGCTTGCTACCATAGAACCACTTTGATTTCTGCTCTCCTTTCTCTAGGTAGTAACCAAATGTTTCCAATCATTCCTTAATAGTGACTGTCCCCGATCCTGTGCTGTATAATTTATTTGCATTCCTTTTCATCTTTACCTTTACTTGCAACATTGGTGTTAATATTTCTGTTGATGGGCTAGCTTCAAAGATTTGGGTGACCTCCTCAAGATCACATGGCTAATAACGAGCTAGCCTGGTGTCAAAACTAAGTGTGGTTAACTGTACACCAGCTCTGTTCTCTGTCCCTCTTTCCCTCCCTCCTTTCTTCTTTCCTCCACTGACAGGGAAAATAAGATTCCCAGTATTGTACCCAGTAGCCTTGATGGCTTCAAGCTCTTCTGGTTCCAACTGATCCAAAGTGTGAGTTGTGGTTCAAACACATCCTCTACCTTCTTCTCAAGAGACTCTTGGCAATGCTCTATTAACCTCCTGACATCATCTAGCATTTAATAGCTCCCTCTCCAGCTTCAGGTCTCACAGTTTAGCTGAAGATCTATCATCATGTTCCTCCTACATACTGGGAATGTGTCTGTGATTTTAAAAATAAAGCCATCTCATATCCTCTCCATGGAAAGCATTGCTTGTATCAACTCTCATTAGTTGTATACAAACTATTCTGACTGGCCAAGTCTGTTATTATTTTTGTTTTAATGAACACAATTAAAAGCCATATCTCCATAGAGATTGAATTATTTCTAGGCTACAAGCTAAGCACATGTCATCAGAGATGGTATTAGAGACCTCATTTTGAACTTGCTGTCTCTTTGCAACATCTTGAGTTACTGGAATTGACTCAGTTATTAGTTATTAATACTTAGTTGTTGGAATCTCTAACACATCTTGCAGCATCCCTGTTCCTTTCTGAGTCATTGAGAGAATACTATGTGGTGGGTAGAGAACTCACAGACATCTATTGCAGCATCGCTCTCAGAAGTAGAAACCTGAAATCCTGAGTGTCATGTGATCAAAGAGGACAAGTCTCTGATGAACATTATGCACTTGATTATAGCCTTAGAGTTGAGAAATGACCCAATCATAAACATGAAGGCTTTTTAAAAAATGAATTTCACATGTATGAGCAATGACTTTGACATTAAAATAATGATGAAAGGATCAAGACATATAGCAGTAACAACAAAAATTGGGATACAGCCGGGTGGTGGTGGCACATGCCTTTAATACCAATACTCGGGAGGCAGAGCCAGGCGGATCTCTGTGAGTTCGAGGCCAGCCTGGTCTACAGAGTGAAATCGAGGACAGGTATCAAAACTACACAGAGAAATCCTGTCTCAAAAAAAAAAAAAAAAAAAAAAAAAAAAGATCTACTTGGTAAGACTTCCAACATATGATGTATGTGAGGACCTGATTCCAATCTCCAGCACTAATGTGTGTGTATATATATATATATATATATATATATATATATATATATAGTATATTATTGTATGTATATTATTGTATGTATATTATTGTATGTATATGTATATTAGATAGATAGATAGATAGATAGATAAAGGAAAAGTAAAATAAAGGAGGTGGGGAGGGAAGAAACATTTAATGAAAGGACTTACTAGTCAGTTTTCCTTTGCCATGACCAAGTAAATATCTGCAATAAACTACTCAAAAGGAAGAAAGGTTTATTTTGACTTATGGCCCCACTCCATGGGGCCTCTTGACTCTGTCGTTTTGAGTGGGAAAGCATAGCATCATATGGGGCATGCAAGGTGGGGCAAAGCTGCTTATTTCCTGGTGGTCAGGCAGGGCTGGGGGCGAGGATGGGGCAGGGGTAGGGCCCTGGGTATTGCCTTCAAGGGCGTGTCCTCAGTAACTTATCATTTTTGCACTGCTCTTCACCACCGAAAGCCTCCCAGTAGCACCTTACACTGGGAGACAAACTATCAACACATGAGCCTTTGGAGGGCATCTAAGTTCTAAACCATAACAAACGATTATGAAGAGTACGATTTTTTGGATTGGGTTCCAATTTTTTGTAGTTTTCAAATTTTTGGGTAAGATGGCATACTTTTTAGGGTCAGACAAAAAGTATTCAATGATTTACAACAAATAAGAATTCAGGGCTAACCCTCTGTATGGGATTCCCTAAAATGAGTGAGTGAATTTTTAAGACGGCATGCAGTCCTCACGGAATATTTAAAATTATGAATAGCCATTAAATAAAGGCATTTATTATTATAACAGAATCCACAGGAATTTGGGATCAGGTTTTTGAGTTCTTTCCCAGTATAGGTACTTGAGATTCAAGTTTTGTTTTGACTAGACATGTGCAAGAGCTATTCTGGATGTCTGCTAGACATTTTGTGTCAAGGTTTTCATTGGGTGTTGGTTGTTATACAGCCTCTGTCTTGAGTATACCACATTTACAGACTCTCAGAAGGAAAGGAGATGTTGACTAACAATGTTGTTTATCCAAGTAGATGAGGCACAATGGGTCACCCTTGTAAGTCAGGGGCTGATGGGAATCTTTTTCAAATCCAAGCTCCAGTTGCTAGCCCGAAGTCACCCTGAACAGGCCTTTCCAAGGCTGGCAATCTCAGGCCAACTTTGCTAAAAACTCTCTAGGGTGCATTCTTTGCCCCTAATTCCTCATAGTACTATCTCCTTGGGAATAAGTGTCAGAATTCCTCCTCCTCCCCTCCCTTCTCCCTGCCCCTCTCCCTTTCCTTCCCCCGCCTCCTTCTCCCCCTTCTGTTTTTTCAAGACAGGGTTTCTCTGATTAGCCCAGGAAGGCCTGGAACTCAGAGAGATCCCCCTACTTCTGCCTCCTGAGTACTGGGATTAAAGGTGTGAGCCACTGCTAACTGGCAAGTATCAGAATTCTTAGTGTGTGTGTGTGTGTGTATGTGTGTGCGTGTGTGTTTGTTCGTGTATGGAAACTGAAGGATAACTTTGGCTGTTATTCCTCAGGGGCCATTCATCTTGATTTTCAGATGGTATGTCATGTTGGCCTTAAACTCACCAAGTAAGCTAGGCTGGGTGCCCAATGAGCCCTGCCGCTCTGCCTGTCCCCTCCCAGAACGGAAATTAGAAAGAAGTACATACCATCATGCTTGGCTTTTTTGTTTTCTTTTCTAGGATAGTTCTGTTTATTTAAAGTTCAAAATAAGCAAAACTAATCTATGATTACTGAAGTCAGAAAAGACATTCCCTTTTTTGGGTGGGTTAGTGAACAGAAGTTTGGGAGTTAGTGATAGTTTTTTTTTAATTTAAATATTTCTACCAATTTTACAATACATTTTGATCATATTCACCCCTACTCTTCCCCCTAACTCCTCCTAGATCCACCCCTGTCTCCTCACCCCTTCTCGACTTCATGTCCTTGTTTTTTTGTTTTAATAATCTACCAAGGCTAATTTGTTCAGACCATATACTCCTAGGAGTAGGATCATCTCCTGAAGCATGGTTGAGCTATGCTGGTCCTGCCCCTCTCCAGCTGCAGAACTCCAGAGAGTGGGAGCTGCACCTCACCTGGGCAGCATATACAGCTGGCCCTGGTGGTGTGTGTGGGTGCAGGTGAGCCAGCTCTGAGAGTGTGAGCAGGAGAACTGGCCCCACCCCTTGTTGCCTGCAACATTGGGTGAGCTAGCCAGGCAGTGCTGGAGAGCTTAGCCTGGTGGTGAGGATAAGGGAGTGCTGGCAGGCTGATCAATCCAGCTACCACCTAGGCCCAGAACCAGGGCTATGAGTTGGATCACCCCAACATCCACCCCATCTATGCCCTACTGGAGCACATGAAGGGGCTGGTCCTGCAGTCCAAAGCTGCAGGATCTCCATGACACAGGGCAACAACAAGGTATCCAAAAGGAGTCCAAGTGAGGGCCCAGCACTGATAGTGAAGCAGAAGCCAGAGGCCTTGAGCCAAACCAATGACTCATTGCAATGAGCACTCGCAAGTAAGGAGGTACACACTGAAGGGTAAACTGTGTGACTCACTGTGACACACTACAGCCTCCAAGACGAGAGTTTTTGTTTTGTTTTGTTTTAAATTTTATTTTATTTTGTTTATTATAGGTTGCAAGGGCAGAGGGCAGATATGAGGGGATAGGGGAGATGAATGGGATTGGAGTGCATTATGTAAAATCCACAAAGAATCAATAAAAAGTTAAAAAAAAAAACCTCTCTCCCTTCCCTAGAAGCCATTAACTGCCAATAGTTTCTAGGAGGTGGAGGCTCATGGGCCCCTCCTTCCTCCATGTTAGGATGCTGATCAGCCTGATCTCCTGCGGGCCTTCTGCAGACTACCACAGCTGCTATGAGTTCATGAGTGCAGCTGTCCTTCATGTCTAGAAGACATTGTTTCATTCTTGTCTTCCTGACTCCGAGTTCTTACAATCTTTTTGACCCTTCCACAATTGCCTCTGAGCTTTGGCGGTGGGTAGAGTGATGTAGATGTTCCAGTCATGGCTGAACACTCCGCTGAGACTTGTTCTCTGCACTCCGATCAGGTTTGAATTTCTATGTTCACCACCACCCATTGCACAAAAAACTTCTCTGATGAAGTCTGAGAACATCACTAATCTATAAATATAGAGATAGGAATTTAGCGGCAGTTTGCTATTATTATGTCCATTTAGCAGAATAACAGCAGTATGTTTATTCCTGTGGCCTATGAATTCCCCAATCATGGGCTCCTGGACAGATTTTACAAGACCAGATATGAGTTTTCTCTAATGGACTGGATCTTAAATCTAATCAGAGAGCAGTTGGTTATTCCTGTAACATTCTTGTATCTATTGCATCCATGGGCGTATTTTGCTACACTGGTCATTATTGTAGTTCATGGGGGTCACAGCTGGGTAACATTGTTGTACATGTTCATTTGTGTGTGTGCATGCACATGTGGAGGTCACAGGTTGACATCAGGTGTCATCTTCAATTGCTCTCCACTTGGATTTTTGAGACAGCACAGCCCTGCAGTTTATCTGCGTTTCGATCACAAACACTGATGGAAACATCATTCCAGGATGGCCTTTCGAAGTCCAGTAAAAGACGCAGAGTTGGTTACGTATGATGCATAGAATTTGAGGGGGAAGTCTGAGAGCACCTCGTTCCTCAGCAGCCCACGCTTTTCACAGGGCAGATGAGGTGGCCCCCTGTGTGGAGCAAGCCTGTGAGGCTGGAGTGGAGCCAGGAAGGCAGTCATAAACACACTGGTGCCAGCTTCTGGCTCCTGGCTCCTGGCTTTGTGTGGTGTTCCTTCATTCCTCCAGCTCTAACTGTTTAAAAATCAATTAGCTCTAGTCATTAGAACACAGAGCTCATTGTCCTAGGAGTTGCTCTGCAGGCCCTGGGGCTCCAAGTGAAGTTTGGTTTCCCTTCTGCAAATAGAGTACGTCTGCAGCCCTCTTCTGTGGGACACAGGCTGGAGTGATGACTTCATGCCCATGCCCTGTCTCTTGGAACGCTTGGAGACATAAACTCATATCCTCATTTTCTAGTCTTACCTCCATTCTTGTCCATGATATCACTTTCTCTTCATGGTCTTTGACAGCACTGAACTGGAAGCTGGTTCACGGAAGCTGCTTGTGATTACTCCCTATATGTCTTCTGGTGCTTCTCCCGACACCTGAGTACCCAGAAAACCTTCAGGTTCAGTGTCACAAACAAGTTCACAGTTTTCTAGTTCTTTCCTCCTGGTCCTTCCCCTGGCCTATATTCAGTGATGTCAGAGACCCCTTTGCCTTAAAACCAACAAAATGTTGATCACAATGAAGACAAACATCTTTCTTTTATTCTGTTTTGCTGATCAAAGGACGTATTCCTGCTTATACTTACTGACTGTGTCCAGGCTTTAGCTTCCAGGAGTGTGGATAGTTAGGTTAGGTTTAGTTAGAGAAGCCAACAGAATGAATGCCTTTTTTTTCTTTGCTTTGTGTATTTTGAGATCCAGTCTCACCGTGAAGTCATGGGTGTCCTGGAGCTAACTATGTAGATCAAGCTGGCCTGGAACTTGAAGTGGTTCCCTTGCCTCTGTGTTCTGAGATTACAGGTGTGCACCACCACATCTGTCTTTATTAAATTCACTATTTTATGCATATCCTTACTTTTATTTTTACCCCCTGAATCTCTTTAGTAACTTACATCGATGAAGATGAAAATGAAATACCTGAATTATCATCAAACAAAACCTTCTTCATCGTGTTCAAGATTCCAGAGGAGTGTGTTAATGAAGAGGAATTGCATCACTTGCTCACTAAAAGGGTGATTATGCCTTATGTATTGTTTATGGAGCTCTGAACATTGGATTATGAGTTCTGTTAGATCAATCGGCAAAGCTCTAGAGTGAACAGCAGAAGATGCTTATAAATGCATCTTCAGGCGGCAAAGCCGGCAACTGGAATGAGCCTGGCCTGGCCTCCAGCTGTGTGCATCCCAGAAGAGAGCATCCTTCACACATGCTTGTCCTGTATTTCACCCGGCCTGTATTCACTGGTGACCTAATAATGCCAAATTCCAAGGCCACATAGTCCTTGCTTAGGGGGAAGTCCAAGTAGAGGAAGCAATCAAAGTTAAAAAAACAGTGTAGTTATGTCCTAATGCTGAGTTACATACAGTGTTGGCATTCTGTGTGTGTTTGTGTGCAAACGTGTACATGTCATTTATGTGTCTACATGCACATGTGCACATGTGGAGACCAGAGGTTGACATTAGGTGTTTTCTTCAATTGCTTTCCACTTTATTACTATTATTATTTTTTGAGACAGCATTTTTCACTGGGACCCAGAGAGCATCCAGTTTGACTAGGTTGGATGACCAGTGTGCCCTAGGGATCCTGCTGTCTGCCTGCCCAGCACTGTGATTACAGGCAGGTGCTACTACGCTTGACTTTTTATGTGAGTTCTGGAGATTGGACTCAATTCCTCATGCTTATGCTGCAAATGCTTTACTGAATGAGTCATCTCCTCAGTCCATCATACTCATACATCCACAAAGGAGGTATTCAGGATAGTTATAGGAGATATATATATATATATATATATATATATATATATATATATATATATATATTTGTAAAGTGGGGACTGGGAGATGGAACAACACGATATGTATCTACACGTATCATTTCAGGAGTCTGTGCAGCGGTATACTGAGCTTGAGCATTCTGTATTGAGGACACTCAGGGGTTAAATTAGACAGAAAAGTAGGGAGCAGGTCATGGAAATCTCCCCACTTTTGGGTAGACTATGTAAAGATTTTAAGTTGTAGACTGACATGGTTAGATTTTCTTCTTTCTGTGTGGTACTGGACAGTACCTGAAGAGACTAGTGTTGAGGTAATGTAGCAGTGCATCTGAGAAACGAAGGCCGTTTGAATTGGGGCAGTCTTGGGGGCAGTAAGGAAGAGCTCCAATTTAACAGGCATCTTTACTGAGAGGAACCTAGTGTTTGGAAAGGGGAGAAGAAGAGTAGAACTCCAGCCTCCTGGTTGGAAGGCTAGGTGCATGATCTGTGGGACAGGAAATGTAGAGACTTCTGCAAGATGAAGGCTCTGCAGACAGATTGCAGATTTCGTGGGTCAGTCTTGGCTCTCAAAGATGGGAGTTCATGCCAGATCCAGGAATATTCTGAGGCAGGTTCTCACTATGCAGCCCATGCTGTCTTCTTAGTCTCCAGGCTCCTGTTTTAACCTTACCAGTGTGAGGTACGGTAACGCACCATGTAGTGATTGATTGGCTTTCTTCCACTCCTAGACATGTGGAACACCTCACTCCATAAAAATAATACATCCTCTGGTGGTCTGAGCACCGAAGTTTGGTTTTATAGAACTAGAAAGGCTTGAAGAAAGGAACAATGAAACAAGAGTGGAAAGGTCATTCAAAGCGGCTTCCTTGTAAAGCAGAGACAGGGAGATGGAACGGCAGGAAAATAACTGGTTTGTGAAGCATAGGTTGATTCAGAGTATTGGTTTTTACAAGAAAAGAAACAGCCTTGGGGGAACTTCATTATTAAACAAGTTGAAACTGCCCTGATTGGGAAATCTGGCTGTCACTGCAATCCTGATTTCCCAGACAGTTGGATGCACATCTTAGCTTCAGCCTGGTAAGGCAGAAATCCAGCTTTTGTGACCTTGTCTTGATGTTTTAGCTTGGGTCTGTACAGGAGTGTAACAAAAACAACAAAGACTTCCTGTATTTTTAAAATGATTTCAAATAGTTTATTTGTGAGTATGTATGTGTGCCTTTGTGAGTTTATATGCATCACATGGCCAGTGTCCATGGAGGCCAGAGGGTGTCAGATCCACCAGAACTGGAGACAGATGGGTTGTGAGTCACCTGATATGGGTGCTGGTAACCTGAGTCCTGTACAAGAGCAGGAAGTACCTCTAACCACTCTCTCAAGCTACCCTCCTATAATTTTTGTTTAACAGTTCTCATCTTTCAGTTGGGTTTCCACTCTGGTAAAAGTGTAATGAAAACACAGTGCATCAGAGCTACCCTCAATTATTGCCATTCTGAGATTCTAGTCTCAACCCACCATTCCTTGCTCCTGGTGCCTTGGTGTTCACACAGTTCTCTGATGTCATTCTAGCCAAGGACAGCACACTTAATGTCAACAGATTATTAAACACTTAACTTTTGAGTAGGTAGGTGGAATGACTAATGCCTCTAATCCCAGTACTTAGGAGGCTGAGACAGGAAGATTGCAACTTGGGCTATATAATAAAGTTCCACCCCAACCTAGCCTACAGAGTGAAACCCTGTCTCCAAAACCAAAGCAAACCAACTAACCAACCAAACTAAATGAAGAAGTAAAAAATGCCCAAACAAACAAAAACACTTAAAAAAAAAAAAAACCCCTTATTCTTCTCTCTTACATTCCATTCCAACTTCAGGTTCCTCTCCATCCACTCCTCTCAGTCCCTGCCCCAACCTTCTCTCTCTCCCAGATCAACTCTTTCTTTGTTTCCCTTAAGAAAAAAAAAAAAAAGAGCAGGCCTCCCAGGGGTATCCACAGAACATGGCCTAACAAGATACAATAAGACTAGGCACAAACCGTCATATCAAGGCTGGATGAGGCAACCCACAGCAAGAGGAAAAGGGGTCCCAAGCACAGGCTAAAGAGTCAGAGACACCCCCACTCCCATTGTTGGGAGTCCTACAAGAACACTAAGCTATGCGACTATAAGGTGTATGCACAAGACCTAGATCAGAACCATACAGGGTCCGTGTTTGTCACTTCAGCCTCTGTGTGCCCATATGAGCCCTGTTCTTATGATGTCCCTTCTGCTCTACTCATAGATTGGTGCCAACTCAATTGTCATCAGAGCATCATCATCTGGCAACTGATGGAAGCAGATGCAGAGACTCATAGTCAAGCATTAGGCAGAGCTCAGGAATCCCACTGAGGAGGGGGAAGAAGGATTGTAGGAACAAAAACAATTTTCAGAGGATATTGTACACTATAAACATTGCTATTACAACTATCAAGTGGACAGTGTCTAGAGCTTGGAATATGCTCTGTGACTAGGAGTCCTATGAACCCAATGCAAAATCAAGTAGATCAAAGCATGAGATATCTCTATCTCACCAAGTAGTGTTTTTGTTAATTTTTATAGCTGAATTTTTGTAATACCAGTATAGTTATGTGTGCAATGAGAAGTGTCAGCCAGGGCAGTCATCCCTCGATTATTTAGTAGGCAGCATTTCTGTCATTCTGAGGAATGAGTCAGTTAAAGCCAAGAGTGCAATCTCTGTGAAAGAGATTATCAGTGAGATTTTGAATATTGCCATTAAGGGTGTTACTGAAGTTATCGAGAGATCTCTTAGGAAATGCTGATATGTCCCAACTACAACAACAAAAAGACCCTTAGAATGTGCACTAACTGTGCACCAGCCATGAATTCCATCTTTTAATTTGCAATTTTAGCTTTGACCATTTTGCTGAGAGTCTGCTATGTGCAAACAGAGTTCTAGATCCTAGGATAGACTTAGGAAGAAGTGTGGGGAAAGAGCAGGTTGGGACTAATGGTAGGTATTGGGGAGATGGCTGTGGAAACATGAAGACCTGAGTTTCGATCCTCAAAACCCATGTGAAGCAGTCAGGCATGGATGCCTGAATCTATAATCCTATGGGTGGTGAGAGAGTCAGGAATGGGAGACTGAAGATCCCTAGAGCTTGCTAGCCACCTAGTCTAGCTATTTGATGAGCTCTGGATTCAGGGAGGGAGACTAGCTTAAAAGGTGAGGTGGAGAGCAACAGGGAAAGAGGACTTCTGGTACAACAGGTATACACACACAAATATATATTAAACATGCACACACACACAAGTTTTTACAAAGAATGATTGGCACAACCTACAAGAAGGGAGGCATATGGTTATTATTTATTATCAGTGTTTTTAGTGCTGGGAAAACATCCTTTGCAGCATTCCCCACCTGTCAGCACTTTCCCTTCATGCTGAGCAGTGGAAGTTGCCTTCCAGAACCCGAATGTCCCCTCTTGTCCATCATCCATCTTCTTCATACTGGAGCTTAAGAACTGAGATGACTTCTTTCTCTCTCCTGCCCCCTGCCGCAAAGCTCTTATTACGTTATGTTTTTTCCCTTTCTTGATAATTCGGTGGAAGATGCGTACCTCCATTGCTTCACCTTCTGTGGGTAATGAGGTAAAATAGGAATGATTTGGACTTCATGTCTATCATACCTAAAAGTAAATTTGGCCCTCAGAATTTACTAGTTGTGTATGAAGAAACTAGCAAGTTTTTAACATCTTGGAATACTGGTTCTTAATCTGTAGAGAGAAAGTGACAAAATGTCTGTTATGTGAGATCCTTATAAAGGTTCCATTTCTAATATTAGAGTTATACAAGTCCTAAGCATCACTGAGTTTCCATAGGGTTAGGTGGGAGTGCTTGGTTGTGCAACCTTCTTGAGATTAGATAGGAAAGAAGGTGTGCACTTTCATAGGGTTCTACTAGGTTATATGTTACAGTGCTTACTATTTGATAAATTCATGGCTCACTAAGGCTTTCTGGTATACCTGGAGATGGCTAGCTCATCACAAAGTTACCACCGGTAAAGCAATAGGCTCAGAGCAGTGTCTGGATGGAGGCTGCAAGCTGGGTAGGAGTGGATCCGGCCCTGTTTTTGATGTAGCTGTTACTCTAATGCCAGAGCTATTTCCATGCTGAGAGTGGTACCAGATCCCAGTCCTGACTTATCCTAGAGCTAGTGTGTTGGAGAACAAGGTTCTAACTTTCCAACGTAAATGCAGAAGGAACACAGTGCTAATTTCATCAGCCATCTGTTCCTTTACAAAGCAGTTAGGATTTGTATCTCTAAAACTTGATGGGAGGACTAATCAAAGGCTGGGGAGATAGCTCAGCTGTTTAGAGGACTTTTTTGCTGTTGCAGAGGATATAGGTTTGGTTCCCAGTATTCACGTGACTAAATAAGAATAAATAAATAAATAAATAAGAATTATGGGTTAATTTAAGTGCAAGAGCTAATTAGTAAGCCTGAGCTACGGGTCAAGCATTTATAATTAACATAAGCCTCTGTGTGGTAATTTAGGAAGTGACTGCTGGGTATTTGGGAGTTGCTGGAGGGACAGAAACCTCTGCTTACACACAAGATCTGTAATTCTAGTTCCAGGGATCCAGTGCCTTCTCCTGCCTCCAGAGGCACCAAGTACATGTACAGTACATGTACAGATATGCAGACAAAATGCAGAGAAATAAAAATAATTTTTAAAGATCAGAAAAAGATGATGCCATATAATACCAACAACTACTGTTTGAAAATAAAACCAATCACTCCAAATAGATAGGAAAAAAGTTAAGAAAAGGAAATAACAGATGATTCAGAGATAAGAGGTCCTAAAGAGTTGAACACATGGAAAGATGCTCCCCCTCTAGTAGGAAAGGTAGTATATACAATGTGAGACATGATCCTACATTCCCCAGATTGGAAAAAGCTTTTAAGTCTAGTAAGAATATGGGGAATTGAATGGATATGAGTGTAAGAAGGAGAGAAAAATGGCGAACATTCAACAAGAATGAGTTGAGTTGAAGATGCAACTGCTTTTGGACCAATAATTCCATTTCTGGCTGTATACCTGGGGAGAGTCTCACGTGAACAAAGAGGTGCACAGAGATGTCTGGGGATGATTGCATCAGCACAGTTTATGACAGAGACAACATGGAAGGAAGTCATATGGTCATCAGTTGGGAAATGGATGAGCTGCGGTAATGACTTAATGCAGTTATGTGGGAGATGGACTGAAGGGGCTTCACTGAGATGTTTTTTAGGCATAAATCTCAAATGTAATTTTCAGTTAAAAAAAGCAAATCTTAAATTGTACACAATGGTACACACCTGTGGTCTTAGCTACTTGGGAATCTGAGGCAGGAAGATACTGAGTCAGGAGTTTGAGACCAGCTTGATTAAAATATTGAGAATATATCTAAAGAAAAAAAAAGCACAAACAAAAAAGCAGCTCTTAGAAGATGATATAGAATGCATTTTATTTGAATAAAAATATAAATAACATGTTGTTATGATTCTATAAAGAAGTAGTGATTCCTAAACATAGAAGAAAAGCTAGATACCAATGTCAGGATGATGGTTAGTACCCTGGAAGGGAGAAAGAATGTCCTCAATTCTTAATTTACGGTTCCAAGACTTTTGGTGGTGTAAATCCACACATACACAGCCTTTCTGGTTTTGACTTTAATGACAATATTTAGACAATTTGCATGAGTATCGCACCTTACTATAAAACAGGCCTGTGTTAGATTGGTCTGCCCAATTGTAGGCTAATGAAAGAAAGTGTTTGGGGGCATGTTGAAAGTAGACCAGGCTAAGCCACAATGTTGAGTATGTTAGATATACTAAATGCATTTCTATCATTTTTAATTTGCATGCCAAGTAACAGATTTTCTTATGGTGTTTTCATACACACACAGTTTTGTCTGTTACTCCTGTCGGCTCCTCTCCCCTGTCTCCTAGCCCCTATCCTTGCCATACTCATCTGCCTAGGAATTCCCCCTTCCTCTTTCACAGCACATGGGTTCTATTAGTCTCCCCGCCCTCTCTCTTAAAGATTCATTTGCCCAATCTCACGGGCCTCCCTTTGGTTTTGCGGCCTCTACCTACCCTTGCCCCCTCATTTGTATACTTTTGATAATTTCAATCTGAATTTGTTTTTATCAGAAAATAACTCTGTCATAGACTATGGAGCTACTGCATAGCAAAAAGTGAAGGCATGAAGTGTAGGTGGTGGAAACATGGGTATTGTCATGTTTTAGGATACATGCAAATTTTACTGCAAAGCCTCCATATCTTTGGGACTTCATCACTTTGTTCTCTTGCCTGGGCAAGTGCTAGACCTGACACTCAGGATAGCTATTTCTCCTAACAATGAAGTTCTGCAGAAGGGAGAAAGAAGCCCATGAACAGCGATTTGTCCCTGGTGCTGAGTGGCTTGTGCTGAATTGATCCCTTTCCCTGGCCCCACCGCCCCCAGTGTTTAGTGGTGCTTCTGTGAGCTTCTGCTAGGGATCGCTGACCCTAGTACCACTAAGGATACCAAGTGCCAGCTCAACTCTTAAGCGATGTTGAGAACTCCCAGCCAGTCACTTGGACCTTACCAATGAACCCATTTTGATTTTTTTTTTTTTTTGACAGTCTGATTATGTAGCCCTGACTGACTTAGAACTCACTATGAAGACCAGGCTTACCTTGAACTCCTGGGCAGTCTGGCTTCCTCAGCTTTCCAAATGCTGAGGATTATAGGCATGTACCTGGCTCTCAATGAGACTCTTATTAGTTAGAACATTGAGAACTCACTGAGTGTTAACTTGAGCTTTGATCTGTGGTCAGCTTACACTTCCTTACTCTTAGTCCAGAGCTCCCAGACAAGTGAATTCCTAGCAGTGAATTCCTCTTTGTTCTGTAGTCGTATGCGTTTGTAGGTGATGTGCAAGATGGTCACAAGTGACTTGTATGTTTTTTTTCTTGCTGTGTGTTTAGCTCACGGACACATATAAAGAGTCCCCATCTCTGAGCCGTTATTTCACTTCTGCTGACATCGTGGATTTCAGGTAAGAGAATAGAACTTTACTATCTTTCTCAGAAGAACACCCACCCACCTTCCCAACCCATCATTATTTTCCCACAATGATTTCCTTGGGCCTTGGTGCAGGAAAGGGGCGGATAATAGAATCACAGTGTCATGCTGGGATGGTTTCTGGAAACTGCCTAGCTCAGTTGATATCTCACAATGCAGAAAAAAAGGAAATCACAGACTAACTATGTGATTCAACTAAGGCCACACACAGAGAGGAAAAGTCTGTCCAAGGGAAACATTTCTGTTTAACAACAGATATGCAAATAAATTAAAGGCAGAAATAGACATAAACCTCAGAGAGTGATGTACTGGAAGTGACATGATCTATATGGCACAAAAGTGATTTAGGACTATATTCTCCTCATGTAATATTGAGAATATACAGACACACCTGTCAGCCACGTCTATCTTCTGCCTCCTTTATGTGCTACCACTGATGACTAATTACTCTCACCCCTACAAAATTAACATCCCTCACTGTTTGCCTTGTTTTTTTCCTGTGAACATATTTACTATACACAGTGTGTGTCTATACACATACTTTTTCTTTTTAATTCCATGTATTTTTTAATAGTTTGAGGATATAGACCAAAGTGTGTGTGTGTGTGTGTGTGTGTGTGTGTGTGTGTGTGTAGTCATTTAATTAATTATCATTTTATATCACAGACATGACTGGAAGTATTTTAAACAAGATTTCCGTGACAAAGCTTTATTGTCCATTGGTCCTCAGGTGTCACTGGGAGGTAGCCACTCAGGTCCGTCGTGTTATGTATTGACCCTCCCACTCAAGCCAGAGTGTCAGTAGAACTGACAGGAGCCCATGACACCAGTGCTGACCTGATGGGGTAGGACTAGAAAGGATCTGAAGTCTGGGGCCACTGTCCTTCTTCTCCATAAGTCTCTGTAGGCACGTGCTGCCCAATTCTGACCCCGCTGCCTTTCATCATAGGTCACCAGCACAAAAATAGAAGTAGGAAAGGGAGAAGTGCACAGCCAGACCTCACATGCTTTGATTGACCCAACTTTCAAAGTCGAGATGAGGGAGGATGATTCCCCCACCCCAGAGCCTTTGGGTCTTTCCAAGAATCTGTCCTTATGCTATGGATATAAAGGCTCTGGGGTTAGTAGACATTGTGGAAACGCACCAGAAAACTGAACAAAACAGCTCTAGAAGTCAGGCCAAGATGTAATATTAGAGAACTCTCTACCCCCCACACTCCCAGCTGAGGCCTAAACTCAGGGCCTTAAACTTGCTTGCTAGGCAAGCGCTCTATTACTGAGCTAAATCCCCAGACCCCTACAGAATTTGTTTTTACAAGTTATTTGGGGGCTGAAGAGATGGCTCAGCTGTTGAGAGCACTTTCTGTTCTTCCAGGGAACCTGAGTTCAGTTCCCAGCACCCATGTTTGGTAGCTCACAACCACCTGACTCCAGTTCCAGGGGATCTAACATCCCTATGGGGACACACACACACACACACACACACACACACATACACACACACACATCTTAAAAAAAGTGTTTTTTTGAAAGAAAAATCCAAGGACTTCAGTATTTCTGATAAAGAAATTCTAATATATATATTCTATATAGGGTTTCTTTCAGTGTAGCCTTGGCTGTCCTGGAACTTGCTCTGTAGACCAGATTGAACTTGAAATCAGAGATCCACCTGCCTCTGTCTCCCAAGTGCTGGGATTAAAAGTATGTGCTGCCACTGCCTGGTACAACCCCCCCCCCCTTTTTTTTTGAGGAAGGGTCTGATGTAGTCCAGCTGACCTCAAACTCATGTAACCAAGGTTGACCTTAAGCTTCAGAGTCTCCTGCCTCTGCACGATGGGATGACAGGCATGTTTCATCACACCAGGTTTTATGTAGTACTGGGGTTTAAAGGGTTTCATACATGATACACCAACAATCCACCAACCAAGCCATACCCCAGCCCACATTTTTGTTGTATTTTAAAAGCTTACTTAACGTTTTGAAAATATTGACCTGAGAAACAAAGATCACCACATCTAAAAGAATGCCCTTGCTTGTGGGAAAAGATACCCCTGTCCCTGGCTCATGCATTTGTGTCTACAGAGAGTTCTTGACCTTGGACCAGGATTGGCTCAGGAGAAACCTGAAAGTACTGTTTGCTGTATCAGTTGCCGGACCCACTGCAGTGGTGGGCAGCTGTGGGAAAGCCCACAGAAAAACATCTCTCAAATTTCTGCCCTTTGTAAATCCACCTGGGGAGTTGGTGTTGGGGAGGCAGGGGTGAGAGGGATGGAGTTCGCAGACTGGGTCGGGCCGCTTGATACTCTTACTTTGCTTCCAGCTTGATCTTCTGAAAGTCCACCTCAGGCCCCTTTCATTAGCTAGCCCAGATCCTTAGCATGGAGGGTTGCTTCTTGCCCTCCTGGCCATCCTCCTTAGTGATGATAAATCACATCGCTCAGGGATAATTAAGGACACCCACAACCTCGGGTAGCTGGAATGGAGTCAGAAAAATGGGCTTTTAAGCCTACCTTTAGTGGAATACTGGTTCCTGGGCTTTGTTAGAGTCTAAACTTCGTTATTTATTTGGTTCACAGAACTTGGCACACTTCTTTGCTGTTTGGGAAAGTTAACAAACTGAGTCAACCCTTGCATTTTAAAATGTAGTCATTAGCCTATGTGATGTCTGGCCTCAAGAGGGCGCTCTTTGCCTATCCTTAGAAGGGCAGTGGACTGATTAAGAGACTGAAGCATCTATAAAACTCCGCCTGGAAGAATCTCTCTGATGTGACTACTTGTTAATTTTTTTTATTGCTGAGCCTAATCTGGGTCATTTTGACCATAGAAATAGAATAACTGTGAGGTAGTGTCTAAAGGGCAGCTCAAGCTACTAATTAAGGATAAATCTATAATTACTTTCACTATAAAAAAAATTGGAAAAAAAAAATGTGTCCCGAAAGATGAAAGGGTTAGGGCCTCCTCAGGGTTGAAAATTCCTTAGGCTTCATTACTAAAAGATAAATTTGGTCCTTATGACTTAGAGGACTCCGGAAGTGGACATGGGAAGCATCCCCACCCCACTGCTGGTGCACAGGGCATTTTCTGGGAGATCAAGAGGTCTGGAGCTAACTCAGGGTAATGAGCCTTGGGTCAGACTATAATCATTTTTATAGGTTAACTGGTTAAACTTGGGAGAGCGTATGATCAAAGTGTGTGTGTGTGTGTGTGTGTGTGTGTGTGTGTGTGTGTGCGTGCGCGCGCGCGGAAACTTACGAAAGAATAAATAACATTTTTAAAGAACTCATGAAACTGACTAGCTCTGTTGTGTCCACATGGTGGCAGCACTGAGAACAGGGGAATGGGGATAGAGGAAGGGGAGAAAGGCCAGGCTCCCTGCTCGCCCTGTGGTATGAAAGGCTGATGTTGTATGGGTGCTGTGACAACTCTCAGTCTTTCTTTATGATAGCTGGGCTGTGTCCTGCCCTTCCAAAGGCCACTCTCAGCGGACCCCTAAAGTGTGAGCGGTTGGTGGTGGTTGTGTGATGGCCAGAGGAGGAGGACTCTAGGTAGAGCATTCTCCTAGGCTAGTGCGCCCTCTGAAGCTGGTTACAGAAGATGTGGAGCTAAGGAAGTGTTAATGCTAAAAGTGGTGTCTGAGCCTCAGCCTCACTGTGATTCCGTTTATTCATCATAATGTCTGTCGTCTGTCTGTCTGTTTTACCGGTTTGGCCTCCAGTGCTGAAAACGCCACGGTAACCTATCACTTGCAGTTTGGAGTTCCAGCTGAAGATGATGGCTTCATGGAGTACATGATGAGTGAAGAGCTGGTGCTTGGCATTATGAGACAGAACCTTCACGATAAGAATATATCCAGTTGTGAGAGTCTCGGGCTTGATCCGGAATCCCTCTTGCTCTACGGTAAGTAGAGAAAGCCAAGAAGCGGGACTTGGAATGATGAGCAAGCGAACAGACAAGGGCAGGTGGCCTGGTTTGGCAGTACTGGTGCCTTGCATTGTGTCCAATCATTTATCCATTCACTCTTCCTCAAATCACTTTCTTGCTCTGGAACTTACAACCCATAAGCAGACAGGGTAGTGAGGAGGCACCGTAGGAAAGAATCAACCACGGTTACTGAGAACCCCACTGCAGAAGAGCAGCCTCTCTCCATGTAGTGTCCACCAGGGCCGATGTGAGTACCTCCACCTAAGCCAGCCACCCAACACCACCACGTTCCTTGTCAGTTTCTCCTGGCACACTGAAGGTGGTTGGAGGTGCTCAAACTTTAGCTATTGTCACAGTTAGATCACAAAGAAGTATCAAATGTCAAAATGCCTTCATTATCCAAAAGGCTCCAGCATAGTTATCACTGCTCGTACCAAAATAAATGAGCATCCATTTACTTTGCAAATAAAAGATGAATTATTTTGCAAGTAAGTGAGCCCTTTGAAGAGTATTCAGCATGCATGCATGTCTACATATATGCCTGTGTGCATTTGTGCAGGCATACAGAATGTAAAGTGTCTCTATTCAGATTTGACGGCGATCCCGATTTGGCGCAAGATTTTTATACTCAGACTCAATAAAACCATATACAAAACACAAAATGTTCAAAGCCATTTTGGTTTTTGGAAATTAGTGACTGGCCTAGTTTCACTTCTGTGGCTGGGTTAAAACCCAATTTCAGGTTCCAGTTTGTGACTGCAGGGAGCTCAGAGCAGCAGGAACTTCCAGTTTCTGGTCACATCAGAGCCCCCGTCAAGAGCAGAGGGGAATGAACACACTCACACTTAGTGCTCCACTATTTTCTCTACCCTTGCAGAATCCCGAGCTCCAGACTGGGGAATGGCACTGCCCACTTGCAGACTGAGCCCTCTCACATTGATGAAGGCAATCAACCCAGCATTCCTCCCTCTCCCCGCAGCTGCTCCCCACCCCCAGACACACAGGCCAAGCTAACCAAGTCAACTCCTTACTGAGATTGTTTTCCCCGGTGATTCTATCTCAGGTCACGTGGACAACGGAAACTAAGCCTGCCCGTAACTTTGGTTTGTCTTCGCCTTCTTTCTAGAATGAGGCGGTGGAGGTTGGTCTGTGTCGGAAAGCAGTGCTCTGCAGTCTCAGAGTGAAGAGAATGCAGAAACCTATCCAGCAGTGAGTGGCCAGAAGGAGGAGATGGTCCTCCCACTGATTCTGCACAGATAGGAAGTCTGGCTCCATATCCAGAATTCGTGAAAGCTGTTCCTGAGAGCTGTCCCAATGGGGTTCAGGTGCTAGATGAGGTCTGGGATGGATCAAAGATCCCACAGCACGAGCTTCCTGCTGCCTTGGAAGCACTGGCTGCCTCTGCTCACACATGGATGTTATTCCTGTAGAGCAAGGAGAGTACCTGGCTTTGTTTAAGGCAGGGTTCTGTTAGCCTGGGCTGATGTGGCAAGGCGGAGAGCAAGTAGTCAGGGGAAGGATGCGGAACCGAGTCAGTTGGTCATTCAAGCTGGAGCCCCGCCCCAATTATATTTAATGGACCCCTAAGCTAAGGGTGGGAGGAAGAGAAAGGTACTTCCAAGACCTAAGGAGCGTAGCTCTTCATTTACTTCCACTACCTCCACCTGTATAGGTGTGTGAACAGCTGAGCTCAGGCACATCACTGAGTGTTACGTATAGAAATATGTTCGATGCATCTTCTTTCTCTTTTCTTTATTGTTCCTGAGATGCCTCAGTATCTTTTTTTTTTTGAAAACATAAGTCTGTGAGTTTTGAACATGTGCTGTCCTTTAAGAGTGTTTATTATTGTTATTGTAAAAGTCATCAAAGGATCATTAGGATTACTTAACTCCTGCTGCTAATACCACACACTGGCTTTGCATCACCACCAGCCTTCCTGTAAGACACAGTTTCTTGAGTTGTTGTGTGTGTGTCTTATGGCAGATGGTTGCTAAGCAGAGGGTTGCTGTCCTTTTGAAACTGTCAAAAGAGGCATGCCTGTCCCTTGGGAGGCCAGGAGGAAGTTAGTGACTGTATCTGTCCTCTGTACATAGAGAATGCCTGTCATGAGGGAATAGAGTATTTGTTTTGTTGGGGAAATTGTCTTCTTGGATATTTTCTGGGACAGAGGTTTTTATTTTATTGTTGTATAATGAGAAATCTCCCAGCCTGATACCTCAGATGGATTAGCCACGGATGCAGGTCACTGCAGCAGGCAACTATGCGAGCCTGTGTCAAGTGAAGGGTTCGGGACAATGTGAATTTGCTTTCTTATTTAACTACTATATACTATAGTAATAATAATTGCTATATTGTAATTTATTGTTTCATTTTCAGTATAGTTCCTTAAACTACTAAAGCAGGTGGATGTTTCTTCTTCCCCTTTATTTTTTACACGTCAAATGTGAACCTCCCTATGTGTGTACTCTTTTGAAAGCAATGAGGAATTTTAATACAAAATGATTTTAAAACATGTACAATAAATTATTTTTGCAAATGTGTTGGTCTATCATCTGCCTCTCAGGTCTTCCGTCCCTAAGGCCATGTGTCTAAGGCCATGTGTTAGGTGAGCATTTTGCAGAAAACGGGGGATAAAAGTGACTGTGTGCATGGAGGCAGCTTCCTCTTCTGTGTGAAAAAGATGAAGGTCATTTTGGGCTGGGATTGGCTGTGCCCTTTCATTTCCAGGGTGAGTGGAAATGCTCCACTCCCCCGCTTCTCTATAGTTCTTCTTAGGCTGAGTGTTACAGTATCAATCTGCACTGTCCCCCACAGGCTTGTGTGTCAAACACCTGTTTCACAGTAAGCCATACTGTTTCGGGAGGCTGTAAAACCTTTAGGAGGTTCGGCTCACTGGCCAAAGGAGACTGCTAGAGGCAATCATTTGAAGGTTGTAGTGCAGTCCACTTTGTCTAAGCTCCGTTTTCTGTTCCCCAATCCACCACAACGTGGAATCCCCCTCCATGTGCTCTTGCTGCCATTAATTGCGCTTTCCTGTTATGATGGACTGAAACCATGAGCTAAAATAAATGTTTTCCCCATTGGGTAGGCCTGGAAGGATGGGTCTGTTGGTGTTTGGAGATGGGGTTTGCTTTGTTCCTTTTTTTTTGGGGGGGGGGAGGCACTAAAATGTAAATACCTTAGTTTTGATTTTTTTGACAACTTGACCATAGAGAAGACTTTCCTAGCTTTGACTTTTGAGTGTAATACATTATGGGTAACTAAAGCGTACTGAGATGTTTGGTAAAAATAATCCCATGCACATATACATTGTTTTGTTGCAGAAGGCAGGTTGTGTGGTCACCACACCTCTTAATGACAGGAATAATGCCTGGTGCATCATAAGGTTCAACAAGTACCTGAGAAATAATTGGAAGACTTAGGTGAAAAAATTGTTGCTTTCAGAAAGTCATTTAGCTATGGATAGAAGGAACACTTGTCCTGTTGTCTACTAAATTTCTAGCCATGTGTCCAAATTTTTAGCTTGGCAATTTAATTTTTTTTCTAAAGATTTTTTTTTCATGTTTTAAAAATGTTTATTTAGTTAGTTTTATTTACGTGTCTGTGCTTGAGTGTAGGAATGTGCACCACATGTGTGTATGAGTCCGAGGAGATCAGAAGAGGGCAGCAGATCTCCTGGAACTGGAATTGTAGGCAGCTGTGAGTGTCACAGTGGTGCCGGGACTGACCCTAGGTCCCCTGCAAAAGCAGCAAGCATTTTTAATCACTGAGCCATCTCTCTAGCCACCTGTAGATGTGAGTCATTTGTTTTTGTGCATGCATAGGCAATGCCCATGAAGAAGACAATAAAAGAAGTTGCTAATGTTATTAGACAAACAAGATCTGCATGTATGAAACAGGAAACAGCAGAGAAAAAAATAGCCAGGTTTAACTGTGAACAATGTAGACAAACTGTAGGGTTGGGGGCAGTCAGAGAAAAGAATGGTCAGTGGAATCTACTGGAGTCTACTTGAAGACTTTGTGTGAGAAGAAAGAGCTGACCCTGAAGTGATAGTGAGATAGGTAGGAACAAGCAGATTTGTCCTTGCCCATTTGTTCTCTCTCTCTCTCTCTCTCTCTCTCTCTCTCTCTCTCTCTCTCTCTCTCTCTCTCTCTCTCTCTCTCTCTCCCTCTCTCTCTCTCTCTTGTCAAGACAGGGTTCTCTGTGTAAGAGTCCTGGAACTCACTTTGTCGACCAGGCTAGCCTTGAACTCACAGAGATCTGCCTGCTTCTGCCTCCTGAGTGCTGGGATTAAAGGTATGCACAATCATGCCTGGCTTGCCCATTAGTCTCGTATGATAAAGTTAACACTGTTTTTGTTTTTTGCTGTACTGGGGATTGAACCTAGGACCTCATACATGCCAGACAGGCATTGAACCACTGAACTGTACCTCCAACTCTGTTTCTTTTTAGATGCAGATTCTTGACATGAACCCAGAGTGTGATTAATACAAAGACAGTGGGAGCAGTATCCCAGTCTTCCCTTCTCTCCCAGTATTAAATAAAGTTCCTGCCACTGTTGCTGCTCTCCTTAGTCTGTACATTCTTTAATGTCTTTTCTGTGTTCATTGATCTGCAATATCAGAAGGCAGCTTCACATTTTATAGCTGGGAGCCAGAGCCTGGAAAGATAGATGAGAGAGAGAGAGAGAGAGAGAGAGAGAGAGAGAGAGAGAGAGAGAGAGAGAGAGGAGGGGGAGGGAGAGAAAGGAGGGGGAGGGAGAGAGAGAGGGGAGGGAGAGAGAGAGGGGAGGGAGACCATCTACAGCCCCACAGTTTGTGGGAGACAAAGCCTAGCCCACTGGGTAATATCACCCATGAGTGGCCACCCATCCTAGTGGGTGTCCTGAGGGCATACTCAGTGCAGCTTTGATTGGCATCAGAGCATCTGCAAGGAACACATGTGGTAGGGGAAGAGATGAATTGAGAGAGTCATGAAAATGACTCTGTGGCATTTCTCCAGACACTGAAAAAAAAAAAAAAAAAGACTCTAGAAAAACAGGACGGATTTATACTGATCTGTTCAATAGTTGGCAGAACCAATATATCTTCACATTTAGTCAAATTTGTGAACTTCAGAGGCTAGGTTTGGGAAAGAGCCAGTCACGTGTAATAAGAGAGAACCTCTTTTCCTCTTTAGGTTTCTCTCATGACCTGGAAATGCAACTGTTCCCTTCTCAGCCTTCCATCCTGTCTGCCCTCACCACCCCTCATCCTTTCCATCCTGTTCTTCTCTATGTCCTTCCATCCTGCCCCTCGCCACGCCCTCCATCCTGTCCCTTACCCCCATGCCCTCCATCCTGAGAAACTTAAGAGCCTTCTTAATCCTGTCAGCATTTGAAATAGTCACTGGTACATTTTCCTGCCTTGTCTTCACCGCTTTCCTATTTCTTTCTTCTGCTTTAGATAAGAATTTATTCACAGGCTAGGAGTGTATTTATAGATGCTAAGAGCGTGAGCGGAAACCACAGAGTCTGCCATGGCTTGTACAGTGAACCTCTCTCTCCATCTTCTGTGCACTGTTTGGAGCCCGGTGCGGGGGAGGGACATTTCTCGTTATATTTGTGACTTGGAAGACTAAATTAGAAACTCAGCCTCTGTTTCTTTCTCAAGAACAGGGATTCTTTAAGTGAGGGGCTATATTACTAACCTCCTGGAACTATGTGCTTGAGTGCATGCCTATGCACGTGGGTGGGCACACACATATACATATCTGTGTTGATGTGTACTTTCTGCAAGACTACACAATTTCATTAGAAATCTTGAAATGTGTAGAAAGGGGGATCAGCATTAGCCTGTCGTAGCCCCTAATATTTTTCTTTATTTTTGAGAATTTAAAACGTACATATGATAAAAACCCTTCCCCCATTTTCCCCTCCAACTCTTCTCCCAACATACCCCCATCCCACTTTGTGCTTTTTGTTTTTGATAATGCAGAAAGTCCATTTAGAGCTATCCTTGTGTGGGCATCCACTGAAGCGTGGGTAACCTACCAGACATCACATCCCTGCAACTACCTGCTAGCAATAGCTCCTTAGTAAGTGTGACGTCGAATCTCACCCACCCCATCTGTACCAGAGGACAAAGTTTGGGCACAGTGGGAATGTTTGGACACAAAACATCACTTGCTGTAAAATTGGAGTTTTTTTTTTTAATTTTATGCAAGAACATTAATCATATTTTTCATTACTGTGACAGAAAACCTGACGGAAGCCACAAGTGAGACAAAGCTTGTTTTGACTCAGAGTTCCAAGGGACACAGTCCATTCTGGCAGGACAGCATGGTGGTTGGAGCCACTGAGTCTGGGGTGGTAGACCTGGTGGTGTGGGCATTCACACCCTGGCAGATTAGGACACAGGGTTCCAGCCAGAACTAGGGCAGGTATCACCTTCAAGTTCCTAGCCTCCCTTCAGAGAACCACTTCTGTTAGCTAGGTCATAGTCCCAAAGTTTTACATTCTCCCTAAGCTCTCACAGCAGGGGACCAAGTGGTTAAGCATTGGGGGACTGTGAGGACATTTCACATTCCAACCACAACACAGGTCATAGAATGTTTTCTCAGTTTTGTTTCTTTTAATTTATTTATATCTTTGGTTTGATAATTAATATTGTACACATCATAGTAGATTTAAATATGAAATTCTGTTTGTGAGTTCTTGTGTGTGTGTGTGTGTGTGTGTGTGTGTGTGTGTAGGTGAGAGGACAACTTTCAGAAATCAGTTCTCTCCTTCCACGGTGGAGTCCTAGGATTGAACCTGCTTGTCAGGTTTGCCTAGTAAGCACATTCACTCATTCAGCTATGGCACTTGCACCCATAGCAGACGTCTTGAAATACCCCCAGGGGCTCTTCAGTCTAGAAACAGGGCTGTTGTACAGTCCCTCTGATTTTACCATACAACCATGCTTCTTTGTCTATTCATTTAGACTTAAGGAGGCCCTGATAAAACACATTTGCTTTGGGGGGACAGATAATACTTCACCGGATGGGGACAAACACATACAGCTTATTGTATTTTACTGATAATATTTCCAACGCCTATCTGCCCCAAAGGTTTAGTATTCACGTGAAGGGCTCTAGCGTAGTGCCATCTGTTTGACTTCTGCCTTGCTGGAGGGACGTTGGGGGTCCAGGCTTTAAACTCTTTACTACCGTTTTTCCTCAGGGTCTATGATAGATGATATATGATAGTTAGGGCTTTTTTTTTTTTTTAAATCAATTTGACACTAGAATCACCTAGGAAAAGGGAACCTCAGTTTAAGAATCACCTCCATTGGATTGGCCTGTGAGCATTTCTGTGGGGTTCTGTCTTGATTGATGATTGATGTGGGAGGGCCCAGACAACTGTGCCAGCGCCACCCCTGAGCAGGTGGTCCTGGGTTGTAGAAGAAAGCAGACTAAGAGAGCTATAAGTAGCATTCTTCCATGGCCTCCGCCTCACTTCCTGCCTCAAGCTCCAGCCCCGAAGGAATATGATTGGGACAGATAAGTCAAATAAACCCTTTCTTCCTTAATTAACTCTTTGTCAGTGCTTTATCACAGCAGTAGAAAGTAAACTAGAATAGATGACCATATGTCAGATGTACGGGTGCAATAGACTGAGCCTCAAGTAAGTGGGTCAGAGTCAAAGGCAAAAGGGAAACGAAGACTTGAATCAGTCACTGGCCCACACTGCTTCCCATAAGCCATGTGTTACATCTTGTACAACATTTCCTATCACCATGGACACGCCCTTTGAACCCAAGTGACTTCTGCTCAAAGTCTACAGTTAGGCTTCTGTGTGAAAGACAGCTGTAGAAGAAGGGAGTTAGCTGAGACCAAGGTACTGAGGTCTGGTCAGCTTGTTAGCTGCAGATGATCAACAGGCTTACATCTCAGCAAACTCACTTAGAGGACCTTAAGCCACCGCATTTCCTCTCAAATGGGGACTTGGCCTGTTTTGTTTTTTATTCCATTATTTATTTATTTATTCATTTTTGTTTGTGTGTGTGTGTATGTATGCCCACATGTGTGCAAGTGTATGTGCATATGTGTATGCCTTGTACACACTAAACAAGGATCCTATTACTGAGATACCTCCCTAATACCTTGTGACATTTTAAGTAGAAAGTTATTCAGCTTTGAGCACAAAGAGGTAATTAAATGCATAGTGCATCCAAAGCTCGTCTCAATGAACATCTTGCCGTTTTAACATCCTAAAATTAGGACAGTGGCTATGAGGTAAATAAAATAACATCTTGAGGATGCAGGTGTGAATGTAGAAATAGTCTAATTTGCTAATAATTGTTTTCATCTCACTCATCTCATTTGTGGTTTAATATTTTCCTGCCATTTCATTGGTATCTGCTCCTAATGAGTTTCATCAATAACCAATCATAGTCCTCTTAAGTTTATCTCAAACAGTCACTGTTTAGGGCAAAGGCCTTCAAAATTATTATCCAGAATAGGTTAAACTAAAGATATTTTTAGCTTTGTAAAACTCTGGTCTGTGTTGCAAATCAATTCTACCATGGTTGAGCAACCATTGATAGTATGTAGACAAATCAGCGTGGCTGTTTTTCAATAAACCTTTATCTACAGAAACAGGTGGTGGGTCAGATTTGGTCAGTCAGCAGGTTATGCATACTTGTCTAACAGAGGGTAGATACAGTTGCAGAAATTCTAAAGAAAGAATGAGGGAAAATGAAGAATCAAGGCACAACAGGGTGCTCACAGAGAAGGGGTGTATGTTATTTTTCCCACGTGGACATTTCACACATGCTGGATAATTTATGAAGAAATTTACTCTACTCTATTTAGTATGTAGCAGGACACCGACGTGGAAGCTAGAATAAAATCCTGCCACTAATGCCAATAAAGTACCTTTGGGTGAATTGTTTTCTCTCAGTCAAAAAAGAAGATAGAGAGATGAACGGCCCTACAGCGGCCTTTCTACTCCATCACTCTGATACTGTGGGGGTCTACTGAGGGTTTGTTGTGGTTGTTTGTTTTGTTTTATAAGACAGGGTTTCTCTGTGTAGCCCTGGCTGTCCTGGAACTCACTCTGTAGCCCAGGCTGGATTCTACTGAGAACTATGTGGAGGGGTTTGAGCTGTCTCTTAATGGTAGATCACTTGCCTATCATGGATGAAGTTCTGGGAATGATTTCCTACACTGGAAGAGAAACACAATTCTGAAGAGAAATTCAAAGTTTGAAAATGTAGTTTAAAACTATATATTAACAATGGTACAGGAAATTCTAAGCCTTTGGGACAATGAGAGAAAGGACGCTGAGTGAAGGACATGTCCCGGGCCCATGGAGTAAAGGAATATTACAGGCTGTCCTGTCGCAAGTGGTGCTGAGGTGGGATTTCACAGTGATGAGGGAATTCCCCCTGGGGACATGTAACCTGATGAGTAAGCCTCCCCTGGCTTCAGAAAACAGTTGTGGGAATAATTCATAAGAACTTAGTGAGAAGAACAGAGCTTTTTGTGGTACACCCAGGTGCAGGTATGGGGAGCCCTTCCTACCACAGAGTATTTTTTTTAACCACTTAGAAGCAAAGGTGGCCACTCTTTTTTTTTTTTTTTTTTTTTTTTAACAATGCGACATCCAAGACAATTGACTAGTTTTTAAATGTTGATTATTGTCAGACTCTAAAAGGCTTTGTGGTCCGCAAAGTCTGCTCTTCCAAGGTCCTCCAGAAGAACTAAGCTAAGGATCTCTGTGCCCCATGACTGGAGTCCCTGAGCCCTCCTTTTATCTGTCATCCAACCGAGTCCCCAACTCCTACTTTTGTCTGTCAGTGCTGAGCAAACTCTAGCCTAGCCACTCACTGTCGATGAGAAAAGTGAGTCTCAAAGGGGGCTCTGAGTGGCCGTGGCTGTTGATGGGCACGGAAGGAGAGTCTGCTGGGCACCAGAAGTTCATATTCACCTTCCGCGGGAGGATGCGGCTGAGAGGTGGAAGAGAAGCGGAGGACCGAATACTCCGTCTCTACTCCTCTTGAAGACTCTCTGGGTCTCTCAGCCTTGCTAGAGACGTTCTCATAGAACCCCTCGGCAGAGCTGTCGGATGGCCTTCCTCCGAGGGCCTTGTGATCAACGAGGATGTAGCATAACTCCTCTGTGTAGATCTGGTCAGCATTGTCCTGCAGGTCAAAGGAGAGCCCTCATAAAGATCTGGCCTCTTTCCATCCCGTTCATGCTTCAGTGACAACACAGGCCTGACAGGGGAAATCGTGTCTTCCACCACCACTGCTTTCTCCATTTCCGGCCCATCTTTTCTAAATGGCTGCAGGGGCATTCCAAATACTAAACTAGAAGTTTGGAGTGTTCCTGTCATCCAAAGCATACATGTGTGTCTCCTTTATACATGTTCCATAGTGACCCTTGACCACCATATATATATATATATACTTCTGTTGGTCACAGAACACTGGATGTGCTTGGATAATATTTAATGACTCATCAAGAGATCATTGTTATTATTGTCTTTACTTGACAGGGTCTCTTGTATCCCAATTAATATGTAGCAGAGGATGACCCAGAGCTTCTGTTCCTCTTCCTTGTATCTTATGAGTGCCATAGGAGGATGTGTGTCACCACTTCCAGTTTATGCTATGCTGGGGATCAAACCCAGGGCTTCCTGCATGCTCGATAAGCCCTCTCTACTAATTGCAATGCATCCACAGGCAGATGATTGCATTGATAATCTAAGGGAAGGTCTCACTAATGGTGGAATCTCAGGGGCTAAAACATCAGAGGCAGCAATGTACAGTGGGAAGCATGTGACTGTTAGAGAAAGACCGGGGTTTGAAGGCTGGCTCTGCCATCTTTCAGAGGCCTGGATTTGGACACTAGAGCTTGCATCTGTGAAGAAGTGAGAGGGCACAGTATTGCAATAATATGCGTTGTTGTGACAGCTACATGAGATGCCTGTCAAACACTCAACACATGGCCTGTCATAACAAAGTGCTCAGCAAATGTTAGTTCCCTCCAATCCCTTATGCCACAGGAGGGCTGCTGTTTCTGCCACCAGGCTCTGCAAATAACTGTGGGTTCCTGCCCCTCCCCGCCCCCCGACATCTACAGTGTTTCTTCCACGTTGGGATCAGAAGGGGTCTTATTACCTGCATAGGAGCTGAAGTCATCCCTTCATCTGCAGAAAGAAAATACACTCAATGAATCTCAGGTTGAGGTGGAGACTTCAGGGAGTGGGGGGCTGGGATGTTTGCAGCCAGACAGCCAAGGGACAGCTAGAGTAGTCTACAGAAGTCTGTTATGGATCCCTAAGAGTTATAGGACACCCTAAACAAAGCCACAGGAGAGCTTGCTCAGGCTGCTAGGGCCAGTGAAGAAAGATACTTTTAGTGCATCTTTGGGCAGCCAATCATACCCCCTCTCCTCCCTCTTTCCCTTATATAATACCCATTGTGTACCTACATGGGAAAACACAATAGGGAGACAGATATACCCGCAACAAGCCTGTTTCTCACAGACTAGGCAGGGGACATACAAGACAGCATGAGAGACCCACAGAGCAGACAGGAGGGGGTCCTTTCTAACAGGTAACATTAAGATGATGGTAGCATGGGGACTTGTGCTCAAGGAAAGTTTTTCAGAATGCCCAGATGCTGAACATTTATGTTTCTGCAGAAGCAAGGCAATGTTTCAAAGGTATTTTACTCCAAACCGACTGGCTTCAGCCACAGAGCAGAGGCATGCTTCCCACCCTTGGCATCCAGCCAGAAGAAGAAAAAAGATGCCATCCATGGAAATCCATGCAGGAGGCAGAGCTGCCCACCATGTGGCTCATGGATTCATAGTTCCCCTCTCACATCCCCATAAAGTTTTATAGCATCCGGGGAGTCACTGGTTCTCACTAGAAGAAAGGCTTCTGATTTTGGCACCCGTGGTGGCCCTATTTCTGTTGTGTCTTATTTTGATAGAAATTAGCGTTTGTTGGGATCCATTGTTCCTGGGTGAAAGGGCTCATGCTGGGAGGGCTAGAGGCTGCATTGTACACCCACAGAGCTGGGCTTTGAGATTCAGTGCATGGATGTGCTACACTCTCCACTTGAAACCTAGCTAGGGGAAGACACAATTCCTCCATTTTTTTTAAGCAATGTTAGGGTCCATCCTCACACTCACACTTTCTTATTCTCTGTCATGTATGGGCCATCAATCTCCAACTGCTCATCAAATCTTGTTTCTTTCTTTTTTAATTATTTATTTTTATTTTATGTGCATTGGTGCTTTGCATGCATGTGTATCTGTGTGTGGGGATATCGCGTCCCCTGGAACATGAGTTACAGATAGTTGCCAGTTGCCATGTGGGTGCTTGGGAATTAAACCAGGATCCCCTGGAAGCAGCCAGTGTACTCTTAACCACTGAGCAATCTCTCCAGTCCCAACTCTTGTTTCCTTAACTTCACCACTGATCTGTCCCAACAGCCTCATCAGAGGTCTACTGGCCTCATTTCTTGCCAACAGTTGATACTGTTTCCTCTCTGCGCATCCCACTGGGCTGGAGGATCTCTTCAATGCAAATCTGACCATCCCTGCCTCTTCTCCATCCTTCACCGTTGCTCGTAAGGTGAGAACTGAGATATTCAGCTGCTCCTCTGTGCCCTAGCTGCCACATTTGCTGTTCCCAGTTGGCTCCTTCAGTTTCTAAATCAGGCACGGATTGAGGAGATCAATAAATCAATCTCTGCTTCAATGAACCCACTGTCTAATGGGAGAAGCAAGCAAACACAAAGGTGGAGTAATCGCAGCAGTGTGTGTAGGTTTACAGTACAGACCTTCTCACCTGGCTTTGGAAGCACAGAGAAAGGACATTTTAGAAATGTAAGTCCATCAAGAGTACAAATGATGGGGAAATCATGACTGACTTTGCCGAGCATGGTGGCGCACACCTTTAATCACTGCACTGGGGAGGCAGAGGCAGGCAGATCTCTATGAGTTCAAGGCCAGCCTATTCTCCAGAGTTCCAGGACATCTAGGGCTGTCACACAGAAAAACCATTTCTCAAAACAAACAAACAAACAAATAAATAAACATGAAACAAAATGATGACTTACTTTGCTTTGGGGACTCTTGTCCAGCTTTAAATGTGCTTATGTTTTTCCTGTAAAAAAGAAATGTAGGCAGGTTGTTTCAATATTCAGAAACTCTTAAACATTGCATTATGAAACATCCATTTCGATCATTGGTAGTTATTATTCTTTTTATATCACCTCTTTCAAAATAAAGGAATGAAAAAATAAGAAAAGGGAAAAGAGAAGACGATGTTAAGTAGAAGTGCATTCCTTTCTACCCCCTTTCCTGCCTTTATTTTGCAATCTGATACATGCACACGTGGTGTTAAGAGGTTATATTTTCGGAGAATATTTCTGACATAAACCTCCATTTTGTTTTATATCATACACATGGAGGAGCAGGCATTTTTCAATCCTAAGCCCAACCTGTGGCCACCCAAGCAAAAAATTCAAACACTTCCCAATAAAGTACACTGCATAGAAGACTCCCTGGAGATACGATGGAAGCCCATTGTCATGTAGTGGGCAAACTGACAATTTGCTGTACGGATGGTCATGGGTCTGGCATGCTAAGTCGGGTACATTAATGTCACTGTCAATCACTTAGTGGTGGTTAGCTATTTTTAGCAACTGTTTCACTCTCCAGAGTGTCTCAGTTTGGACAATAAATTATCACCTGGACTACACATTCTCCATTCAGAGGGCAGACATGTGTGTTTCTATACAAAGGGCTTGTAGCGTGAAGACTCTCAGTATTAACGGGCAGTTTCATTCTTATGTCTGACGCTTACCCATGGGAGAAGACTCTACCACCCATGAGACAATTATTATTCTTGATTATCACCGCGCTCTGGGGGCTGTTTCCTTGACGGATTCTCGGTGACCATAGCTGGGCTTGGTACCCAGCTTGAGTGTAGCCGTGAAGGGAAAGGAGCTCACAGGTACCTAACAAGCCCCACACTGAAAACATAGTTAGGAAGTTGATTCCTTGAGCGATGCTTTACTTACCAAGGAAGGCAGGAGCATCCTTCAGCGATATGACAGCAACTCCAGCACCTGAAATAGCTGAGAGAGGTGCCAGGAAGTCAGTGAGTCTGGTTTCGGGGGCTTTGAGAATGGTGACTTCTTTCCCCTTGCTGTTTCTGTCCTTATTTATTAGGTGAACTGGACATAGGCCTATGATACCACCAGTTTCTAGCCAGGAAAAAAAAAAACCTGTCTATTCTCATCAAGGGAAACAAAACTTTTTTTTTTTTTTTTTTTTTTTTTTTTTTTTTTCACAGAGCTGAGGACCGAACCCAGGGCTTTGCGCTTGCTAGGTAAGCACTCTACCACTGAGTCAAACCCCCAACCCCTGGGAAACTAAAAGTTTTTAAAACTCACAATTCCAGTGATTTACTTGACTCCTTGTGATGGCGTTATCTCCAGAATATTAAGGTATGAATTTCACATTTGAGAAATCATTTTGTTTGGGTCAAGGTCAAGCAGTATTTCCACAGGATGCCACTGAACTCTGACTCTCTAATCTCTCCTATGTATAGTCCACTCTACTGGACTAATCACATATCTATCTCCTATACTAGAATGTGAACTTCATAAAGCTGGGGACTTTACTCATCCCTCCCATCACCGTGGTTTATGTCACCAGTGTATGCCAACCTATCAAATACACAGCAAATTTGTGTCCTAGAAATATTTGATGAAGCTATACATGAGTAGCCGTGAGCACAGCCACCAAAACAGGAGGTCATCAGTTCTACCACCCAAATTCCAAGGGTATAGCTAAGTATGAAGACTTGTGCTTTTTACAGAGGCTGGCTGTAACCCATGGCCATGTAAGCCATGGCCATGGTTGTGACTACCAGTTTGGGTGAGCATCTTGAAGGCTTCCTGGTTCTATGTGTTATCAGAGACTTTGGGGCGTAGCATCAGTTCTCTCCTTTAGGTCGTCCTTAGTGTCCTGTAAACCACTTGTTTTCATCTTCTGCTTCTGTTGTTAAAAGGTATCATATGGAAATAGGCGAATCTGCCCAGTGCTAAGAAGTCAGGTTCATTAGGGGAACACGGAAGTGAGGTGAAAGGCGATGGTAGGTCGTGAGTTACTGGATTCATATTCATATTTCTACAAATTTTGAGCCACAATTTAATTTCTAAAATGAGGCTATATGTACTATTTATTTCATGAAGCTGTTAAGGTTCAGACAAAGGTGATGACGGACAAAAGTGATTTGTAAACTTTCCTTCTTTTCTACGCATCCTTTGCAATGCATTCTTGCATTTTAATATGTGTGTTTTGGTTTAATGTGAGTCCAGGTAAGGAAAATATCTAAAAATGTGCCTCCCAGTCAACTATCCCTGGAATGCCTTCAGAAAGGGTAGCTCAGGAAAGGCTGTATCGTGATCAAGAATTAGAGAGACAAACCTCTGTGACATCATAGGGACACCAGCAATCCCAGGTGCTTATCTTTTCATGAGGCCTCTGTTATCAAGCCCATGAATCCTCTCTCCCTTGACATTATTCCCCCATCCTTTTCTCTCCTTTCCATCATGTGATGTACATGCTTTAATAGATGGACAATGACACCCCTCAAGATACATACTTCTCAGCTTGCACTGAAGACATACAGCCTTGGGTGGGAAAGATCTTAGGGTCTTGCCCCTAACATGGTCTTGGTTTGTTTTTAGATGCTCTCTCAGAAGTGTTTCCTGGAACACTGTGGGAATTGCTGCTAACTCTGTAGGTTATAGAACAACAGACTTTGCCATAATTTGGACTCTTAGGCCTGAGGGACTTGTACATTGCAAGATTCCTTCCTTAGGAGTTCCTTAAGACTGGATACTCAAACGTCCACTCAGGAAGGATTCATGAAGTTGTATTAGATTTCCAGTACCAGCATAAACTCAAGCACCTCTGCACAGTCCTTTCAACCTTGTGTCATGGGAGAATGTAGTTAACTCAGAAGTAGAAACTCAAAAGCTTAGTATGACAGAGCCAGGGTAGAGATTTGAGTGCAGAGGTACTTTATCCCACAAATAGACAACAGAATTTCAGATCTTTCTTTCAAGCTGTACCAGGGACTTAAGCATCTGATTTCCTGTTGCCAAGGATACAGGAGGCTCTTAGAATAGCAGGATGTCTCCTGTCCAGTGCAGGGAAGTCTTGCTGTCTTACCTACTGTTTTTCCACTTGCTGCCATTACGGCTGGTACTGGGCCTTTGCTGTGGGGATGGGTGGCCCCAGCCCTGACAAGCTCTTTCTTCCCCGGGGCGTTGGACAGTATGTACTCTCACCTGCAGGTCCGATGTTTGGCATTTTGAAGTCTTAGATTCCAATGTGTCCCCTGAGTGTCCAGCTTCCACCTAAGACTCAAATATTAGAAATGGGCCACTGTGTTATCCCATAATTCTCACTATGGTTTTATGTTTCTCTCTCAGCTGTTTTGTTTCTTCTGTTTATGAGCAGTTCTGGAACTACCTTAGCATGCCTCTTATTGCCCTGCCATCTATTAATGTTCCATCCTGAACCCCAGGCCGGAGTCTGTTTCAGATCTAACATCTCTGTCACCAGAGGAACAGCCCACACCCATAGTCCTAAAATGATGCCTCAGAATCCTCATCACAAGCATGAAAATGCCACTGTGCAGGGAGAGGCCTGAACCTCTTCATTCATTCTCTGTTTGCTGCTGTTTCAGGGCCTGCACCCAAGCAATGGGGTTCCGGGAGACACCATCTTTCACAGTAATCCAGAGAACAAAGGATAGACAGAAGGAGAAGGAAACAATTATATAAGAATTATATTCATTCACTGTTTGGATTAGATTTCTGTTTAATCTTTTTTTCATTTGCTCTAAGTTGAGAGTATGAAGAAATAAAATTTGTGCGTACTTCTCGGTATATGTCCATCTTTTTATGTGCTGTATTTCACTCAGTTTCAGAACAAGTCCATCGGTTGATATTATTGTCCTGTCATTTATTAACAAGGGAACTGGGGACAAAATTTAGGCAGCTTGTTTGAGGATCGGCAACCAGGAAGGGGGGAAACCTAGGTTTTCTTAGGGAAAATGTTTTCCCCTGAGACCTTGGACTCTTCCTGTGGGGAGAGGTGGTTTTCCATCCTATGACCTGCAGAGACATAGTTAGGGGTAACGGGAAAGATGGACAAGAGATCCAGCTGATGTAAGACCACAACTTCAGTTAGCACAGGAATGAGGATGCTGGGTAATTTATTTAGCGATACAGCTGGGCAGTTATTTAGGGATACAATACTATCTGAACCATCTATTGAATGCATAGGACTAACTGTAAATTCCTAAAGCCACATGAAAAAAATGAGAATGTGAGTTGGTAAGGAAAGCCTGCTAAGTGTGAATGCAGTGAAAGGTACCTAAGTGATTTCCAGAGTGAGTTCAATCATCTTTAAAATGTAATGGACACAAAATCATAAAAATCTAGCCATCAACTAGGAAATTATTATTATTTTTTGCATATTTATGAGAAAAACCCATTAAAAAATAAAAATAGCTTTTCACTTTAGAAACAAAATAGAGTAAACCCCAAACAAAAACTGAAGGATGGCATTACTGGCTCTTGATAGGTAAGAAAACACAAATGACTGCTGGATATAGGAGCTAAAATAAAGATGAAGGATGTAATGCTGTAAGTCTAAGTGTGCATACCAGCTCATCTCATCTTCTTCTACTTGCATTTCTATACTTTTCATCTCTCTCATGATACGTATTTATCGGTGTTACAGCACTTAACCCCACAGCAAAGTTCTGAGACACGAAAGTGCATGTATGCCATCCATCACTATTTCCTCATCTATACTATATCTGCATGTTGCTTTCTCTCTCCCCAGGAATGCTTCCAATCACCCACCCAGCACTTACTGAGTACCTGCTGTGTGCCAGAAACAAAGGCAGGAACCAGGAAACACAAAGCAAAGAGCAGAAAATAATAAGCCACATTTAGAGGCGTTCACAGAGAGACCAAATGACAGTCATTATAGGAGGCCGTTAGAAGGTGGAAGAGGGGTTGAGAGAGTTCAGGGCAAACACTCAGATAGTGTTAGCTCTCAGGAAAAGACACAGATAGATACTCCCAAATCCCCTTTGGCATTTTGCACGACCTCATTTTTCTGTGTTCCCCTTTATATGCTATCTGAGACCAGGGTAGCAAGCACATCCCTAGAAGACTCTCTGCCAGCTTACTCACTATAGATCCCCTCACTTCATACCATAGAAAGCCCTTTATTTTGGGTGATCATAATTTTCTTTACATGTGTTTGCTTTGACTGAATGAAAATGATGGTCTGAAAACTGAGACTAGCCTCCGATCACTGAACCCTTCTCTGTCAGGGACCACGCTGCTGCTATCTGCACTAGGAACCTATAATCCATAAATTTATTAGAGTACACAATATTTTGGAGAACACAATACCACCACATCTCCTCTCTTTTTGTCTAAAATTAAAAAAGCTTATAACTAATACAAGAAAAAACTATCCAATAAGTATATACAATATATACAGCCAAAAATTACATTAATGATGTCTAGTCCATTAACATTTGACAGATTCAGATAAAAACTCCATTATATATATTAACAATGTCCAGTCCAGTAACGTCTGATAAACTCAGACCAAAAATTTTCATTACTTATCTTATTTAAAACAAGTAGTTCCTTTTTTAAAAGTAAATTCCATAATCCATAATAGGATTATACTATTATTTTCTTTTAAAATGAGGAGACCAGATGGGCAGTGGTGGTGAGACAGAGGTAAGCGATCTTTGTGAGTTTGAGGCCAGTCTGGTCTACAGAGCGAGTTCCAGGACAGCCAGTGCTATACAGAGAAACCCTGTCTCAAAAAATCAAATAAAACACCAAAAAATAAAATATACAATCCAAAACAAAACAAAAACCCCTCCAAACAGCAACAACAAAATAAAATGAGGAGACCAAAGCCCAGGACCATGAAAACAAGTCTTTTCCCTAGTGACATGACCCTCCTTAATTGGCTTGTAAATGCACTAACTGAAGCCTCATCTGGCAGGAAATGTGCTATTTATTTTAAATTCATGAAGAGTCCCTGAAAGAGTGGATGCTCATGAACTTATTCAGGAACATCAAGAGCCCAGGAGAGCATCCCTGACCCCAGCCCCAGGGCAACTGTTTCATTTCTTAGATGGGCAGCGCCCCTTGTTAGCGGAGTCTTTCCACATCCCAGCTATTCTCCTCGTGCTGGGATTCAGGGCAGAAGGCAAACCCTGTAAGGATGTCACAGGGTGTGTGGCTCAGGAGGTACTGAATTCTTGCCACACTCCTTGCCCTGTTCCCTTCGCCCTAAGAGTAGCCCTCTTTTTCTCTTTCACCACTGGGCCAGGTCCCTGCTCTCCGGAGAAAGTGAACTCACCCTATTTTCCTCTGCAGACAGTTCCCCATCAGGCTTCTCAGCACCTTCCCTCTGTGTTCTCCCACTTCCTTCTCACCCCTCCTGCACTTTACTCTCTCCGGGCAGAGCAGCTCTGACCAGCTGTGTAGACAGTCAGGAGGAGGAGGAGCCCGCTGGAGGAGGAAGCGGGCTGGCTGGGGGAGCGTGAGAGGCACATGCATAAAGAATATCCTGGAAGGTCAAAAGCCCTGATGCACCAGGGTATTAACCAAACCAGAAACTGCTGGTCAGGGAGACTTTAGCATCCAGAGAACCTCAGGCTTGCTGTTGCAGAGGGGCTATGGGAGTTTTCCATGGCAGACACCTACATTCATTGAATCTTTATTTCAGGAAAGACAAATGGGGGCGGGGCTTTGTTTAAAAGGAAGCAAACAACCAAACCAATAACCTATAAAACAAAACAATAATATCAACAAAAAGACCCAGAATCAAGCCACAGTCTAGTTGGACATGTATAGACTCTCAAAATTTACTCAAAAGGACACATACTAGAGTAACTGCAGAAATCGGGAAAGTTGAAAGGGCACATTGCTGGGTGGAGGAGCGATAGAGGAATAGTAGGGTACAAGTGGTTTGATGTTAAAAATGGGAAAAATAGGAGCATTCTAATTAGCATGCATGGGGGCAGAGGGCAAGTCCAGAAGAAAGAGGGAGGAGGGTAAAAATAACAGCAAGGATGTCTGAAAAAGTCACAAAGAATCATACTATTAGCTGTCTACCTAAAAATACCTATAATGTATGCAAGTCTGTATATTTATATATAGTATATGTATGAGTTTAAATACATTTTTCCCACCCAATGCTCCTTCCAGGAGCCAAAGATCATCTAACAAAAACTGCAGCACCACACCTGAGAAAGCCCTCATTTGAGTTGTTGGTCAGGGCTGTCAGAGACTCCCAAACATACAGCCTATTGCTATTGTCCTTGGTTGCCCCCTAAAGGTGGAAGGTAAGTACCTATTGCTGAAGACACCTTGCACTTCAGAGGGCCCAGAACCCCCTGATCTGGAACAGACCAGAATGCCTCCTCACTGAGGAATAAGTTTTATGGTTCAGAAGGCATCATGAAAGCTTCCAAAGGAGGGAGACAACCAACAGTCCTACCTAGATAACAATGCCTATGAACCACAATGATGACTAGCACAGCATAATAATTCAAAGAGTGCTGTAGTGGCACACACACCTTGGTGGTCACCAACAGCTCTCTAACTGGACCTCAGATTCACCCAACAAAGAGGGAAACCATGCCTGGTATTGGAAACCTAGGTAACTCCCTAGAGCTAGTGAAGTCATGGATCTTGGAAGGAGCCTGTAACTGCCACTTTACTACACCAGCATAATCCCTAGCTACATTCTAAATATTTTTTCTTTATACCTTCAGATGAGTGTCGTTCTCAACCCTCATTAAGGAAACATCTCTTTGCAACAGAAAACCACAACCAGGAAAACATGCAGCATTGTAGAGCCCAGTTCCAAGGGATACATGCACAACACAACTCCTACACGTAAGGTTCAGGTATCATTGCCGAGAAAGGGGCAGGAAGATTGCAAAAGCTGGAGAATCAGGGCGTTTGCTGTTAGATTGTGTCTCCTAGGATTGTCAGAAGCTACACCCATAAAGTCTCACCAACATGGCTGTCTAAACAGGAGCTGAACAAGCACAACAACAGACATGCTAAGGTAGAGAGGGAAAGCTCTTGGAGGCCTTAACCCTATACAAAGAACCACACACAATTATGAGCTAAGAGTGGGAGAAACAGTCTTCCTTAGAGAACAGTACACCGATTTGTTATCCAATATCAATGGTCAGCCCTGGAAACACATACAATGACATTATACAGACTGAGCAGGTTGTGTTTGTGCATTTTGGAATATATATTTATATGTTACATATATGTATATATATATAATTGTTAAAAACAATAATTAATAGAAAAAGACACAATAAATTTGAAAGAGAGTGATGAAGAGAATATGGAAGTGTAACTGGAGAGTTTTCTTTCCAGGTCCCACCAAGCCCCGGCAGTCCAACAGCCCACTTATAAAATAAACACACAGATGCTTATATTATTTAAACTGTTTGGCCTAATAGCTCAGGCTTCTAGCTATCTAGTTCTTACATCTTAAATTAACCCATTTCCATAAATCTATACCTTGCCACATGGCTCGTGGGTTACCGGCATCTTCACATGCTGCTTGTCATGGTGGCAGCTGGCAGTGTCTCCTCCCACCTTCCTGTTCTCTCAATTCTCCTCTCTGTTAGTTCTACCTATACTTCCTGCCTGGCTACTGGCCAATCAGTGTTTTATTTATTGATCAATCAGAGCAACACATTTGACATACAGACCATCCCACAGCATGGAAGGGCTTGGAGAGAAGAAATAGAAGGGAGAAATAATATAATTACATTATAATCTCAAACAATAAAGTATTAAATTTTTACATGCACACACACCACCCAGTAACGAAATAGACAGACCATTTGAACAGACTCATCCCCTAAGATGCCGTGTGGATGGTGAATGAATGTTTGAAGAGGTGGGGAACATGCTAGACATTAGGGAAATGGAAATCAAAATCAGAGCACAGTACCTTCTCGTACTTATTGGAATATCTAATATCAAAAGCAAAAGCAGAAGCTGATGATGCCAGGTGTGGCTAATGGATGTGAAGAACTGAAGGTCTCATGTGTGGTGTAAAATGACAGTCTTTGTGCAAACCAATAAGGCACATTTATATACAGTTAAAGCAGGCTTCCCACATAAGTCAGCAAGCACACGTTTAGCCATTTTTTTTTCCAGGTTGAAACTATAACCTTTAAGAACATAGACTAGGATATAAAATCTTGTATCAATCTCTACCCCACTCCCCCCAAAATCACAAGTGAAATGGCCTCTGGAGGTAGTGAATGGATGACAAAGTGTTATGTCCACACAGTGGAATATTGCCTGGCAATAAAAAGAATGGATGCCTGTATATAACAATTAGAATAATTCCAAGCACATTACCTGACTGAAAGAAACCAGACCTGTAGTGGATTTGTGACTTTCAGGACAAAGCAAGGCCGTAGGAGTGGAAAGCAGGAGTGCTTTCCAGGAACACCCTACCCCCACACACATATGGGCAGCACCAATTCATGTTAGGAGGGGATGCTGATTTTTGTCTTGGTTGTGGTGGTGTGTGTATATGCCTTCCTAACTATTCACAGAATGGTACCAAGGGTGGATCAACGGTATAGAAATTATATTGCAATAGAGAAGAAGTTTAAAATGAATTCCGGGACTGCAATCATGTCCCCCCTCCTTTTTTTCATTAATCTTGTGTATGATTTTTTTGTTGTTTAGTGATTCATTTTTTCATTCATCTCTTCAACAAGTACATGTTGAGAACCTACTGCATGCTGAGCACCTTGGGCTCAACAGTGAGCAAAGCAGAGGGAAAAAAAAATCTTTATTTGACCTTGAGTAATGCAGAGGTCATATCTAGAGCAAACAACAGGATGGGGACTGTCTTAGCGACTGTTCTATTGCTGTGAGAGACACCATGAACAAAGCAGCTCTTAGAGAAGAGAGCACTGAATTGTGGGCTTGCTTACAGTTTCAGAGGATTCATCATGGTGAAAAGCCAACAGGGTGGTAACTGAGAATTTTAATCCCGATCTGTAGGCAGCAGACAGAGAGAAAGAGGGCTTGGCCTTTCATGGGATTTTGAAAGCTCAAAACTCACTCCCAGTGACACACCTCCAACAAGGCCACACTCCCAACAAGGCCACACCTCCTAATCCTTCCCAAATGTTGACGTTGGCTGTTTGCACTAGAGTTGTACATGTTAGAGGTGGGGATTGCAAATTAATTTTGGGTCTTGAGTCCCAGTTTGCAAGCAGCAGTTTGACTCCGACCAGTAGATGGAGACATTGAGCTGTGGAAATGTGAGACACTGGGCAAGAAAATGTGTTGATTTTCCAAGAGGTAGGGCGGGGCGTTTACTGCATACACTTTGCGCTAAATAAACTGCTCCCACTGTGCAGAAGAAGGTGTTGCAGTTCCAAAAATAAATCTCTGGGCTATTCTCTATTTATCCCCATCAACATTTACTTCAGTACTTAATACCTCTGAGAAATTGTGTGCCCTGAACAGTAAACAAAAATCTGGATATTTATACAGAAGTGAAGGTGGAATTTAAGAGCTGAGATCGGTTCACTTACCTATTTATTGTTTGCTGTTGTGTGTGGGGGGAGTTAATAACCAATGTAAAAATGATTCTGCTTTACTTTTATAAGACAACAAGATCAGAGTAACCATTGGCTACCGACTTTCTAGCATTTTTTCATATGAGACTTCTGTGGATATCTTACTAGTATTTCCTGCAGTTTGTAGGTGAGTAGGGATGAAAGAGCGCCTCATGCCCTCCTCAGGCCAATGGCTTCCACACATTCTTTTCAGGTCGTTGTAGAGCTCTGGGTGTGACAGAGATCTAGACTCTGGTGACAGGATCATTTCTTACAACAGTGTCTTATGTAGGGGGGAATCTTTACAATTCAGTCTACACTTCCAGCCAGACACTGATAGTCACTAAAACTGTGGCTGTATACTTCTCTTCAGTAACCTCCATTTCCAAAATAGAACCCAGACAATCTAAGCATCTCAGCAAATGACATGCGATTAGATGAGTTCACAACTGGCTACATAGTGAGGCTGTGAGAATAATTTATGCCATGTCTCGAAGTTCCATTTACTTCCTCTGCAAAATGAGGCTAACTCCCCTTCTAAAACACGCCGGACATGCTCCTGAGCTGCTGGAAGAGAGCACTTCTTCCCTGTCCCAATGCTTGTCTTGGGTTGAGGGAGAACTCTCCTGTCCTTGTCTTCGCTCTCTCCAACTGCCTCCTCCTCCTTTATTCTACTGAGGTTGCACATCTGGTTGATGAGGTCGGGAGCAGAACGTGGATAGCTTTTGTTCAGTTCTCCTTCCTGACACATTTTGGGCATGGATTAACCCTTAGAAATCCAGCATGTTCCTCTATTCCCAGCTCTGTACCCCGCTTAATGCCAAATGCCTGCAATAGTCCATTTCCAGTTCTATCACAAAGAAGGCAACCACATTCTTTTGTTGGTTCCATTGGTAATAATGGAGTGTGTATACGAGTGTGGGCATGCACATGTGTTTGTGGTATCTCTGTGTATGTATATGTGTGCAAGTGTGTGTTTTACTCTCTATATTAATTATTTTACTTCTCGGCTAAGAAGGCAGAGGCAGGACACTCTCATTGGGTCTCTGAAACAGTACTGTAGCAGCTCCTTAGTCACTAACACTGGGAAAACGCTGCTTGAGTTTCCCAAGAGGATCAGACCCCATTGTCTTGTGCTCAAAGACCTGTCTGTGGCAGGAACATCTACACTTGGCTCCTCTGTCCCCATCATGAGTTGTTGGCATAACATTCAGAATTCCCAATGATTGATGCTTGAAGATAGGCATTTAAATTTTCCTGAAATCTTCAGTTATTCATTTAGGGTTGTCCACAACAATAGAATGCATAGTGTTGCATGATACAATGCTTGTTTTCCAGGCTCTACTCTGTCTCCTAGAAACTGTGAGATTTTTTTTTTTTTTACTAAATTACTCAAAATTGCTGTTTACTTTGGTCTCTCATAAATGGTAAACAAATACATTCCCCTTGTACTGATATTATAACGATCAAGTTACTGACTAATACATAGTGAAACATATCATGTACCCAAGTTGTTTTTTAAATTTAATCTTCTCTCATATATTACATCCTGACAGCAGTTTCACCTCCCTCCTCTCCTCCTAGTACCCCTCCCAACTCTCCTCTCCTCTATACCCACTTCTGCTCAGTTTCCCTTCAGAAAAGAGCAGGTCTCCCAGGAATATCAACCAAACACGGCATAGCAAGTTGTAATAAAAACTAGGTACGTACTCTTGTATCAAGGCAGGACAAGACAACACAATAGGAGAACAAGGGTCCCAAATGCAGACAAAAGAGTCAGAGACAGTCCCAGCTACCCCTGTTAGGAGTCCCACAAGAACACCAAGCTACACAATCATTGTTTTAAATGTCCCTGTGAAAAAAATCTAGAAAAAAGGTCAATGGATAAAGGGCTTTCTATTGAAGGACTGCCTAGATCAAACTGGGTGGTGGACATGTCTGCTAGGGATACTCTTGGTTGTTAATTGAATTGGAAAGGTCTGACCTGAATATACATGGGCTGGGCCCTGAACTAAGAGTGAAGAAAGTTGGCTGAGCATAAAGCAGCAAGCAAGGATGAGTGAATTCCCTCTTTGCTCTTTGCTGTGAATGTCATGTGACCACCTGTATGAAAAGTAAAGTGATGAACTGGGAGCCAGTGAGGTAACATTTTGGTAGTAAGTGGTCAAATAGAGGGAAGAAACCAGGAGTCTAGGGAGTCTTAGGGTCTTATTTTAAGTTATTCCCTTCCCCCAGTCTGAATCTAGAAATACCAGCATTTGGAGAGTTGGTTGGCTAATAGGAGTTTCTTTAATTCACACCATCACACAAAGGGCACATAAACTTTGGCTTGTCTTTATCTCCAGAAATAGATGTTTTCATGGCCATGTTGAGAAGCTTATGTAGCTTGCTGACCCTTCTTTACAGGTGGTTTCTAGGAGACTCCTTAGGCATTAACATTGTCTTCAGGCAGTTCATCCTTTTTTTGCACCTAAAAATTGATAAGGAAACAGAAGTCAAATTTCAAATCTTTTTTAAAAAAATATGTTCCCTATTGAAAATTTATGAAAAATAACACTATATTTTCACATACATTTTTCAACTAGTGTACTTCCTAGTATGAATTTGATGATGTGAAAATGTTTATTGTACATTTATATAAATAAATAAATGCTTTAAAGTTATACAAATTACAATAATACAGCAATGAACACAAGGTAATGCAGAAAAACATTGGGGAAAATATTTTAAAGGTACATATTTGCTGAATGAATAAAGATTATAATGTTATGGAAAAATTCAACAGAGCTCTAAATAATAAGTACTAATATTTGTATAGCAAAAGATGAATTAAAATTTAAGAACACCTAGAGAAATATTTTCAGCAAACATTAGAAATTAATATTTTATATGTTTCTATAAGTTCAGGCTGCTATAAAAATTGCCATGAACTCGGTGGCACACAAATCTGAATTTATTTCTCCCAGTCACAAATTCTTTAAAGTCAACTATCCAGGTGCTTAAAGTTCAGCATCTGGTGAACTATTGAGAGCCGCTGGTAGCAACGACCACGGGAGTATACAGCAGGTGACAACTAGAGTTCAGAAGGTCAACCTATCAGAACTAAGGGTTCTGTTGGAGGAAACCACATGCAAGGCGTTATGGAATTATTGCCTTTTGAGTGAACTGGCTATCTCTTGTAAACTTCTTGTGCAATAACAGCTATGAGTCTCCCCATTTACAGTGCATTTCCATGTTATGTGTACATGTGATCTCATGATTGCATCTCAATCTTATGGACACACATAATTGTAGATAGTCTAGAAGATGGTTTCTTATTTACCTGTACAATTTTTATGATTGAAAACATACTAAAATAAGTTTCGTACTAGGTCTACTGTTGCATGTGGACTGTAGACACTTAGAGGTCTTGTTCTCCATCCTTAGGCACCAACAAGGTAAATATTGGCCAAAATGTCTTCATAGAACTTTTACAGTGCGGAATTGCAGGTGCCTGGCCTTGTTGGATCAAAACCCTTCAGAAGAATTATAGGGAACTATAATAGTGCAGGTGTCTGGCCTTGGTATATCTTAGTCCTTCAAGAGATCAATAGCACCTATGTTGCCCTAAGCTTCCTCCAAAAACACCTCCCCACTCTGATTCAAAAAACAATTATCATTTTGTATTTATTTCTATACCGTTTTTTTTTTTTTTTTTTTTTTTTGGTTTTTTCGAGACAGGGTTTCTCTGTGTAGCTTTGCGCCTTTCCTGGAGCTCACTTGGTAGCCCAGGCTGGCCTCGAACTCACAGAGATCCGCCTGGCTCTGCCTCCCGAGTGCTGGGATTAAAGGCGTGTGCCACCAACGCCCGGCTCTATACCGGTTTTTTTAATACAAGATTTTAGGCTCAGTAGACTAATTGTGTATAGGTCCTGAGATTCAGGTGATTAAGAGCAAAAGGCTGTTAACTGACTAATCGTGTCTGGATATTATTAATCACGTAAAATAGTACAAGTATTCTTTGCCTTTCCCTTAAATCTCTCATTCGTTCAATTTCTTCCCTCGTAACCCTTGTAGCTATGCCTTTAAGAGATGGCCAGAACTTTTCACAATCTACAGCTGTTGTCTGTCACCAATTAAGCTGAACAAGTCTTTGCCAAGTGTGACTCTTATCAGAATACTTGTCCCTGCGAGTTTACTTGGTAGTTTTTACTAACAAGTTGTTTATGAATATGTATGTATGTATGTACGTATGTATGTATATATTCATATATGTGCTTGGAGGAACAAAGAAAAAATGAAGATGAAAATAACTGGGTAGAATGATGAGAGAGTAGAAGAAAAGACAGAAAGGAGCTAAGTATGAGAACAGAAGAGAAGCTGTATAGATAGAATTGATTTAGAAGAATAGAGTGAGTGGACTAAAGAACTCAGTGTGCTTATGTTCATTTAATATCCCTCAGATCAGATTCCCAGATGGTTGACAGATTCTTCCATGGACTGTGGGAGAAGGCAATAAGGGCTGGACCTCCATCTCTTACTGACAGGTGGCATCTTCTTGCTCTGCCCTCAGCCTTATCTTAAAGGCACTAATGTCAACATGAAACTACAATCCTTGGATCTAAACGTTTTCCACAAGTCCACTTTTAGTACCAAAAGAGGTCAGCACATTGTGATGGCTAATGTTAATAGTCAACTTGATGGTATCTGGAATCCCCTAGGAGAGAGTCCTCTAGGCATGTGTACCAGTTACTCTTCTGCAGTGATAAAATATCATGACTAAAAGCAACTTAAGGAAGAGCTTATTTTGGCCTAGAATGGAAGAGGAATAGATGTCTGTAATGGCAGGGAAGGATTGTCAACAAGATAAGGAAGCTGAGAGAGCCCACCTCAACAGCATGTGAGAAACACACAGAGAGAAAACAGGCAGTGTAACGAAGCTAGAAAACTGCAGCGCCCTGTTCCAGTAACGCACTTTCTCCAGCAAGGTTCCATGTCCTAAAGGTTCCATAACCTCTCAAACAGCACCAAAAGAGGGGACCATGTATGCACATACATGAGCCTATGGGGACATATCTCATCCAAACTGTAACAGTGTGCTTACGGGAAATTATCTTGTTTACATTATTTGATGTGGGATGTTTCATCTTAATAAATTTCAAAGCTTTTTAGCAAGGTATAATTGTTAGCTTTGTCATCTTGACACAACCTAGAATAGCCAGAGAAGAGAGTCTCAACAAGGGATTGTCTACACTGGGTGTCTTGTGGGCCTGTCTATGTGGCACAGCCTCAATTGAGCACTTGGTGAGAAGGGCTCAGCCTAGTGTGGGAGGTTCCATTCCTTTGGCATGGGGTCCAAAGCTATTCAGGAGTAGAGAAATTGAGCTGAGCACAGGCAAATGAGTGCAAATGCATTTATTTCTTCCTGCTCCTAAGTGTGGGTGTGATGTGTGCCTTTACTGCCCCATAAAGCTGGATTATAATATAAAATTATAAGACGAGTACGTTCCTTTCTTCCCTAAGTTGCGTTTTTGTCAGGGTAATCTATCACAACAACAGAAAGGGAACTAGAACACAGGGGTTGGCTGGAGAGCGGAGGGCTGGTGTGGGATCTGATGTCGGGCAGAGGAGCCAGGACGGGGAATCTTGCAATGGTCACTGCATGCTCCGCCCCACAGGACCAAAACAGAGGTGTCTTGATGTTGTGCCAGAGCTTTGAGGGGTCATCTCGCCCCACCAAGGAAAGCCGTATTCTGGCAGTGGTAGTGGCGGGGAATGAACAAGAGAGTAGGCCCCAAGCATAGCCAACATCGGACACTTGGGAAGAAAAACATCTATTGGACAACAGCCTGATGGTTCTCTCTACATGATCGATCTACTGGCTAGTGTTCCTGTCTTGTTCAGCTCTCACCTTCTCAATGCTGTTGCTTAGAGAAGAAAGGAAAGAAAAGGAAAGAAAAGAAAGTCACACAGTAGCTCCCTATCTCTACTTCTCAAGGGCTAGAATTACAAGTGTGTCATATTTTTTTTTTAATTGATAGACAAGCAGCATTCTTTAAAACAAGTACAAGAAGAATACTAGCTTCCCTGGCTCCCTCTCCATCCCCCAAATATACCATGAGGCTGATTCACATCAGCTTGGCTAGCTAACCATGTAGCTAATGAGTACACTCTAGAATTTACCTTCAAATTTCACCTTAACTGGCTTCCTTACCTTTTTTTTCTTTAATTGAAGCTTCCTTTTCTTATTCTGGGCCTCGGGAGGCTGGCTTGGGGATTTCTGGGAAAGTTTAGTTTAGTTCAGGACAGAAGAGATTAGAATATTTAGTACTGTACACTGTATTCATCAAAAACTGTGATGACTTTGGGGCAGTGGTTCTCAACCTTGCTAATGCTGCGACCCTTTAATACAGTTCTTCATGTTATGTTGACCCCGCTCCCCAACCACATGATTATCTTCACTGCTACTTCATACTGTAATTTTGCTGCTGTTATGAATTGTAATGTAAATATCTGCACTTTTTTGATGGTCTTAGGTGACTCCTGTGAAAGGATCAGTTGACCCCTGGAGGGGTCATAACACCCCCCCCCCAGTTGAGAACCACTGCTCTGGGGGCAAACTGCTTTTAGACTGGAAAGTCCTAGAATGCTTTGCAGAGGTAGCTGTGGCAGCCTTTGGACCTGGCCAAATTCAGCCCACGACAAAGGGAAGGGGCTCAGACTGCAGTCAAGGCCATCCTCGCTGATGCTTGCATGCCAACAGCACTCAAGACAAACACTCTCCATCTCTTGAATGTGTTAGCCATTTGTGTAACAGTTCCATGAGAGTATGCTAACAGTGCCTATGATGCACTGGGCAAAGAGAAACTTTTCATACCCAAATCTCGAAAATGACTAGTAGGTAAAGTCCCCTGGGATAAGAGAAAAACATTGGTACTTTCCATAAACTGCAGACTCCCTTTTTATCTTTAATAAAACATGAAAAAACAGCTCCCACTTTACCTCCTTCTTAGCATTCTTCTCATCTTCAGAGCCTTCATTCAGTGTTTCAAGTGATTCTGCTCAGAAGGAAGACAGTGTTACTTCATCACTGGGGCTAGTTACACTTTTAAGTAGGTCAACTCTCAAACTAGATCACATTTAAATTGCAGATGCCTGGGGTCTGTGGTCTGACATGCCAGTGGGGTGAAAGGCCACTTTTCAAAGCATGTCTAACAGGCTTTAGTTGTAAAGACATGGAACAAGGGCCCAGGACAATTGAAAGACTGGGAGAAAACATCTATTACTTTACTATCCTTGCTATATTACATATTATTATATAATAAAACAGTTATATTAATATGTATTGGGAGTGCCCCTCTAAGCAACAACCTACATGAAAGCAAAAAGCAGTCAATGCTTTCTTTTGGAGCTTTTAGTTAGCAGAAAGTGCAGGCAAACCAACAGGAAAACAGAAACAAGGATTTGGTGGACTTGAAACGATCACTGAGAGAGAGAGAGAGAGAGAGAGAGAGAGAGAGAGAGAGAGAGAGAGAGAGAGAGAGAGAGAGAAAGAAAGAAAGAGGGAGGGAGGAAGAGAGAGAGAGGGAGGGAAGTAGGGAGAGGGAGGGAGAGAGAGAGAGGGAGGGGAGGAGGGAGAGGGAGGGAGGGACACACAAACACACACACACACACACACACACACACACACACACACACACACAGAGAGAGAGAGACAGAGAGACAGACAGAGGTTGAGAAGATAAGGTGCAGTAAGTCCATGAATGGAGAGATAGGGAGTTGGTTTGAAGGTCCCATGCATAAGGGAGAGTATGTGAAAATGCCCAAGAATTAGAGATGACTAGGTCTTTTGTTTCAGGGAACCACGGGTCATTTGGTATATCTAAGGTTTCAAGATTAAGGAGAAGAGATGGCAGCTGCAGAGAGAGCAGATGATAACAGTCCCAGGACCTTAATCCACCGGGACCTGATCTTCTGTCAGCACGAACCCATGAGATGACAGGACTTTATGTCCACAAAAATGCAAAGATTTGGGGGCTGGAAGGATGGCTTAGCAATGAAAAGAACCGGAGTTTGGTCCCCAGCACCCATGCTGAGCTGTTCACAAAGGTCTACAACTCCAGCTCCCCTGAGATCTTACATGTTTGCCTACCTCGGGCACTGACACCCACATACACATACCCACACACAGGCACGCACATCTATGCTTAATTAAAATTTATTGAAAAGTTTTGAGAGTGTATATCATTATAACATATAACATACTTAGAATTAACAACCTAGTATTGGTAGTTTCACTTGACATACAACACAGGTCTTTTTCACTTTGTAACTTGGATGATATTTATTGTTTTAATGATTATGTAATTTTCAATCTTGCTGATTAAATTGTTAATTAAATAGTAATTTATTATACAGTTTTATTGATCCTAATTCTCCTTCAAGTGTTTGCAACATTGAGCATTCTTTCTTTTTCCTCCTCCTTACTCTCTCTCACCCCGGCCCCCCCATAGGTCTCTAGGTGCTGAGATTATAGCCATTTGCCACCAGGCCTGGCTTAATATTTCATTCTCATTGTATATTTCTTCTGTGAGTTGTCCTTTGACAATTTCCTTTATTCCCTGATCTATGAATTCTTTATACCATTATCATAATTTCTTGATTAGTAATATTGCTGCCAATAGTCAGTATTCTAAAGTTACTTTCTATATTTCTAAATTTAGAACATAATTTATCCTTTAATCAAATGATGTATTGTTATTTATTTAATTACGTAGTTATTAATTCATTAAAATATATCATAAACAAAACTGGCAATTCTTGTTGATGAATTACTACTAGTATTTCTTTCTTTCTTTGTTTTTTTGTTTTTTTTTTTTTTTTTGAGACAGGGTTTCTCTGTGTAGCTTTGCGCCTTTCCCAGAACTCACTTGGTAGCCCAGGCTGGCCTGGAACTCACAGAGATCCGCCTGGCTCTGCCTCCCGAGTGCTGGGATTAAAGGCGTGCACCACCACCGCCCAGCAGTAGTGTTTCTTTTAGACAGCACCTTTGTTACATAGCTCATATTGGTGATGAAACTGTAAATCTCCTACATCATTCAATTGATGAGAAAGTGTAGTTCCTACAGAATCCAATTTGCTGTGGTTTAGTTTTTATCATGTGAAATTTGTTTAAAGAATAGGCTTTCTACAACACTATCCAGTAATTCATGTGTCTGCTATTCAGAATGTAAATCATATTTTGCTGTTATTGATAGATATAACATTTTTTGGGGGAAGGGTTAGCCACTCTGTCCATCACTTTTTATATTATTTTGATAATTATTCAGGCATATACTTATAGATAAAACACTAATGTTTCTAAGTGTAACTCTGATATTGGATCTTGGATATTGGGATGTTTGATTTTGACTTCCAGCACAAGGTGGTTTGATAAAGAACACCTGGGGGGCGGTTAATAAAGAACACTCTGGGTGTGTCTGCAAAAACATTTCCAGAGATGACTCGGTCTCTAGGGTTGTAAGCATTCAAGACCAAGAAACAGGACCTTCTGGCTTCCTTCACCAGTAGTCAGTTGTAGTAGCTATAGGCTCCTTCACACATTGCCTCGGTCCAAGCCCAGAAGACAACAAAGCTGTGCTTTTTATGCAATTTCGCCTTCTCTGTCTCGTAACTTACATTTTGCTTGGGTGTTTTGAACTCCTGGGCAAGGAGAGTAAAAGAAGTTGGAATGTGGAGGGAGGGGACAGGGGTTTGCAGGAGAGATGTGAAGTTGCAGGTACTTAAGGGTACTGACCAATGCTAACGTCTGTTTCCTGTTTCTTTCCCTTGCCTGGGGGTGTGGGGTACCAAGGTGAATCTAGGTGTGTGGAGTATATTGTCCTGGCTGTTTTAGGTTTCTCTTTCATTCTTAGATGCCATAAAGTAAAAGAAATGTCTTCTTTGCCTCAGGCTCCTGGTTCCATGATGTTATAGGTCCCTGTCCTTCCCCCCATACAAACCTATGGCAACAAGGAAGGTAAGGAACAGGCAGAATCCATGAGCCAAAATAGAGTTCTCCTCCTGTGAGTTTATTTCAGGCTTTCATTATAGTGACGGGAAATTTCACATGTCAAATATGGCACATGAAAGAAGCCCACAGTACTCTAGATAGAATATTCCCAAATGCAGGCATCACTTTTTATGAAAAGTAAGTTAAGTTCTTATAATTATGCTCAAACATCTAGCTCACCTTTAAAGTCTGGTTTCATTGAAGTTCTCTGAGGTGGTATATACTTTTTTACATTCCATCTGAATTTTCGTACAGCAATTGAAGTTTGAATAATCATTACTTTGGTGAACTCTTCTATGCCTTGTATCTGAAAGTTAACGGAATATACGTTACTTTCTGAATGTGTGTTACGCAGTTACATGCTACCCTGGCAAGCTGGTATTCTAGGTCCTCAGCCTCCTGCCTGCGGGATGACCAATATTAGATACTATGCCTTGTTCCGAACACCCGCTCTTCTTTGATGCATCTGGGCATATTATTTCAGATAGACTTTATGATAACAGCACTAATACAGTGTGCCTTATTTCAATAGATGAAGACTAAGCCATACTAAATATGCTGCTGCTTATTCTAACAGAGCACTTGAGACACATTGTCTTTACTAACCATCAGAAATTGGCAGGTTTTGCCTGTTATATGAGTAATGACTTGTGGGCCACTATTGATGACATATCTTTAGGATGAAGTACTGCTCAAAGTCATTCTTAAGGATGTTTGGATACAGATTAAATCTGGTAAGTACTGTTGAAGATTATCATTCACAATAATTGTTTTTAAGCACCATTTAGTATCTACTCCATTTTTGAGATGTTAGGAGCCGGTAGGGCCATTTGCATTTTGAGTGACAGCTGACAGTCCCTACCTTACGTCTTGTAGTCTTGAGTTTAGAGCTGTCACACACACAGCTTCTGCTCTAGTAACTCCTGTGATCCCTCAGAGAAAACTCCACTCTGGCTGCATGGACGACTGCCACCATGGCTGCTGTTCAACCATGGCTTCAACTCCTGCTTAAAGAGGCCTCACTCTGATCAACCACCTCTCCAGGCAACTTGCGTCAGCTTTACAACATCCCACTCCCGGCAAAACAAGCCTTTGTCAACTTGAGGTGACTGACCATGTTCATCCTGCAGCTATTCTCACAGAGGTCAGGAGAGGGAGCCCTCCCCAGGGCCTCTGGACAAAACTTGTAATTGGTCATAAAAGAGATGTGATTGGTGTATGTGAGAGGGCTGTGATTGGTGGGACCGGAAGCTGTGCACACAGGACTGTGATTCGTATACTCCAAGGGTGCCCTATCCCCTTCTACCTATCTAAACAAGCTATCTTCCTGTCTCTTCAAGTCAGCCTGGAAGGTTTCTCTCCTGTATATTCTCCCTTAGCATTGGAACACCGCGTGCAAACACTCTCCCCTACTTGTGGTCTTATTACAGAGACATCCATCAGAGATAGCTGAGAAAAGAGTAGACAGGACCCGGAGGGCAGGGGCAGGAGCAGCACGTAAGAGGCCACTGAAGAATCACAGAGAACAGCGAAGGTAGAAACCATACAAATTTAAGGCGGGGATGGGTGACTGACGTTGAAAATGCTGTGAAGAGCCAAAGGCAGAAACTGAAAGGATAGAAGACAGCAGGCTGTGGTTGCTAGGAGACCAAGGATTATGGAGCTAAGAGTCCTGACATGCAGGTCTCACTACAGTAAGCCCCCCAGCTTTGAATGCTTGGAGCTATAAAGCCCCTGGCTCTCAGGGCATAGACCTGCAAATCTCTGGGTCTGAAAGCCCATCTGTCAATAGCTACAACTCAGTGCTGTCAGTCCTAGGGGAGCTGCTACATGAGAATCCATGATTTACACCCAGGTGGCAGAAATATTCACAGGCTGTATTTTGACAAGATGGAATTGACTCAGTAGGTGAAAGGAATAAGCTGTATCAAGATCACAGTGAACGGGAAGAAAATAGGAGTTAGGAAATCAAACAAGAAAAAATGCAATCATAAAGTTACTAGCACCACAACGTTCAACGAATGTCAGCAAGCTGAGAGTATTTTTGTGTCTATCAGCTTTCCATTTGGGAGAAACTCATCCAAAATAAAACAAGCTTTCTCGAAATTAGTGATAATAATATCGCCCATAGCCAGGATGCTTGTTAAGGAATTTCAGTTAGCAATGTGCTCTCGCTAGAGTGACAAATTCATCTGACCCAACCTTCAATAATGGCCTGAAGATGCAGACTAGCAGGTCTTTGCAGGTGGTTTTCAGCTCTTGTCAATCAAGGAAGCTGATAAAACAGTTTGAATGAGTTCTTGTGTGATCCTCACCCTCTAAATCTCACAGGGATTGCACACTTCTCTGGTGATTGGAACACAGTAAAAATTGCCTGGCAGCTTGCTTCTTATCCCTGTCTCAAGTCTATCCTGGAAGTACATCCATCCCAGCTGTTAGCTATGACTAGACATCAGTCCCTGTTCATTTTCATGAGGTTGACATCTTGTGGGTAGTTTCAGTTGTCTTGCTCACTTTGGCATTCTAACACCATTTCTGTTGTATTGCAGCTGCTTAAAAATGAATTTGAATGTATCTGTGGCTACTGGAATTGATGTCTCGGTTCCTCTACCTAATTCACTTTCTGTGGTTTTATTTTGTATGTCCCCAATTCCTTGTAGTGTGTGCCTCTTGTACTCTCTACCATGTACAAATGCACACCCACACACTCACAAAGTTTCTCTTGGATTTTGCATATGGCTCAGGTTCTCCTTTTGAAGTTGTAACAGTTTAAATGGAAAGTGGTCATTTTTATATACTCTTTCTGAGCCAGAGGAAAACATCTGCCACTCTATTTAGTGGGGTTTGTCAGAACCTTCTAGAATACTGTTGATACAGTCATTCTGAAATGTATGAATGAAACTAGTGGGTCCTCTTTTCCTATGTGCTACTGCACTAAAATGTAACTGTGAACAAAGTTCTATACCTTGCTGTGTTTCATTGGCAGTGGATTGAAAAAGCTTGCATCTAGGCCACTGAGTGCAAAACAGTCAACAAACACTGTATATGTGAGTATACATGGATGTGGATGAGTATAAGATTGTGGGATGGAGGGAGGAAAGAAGGAGATGGGAAGGTGGAAAGCCTGACTGTTGTGACAATTTTTCTTGTATTAATTCATCGTTGGGAGAAAGACTTATTTCCTACCTGGTAGCATGTCCCAGGAATTAGGAAAGGTGCCTTATAAATTTTTCGCAACTGGCAGTCTTCCACAGATCCATGGATTAGGACAACATGGGTTACAGTCTCATCGTAGATGTCAGTTTTAGTGGTCTTGGGTACATCCCTTAAGAAGACGTTGCAAAGTTTCAGCTGCATCTTGTAGTTCCAGTCCTTAAGGAGAAGCACAACTTCATTTGCTGTTATTTGCTCACAGTCAATTTCCACCAACATTTCTGTGGAGGTTTGCTGGGGAACAGGGGTAGGTAGGAAGAATTCAGAAAGGCTCTCTTACCTCAAAAGATAAGTGTTCCCGGATCTTTTGGGCAGTAATGCCAAGTCCAATTTTTTGCCACATTTTTTGTTTCATGATAGGGTATTTATTCTCAAAAGCTTCATACAAGTGATGGATGGGAATGAAATATGTCTGAAAAAAGGAGGATAGAAAGTAAACAATCTGTGCATACCCAAGACTGAAGTCTCCATACAGTGACAGTCCAGCTAAGAATTAAGATGCATGTTACAGTCCAGAAATATCATAAAACATTTATTGGCTCATACTTGTAATCTTGCCATTGCCACAATTCTAGAAAGCCTCATGAACCAACAAGGACTATTCAGTTTGTTTTTTCTTTAAAACTGTGTGCTGTGGATATCATTCTGTATAAATAAAACACTGATTGGCCAGTGGCCAGGCAGGAAGAATAGGAGGGATAAGGAGAGAGGAGAATGCTGGGAAGTGGAAGGCTGAGTGGGGGAGACACTGCCAGCCGCCACCATGACAAGCAGCATGTGAAGATGCTGGTAAATGAGATACATGGCAAGGTACAGATTAATAGAAGTGGGCTGAATATAAGAGTAAGAGTTAGACAATGATAGGCCTGAGCTAACGGCCAAGTAGTTTAAATAATATAAGCGTCTGTGTGTTTATTTTATACGTGCAGGGGCTTGGTGGGACCTGGAGAGAAGCTCTCCAGCTACAACTGTGTGTCTCTCTGGGTGTCATCTGATGTTTACACATCATGGAATTATATCAACCTAAATACCAGTCGTCACCTTACATATTTAATTTTATTTTTATTTTATTTATTTTTTTTTAAATTTTGGCTAATTTTTTATTTGATTTTTAAAGTTTTTTTTCTCCTTTCCTGGAGCTGAGGACTGAACCCAGGGCCTTGCACTTGCTAGGCAAGCACTCTACCACTGAGCTAAATTCCCAACCCCTAATTTTATTCTTTTCATCAGCGAATAATAGCAATGTCTGCTAATGAGACACAAATTAAGCTAATTAACATAGTTCCACCTTATCAACTTACCATGTCATCATGCCAAGGACATTGCAAATCTGTTCTTTTAACCATTTCGACTCATACATTGTTATTCCTGTGTTCACCATGTAGTGCTACAGAACACTAAAATACATTCTTCTAGTAAACTGAAGCGTGTCCTTGACGACCACCTCCCCTTCCCCTTGCCATCCACTTCTGGTGACCACCCCTCTGTGCTCGCTAAGACAAGCCTGCTGCTTTACATTCTACACAGAAGTAAAAAACATGACCTGGTTTCTATCTGTCCCTGATTTGTAATATTTGCAGCTTTCTTCAAGATCATTCATGCTGCTGCAGGAATGGAATGGAATCTCATTCATTAAAATGCTTCATTACTTTAATTAATTTACTTAATTACTCCATAATTTAGTTACTTTTTAATTTACTCCATAAATTAGCTAATTTACACACATGCGATGGCACACCTGTGAAAATCAGGGCACAACCTGCAGTAGAGTCTCTCTTCCACCAAGGGGGTTCCAGTGGAACTCGGGTCCTCGGCCTTGGTGGCAGGTGCCTGCACCATTTGATCCACCTCTCTGGCCCATCATTCTTTTCCGAGGCTGAATAACATTTCACAGTACATATGTTTTCCTAAACTGTGTATCAGATGCTGGGCTCTCAGGTTGTTTTTACTTCCTGACGTGTACGTAACGCTGCAATTAACATGGGGAGTAGGTGTTTCTCTGCAGCGTCCTGATTCCTTTTCCTGTAGACTTTTTATATTAATTTTCCCACTCCATGCACATAGGCTGTCTTCCCACCCTTTGGTGTCCTCCATGCCTTTCATCAGTATTTTGTTCTTATTGTAAAGATCCTTCCTTTCTCTGGGCAAACATATTCCCTGGTAGCTATTATAAGTGTGATTGCTTTGTTGGCTTCTATTTCAGATGATTCGCTATTAACATGGAGTAACATTACTTATTTTTGTATGAATTTGTTTGCTAGTTCTATCATTTTCAGGTGGTCTTGTGGTATATTCTCTGCAAAAGACCATTGCACCTTCAGTGACAGTTTGATTTTGTCCTTTCCAATTTGGATACCTTGTATTTATTTCTTCCTCTTGCCTGATTTTTCTGCCTCAGACTCCAGAATTCTATTGAATGAAAGTGATGAAAATGTCACCCTTGCCTCACTGAGACAGCAGACAGAGACCTTTCAGCTTTCTCCTTTCAGTATGATGTTAACTTTGCACTATATATATGGAGATATATATATAATACATATATATATATGTAATCTGTACAAACATGATTTATGTTTGCTTATTATCCTTATATTCCTAATTCTTCAGACTGTTTATCATGAACTGATAAGGAATTTTATAAAATGTTTATTTGTGATGGATCTTGTGAGTTTGACTTTTGCTCTATTGATGTGGTACTGTATCACCTTTATTGACTTGTAAATCTTTAATCATATTTGCATACTTGAGATCTATCGTATTTCAATGTAGTGAATGATCTCTTTGATATGTGTCTTTGGGCTGCTAGCATCATTCTGTGTATTTTTTTCTAGGTTTCTCATGAATATTGATTTGTGGCGTTTTTATTTTATTTCCTATCTGTCTAGTTTCACTATTCAGATGATCCTGGCTTCAGGAGTTTAGAAGAATCCCTCCTCTTGGTTCCCTTAATGCTTTCTTCAGTAAATCTTATTGTTAAGCTTTCTCAGTTGGCTTTCTTACTTTTTGTAAAGGTAGCACTGTAGGTGCTGAAAGAGATGTTTCCATAATTGTGGAAATCACCGGAGGGTTTCCTTGACACCAACCCGGCAGATGCTGCTGTAGAGCTTTCTTTTCTTTTCATTTTTCTTTCCTTTTTCTGCTCACAGCCTCCCTCTCCCGTCTCTCCTTTTCTGACAGGGGCTCCCTAGGTAGCCCAGGCTGGCCTCTAACTCACAATCCTCCTGCTTCGGCTCCCATTTGGCCATTTTCCTTATGTTTCTATTGTGCTGATATTTCCTATCGCTTCTCTATAAGAGCATTTTCTCTTTGTGTGTGTTTTCCTTCCGTTCATCAAACCCATTTGTACTCATCCCTTTAGTGCTTTGACTGCACGATTCATCCTCTGGGCAGTCTTAATGTTCTGTCTATGAAATGGGTCACATACTCTTATTTTTTGTGCTATCAATAACAGTTTAATGTTTCTTTGTGTGCATAGACATAATAATATTCTAATTTAAAAACATCATGAGTACCGATGATACACTGTAGAGATTATCAATTACTCTCTAGTCCTCTGAAAATTGCTGAGATTTTTTGTAGGAATATGTTTACTATATGGTCACTGAGAGTCACTGCAGACTGGTTTTTATAATTGGGCTAATTAGTTGAAAGCCTCAGGCATGCTCTAAAAGAGTGCAAGTTGGAGGTAAGTTAACATCAAAACTGTCTCCACCATGAATCCTGTCAGGGCTCATCTCAGCACTGACACAGCAGATCTAGAGAAGACAGGGTTCATCTCAGCACTGACACAGTGGATCTAGAGAAGACAGAATTCATCTCAGTAGTGACACAGTGGATCTAGAGAAGAGAGGGCTCATCTCAGCAGTGACACAGTGGATCTAGAGAAGACAGGGCTCAGCTCAGCAGTGACACAGTAGATCTAGAGAAGACAGAGCTCATCTCAGCACTGACACAGTGGATCTAGAGAAGACAGAATTCATCTCAGCAGTGACACAGTGGATCTAGAGAAGACAGGGCTCATCTCAGCAGTGACACAGTGGATCTAGAGAAGACAGGGCTCATTTCAGCAGTGACACAGTGGATCTAGAGAAGACAGGACTCAGCAGGGACACAGTGGATCTAGAGAAGACAGAGCTTATCTCAGCAGTGACACAGTGGATCTTGAGAAGACAGGACTCAGCACTGACACAGTGGATCTAGAGAAGACAGGACTCATCTCAGCAGTGACACAGTGGATCTAGAGAAGACAGGGCTCATCTCAGCACTGACACAGTGGATCTAGAGAAGACAGGACTCATCTCAGCAGTGACACAGTGGATCTAGAGAAGATAGGGCTCATCTCAGCACTGACACAGTGGATCTAAAGAAGACAGGGCTCATCTCAGCAGTGACACAGTGGATCTAGAGAAGACAGGGCTCATCTCAGCAATGACAAAGTAGATCTAGAAAAGACAGAGCTCATCTCAGCACTGACACAGTAGATCTAGAGAAGACAGGACACATCTCAGCAGTGACACAGTGGATCTAGAGAAGACAGGACTCATCTCAGCAGTGACACAGTGGATCTAGAGAAGACAGAGTTCATCTCAGCACTGACACAGTGGATCTAGAGAATACAGGGCTCATCTCAGCACTGACACAGTGGATCTAGAGAATACAGGGCTCATCTCAGCACTGGCACAGTGGATCTAGAGAATACAGGGCTCATCTCAGCACTGGCACAGTGGATCTAGAGAAGACAGAGCTTATCTCAGCACTGAAACAGGGGATCTAGAGAAGACAGGACTCATCTCAGCAGTGACACAGTGCATCTAGAGAAGACAGGACTCATCTCAGCACTGACACAGTGGATCTAGAGAAGACAGAGTTCATCTCAGCAGTGACACAGTGGATCTAGAATAGACAGAGTTTATCTCAGCACTGAAACAGTGGATCTAGAGAAGACAGGGCTCATCTCAGCAGTGACACAGTGGATCTAGAGAAGGCAGGACTCAGCACTGACACAGTGGATCTACAGAAGACAGGGCTCATCTCAGCACTGACACAGTGGATCTAGAGAAGATAGGACTCAGCACTGACACAGTGGATCTAGAGAAGACAGGGCTCATCTCAGCAGTGACACAGTGGATCTAGAGAAGACAGAGCTCATCTCAGCAGTGACACAGTGGATCTAGAGAAGACAGAGCTCATCTCAGCAGTGACACAGTGGATCTAAAGAAGACAGGACTAATCTCAGCAGTGACACAGTGGATCTAGAGAAGACAGGACTCAGCAGTGACACAGTGGATCTAGAGAAGACAGAGCTTATCTCAGCAGTGACACAGTGGATCTAGAGAAGACAGGACTCAGCACTGACACAGTGGATCTAGAGAAGACAGGGTTCATCTCAGCAGTGACACAGTGGATCTAGAGAGGACAGAGCTCATCTCAGCAGTGACACAGAGGATCTAGAGAAGACAGGGCTCATCTCAGCAGTGACACAGTGCATCTAGAGAAGACAGGGCTCATCTCAGCACTGACACAGTGGATCTAGAGAAGACAGAGTTCATCTCAGCAGTGACACAGTGGATCTAGAGAAGACAGGAATCATCTCAGCACTGACACAGTGGATCTAGAGAAGACAGGAATCATCTCAGCAGTGACACAGTGGATCTAGAGAAGACAGGGCTCATCTCAGCAGTGACACAGTGGATCTAGAGAAGACAGGGTTCATCTCAGCAGTGACACAGTGGATCTAGAGAAGACAGAGCTCATCTCAGTGCTGACACAGTGGATCTAGAGAAGACACAGCTCATCTCAGCACTGACACAGTAGATCTAGAGAAGACAGGGCTCATCTCAGCAGTGACACAGTGGATCTAGAGAAGACAGGGCTCATCTCAGCAATGACAAAGTAGATCTAGAAAAGACAGAGCTCATCTCAGCACTGACACAGTAGATCTAGAGAAGACAGGACACATCTCAGCAGTGACACAGTGGATCTAGAGAAGACAGGACTCATCTCAGCAGTGACACAGTGGATCTAGAGAAGACAGAGTTCATCTCAGCACTGACACAGTGGATCTAGAGAATACAGGGCTCATCTCAGCACTGGCACAGTGGATCTAGAGAAGACAGAGCTTATCTCAGCACTGAAACAGGGGATCTAGAGAAGACAGGACTCATCTCAGCAGTGACACAGTGCATCTAGAGAAGACAGGACTCATCTCAACACTGACACAGTGGATCTAGAGAAGACAGAGTTCATCTCAGCAGTGACACAGTGGATCTAGAATAGACAGAGTTTATCTCAGCACTGAAACAGTGGATCTAGAGAAGACAGAGTTCATCTCAGCACTGACACAGTGCATCTAGAGAAGACAGGACTCATCTCAGCACTGACACAGTGGATCTAGAGAAGACAGAGTTCATCTCAGCAGTGACACAGTGGATCTAGAATAGACAGAGTTTATCTCAGCACTGAAACAGTGGATCTAGAGAAGACAGGGCTCATCTCAGCAGTGACACAGTGGATCTAGAGAAGGCAGGACTCAGCACTGACACAGTGGATCTACAGAAGACAGGGCTCATCTCAGCACTGACACAGTGGATCTAGAGAAGATAGGACTCATCTCAGCACTGACACAGTGGATCTAGAGAAGACAGAGTTCATCTCAGCACTGACAGAGTGGATCTAGAGAAGACAGGGCTGATCTCAGCACTGACACAGTAGATCTAGAGAAGGCAGGACTCAGCACTGACACAGTGGATCTAGAGAAGACAGGGCTCATCTCAGCAGTGACACAGTGGATCTAGAGAAGACAGAGCTCATCTCAGCAGTGACACAGTGGATCTAGAGAAGACAGAGCTCATCTCAGCAGTGACACAGTGGATCTAAAGAAGACAGGACTAATCTCAGCAGTGACACAGTGGATCTAGAGAAGACAGGACTCAGCAGTGACACAGTGGATCTAGAGAAGACAGAGCTTATCTCAGCAGTGACACAGTGGATCTAGAGAAGACAGGACTCAGCACTGACACAGTGGATCTAGAGAAGACAGGGTTCATCTCAGCAGTGACACAGTGGATCTAGAGAGGACAGAGCTCATCTCAGCAGTGACACAGAGGATCTAGAGAAGACAGGGCTCATCTCAGCAGTGACACAGTGCATCTAGAGAAGACAGGGCTCATCTCAGCACTGACACAGTGGATCTAGAGAAGACAGAGTTCATCTCAGCAGTGACACAGTGGATCTAGAGAAGACAGGAATCATCTCAGCACTGACACAGTGGATCTAGAGAAGACAGGAATCATCTCAGCAGTGACACAGTGGATCTAGAGAAGACAGGGCTCATCTCAGCAGTGACACAGTGGATCTAGAGAAGACAGGGTTCATCTCAGCAGTGACACAGTGGATCTAGAGAAGACAGGGCTCATCTCAACACTGACACAGTGGATCTAGAGAAGACAGAGCTCATCTCAGCAGTGACACAGTGGATCTAGAGAAGACAGGAATCATCTCAGCAGTGACACAGTGGATCTAGAGAAGACAGGGCTCATCTCAGCAGTGACACAGTGGATCTAGAGAAGACAGGCTCATCTCAGCAGTGACACAGTGGATCTAGAGAAGACAGGGTTCATCTCAGCAGTGACACAGTGGATCTAGAGAAGACAGAGCTCATCTCAGTGCTGACACAGTGGATCTAGAGAAGACACAGCTCATCTCAGCACTGACACAGTAGATCTAGAGAAGACAGGGCTCATCTCAGCAGTGACACAGTGCATCTAGAGAAGACAGAGCTTATCTCAGCAGTGACACAGTGGATCTAGAGAAGACAGGGCTCATCTCAGCACTGACACAGTAGATCTAGAGAAGGCATGACTCAGCACTGACACAGTGGATCTAGAGAAGACAGAGCTCATCTCAGCAGTGACACAGTGGATCTAGAGAAGACAGGACTCAGCAGTGACACAGTGGATCTAGAGAAGACAGAGCTTATCTCAGCAGTGACACAGTGGATCTAGAGAAGACAGGACTCAGCACTGACACAGTGGATCTAGAGAAGACAGGACTCATCTCAGCAGTGACGCAGTGGATCTAGAGAAGAAAGGGATCATCTCAGCACTGACACAGTGCATCGAGAGAAGACAGGGCTCATGTCAGCACTGACACAGTGCATCTAGAGAAGACAGGGCTCATCTCAGCAACGACAAAGTGGATCTAGAAAAGACAGTGCTCATCTCAGCACTGACACAGCAGATCTAGAGAAGACAGGACTCATCTCAGCACTGACACAGTGGATCTAGAATAGACAGAGTTTATCTCAGCACTGAAACAGTGGATCTAGAGAAGACAGGGCTCATCTCAGCAGTGACACAGTGGATCTAGAGAAGGCAGGACTCAGCACTGACACAGTGGATCTACAGAAGACAGGGCTCATCTCAGCACTGACACAGTGGATCTAGAGAAGAGAGGGCTCAGCACTGACACAGTGGATCTAGAGAAGACAGAGCTCATCTCAGCACTGACACCGTGGATCTACAGAAGACAGAGTTCATCTCAGCAGTGACACAGTGGATCTAGAGAAGACAGGGCTCATCTCAGCACTGACACAGTGGATCTAGAGAAGACAGGGCTCATCTCAGCAGTGACACAGTGGATCTAGAGAAGACAGAGCTCATCTCAGCAGTGACACAGTGGATCTAGAGAAGACAGAGCTCATCTCAGCAGTGACACAGTGGATCTAAAGAAGACAGGACTAATCTCAGCAGTGACACAGTGGATCTAGAGAAGACAGGACTCAGCAGTGACACAGTGGATCTAGAGAAGACAGAGCTTATCTCAGCAGTGACACAGTGGATCTAGAGAAGACAGGACTCAGCACTGACACAGTGGATCTAGAGAAGACAGGGTTCATCTCAGCAGTGACACAGTGGATCTAGAGAGGACAGAGCTCATCTCAGCAGTGACACAGAGGATCTAGAGAAGACAGGGCTCATCTCAGCAGTGACACAGTGCATCTAGAGAAGACAGGAATCATCTCAGCAGTGACACAGTGGATCTAGAGAAGACAGGGCTCATCTCAGCACTGACACAGTGGATCTAGAGAAGACAGAGTTCATCTCAGCAGTGACACAGTGGATCTAGAGAAGACAGGACTCATCTCAGCACTGACACAGTGGATCTAGAGAAGACAGAGTTCATCTCAGCAGTGACACAGTGGATCTAGAGAAGACAGGAATCATCTCAGCACTGACACAGTGGATCTAGAGAAGACAGGAATCATCTCAGCAGTGACACAGTGGATCTAGAGAAGACAGGGCTCATCTCAGCAGTGACACAGTGGATCTAGAGAAGACAGGGTTCATCTCAGCAGTGACACAGTGGATCTAGAGAAGACAGAGCTCATCTCAGTGCTGACACAGTGGATCTAGAGAAGACACAGCTCATCTCAGCACTGACACAGTAGATCTAGAGAAGACAGGGCTCATCTCAGCAGTGACACAGTGCATCTAGAGAAGACAGAGCTTATCTCAGCAGTGACACAGTGGATCTAGAGAAGACAGGGCTCATCTCAGCACTGACACAGTAGATCTAGAGAAGGCATGACTCAGCACTGACACAGTGGATCTAGAGAAGACAGAGCTCATCTCAGCAGTGACACAGTGGATCTAGAGAAGACAGGACTCAGCAGTGACACAGTGGATCTAGAGAAGACAGAGCTTATCTCAGCAGTGACACAGTGGATCTAGAGAAGACAGGACTCAGCACTGACACAGTGGATCTAGAGAAGACAGGACTCATCTCAGCAGTGACGCAGTGGATCTAGAGAAGAAAGGGATCATCTCAGCACTGACACAGTGCATCGAGAGAAGACAGGGCTCATGTCAGCACTGACACAGTGCATCTAGAGAAGACAGGGCTCATCTCAGCAACGACAAAGTGGATCTAGAAAAGACAGTGCTCATCTCAGCACTGACACAGCAGATCTAGAGAAGACAGGACTCATCTCAGCACTGACACAGTGGATCTAGAGAAGAGAGGGCTCATCTCAGCACTGACACAGTGGATCTAGAGAAGGCAGGACTCAGCACTGACACAGTGGATCTAGGGAAGACAGAGCTCATCTCAGCAGTGACACAGTGGATCTAGAGAAGACAGGGCTCATCTCAGCACTGACACAGTGGATCTAGAGAAGACAGGGTTCATCTCAGCAGTGACACAGTGGATCTAGGGAAGACAGGGCTCATCTCAGCAGTGACACAGTGGATCTAAAGAAGACAGAGTTCATCTCAGCAGTGACACTGGATCTAGAGAAGACAGGACTCAGCAGTGACACAGTGGATCTAGAGAAGACAGGACTCAGTACTGACACAGTGGATCTAGAGAAGACAGGACTCAGTACTGACACAGTGGATCTAGAGAAGAGAGGGCTCATCTCAGCACTGACACAGTGGATCTAGAGAAGGCAGGACTCAGCACTGACACAGTGGATCTAGAGAAGACAGAGCTCATCTCAGCAGTGACACAGTGGATCTAGAGAAGACAGGGCTCATCTCAGCAGTGACACAGTAGATCTAGAGAAGACAGGGCTCATCTCATCAGTGACACAGTGCATCTAGAGAAGACAGAGCTCATCTCAGCAGTGACACAGTGGATCTAGAGAAGACAGGGCTCATCTCAGCAGTGACACAGTGGATCTAGAGAAGACAGGGCTCATCTCAGCACTGACACAGTGGATCTAGAGAAGACAGGACTCAGCACTGACACAGTGCATCTAGAGAAGACAGAGCTCATCTCAGCACTGACACAGTGGATCTAGAGAAGACAGGGTTCATCTCAGCAGTGACACAGTGGATCTAGGGAAGACAGGAATCATCTCAGCACTGACACAGTGGATCTAGAGAAGACAGAGCTCATCTCAGCAGTGACACAGTGGATCTAGAGAAGACAGGGCTCATCTCAGCAGTGACACAGAGGATCTAGAGAAGACAGGGCTCATCTCAACACTGACACATTGGATCCAGAGAAGACAGGACTCATCTCAGCAGTGACACAGTGGATCTAGAGAAGACAGGACTCATCTCAACACTGACACAGTGGATCTAGAGAAGACAGGAATCATCTCAGCACTGACACAGTGGATCTAGAGAAGACAGGGCTCATCTCAGCACTGACACAGTGGATCTAGAGAAGACAGAGCTCATCTCAGCACTGACACAGTGGATCTAGAGAAGACAGGGTTCATCTCAGCACTGACACAGTGGATCTAGAGAAGACAGGGCTCATCTCAGCAGTGATAGTAGACATGGAGAAGACAGGGCTCATCTCAGCATTTATAGGGCAGATCTAGATAAGGCTACTTTATGTCTTGTCTTTACTTCCATGATCTATTATTTCTGGTTCTTCTTTTGGATACTCATCATTTAAAATAGTTTCTCCTTTTTGACAACTGAGCCTTAAGTCCTTAATCCATGGCAGTATTTGTTATGTACTTTTGTTATTTTTGTTGAGACAAGTTCTTGCTTTGCAGCTCTGGCTGGCCTAGAACTTGTTATGTAGAGCAGGCTAGCCTTGAACTTGTGGTGATTCTTGCCATTTGCTGGGAATACAGGTGTATGCTACTGCAACTGGTGGCATTTCTTTACCACTATGATCTTGAAGTCATTCTTAATAATCCGGTAAGTATGAATTTTGCCTTGGCCTGTTGGATGTGCAGTACATCTTTCAGCTGAGGATGTGTGGAGAACCTCCATCAGAGTCCACCCATGGGACAACTGCTGTGTGCTGGACTAGAATCATCCATTGTACTGAATACAACTGCACAGTTCTCAAAGTCCCTGTCTTGCTGCATGGTGACTGGAGAACACTGTGAGGCAGAGACATGGGGTAAGTTAAAGGGCTTCTGTGTTGCTGTGATAAAACACTCTGGCAAAAAGTATCTGGAGTAAGGATTTCTTTGGATTCCCATTCCATGTTGCAGTTCATCATTTTAGGTAAGTTAGGCAGGAACTCCAGCAGCTGGTCACATCCCACCCATGGTCAAGAGCAGAGAGAGAGAGGAAATGCAGCTAGCTCTGTCTTCCCTTTTAATGTTTATGGCTTAGAGAACAGGGCCACTGACAATGGGCCACGTTTTCTCCATTGATTAAAAATTCAGACAGTCTGCTACAGACACACTCACATGTCAGCCTGATCTGCGTCATTTCTCACTAAGGCTCCTCCCAGGTGATTCTAGACTGTGTCAAATTGACAGTTTAAATTAACTAGCTTTTTTTTTTTTTTTTTTTAAGCTTAACTTCACAGGGCTTTCATCCTTGTCTTGATCCCTCCCTGTTTACCATGATGGAAAACATTGCTCCGTGCATCTTGTGAGGTTTTGTGCTTGGTTTTGGTGGGTGTACTATGTATTCAGTGGCTTCATAATTGCCTGCCAGTGTTTTCACCCAAATCCTAGTTACCCAGAATGTCACATATATGCATTTTACTATGTCATTACCTAAAGATGTTTTTTTAAAGTGTGGCAGATGTGATCATCCTGCTAAAACAAACAAACAAACAAACTAAGAGGCCCATTTAAATAGGTCTAGGAGGTTGTGAGAAACCAGGTAGCCGTATAAAATCCACACCTGAATCACTGAATGAGAAGGATAATTTGTATGAATGTGAACGTACAGATGCGAGCTCGCACATGCATAAGCACCGGGTAGCTCACAGTTAAGTCCGCTGTGACTGTTAGCTAGACTCTCCGTAACTTTCAAACGCCAAGCTTTATGCCACTTGTGCGAAACGCCCCACCCACACCAATGCTATGCTTGCTCCTTCATGCTCTACCTATAGCTAAGCTACAATGTAAAGAAAACACTGGCCCTTGAGCATGAATCCAGAGATAACAAACTACCCATCCTCACACCTTCCACTTGCAGCCTCTTATCCACTCATGCTAAGATTCCATTTCTTTTTTGATCCACTCATGCTAAGATTCCATTTTTTCTTTTACCACATTCTTCCCAATCTCACCTACTCTGGCCAGAAAATATATGGTAAATGCTTTCTCTTTTAGTTAAACATCTTTAATTTTCAGATGATATTTTAAGGCTCCTAAAGCTACTCACACTTTTTAAAAATTGTCTCTTCATATAGAACTGCTTATAAAAAAGCATCCAATATTTCATTCTTATTAAAATTTCCCAAATTGTTGCCAATACGTCTCCTTTAACTTGGTTTATTTAAATTAGAGCCTTTGTACATGGGTGTTACACCTCCTGTGTTCATTTTTTCTTTTTATTTAAAAGCTTTTGTCATTTTACATACAAACCACAGTTCCCTCTCCCTCCCTTCCTCTCTCTCCTCTCCACCTCCCCCATCCACTCCTCAGAGTGGGTAATGCCTCCAATGCGGAGTCAACAAAGTCTGGCACATCAAGTTGAGGCAGGACCAAGCCCCTCCTCCCTATATCAAGGCTGAGCAAGGCGTCCTTCCACAGGGAATGGGATCCAGAAAGCCAGTTCATGTACCAGGAATAAATCATGCCCTACTGCTAGGGTCCCCACAAACTACCCAAGCCATACAATATAGTCCCTTGCCTCTCCCCATTCCCGCTTAATGCATCGACTCCCTAGGAAAGTCTGGCCATTTGTCTTTCAGAATCTCCCACATTCTAGATAAAGCAAATGATTCCCTCTTGGTTTCACTGACTTGTTTGTTTCCTGGAAAAACTATTTCTAGAAAATGGTTTGGCCTACAGGTTTAAGGAGCCTCTGGTTTTGTTTCTCCCCTGTGATTTTATAGCTGAAAGTCATTATTCTTTCTGAGGCCAGTGGAAACTTCTGGCACACTGAGGATTTTGTCCTCAGTCATGTCTGGCGTGGGAAGGGGGCTTTTTGTCCACTCTGACCAGCTTTCCTACCAGCACATTCTACTGCTGACTTTCTCCCCTTCCTTACCTTTTGGCACAGTCTTTTTTTTCTTTTCTTTTTGGTTTTTCCAGACAGAGTTTCTCTGTGTAGTTTTGTGCTTTTCCTAGAACTCACTCTGTAGCCCAGGCTGGCCTAGAACTCACAGAGGTCCACCTGCCTCTGCCTCCTGTGTGCTAAGATTAAAGGTGTGTACCACCACTGCCTGGCTTTTCTTGTCCTTTTTATTTAATAAAAATCATTTTATTGTGATGAACTCATAAAATAAAACATCACACAGCTAGATTAAAGTCTTCATTCAAGTAAGAATTTGACTAGTCCTACACTCTATACATCTTAGTGAATGTCTAGCCAGTCAGTATGTGCTAACAAATTTCCTGATTAAATTCTTTCACTGTGGTAGGCTCACTTTTGAAACCATTTTGTTAGGGTATTATGTAAAGTGTGCACACATATGTAAATAATGCATGCTCCTTTACCTTTCCTATACATTGCCACTGGTCCCTAAGCACTATAAGCATTCTAAGTTTAATATCAGGCATAGAATAAGCTACAACAGCAAGAGAGAGATACTGTGTTCTGACCTCCACGACGGTTTTGCAGGTAGCAGAAAATTGCATCCGTGCTTTAGTCAAGCAGTTTAGCTCTCCTATTATCTCCCCGCTGAGCAAATATTCTGTGTAAAATAGTGGATGAGTTTTAACATCTGACTCTGAGGGCACTCTTTCTACCTCCAGCTGTGGCTTTGACATTTTAAGCTGTTAAGAAAGCAAAGAGAAAAAACACATATGCTGGTTAATTTACCTCATCCAAACTGTTTGCTGTTTTTCTGCTTCACTTTTAACAATTACACTGTAACCACATTGTCTTGAAATAGTTCTCCCTTTGGAGTGAAGTTATTAAATTAAGGGTTGTGGTACTTTGAATGTAATTGCCCCCATGACCTCACAGGGAATGGCACTATTAGGAGATGTGGCTTTGTTGGAGTGGGTATGGCCTTGTTGAAGGAAGTGTGTCACCATGGGGTCAGGCTTTGAGGTTGCCTATGCTCAGGATACAGCCCAGTGTCTCAGTCGACTTCTTCTTGCCTGCAAGATGTAGGACTCGCAGCTCCTACTCCAGCACCACATCTGCCTGCACACTGCCATGCTCCCTGCCATGATAATAATGAACTGAGCCTCTGAAACTAAGCTGCCACCTCCATAAGTGTTTTCCTTTATAAGAGTTGCCATGATCATGGTGTCTCTTCACAGCAATAAAAACCATAACTAAGACAGAAGTTGGTACTATTGCTGTGATAGGCCTGACCGTGTTTTTGGTTGGAGTAATATTGACTTTGGAACTATGGATTAGAAAAGCAGCTGAACATTTTAAGGGCTGCTTAATGGGACACCCTAGTAGGAACGTGGAAGACAGTGGTGCTGAGTGTGATTTGATGAATGATGGGGTGCTCGTTCAAGAGGTTTCAGAGGAGAGAAATTTTAGTATGCTGCCTAGAGATCATTCTTGTGAGCTTTTGGTGAAAAAAGTGACTGCCTTTTGTCCTTGTCTTAAGAGTCTGCTTGAGGCTAAAGTGAAGAATTTTGGATTAATTCCATTGGCAGAAGAAATCTCAAGACAGCCTGGTAGAGACGCTGTCAAGTGGTTACTAGTGTTCATACGTACAAAGATTTATAATGAAAAGGAGCAAGCTGAGCAGGGTAAATTACAAAATATAAATTTCAAGGAGAAAAAGAGCACCAGGAAGTGGAATGGAGCCAAATCCTATATTCAAGGAGATAAACGGATTAAGACATGGAATAAAGGAAGTGATGACCTCAGGGCAAGATCCCATCCAGCTAAGTTTCTAATTTGTGAAAGGAACTAAAGAAAAGCTTAGAGCCAGGTGTGGTGGGGCACACCTTTAATCCCAGCACTGGGAAGGCAGAGGCCAACAGATCTCTGAGTTTGAGGTCAGCCTGGTCTAGAGAGCAAGTTTCAGGACAGTCAAGCTTAGGCAGTGAAAGACAGAAAGCTGGTGAAGATATAACTGAACAATGGGGGCATGTCCCTTTTCCAGCAAGCAGCAGAACTTGGCAGCTTCAGCCATGCTATCCTGGTTTTAGAGTTAAGGATAGAGGAAATGGGTTATGGAATTTGCCTCTATGCATAAAGAAAGCCACTGAGGCCAGGCATGTTTCAGGGGTGTCCCTGAAGGCCTAGTAGAAAGACCATTGCGAGAAGCTGTGAAAGTGAAGCCTGGATTGCCTTGGAGAACCCAAGATGTAAGAGATGCCAGAATCATGGAATACCTGTAGAATAGAGCTGATAACAGGGAATGGAACCAGCTCAAGAGAAAGAAGTGTGTTGGAGTCAACAAAGGTGAAAGGAGTTGGAGATCTGAAGAGCGCTTTGACAGAAAACACAGAGATGCCGAGTTTGGAGTTTGCCCACCTAGTTTTGGTTTTGCTTTGGTCCAGTATGTCCTCATTATGCCCCCTTTCCTATGTTTTGGAATGGAAGTAAGTGATCTGCTTTCAATTTTGATTTTTACAGGTGATTACAGTTAACAGATTGCATGAATCTCAGAAAAGACTTTGAACTTCAGACTTTAAAACATTGAGACTGAGACTTTTGAAGTTGGACTAAATACATTTTGCATCATGATATTGTTACAGGCTTATAGGGCCAGGGAGTGGAATGTGGTAGTTTGAATGAAGCTGGTCCCCATAATCTCATAGGGAGTGGCACTGTTAGGAGGTATGGCTTTGTTGGAGTGGGTATGGCCTTGTTGTAGGAAGTGTCTCACTGTGTGGGCAGCCTTTGATGCTTCCTATGCTCAGTATACCGCCCAGTGTCTCAGTTGACTTCCTGTTGCCTGCAAGATGTAGGACTACTCTCAGCTACTCCTCCAGCACCATGCCTGCTTGCATGCTGCCATGCTCCTCACCATGATGATAGTGGACTGAACCTCTGAAACTGTAAGCTGCCACCTCAGTTAAATGTTTTCCTTTATAAGACTTGCCCAGATCATGATGTCTCTTTAGAGCAATAAAAACCCTCAGACAAGCAGTGACTTTCCCACAGAGTATTCTGAAGCAAGGTGGATATTTCTGATTTCTCTCTGTAGTCCAATCTGTATAAATCTTAAAGGGCTGAATCTCCCATTCATATAAACACAAGATGAGTCATGATTGATAGATTTACATCTTCAGTGACAGTCCTTTGTGTCGTTTCCTCTTATCGATTGAAACATGTGGCTTGAAAAGTACCAGGTTGTTGGCCATTGTGTCTGGTCCTGGAAATTATCATTTGCATGCTAACTGCTCTCCTAAGGAAGGATCACTTCAATTATAGCATGGAAAATCACTAATTCTTAATTTTGTAAAATTCTTTTTTTTTCTCTTAACAATAAACAACTTGGATGTTCTCAATTACATTCATAAGCATCTGTCCTTTACCTTGACCATGCCTGAAATAATTACATAGATTCCTTCTGGCTCATCACCTTCTTCAAATATGTTATTTCCACAGTCAAATGTTAAAATTTTTGCTTTTTCCTAAAAAGAAAAAAAAAGTAATTCAGGATGTTCATTTATACTTTAATAGAACTTTTATACATTTAAGGTAAATATACAATAAGATCTAAGAGATTGTGTTGTTTGCAAATTTGTAAGAGAAAATAGGAATGATGACCAGCACATAGAGAAATGTGGAGAATGGTATAAATTTAGTATGAAATGCTCATACATGTATGAAGAAAAATAATCTAGGAATAAAAATGGAGCGTGAGAATGAAAATGTTTCACCTAGGTGAAAAGTTACCATTAGATGAGGCTAATGACATGTTCATGTCTCAGTCACCCTAAAAAACTAAGTATATAATAATCCACTCTGAATACTTAAGGGGAAGAAGTATAATTGTTCTTTTGGTGCTGAACAAGCACTGAAAAGAATATTATTAATACAAGTCAGGCCTACTGACTTATTCATTCCACAGACACTCAATGAATGTACGCTATGCATTATGCAGAATGATGGGGTGGGTATTCAAAAGATGAATGAAGCCAGGCATAGCGGCTCATGTTTGTAATCTGACATCTGGGAAGCTGAGGCGGGATGGTTGAGACTTTGAAGCCATCAAGAAACACATAGCAATATTCTTTCCCAGAAACAGCAACAAAAAGGAAAGATAAAAGATGAGTGAGATAAACAGTGGGGGCAGAGATGTAAAATTACTTGTCATATAATGTACTTAACAGTACAGCAGACATGCATATGGGAAACCACAGGCGTCACATTTCCTTACTTCAAACTAAAGATAACATGACGGTATTCTGGTGGGAAATTAGCCCAAGGGCCTACTTCTTTGACTACTTCTGGTAGTTTAGAGAGGTACAAGAAGTAGGGAAAAATTGAAAAAGGTCTAGGGCCAGTGGACATTTCCAGGAAGTTACACAGAATCCACAGATTAGTGGAATTAGAAAAGAGTGTGGTATGTATGGCGCCATCAGTAGTTCAGCATGAACAGAATAAAGGGTGTGTGGCATGGGGAAGCAGAAGCTGACATGAGAAGCAGGTAGGAGGCAGCTTGGGCTAGAACTTTGGGTTGTATTCAAAGAGATGTTGATTGTATCCTGTAGATAGCAAGGGGCAATTACAGAGTTTTAACTTGGGAATATCACAGTTAAATCCTTACTGTTTTGATGATTATTTGCCAATATATTAAAGGTATTATTAGGAAGCAAAATTTTTTACCTGAATAAACCTTATCATCTCAATATCTTTACTAAGCCAGGGGATATAGAATGGGGATTCTTCAATGTTGAGAGGCTGGATGACGGACTGCAGGTCAAGCACCTCAATCTTTTTGGCCATGATTAACTAGAAGCACAGAATGAGAAACAAGGTGAGCCAAACTCACGTGTACAGAATGAGGAAGAGGAAGATGAGAGGGAGGAGGAAGAGAAGCAGCTTTTTTATTGTATTGCTTTAGTCAGCTGTGTGCTGTGGAGGACACTGCAGATCCAAGGCATAGGATGCAATGCTCTTCCAGCCTGAATTGTGGTGCTTTGAATGACAAGTGTCCCCTATAGGGCCACATAGTTGAACACTTGGTTGTCTCCAATAGGGTCGCGTGTGAGACTTGATAGCCAGCTGGTAACCCTATTTGGGGAGGACTTAAGAGGCGTCACCCTACGGAAGGAGACAAGTCATTAGTGGTGGGCTTTGGGAGTATCAAGCCTTGTCCCACATTAATTTTCTCTCTCTGTTTTACGTTTGAGGTTGAGGATGTGATCTCTCTGCTTCTTCCTCCTGCTGCCATCCCTACAACTTATGACCATGCTTTCCCACCATGGTGAACTTTTGTCCCTCTGGGACTGTAAGTGCCAATAATATGTAGTCAAAATCGTGTGTTCATATCTGTTTGCATCTGCTTTCAGTCACCACACATCGTGTTTCTGAGATTTACCTGTGATTGCAACATGATTTATACAAGTTCAAAGTTGAAGCAACTCAATTGTCAGTTAACAGTAGAGTAATCGTACTATAGTCATAGGATATATAGGTATACACACACACACACACACACACACACACACACACACACACACACATATATATATACATATATGCGCACACACAATAATGAAGATGATGTGAATGAATCTTTGCTCCAAGAGAAGGTGGAGTCAAGCAATCATAAACTAAAATCTTTAGGACCAAGACTCAAACCAGATCTTTCTTCTTTTTTCAGATTTCTCTGGCATTTTGTTACAGTGACAGAATGTCAGTTCTTCCCACATTGATGTACAGTCTTAATGAAATACAACTGGATATTTCCAAAATTACCACACTATCTTTAAAGTTTATTTGAAAACATAAGTGCTAAATCTAGCAAAAAGAATCTTGCAGAAGAAAACTGAAAGATGCAATCAGATGTAAATATTTGTTAAACTTTTGTCCATAATCAAGATAGTGTGGCTTGGTACAATGATAAATACAACAAGAAGAAAGGATCCAGAAACTTACACACACACACACACACACACACACACACACACACACACACACACACCACTAAACCTAAGACAGAACCTCCTACAGTGTAATGGAGTGAAGTGGTCTTTTTCATGAATGGTGCTGGATCAAGTGATTATCCATGTGGGATAATGTTCAATTTAATGTAGTGTTGTGATGTAAGGCATTCTAAATGCCACTACTTCTGTCTCCTTTTTTTTTTTCTATTTCCTATAGGGCAAACTTTCCTTCTAATCAGTATTGGGTTTTTAATTTCAAAATTCTTAAACATTTTCCCTGTTTTTGGATTTTTATCGTATTGTGCATAATAGCCTGAGTTCTAGATTCAGAGTGCCTGGATTAGAAGACTGACTCCTGGGGCTAGAGCGATAGTGTAGTCATTGAATGAGTATACTGCTCCTGCAGAGAACCCGAGTTTAGTTCTCAGCACCCATATGTGGCTCACAACAGCCTGATTCCAGATCTAGGGTAATCTAATGCCCTCTTCGACACCCTGTGACCACCTGCACTCACGCACACTCTGTATGTATGCAATATTTTGAGTATTTTGTATGCAAGTACCAGTTTAAATCATTTCTACCCCTCTTTCTCCTGCCTCCAACTTCTCTCACTCCCTCTCATATGCGTGATGCGTGACTACTTCATTAACTATTGTCACATACATATATACCTACCTACATACATATGCATATATATCGTATATCATCCTGTTGAGTGCATTTGGTGTTAGCAGTATGTGTATGTGTTTAGAGATGACTGCTTGGCATACAATAACCTATCTGGGCATATGTTTTCAAAGCTGAATTTTTAATTTACCATTTATGCTGACTGTGTTGGTTTGCATTTAGTCTATAGTATTTAAATTTAGTTTATCGTAACTTGACTGAGCATTAAGAATTTTTTGCATTTTTGTGAGTTGACAAGCAAACCTATCATTACTAGCTTTCATTTTATTAGTACTGTTTTTCTTTGTTTTATGATGGTTTCATATAGTCCAGCTTAGCCTCTAATTCACCTCTACCCGAAGATTACCTTGAACTCAGGATCTGCCTGCCTCTGCTTCCAAAGTGCTTCCATTATAGGCATGCCCTACCACTACCAGCTATTTTTCTTTTAATATATGTAATTAACGTATTTATAGTACTAAGCATTGAATGTAGGGCTGTGTTTATGGCAGGCAAGCACTTGCCCCTGGAACTACATTCCTAGTTTCTTAGTTTCTGCTTTTGTAAGATTTACTTTTAGGTTTAATTATGTGCACGTGTGTGTGGAGTATATTGTGCAAGTGAGTGCTCACAGAGGCTAGAAGAGGATGTGAGACCTCCTGGAGCTGTAGTTAAAGGCTGTCTTTAGTTCACAACATGGGTATTGGGAACTGAACTTGAAACTTGGGTCCTCTACAATGGCAATATGTACTCTTAAAGAGATGAGTCATTCATCTCTATAGTTTCTATTTCACCTTTCTTTTCCTGTCTTCCTTCCCTTATTTCCTTCTCTCTTTTCTCCCTCCCTTCCTCCCTCCCTCCTTCCCTCCCTTCCTTCCCCTCCCTCCCTCCCTTCCTTTTTTTTTTTTTGAAACAAAGTCTCTCTATGTAGCTCTTGCAGACCTGGAGATGGTTTTGTACTTAAGGCTGGTCCAGTACTCACAGAGATATGACTACATCTGCCTTCTGAGTTAATTTCTATTTCTTAAAGAGAAGAGTGATAATATGTATTCTTTGATTATTAGAGATATTAAGTATCTCTTAAAAATAGCCATTGACAAGTGTTCTTTTTGTATCTGTACCTGTTTCAGTTCCTATTCAGGCTTTCTGTTGGAGTCTCCGCCCTTCCTCATCATTTATGGGAGCACTGTGTGTGGAAATAGCTTTTTCTGAAAACTACTCTTAACTTCAGAAAATGAACTTTGGCTGAACCTTATATCCAAGTTAATGATATGCTGTGAGACCATTTAAGCCACGTAGTCAATCTGTCCTGAGTACTCAGTCTAAGTTTAACCTGCCTTTAGGAAAACAATGTAACCAACTTTATTATGCCTTGGATTTTTACATGTAATCAGTTTTACAACCTAAGCTAAACATAAGCTTTATTCTTAAGTTATATAGTCTTCCACATCCCTGGCCCCAAATAATGTATGTACACCATGGTAATCATTTGCTGAAAGCAGTCAGTAGGTTGAAAGAAACCTTCAAGGAAACAAGCATCCACCATAAATGTTGGAAACAATATGTGGCTATGGTTTGATAACATCTGTTTGTGGCATTTGAGTGCTATTCTATTAGAGGTCAGAAGAGAAGTCTTTCCTGTGCAAACTCTGACAGAAAAAATGACTGAACTTCCTCATTTCTTTCTCATGCTGTGCTTTTTGTGCAGTTCAACACATATAGAGCAAAGCCCTTTGCTAGGGACAGACAGCACAGACAGAGGGAAGACATGGAGAGAAGTGGAGAATTCAGATTTGGGCTCTCTCCTCGTCTAAACTACTGAATGACTCTTACTGCCTCGGACACAACGCTGACACACTCTGGGAAATATTTCTATCATTATGTAGAGGGTAACTCTGGTTACAAGTGTTGTCTTCCACACTGTGCTTTGCCCACTACCTCACTTTTAATATATTTCTTTTTTTAAATTTTATTTAATTTTCATTGATTCTTTGTGGATTTCACATCATGTATTCTGATCCCACATGTCTCCCCATCCCCTCAAAACAAAACAAACTTTAAGAGAAAAAAAACAAAGGAGGGAGAGAGGGAGGGAGGGAGGGAGAGAGAGAGAGAAAGAGAGAGAGAGACAGAGAGAGACAGAGAGAGACAGAGAGAGATAGAGAGAGAGAGACACACACAGAGAAGAATCTTGTTATGAAGTTGTAGTATGGCCCAGTTTACTAGTCACACACACAGTTTACTAGTCCATTCATCTTTACTTGCAGGGTTCATTGCCACAAGTCATTGGTCTAGTTCAAGGCCTCTGGCTTCTGCGGCACTATTGATAATGGTTCCTCATTGGAGCGCCTCTTGGCTATCTTGTTGATGTCCTGTATTGTGGGGATCCTGTAATTTTAGATCTGTAAGTTCATTCCCTTCACATGCTCAACAGGTCATAGATGAGGTGGATGTTGGGGTGGGCCAACTCATAGCCCTGGTTCTGGGCCTAGGTGGTAGCTGGGTTGGTCAGCCTGCCTGCTTTCTTCCAATATCACTATCCAGGCAAGTAACACATTTTAATGTGTAAAATTTTACATTTTATGTGGTATTATCTACTTAACTTTTTTCTTAGCAGATATGGGCTTTGTAATGAGTGGATCAGCAAGGTTTTTCCACATAAAGAATAAAAATAGCCCATATGTAGCATTATAGTGATTTTATAGTTTTATAGTTATTTTCATATAAATTTTGAATCATTTGTTGAATAATCCATCATTTCTTCCAAATTTTCAATATCACTTTAACATTAGAATACTTCGTATTCAGGTGTGTCGCTGGAATCAGGTATGTTCTATTCACCCATTTCCCCCATTTTTACTGTAATTTCTCATTATTTTATTATTATAGAATGTCTAAATATCTAGTATAGTAGACAGTCCCTCACTGCTCTCTTTCTCCAATCTAAAATACATATAGTGTAAGTTTACTGTGTTAGGTATTTTAACCACTCTGTGGTGGCACTAACTACATCTGTATTGTTCAGTCATCTCCGGTGGCTTCCACAACTCTTCATTTTGCAATGTTTTATGTGAATTGCACAGAGTTTGTGACTGGGTAATTTCCCTTAGCATACTATCTTCAGTGTTCATCTGCACATGGCCAGCATTCATTTCTTTATTAAGACTGAGTATATTTGATTCTATGCACAGGCACTTATAGCATAATCATTGATCTCTATGTGGCAGATACTGTGCATATTATTTCTATGAATAGGTGTATGAATCTCTATTAAAGATTCTGCTTTGCTACCTCTGAGTGTATGTCCAGAAAAACTGCTAGTCCAAATGGCAATATTAATGTGCTGTGAGAATTCAATACAATTTCCATAGAGGCTGTACCAGTTTGCATTCTCAACAATGGCACACAGGGATTCCATTTTCTCAACTTGCTTACCAACATGTGATATTTCTGTTTTCCTGAGTTGGGGTGGCCATCCTGCTGAATGGAAAATGCGATTTCATTTCCATTTGTTGTCTGGCTTGTTTTGATTTTCATTTCCCTGGGGATCAGTGTTTTTGGCAAACTTCTACATGCTTATTGGGCCATTTGCATGTCTCTTGGGGATGCCTTTTCAGATCCGTTGCTCTTTTGAAGATCAGGTTTTATTAGTTTTAGGAGAATTCTCTACATATCAATAAGTGTATAGATTGAAAATATTTTCTCTCACTCCCTGGGTCACTTTTTTTTCAGTATTAATAATTTGATGCACATTTTAAAAATGCTGTTTCTTTTCTTTAATTTTTTTTGGTCTATTTTTGCATGTGCTTTTGACATTAATTCCAAGAAATCAGCCTAGTTGGTAGTGGAATTTTAGCCCTATGTTTTCTTCTTTCAGTTTTATGGTTTCAGAGTTCATGGATTCGTTTTGAATTATTTTCTCTGCGTGGTTTTAAGTAAAGGTCCAACTTCCTTATTTTCCAAAAATAACATGTAGTTTGATGTTGTTGGTTTTAATCATTCTGCTTGTCTTTGCCTGTTGTTTGGAGAGCTTAATCTAAATTTAAGTTAACTTCTTTAAATTTTCTTTAAGATTTCATATCTACACTCCACTTCCCTCCTCCAACTCCCCACAAGATCTACTTCTGTCATTTTGACTTTTTTTTTCTATTTGCCTTTTCTAAACACTTAAAGGTTTTTTTTTTTGTTGTTTTTTGGTTAACATTATTATGTTATTTTTGCTCTGCTTAGTTTGATTTTTATAGGGAATCACTGAGGTTCTTTTTCTTTTGTGTGAATTCCTTGAAAACTTTTGGGGACTATCATGAGAAGTACTTTTAACATTGTGGAGTTCCCACAGTGTAGTGTGAGTTTGCACAATATTTACTTTCATGGAGCACAAACAAACAAACAAACAAAAAACACTTTCAATATCTCCAGTCTCATCCTTTTCAGTTGTTCATGTCACAAAACTACAGGATTACTCTGAAAATACACCATCTTACCTTGTTAATTTCAATATCTTCTATTTTATGTATAATTCCTTTGGACCTGAAAGCCTTGACAATTTCTCTAGCCATATTGAGCATGACATTAATCTCCTCTTTGGTTTTCAGAGTGACAGCAGTTTCTGGATGATCATACTCTAAGTAGCCTGAAGAACAATGCAATATTGTCAGGTAAAATGAGAAGATTGCCTTAAGTATTTTGTGAGGACAAAAACTAACCCTTCTTTAAGTCAACGAAGTGCAACTTTCACTACAGGGGTGTGTATCTCACTGTCGGGCCTGTTACCATCAATCCCTCATCAGTCCTGCTGGGATTCTGTCATTTTCTTGGTTACACCCACACTGTGCTAAAGCCCATGGAAAAAGGATGTAAAGCTCTATCCCTAAACTAATGGTTACATTGGCCCACCGTCACTGGGTCCTGCAAGCATGCTGGGGACCATGTATCTGGTATTCATGATCCACTTTTCTGTACAGTTCAAAACAGGATTTTTGACTATATACTACATGTTCAGCTGTGGTTTCTGATGAACTCCTATACCTCATCCCGGGTCACTTTCCTCAAGTCTATTGGTAAATCTAGAAGACACAGCCATCTGTACCTTTTGACTTGTTTTGTCTGGATTACTAGATGCCCATGTAAACCTCACCCACTCACATGGGATATGTGATTTCCCCTGGTCATGACCTCTTCTCTGTCCTGTGACTAGTTGTCCTACAGCTCTCTTAAGCTTCATTCTCAGGTTCTCTGTATTCTTTTGCTACCTGCCACTTCCTATCAACATGTCTTCACATGTGAGCACTATGTTTTCAAGGGTGTTTATTCTACTTAGGATTTTTCCTCTACCAGAAATACAGCCTAGCATGACTCAGAGATGACACCCTTGCCAGGTGGGCATTGGGCCCTCTGCATTCCTCAGAGAAGTCCCCAGGACTCTATTCTGATTTCAGTCCCCAAATCCTAAATCTCCCTGTGGCAATACTCTTTGAGTCACTGAGGAACACACAAGTTGTGTCTAGTTTGGAAGAAAGGGGGATTCATAAAGCTATGGATGATGTAAAGAGTCATGGTGTGGTAATGGGGATTGTTTGAACACACATTAAAAACTTTCATTGTGTCAGGTAGAGAGCAAGTGTGATGAGTAATACTATGCTAACAAATTTGTTATATGTTAATATAACCTTACAGTAATATTGCATACACTAGAAAACACAATCATGTGGGTTAAGTTTACCATTTTACTATTAAGAATTAAGGTTTGGGGGGTGGAGAGATGGTTCAGTGTTTACAAACACTTACTGCTCTTGAAGAAGACCAAGGTTCAGTTTTCAGAACCCACATGATGCTCACAACTGTCTGACTTCAGTTCCAAAGGATGCTACACCTTTTTCTGACCTCTTGTGGAACTGCACACACATGGTGCTCAGACATGCATGCAGACAAAACACTCAAACACATATAATAAAGACAAACATTTACAAAAAAAAGAAGAGGTAGGTTTCCTCACAGATTTTTGGTGCTAAGACCCACTGCTTTTCTGAAGTTGTCGTGACAAGAGATGTTTAAGTTGCATATTTAGAGTGAAGGTCCCTACCTAGCTCTTTCATGGCACGTTCCATATTCTTTGTTACCCGCATTAACAATATCTATAGAGCAAAAAAAAAAAAAAAAAAAAGACATTATTTCTGTTGGAAAAATAAAACAGTACAAATAGCTTTACATTTGTAAATGATTTTTAAGCTAATTTGATAGATTTATTAAAAAGAACGATGGAGGGTAGGGACAGATGTCTCAGAGGTTAAGAGCACTTGCTGTTCTTACAGAGGACCTGGGTTCAATTCTCAGCACCCACCAAGTGGCTTACAACTGTCCCTAAGTTTGGTTCCAGGGAATCAGGTGCTCTCTTCTGGTCTCCACAAGCACCTGGCATCCACGTTGTGCACAGACAGACATGTATGCAAAACACATACACATAAAATAAATTTTTTTTTGTGTTTGATGGAGAATGTTTTAAGAGTCAGAATAGAATTTGGCAATGAGCTTTCAAATGATAGATGCTGGGATGTTTTTCAATATCAAATGCATAGAAGATTGGATAAAAGTGTATGAGAATTGAAACAACAAATATTGCTTGATGTTTTAGAAACCCCAGTTTTTTGTGTCCTCATCTTTGCCTTCTTAAATCCCATTGCTAGATATTAGTCATGAGAGATGGTAAGCAAGCTTAGGAAAATTGGCTTACAATTGCAGGTAGAGAGAGGAGAAATGCTCTTTAGGTCCTCTACCACGTGTTGGGTGTACAATATTTTTACTATGCTTGTTGTGGCACATAAAATTTGGCATTCAAGTGTTACAAATTATTTTGAAAGACAAATATTGAACTCCACCTAGCTGTCAAACTTCTAGGTATGTACAGACATCAATCTGCTTCAAATTGAGAGCAAAATATAAAAATAAAATAAAAAGAACTTAGGTCTAAGGTTTAAGGGCGTCTTTGCCACCTACTAGCCATGGGAGTGTAGGCATGATCAAGCAAATTGCTCTTGGCCCCATTTCTCATCTGCATAATGAGAGTATGTAATTGGGCACATGGAGATAATTGTTGTTTTCCTTACTCCTTTTTGTCTGCCAGACCACTGGCTTCTATTGCTCATACCTTTTATTTGGGTAAGAAGTGGAAGGAGCTTTGGGGCATGATGAGAGAGCTCTGCTCAACACTGCGGCCGCTCCAAAAGCTCTGCTCAACACTGCGGCCGCTCCTCCTCACTTCGCACTATTTCCTGACTGATCTTGGAGGCTGCATGCGGAGAGAGTTGAGCACTGTGCAGGGATGCAAAGGCGCCTCCCAAGGTCCTCCTTGTGGACTAATATGGCACAGACTTTCTAGTTCAAGAAGAGAAGTGCTGTGGTAATAGACATAGACCAGTTATGCAGGAGTCAGAGACTACACCTATTTGGAAAGATGTCGGACAAGATGTGTGACGGCAACCATGTAGCGAACAGAGTGAAGGTGTCTTCTCCTGTTTGGCTTTTCTCTCACCTCTTTAGTCTGTTTGGAACTTGCAATATGATCGATTATATTCAGTACATCCATTTCCCCTTGGACATAGCCTTTTAGTACAGCGTACCGAAAGGATATCTGATGGCTCATCCTTTTGTCTATTATTTGCAGCAACTTTGGTATTATGAGCTAAAGAAAAAAAAGAGACTATTATTAAACATTAATTGCATGTTTTGTTTATATTTAGCTTAGTTTGGCCAGTTGCGTTCTCTGATTCAGGCTAGCAGTACAAGATATGAGCCTTTATTTCTGCTCCTGCTGTCATACCTCCCTCCCATGACAGACTCTTGTCCCTATAAAACCCTAATGCTTTCTTCTATAAGTCTTCACCTTGGTCATGGTGTTTTACCACAGCTGTATAAAAGTAACCACTATGCTACTATTTTGCACCCATCCAGCTCTGTGACTTAGGAATGTGTGGATTCCATGCCTTTTCCCTTCTGAAAGTATGCTCCATAGGAACAAAGATCACATCTAGTCTCTCTTCATACTCACAGGGTCTACCCCTTGACATGAGCATTCAGAGTTACCTGAATGTATTTCCAACCTTTTCTTAGACAGCTTACCCATTCCTCGCCTGCTTAGTAGAGTCTGTATACCACACATTAGAAAAAAATGAACTATAAACTTTGGAATATTCTAGACCTTCTGCCCTCAGATTGAATTGTGGATTAGTATATTTACTGTCTCACAGAATACCACAAAAGTAGAAACTAATAATTGACTACTTTAGTCCTGGTTCTTTTAGGTCTTAGTAGCAAAAGCATTTCTAAGAATGTATAAGAAAGACATAAACATTCTATGACTGTTTCTCTACCTATACATCCTCATATGATGTATCCTGGAATAACTTTCCAATTACTTATGTAATCATATAAGAAGTAACTGCCATCATACACATGAAAGCAGCATTGATCAGACGTAATTTTGGATAGCATAACACTGAATTTACACTATATGAAATGCATACTATCTTAGTTCTTGATCTGTGTAAATATATACTATTGGCTTTGTCACTATGGATTTTTTTTTGGTGGTGATTGTTATGATTATTTCCATTTTTAAACTCCCACGTAACTATACAAAGAAGTATTACTTAGAATTAGTATTAGTATTTACATAAACATGACTTTTTCAAGCACTCTCTATTAAAAGGGAAAGCTGTGATGAATGTCTGTAGTTCCTTGAGCTAAACTGATTTATAATAATTGGAGTATTTGAAAGCTTGGCTTGCTAGAAGTAGTTAACCATTCAGACCCAAACATCAGCCCAGAAGCCAGTGTTTACCCTGAAACTGTTGACCTGATTTTAAACTGACATTCCCTGTCACAGACCCCACAGAGGAAGCCAAAGTCACGCGCTTTACTTGAGCTTTACCTTCAAGAAGCGCAGGATCCGAAGAAGTCGAACTATGTTCATGAAGATCACAGTCTCAGTTAAGTCTAAATTGTAATTAATGGAGTGTGTTTCAGTAAGCACTACATCTACTATGCCCACTAAGGTGATCCCCAGCTCTAACATGAGCCAGGTGTGCGAAAAAAATTCCTTCCTCATTGCTGCCATCTGTTGATACAAAAAGAAATTACATCGTCATATTTTCTGCTTCTGTTAAAACCGACCCCCCCCCCCCAACAAGAATGTAAACATTATCAACTGGGCTTTTTTCTTCATCGACCTATGACTCTATACGTCAGAAATACCACCAACACGCAAGCAAGCGGAGGATGCTTGTGACTGCGTCCTTTAGAGGAGGGAAACTGTGAAGACTGATGATGTAGACCTAATTGTACAGTGTGGGTATAGATGAAAGATTTATCAAATGACACTGGAGTTGTCACTGGTCAGTAGTTGGAGGGAAAGACAAATTCACACAAAAATATCCCACATCAGGGTTCCTTAATTTCAAACAGCCCTAAAAATATCCTACATCAGGGTTCCTTAATTTCTTTTTTCTTTTTTTTTTTTTTTTTTTTGCTTTTTCGAGACAGGGTTTCTCTGTGTAGCTTTGCGCCTTTCCTGGAACTCGCTTTGGAGACCAGGCTGGCCTCGAACTCACAGAGATCCGCCTGCCTCTGCCTCCCGAGTGCTGGGATTAAAGGCGTGCGCCACTACCGCCCGGCATGGTTCCTTAATTTCAAACAGCCCTAAATGCCACAGGAATCCCAAGGTTTCTATTTATATTACTTAATTGTATCAAATGTGTGACACTGAGAAGTAAGAATATCAGATATATATGTAATTCACATGAGCTAGATTTTATTAAATCAGTTCAAGATTTAAAGATTAATTTGGTGAAAGGATTTTTTTTATTCTATTTTGCTCTGTGATGATGAAAAACAAAAGTCACTTTCAATATCTTGAAAATTTAAGTGAATATAAACGTTTTATCAAAACTACCTTGATAATTGTGCCAATGCTTTTATTTCAGGACAGTGAAAAGCTAACAGAAGGCATCACACATGACACATGATCAAATATGTACATTTCAGAAATTCTTTCTGTCTACTATTTTTTCAAGCCATGTGTTCCTGCCTTAGAGTAGTTGGACAGAAAACAGACTCCAGGTTTTGGGTGCATTCTGTTTTGTTTTGGTATTTTTTTGTGTTCTTTGTTTTTTGTTTGTTTGATTTTCACTTTTTCTGGGGGTGTGGAAAACATGAAATGGTTTTGATATGGAGGTGGGTAGGATCTGGGAGAAGTTCCCGGAAGGGAAAGAATAAGATCGAAATATCGCATATGGAAAGGTGTTTTAAAGGAATATCACTAATGCAGTTTAGACTCAATCTGCATCCCTTTCACCTCCACCATTGTATTTTGACAAATACAGAGTCAATGCTTAAAGCATCAATTACTTGTTATTGTTGCTCTCAACATCACCTTTACAAATTAAATTTGTGGGCTTTGAGAAGGGAGTTCACAATATTCTCTTAGAAAACTTTAGCCGATGTTGAAATGTGCCTCCCATAACACACTCATGTGCACAAATTTTAGATTACCTTAAGTAGAGCCTCTAGAGTATAAAAGCTAAGAAAATAGTAGTTAGCACATTTTATTTCATCTTTATAGATGTCCTTTAAGCGAGATATCCAGCAGATTATCATAGGATATATGCTCATTAATACAGCAAGGTATCCAGTGTACTCAAATTCATCTGTAAAGACGATTTTATGGCATAAATGAAGAAACAAGTATCTGCAAGAAAATAAAAAAGAAAGACAATTTTATCCAAAAAAAATAATTACATAAAATGTTCTTTCCTTATTTGGTCAGTTCTGTTCTACTTAACTGGAGCCAGAGAACCCTGCTGAATTCTAGGCAGTAGCATCACTAGTTAGGTATCTGCATCTTGAACAAATCTGATGATTGATAAGTCATTTTGTTTTAAGAAGAGTTTCCATGGAGATACCTGGTGTGGGAGAATCTAGCAGTTCCTAGAAGCAAAGAGTTTTTAAACAGAAATCCCAGTGCCAAGGGCGGGCTACCTTCCTATGAACTGCTGTCCAGGGAGGTCCGTCCGGTCCCCCAAACAATAGAGGGAATTGCTACCACTGATGGATGCCAACCAGAGCTAGTTGGTGAGAGACTATTGCTTGGCCCAAATGTCTTGATGACAGGATACAGAGAAATCAAACTGAAACTGAGCTGAAAGCTTCCTCCCTGCTGGCTAGCCCTCATAGTTTCATAAGACGGCATGAAGCTTCTGGGGAAAATTGTCATGAACTGTCTTGTTCAGCTGTGGAAACTGTGTGCAACAATGCTAACTGGCCAGGCAAGAACTCCCTGGTTCGACTGTGGTAAGTCTGTTAGAGGGCCAACCAATTGCTTTCTTTCTTCCTTTATTCTCTCTCTCTCTCTCTCTCTCTCTCTCTCTCTCTCTCTCTCTTTCGTTTTTCCATTTTTTTCAAGACAGGGTTTCTCTGTGTTGTTTTGGTGCCTGTCCTGGATCTTGCTCTATAGACCAGGCTGACCTTGAACTCACAGAGATCTGCCTGGCTCTGCCTCCCGAGTGCTGGGATTAAAGGCATGTGCCACGACCGCCCGGCCCAATTGCTTTCTGATTGGGTTTGATGCTCACACCACATGAGGGAATTCATATCTCGTCAAAAAGTCTGTAGTTATGGAGCTTGGAGGCTCTAGTGGAGACACCACTGCTCTCTATGTGATAAATTGAAGTGACGGTACCCACCCAAGCTACAAAAGAGCCATGTTTATGCTCATAGACTAGTGCTATTGTCAGCTTTGACAAGAGAAGTTTTCTTTTGTATTTGTACAGAGAATAAATGACTGTTAAATGTACAGTCATAAAGGGGACATCTGTATTACCCCTTGTGGGGGCTCAGGGAACACCATGGGAGAAAGGACAGACAAAACGCAAAAGTCAGAGACAGCAGGGAAAGCAGCGTAGAACACTGACTTCCAGGTCTAACGAAACTGTTGCACTCTGGAACTCACAGAAACTTTCATTGCACAAGATCTGCAAGAGACTAGGACTGTCAACATGCTGTAATGTCTAGAGTACAGGATCCTCTCTCTCCTGTGGCTATACATGCAGTTAACAGTTGATGGGAGAATGAGAGAGACATTTTCTTCAGTGAGGTAGCCACTGGTAAGTAGTAGATCCCAGGCCCTCTAGCTGTGGTGAGACTCCAGCCACAACCCAGGCAATCTTTCTCCTCATAGCTCTCACAAGAACCATGTTCCTTTATCATGGGACTGGGCATTTCCAGATAATAAACCCAAAATGTGGAAGGGCTGAAGACAGAACTGTTTGATAACATTTTAGTTAGACCCATTGTTCTTGTAGATGGTCTTATCCAGCAATATCCTGGGATCTTTTTAAATATCTGCTTCATTCAGAAATATAAAAAAAATGGAATATATCCAGCTCTCACTGGATGGGATTAGCCCACCTTTTGCCCATTTTGTGGGTATATCTTTCTACTCCCTCCTTTTGCATAGGGCCCTAAAAGAACTAATTTTTCTTTCTCCAAGTGAGTTGAAGCCCACACCTCTGTCCCGATATCTATTAAACCTTTTACTAGATCCCTGTCTCTCTCAAATCCTGTTCCTTAAAAAAAAGTTAGGTACAAATGTTCCTGTAAACAAACTCCTACCCACGCACCTACAAATCCCTACTCAGGCTCAGGTAAACATCTGTACTAGCTAGTTTTCTGTCCACTGGACACAAATTAGAGTCATTTAGGAAAAGGAAACCTCAATTGAGAGAATGCTTCCACCAGGCTAACCTGTAGGCAAGTTTATGGTACATTTTATTGATTAATGATTGATGATCAATGTGAGAAGGCCCAGGCCATCATGGGTGGTGCCATCCCTGGGCAGATGGGGTTGTGATATATGAAAAAGTAGGATGAACAAGCTATGTATAACAAGCCAGTAAGCAGCATTTTCCATGGCCTCTCCATCAGTTTTTACCTCTAAGTTCCAACCTTGAGTTCTTGCCCTCACCTTCCTGGATGATGACTTAGAAGCTGTAACATGAAATGATCCCTTTCCTCCCCAAGTTGCCTTTGGTCATGGTGTTTCTTCACAGCAATAGAGACTAAGACAATACTAAAGAAACTCATTTAGGGACACACACACACACACACACACACACACACACACACACACACACACACAGACAAAAGTTTGGACAGTTTGGAAGAAGAGTTGGGAGGTGAATATGTACATGTATGAAAATATCACAATGAAACATATTATGCATAATTAACATGCTTATAAAAAAGAGAACATTAACTAGAGATTTAGCACAGTAGTAGAATGTTTGCCTACCTTCATATACAGCACTCTAAAAATACAAAACACCCCAGTCTAAAAAATACAAACAAAATGTCATTCTTATATCTTTCCTTCTTTTAAGTAATTTTTGTGTGTTTGTAAAGAATTAAATGGTAATCTACTTCAAAATAATCTGCAAAGTACGTAGGCTATAATTTTAAAAGGAACTAACTTTCAAAAGTTATCATTACATTTTTTTAATTTCAGGATTGCTCACCTTGATGGAACCCCTTTATCTTTTTTAGTATTATACACCCAGTTGAGTAGTAATTTTCTAATGAAGGCGAGGAATTTTTTGCTTTCAGAATACTTCTTTATGGTCTCAGGACTCATATATCTAAAAAAATATAGAGAAATCATTAAATGTGTTTTAAATTCTTTGAGATAAGGCCAGTGCAGTACTGTCAGAACGCAGGAGGACTATTCTATATGATGACTAAACAAGATGTTTCATGACATAGCTCCAAGCCACGAACAGTAGATATATAACTGTGAAGTCGGGTTGTGAGACCAACTCATTAAAAGGAGTCCAGATTGTTGGGGGATACAATTACTAAAGATCTAAAAGACCAGGGAGCAACAGTCAGCCATGTTTCAAATATTTGACACCTAGGATTTTATTTTAGATGTGATCATTTATTATGGCAATGAAGAAATGATCTCTCTAACATGCTTGTTCAAGGAAATAAATGCTGTGGATACCGTTCTATATAAATAAAACACTGATGGCCAGTGACCAGGCAGGAAGTAGGTGGCCAGGCAGGAAGTAGGTGGGACAAGGAGAGAGGAGAATTCTGGGAAGCAGAAGGCTGAGGGGAGAGACACTCTGCAGCCACCGCCAGGACAAGCAGCATGTAAAGACTCTGGTAAGCCACCAGCCACGTGGCAAGGTATAGATTTATAAAAATGGGTTAATTTAAGATAAAAGAACAGTTAGCAAGAAGCCTGCCATGGCCATACAGTTTATAAGTGATATAAGCGTCTGAGTGATTATTTTATAAGTGGATTGTGGGACTGCAGGGCTTGGGGAACCTGGAGAGAAGCCCTCCAGCAACAGATAAAACTAGCTCTGTCAGGCTGGGATAACTGAGCAGTATATAGAGCATCTATCCCACCTCACACAGGTTTCCCTTCAAGGCAAGTAGTCGGGTTTAAGCGACTACAAAAAGGTAAACATGTTAATTTGGAGAGGTCAGTGTCATAAGAGACTCAAAGGCATGTTGACAATGCTTACTAGAAGGTGCTTATGGATTTCCTTTAATTTTTGTGTTGAAATAGCTCAGATCTGTTAATAGCGGCTTGGTTTTGCTTAGAAAGTCTGCTTGATTTTATTAGGAATTTATCTTTCCTAGGTCCTCTGTCTTTATTGGAAAGTTCACCAAGCTTTGTGCCCTACTGTGCCATGTCGCTTAATTGAAGAGTATTGGAACCCCAAGTGCAAAGGCTGACTTTGTCTTTCCTCTTGATTATTTTGTCTCACTCTGAAATTTACATAGTATTTTTTTGCTCTAGGTGTATATATATATATATATATATATATATATATATATATATATACACACACACACATATACACACATACATACATACATATACATACATACATATATATGCATATGTATATATATTTTCTGTACAGACTGATCTTTATTAATATCTACAATTGTTGGTTACTTTATAGATTTAAAATATATAGAAGACTAGGTACTTACTAAAAATCATAAACTTAGAACACATTTGGGGAAAATCCTATTTTTCATTTTTTTAAAAACCTTTCTCTCTCTTTTTTTTTATATATAAGAGATTTTTCTAGTCATTTTACATATCCGCAACAGATTCCCCTGTCCTCCCTCCTCCCACCCACTCACCAGCATTCCCCTTGACCCACTCCCCATTTCCACATACTCCAAGGCAAGGACTCCCCTGGGAGTCAGCCCAGCCTGGTACATTCAGTTGAGGCAGGTCCAATCCCTTCCTCCCTGCACCAAGGCTGAGCAAAGTGTCTCAGCATAGGCCCTAGGTTCCAGAAAGTTGGCTCGCACCAAGGACAGGTCCCAGTCCCATTGTCTGGGGGCTTCCTAAACAGTTCAAGCTAATCAACTGTCTCACTTATCCAGAGGGCCTAGTCCAGTTCCATGGGGGCTCCTTAGCTGTTGGTTCACAGTTCATGTGTTTCCACTAGTTTGGCTATTTGTCCCTGTGCTTTTTTCCAATCATGGTCTCGATATCATTTGCTCATATAATCCCTCCTCTTTCTCATCGATTGGACTCCTGGAGCTCCACCTAGGGCTTGGTCATGGATCTCTGCATCTGCTTCCATCAGTCACTGGATGAGAGTTCTATCATGACAGTTAGAATGTTCAGCCATCTGATCACCAGAGTAGGTCAGCCCAGGCACTCCCTTGACCACTGCCACTAGTCTATAGTGGAGTCATCTTTGTGAATTTCTGGGGACCTCTCTAGCACTCTGCTTCTTCCTATTTCCGTGGAGTCTTTATTTATCATGGTATCTCTTTCCTTGTTCTCCCACTCTGTTCCTGATCCATCTGGGATCTCTTGCTACCCTCAGTTCTTCCCCGCCCCCAACTCTTGCCCTCTATTACCCCCTTCACGTCCAGTTTCCTCATGTAGATCTCATCTATTTCTCTGTTGATGGATGATCCCTGTGTCTTTCTTAGGGTCCTCTTTACTGGGTAGCCTCCCTGGAGTTGTCAGTTGCAATCTGGTTATGTTTTGATTTACATCTAGTATCCACTTAGGAGTGAGTACATACCATGTTTGTCTTTCTGAGTCTGGGTTACCTCACTCAGGATGATATTTTCTAGTTCCATCTATTTGCCTGCAAACCTCATGATGTCATTGTTTTTCTCTGCTGAGTAGTACTCCATTATGTATATGTACCACATTTTATTTATTCATTCTTCAGTTGAAGGGCATCTAGGTTGTTTCCAGGTTCTGGCTATTACAAATAATGCTGCTATGAACATTGTTGAGCATGTGTCTGCTGTGGGATGATTTGTATGTCCTGTGGGAGCCCTTCTTGGGTTCCTTGTGGCGTTACCCAGCAGGTCCGTATAGAGGATGATTAGGACCATGGGCCTGAGTGCAGGTGTTTGAGATGGTCTGCACTTGGCTGTGCTGGGGGATGGTCTGTATGTCAAGTTGTTCTGATTGGTTAATAAATAAAACCTGATCAGCCGTGGCTAGGCAGAAAGATAGGCGGGACTAACAGAGAGGAGAAATAAAAAGGGACAGGAAGGCAGAAGGATGCTGCAGCCGCTGCCATGACCAGAGAGGCTGCAGCCGCCACAATGACCAGAGATGCTGCAGCCGCCACAATGACCAGAGATGCTGCAGCCGCCACAATGACCAGAGAGGCTGCAGCCGCCGCCATGACCAGAGACACTGTGACCAGCAGCCTGTGAAGACGCCGATAAGCCACCAGCCACATGGCGAGGTATAGATTTGTAGAAATGGATTAATTTAAGATAAAGGAACAGTTAGCAAGAAGACTGCCACGGCCATACAGTTTGAAAGCAATATAAGTGTCTGTGTTTGCTTGGTTGGGTTTGAGCGGCTGTGGGACTGGCGGGTGGCAGAGGTTTGTCCTGATTGAGGGCAAGGCAGGAAAACTCGAGCTACATGTGTCCTTGTGGTATGATTGAGCATTCCTTGGGTATATGCCCAAGAGTGGTATAGCTGGGTCTTGAGGGAGATTGATTCCTAATTTTCTAAGAAAGGACATGTTGATTTCCAAAGTGGTTGTACAAGTTTGCATTCCCATCAACAGTGGAGGAGAGTTCCCCTTGCTCCACATCCTCTCCAGAATAAAGTGTCTTCAGTGTTTTTGATCTTAGCCATTCTGACAGGCATAAGGTGGTATCTCAGAGTCGTTTTGATTTCCATTTCCCTGATGATTAGGGGTGTTGAGCAATTCCTTAAATGTCTTTCAACCATTTGAGCTTCTTCTGTTGAGAATTCTCTGTTCAGCACTATAGCCCATTTTTTAATTGGACTGTTGGGTATTTTGATGTCTAATTTCTTGAGTTCTTTACATATTCTGGATATCAGCCCTCTGTCAGATGTGGGGTTGGTGAAGATCTTTTCCCATTCTATAGGCTGTCATTTTGTCTTATTGACTGCCCAAGACCCCAGCCACTTCCTGAGGCTTGGAAACCAACTCCTAATTCTCATTGGACCTAGAGGTGAGTGACTCTGTTCATACCCAGTGAGTCTTGCCCCTAGGACCCATCACTGGGTCACAGCCAATCCCCAGGAACACCTACCCAACTCTGCCCCAGTTGCCAGCCAGCAGGCAGGGTTCCTGTGGGAAGGCCCCCCTCACCAAGACCCCCCAGCAGACCCTGCAATCTACACTCTCTGCCCCCATATCTATCTGCCTGAGACCCCAGCCACTTGCCGAGGCTCAGAAACCAAACTGCCAGCTCTCATTGGACAAAGAGCTGTCATTGGACCAAGAGTAACCTCAGGAGACAGTGAATCTGCTAGCCCTCAGTAGATAAAGAGTGGCTTTCAGAGAGGTAAAATCTGCCACCTCTCATTGGAGCGAGAGAGGCTTCCTGAAACACAGAATCTGTCAGCTCTGACTGGACCAAGAGTCCTGATAAGACCAAGAGCAGCTCTGTGAGTCACAGAATCAACTAGCTTGGGTTGACCCAAGAGAAGTTCCTTGAGACACAGAATCTGCCGGCTCCAATTAGACCAAGAGCTAAGATAGGACCCAGATGGGCCCCCTGAGACACAGACACAGCAAACACAGAGTGGACCAACAGCAACTTGCTCAGACACAGACATCTATATACCTATTAGAGGAGGAGATAGGTAGAAGTCAAGGCAGAAGTACATACAACAACATAAAGAGCAATACAACATCACCAGAACCTAGCCCTCCTCCAATAGCAAGACCTGAATATCACAAGGTAGAAGAAGCAGAAGAAAGCAACCTTAAGAATAGCATCAAAAAGATGCTAGAGGCCTTTTAAGAAAAAATGAAAAATGAAATTGAGGAAAAGACAAACAAAAAAGTGGAAAAATCAATAAAATATTGAGAAAAAGACAAACAAAAATTAGAAGAAATCTAGGTATATTGATATCATTGAAAATGATGAAGTTATTCAATTCTCCAGGATTTAATATTATAAAGTAATTACATGGAGATTCTTGTATGTCCATATAATCTGATTCATTTATAAATTATAGATAGTTATTGAACTAATCTAAAATGGTTGTTAGATGCTATAGATAAACCATGAAGAAATACTGATTTCTGTCCATAAGGGTCCAGTGGATGAAATATGCAACTAACCATTTCCATAACTGTTGTCATGGAGGAAGCTCTCCACCAACAAAGTGGACATATTATAAATAGCATTCTGGGGGATAAGGAAACCTTTTTGAGAGAATTATTGTCTCTGATAAGATCCAGCAATTTTGCAGGTTCTTATAAATCCTAAAATTATGTGATCTCAGAGCCCAAATTACAAGGTAATCAATAACTAAGGCAGACGCAAGACATGTCCAGAGGACTGAGAGGGACTCGATACAAAGAAGGGGTCAACAGTGCGCACCAGGAAGGAGCACAAAGGGGCTGAAGGAATGGTGTGGGAGAGTGTTGTGACACATGACAGTCTTATTCACACATGTAGGACACATATTTAGCACCAATAAATGTCAAGCCATATGCCAGGTACAAAGTAGTCAGGCATTGAATCTTAGCTCTGTGATTTATTAGACAAATAACCTCAAGCAAACTACTTGACTTCTCTGTCCTTCGCTTCCTTCCAATGCATCATGGAGATAACAGGAGCACGTCCTTTAAGTTCTGTGAGGTAATAATAGATAATGCATGGAACATGTTCGAAAGTGTGTCTGGCACTCAGTAAGAATAAACAATTTATTTAGAGTGTTATTTCACGGGGTGTTACATAGGCACTATGAGTAGGTTCTGGTAACCTTGGCAATCACTTTGCTTCTTTTATTTTTTACCACAGGACCCCCCAACCTGTGGAGCTACTGAGCGTTTCCAATTAAGAAATGGCAAAATCAATTCCAAGATAGCTGCGGAAAAAAAGCACACGCTGAGAACAAGTGGGATCAATAGTTCTCTAACAATGGGAGCACAGGGCTGCTACTTGGATATTGCCTGCAGTGCCTGGCATGTGGCTTGGCATATATTGCTGCTAAATATGTGTCCTACATGTGAATAAATTGTCACACGTCCCAACAATCTTCTGCATTATCCCTTTAGTCTATTGGTGCCCCTTCCTGGTGCCTACTGTTGACCCCAACTTTGTGTTTCTTTCAGTCTTCTGCGCATGGCTTGCTTCTGCCTTAGTGCTTAATTTAAAGGTTCAAAACAAATCAAATGGGTTTTTTGCTCTCTGACACTTTATTTTTGTCATATTTCCCCCCTGGCCCCGACAGTGTAAAGACAGGGATTTTTTTAGGGTGGTATTTATTCATTCATTAAAAACCTCTATTGTGCTCTGTATGTTTGTCTTCACTATAGAGGGCACTGTATTATTTAAAAAAGATACATTTTTCGAGCTCCTTCACTTCTATGGAGTTCCTGCAAGCATTTGAAAGGTTTGGATTTAGAGAACATATGGAGATTCTTGTGTTATACATGGAAATATCTAAATCCATGTTAAGGAAGTCAAGTTTTAAATAGCACATGTTTTATCACCCTTCCTGGATACATAAAATTTTGTAATGATTTGCACAACTGGCTGGAAATGAAAACTCTTAAGCTCTTAGAGAAAGTCCGTGCTTGAACTACAATGATTACTTATTGAAGAGCTGTGTTCCTTATAGATGTGTGTATGTTGCATGCTATATGGATAAACCATGATTCTCTTCTCACTTAGAGCTTTTCTCTTTACTGTATAGGATAGCAACATGTGAATGGATGCAAGATTGGTACATCACAAAGCTCAGGCTTATGTGTGGAATAATGAGCCAAGTGTACAGCTCTAAGCAGACTCCGTAAATGACCTTGGCATCACTTAAGCTGAATTTGAGTTTCTTTGCCATTAAGGGGGAGATCTGGACTTGGGGGGGGTATGTCTGAGCTTTGGGTGCACATGTCAACTACGGTACTGTTTAATTGTTCTCCTACTTCCAATCATAGATTCTCCATTCCCCTAAAGAGGGTGACCTGGTGGTGCTCCCCCAACACACCACCTTTCCTTAGCTGTTGGATCTAAGAGAATCAGTACCAGATTACAGACATATGCCTAGGGTTAACAGAGGGCATGTGGGGTCCATCTGTGCTTTGGGAAGGTGCACCTGTAAAGATTAAGGGACACGTGGTCTCTATTTAAGTGTTCAGAGAGGCTAAAAGGAAAAACACTTGCTATAATGTAGCTTTGAAAATGGGAAACCAAAAACGAGAAAAGGTTATTTCTTTCAGAAGATGCTTGCCAAATACACCAGCCTGGAAAACTCAAATGCGGGAAATGGAAAGGAGGGGATTCAGTTTGAGGTGCAGAGCATGGAGTGTATATGGTGCCAGATGGATGGAGGTTACAACACACAAGTGTGAAAACTCCCCCCCACAGTGGCTTAGGGTAGAAGCCCTCTCTTGGCAACATACTTACTCTCCCTTCTTCTCGCCAAAGCTTCCGGCTGCACCTACCAGCACCTGCACTGCACTCTGGGACAGGATCTCATTCTTGTACTGCCGTTGGTAGCTCGCCTGAAAGAAAAGTTGATTTAAATAATTACATGCTGTGGGCACAATGACAACTTATTATCTTCTTAATGGAAAAAAAAAGGATGTGTGAGAAAGAAGACAAACTCCTCAAATGACCTAGCATGCTTGCAGAAAGAATCTTTCTACAGCGTCCAGGTTACCATGTCAACACAGGATAGATCTGGGCATTGGGGAGAATAATCAGGCTCTGCAGGGAAACTGGCCCTTCTAGTCTTTGACCTGGGTTAAGAAAGGTAGAGTTCTGTGAAAAAAAAAATAGCTTTGGGGTTGCTACAAGCTGTGTCCTACTGTGAAACTCGTGATGCATATTAGAATATTAAGGGCATTTAGAAATCCTGATGGATTAAAATCACCTTGGCTCATCTTTATTTAAGCCCGTGTTCCCAAATATTTCACAATACACCTCTGCCAGCTCCTATCTATTAGATGACACAGTCACTCCTTTACTATGTTTATTGATGATCTGCTGAGCTTTAGGGATTCTGAGGCTGTTCGAGCTACCACTGGATGCTGTACCTGTCAGAAGTAAGCTGATCATGGTTGAGAATCACTATATAGGACACATTTATAAACTGGAATGTAGAATGTAATGGAAGGTTCCTGGGTCTGTAGTCAGTATTCTGTATACGACCAATGACGAAATTACAGCATTTTTATTTTTGGAGGGTGCTAGAAAGATAAATCAACTAACTTTGGGGAGTGAGGGGTTAAAGAGCTGCTCTTGGGACTGGGGATACAGTTCCATGACCAAGCACTCGCCCAGCATACAAAGGGCCTGGGCTTCGTCCTCAGTGCTATTAAAGATGTCTCCATAGCAACAGGAATTCAATAGAGCAGTAGTCTTTTCCTTAAACAGCTTTAAAGAACATATACAATATATAATTAAAATATCATTATTAGCCTTAAGGTTAAAAACAGCAGTTTGTTTGGAAAAAAACTGAGGAAGTTGAAAACAATTTGGACTCCATGAAATCTTAGAAATGCTAATGGCAAAGTAGTTAGAAACTAGAAAAAAATCTAAATTTTTAAATGATCATTTTCACTAAACAGAGAAGAAACTGAAAACAGTTGATTCTACAAAGCAACTCTTCTGGAATTACATGGTCTATATGTGCCTTACTTATGAAGAGTCTAGTCCATTCTCTGCTCTGCAGATGCAAATGGTAGCCTTTTCAGGATAGTGCCAGGGACCCAGATCTGTCTGAATTTGATATTTTGCTTCTCATCACCATTACAATATGCTACTACTCTGTATGAATACAGAATATTTTTTACACCAGATTTTCTTTTCTAGTGTACAACAGTAGAGAAGGTATTCTTTCCTTTACCAGAACTGGGTGAGATCTGAACAACAATATTCAAAATTTTGAAGATTGTAATAGGCCACTTAGAACAGAGAGTGCAGAGATGAAATTGACCACATGGCAATAAATATGCAAAGATGGCTAAGGTGAAGAGTTACTACAAGTGCACTGAGAAGATTGAATCTGCCTTGAAAAAAAAAAAGATTTCTTGTTTAAGAAAACACAGCACAGGAGCCCAATATCAAAAGTCAGGGGTATATAACAGCAGTAATCAAACATTTGAGGAAAGAAATTGAGAAGGTACAGGGGCTGTTGATTGTATAGAACCCAGGTTGAGATAAACAGAAAGAACTGCAGAAGTCATGCAGTCATCTTTAGTCCCCCCCCCCTTTTGCACATGGGGAGAATAGATTATTACAATAGTAATAAAAACAAGACTTTTAGTGGAGTCACCTGCATTTGTTTTGGGGGTTCTGGAATGCTGTTTTTCTGAAATAAAGAAAAAAATCTAGAAATGACTTAAAATCATGGTTTTAAAAAATTCTAAACTCCAATGAAATAAAAATAAGTTGGAAACATCTAAGTGGGAAAAGAAGCTACAATTTATTTCATAAATAATTATAAATATGTATCACTTTACTGCCTTCATATAAACATATAGCTAACTAGATGCAACTCTTGCATTTTAGGCCTGAAAAAATCTGTAGAAATGAAGTGATCAAATGTTTTTCTACATTAGAAACATGAGCTACCAGGTCATGTCAGATTTGTTCCATAGGCTGCACTGAGATGTGTGCTGCTGCTGCTGGCTATGAATGTGGCCATCACAAACTAATAGACTTAACGTAGAACATTAGGAGGTGTGTGTGTGTGTGTGTGTGTGTGTGTGTGTGTGTGTGTGTGTGTGTGTAATCTGGTTGTATGCTTCTTGAGTACAAACTCTGTAGATGATAATGCCATTTTACAATGTCAAAAGTTTGGGCACATCTAGCTACTAACTCGTTGAGAGGTAAATTGTATAGTTTTTTTTTTTATTGGAAATGTTGGAAATATCGATGATAAAAACAACAGCAATGTTTTGAAGAATGTGTATTTAAGAAGGCATATCTATAAAAAGCTGAATGTTTACAGAGTAACTAATAAAATTGTGATTAGGAAAAAATTAAAGAATGAAAATTATGAGAAAAAATAAAATTGTTTTAGAACTCTGAATTAAAATAATCTTTGTGTTCTCAGCCATTAGTGCCTCATATGCTAATTTTCTTCTTTAAAAATAAAATCATAGGAAGAATGAAAAAAAAAGAAATGGGAATATATATAAATATATATTTACTAAAAATTAGTCCATGGTAATGTTTTTAATTAGAAGTTGGTAGTTAAATAATTACTCACAGTTTAATGATAAAGTTACACATGCTTTTGTTCATTTGTTTTGAGACAGGGTTTCACTAGGTACACCAGGCTGGCCTGGAACCCACGGAGATCATCTTGCTTCTGCCTTTCTGTGCTGGGAAGAAGGCATGTGCCACCATACCCAGCTAAGCATGCGTTTTAAAGTTAGCTTAACAGGCAGAAAGAACAAAAAGCACTGTGTATTTATACAAAAGAAGGAAAGAAGTCAGGCAAGGGAATGCAGGACAATAAAACAAAACCAGCAAGGAAGATACTAAAGAAGAACAGACTTAAGATACCCAAATAACCTGACTGCTTTTTCTTATAAAATATAGACAGTGTTCAGAGAGGTTCAAGTGAACAAGTACTGAGTACCAACTATGCACCTCATATTATGCTATTCAGCATTAGACATACAGTATTAGATGTATTGATAAATCACAATTGTTGGGATAGTGCTACTTTACTAGATTTACCTAGGAAGGAAAATGAACTCTTTTTAAAAAGTAGAATTTATTCTATTTCCCTTCCTAGGGAGATCCTTCCCTCTTCGCTAGATAGTTGTCGATGGATGGGGGTGGGTGAGAGGATGGGGAATGGGAAGATCAAATGGGGAGGCAGAGGGATGAGAGAGGGAACAAAGGGAATTGGGGGGGCAGCAAAAACTAATGGTCATTTGAGGGTTTGTATGGAAACCTAATGCAGTAGATGCTGTGGGATAATGCTCTGGTACACTGGTTTAATAAAATGCTGATTGGCCAGTAGCAAGGAAGGAAGTATAGGTGGGGCAAGCAGACTAGGAGAATTCTGGGAAGAGGAAGGCTGAGTCAGGAGTTGCCAGCCAAACACAGAGGAAGCAAGATGAAAAGGCAGAACTGAGAAAAGGTACCAAGCCACGTGGCTAAACATAGATAAGAATTATGGGTTAATTTAAGTGTGAGAGCTAGTCAGTAATAAGCCTGAGCTAATGGCTGAGCAGTTATAATTAATATAAGCCTCTGTGGGCCAAGTGGCTGTGGGATGCGGGTGGGAAAGATTTATCCAGACTGTAGGGCTAGGCAGGACCAGAGAAACATCCAGCTACAAGTAGAAGCTTCTTAAAATATATACATATGTGAAAGAAATCTAAATAGAATCACTAAGTAACAGAGGAGACAAAGTCCCAACTAGAAATCTTTTGCCTCCAAAGGAAATCCCCAAGTTCTGAGAATGTGTTACATCTAATTAAGCTATTTTTGGCCAAAGAGGCCCCATGGGAACCCCCAAATAACCCACCCTATTGCCAAGGCTATTTGTTCCTCTCCATAGACACATGGTAAGGCCTTATAATCTGAAGACAACACTTAACTTATTGAACATAACTCGCTGAACACAGAGAAGTTGAGCTAGTTCCTATCTAGACCCTTCCTTCACCTTTACTGACTAATATTCATGATAATACAAGGTACTCTGCATGCTACTAGAGGAGAAAGCTAACCACCAACCCAAATGAAAGCCCTGTGATCTACAGTGGTGATCTGCCTGCAAGATATGGTACAAAGCTTGTGGGAGTAACCAACCACTATCTGCTTGGCTTTAAGGCCCACTCTATGAGATGGGGCCCATCCCTGACAGTGCTTGGTTGGCCAAGAATCTGAGCCTAGAAAGGACATTAACCTAGAGGAAAACCAAATACTATTTTGCTAAAGCAGTACTTTTAAACCTTCCTAATGCTGAGACTCTTTAATATAGTTCCTCATGTTGTGGTGACACCCCCAACCATAAAATTAATTTCATTGCTACTTCATAACTGTAATCTTGCTACTGTTATGAATTGTAATGTAAATATATGATATTCAGGATATCTGATACATGACTTCTGTGAAAGAAAGCATCATTTAACACTCCAAAGAGATCACCACCCACAGGTTGAGAACCACTGTGCCAAAGGAATGTACCCACAAAATCTCCCGATGACATTCTTTTATACTCATAGATCAGTGTCTTGTTCAGCCATTATCAGAGCAGCTTCCTCCTACAGTAGATGGGAGCAAGTACAGAGATCCACAGCTGATACAAAGTACAGAGAGTGAAAGACCTTGGGTCATCCAATTATAAGTGGGATGTCTCCATCAAATATCTCCTCTTGGGGTTCATGGAACCATGGAAGAAAAGGAGGAAAGATTGTAAGTGCCAGTATGGATGGAAGATACCAAGAAAACAAGGCCTTTCTAGACATAGCAGGACTGATGCATATAAGAACTCACAGAGACTGGGGCAGCATGCATAGCATCTGAGATGGGCTCCCAGCACCAAGAGGAATAGAAAATATCTCCAATTGATAAACCCTTGAAAAGGGAAAATCAGTTTTCTCCATCAGTGTCTCACTGGGTATACACAATTTAAGGGAACACCTCATGCCCAGAAGTAGATGTCCAGCACAAAATGAACTCAATGATATTTTGAGGGAAATTTTGTCCTATGACATTTTATCAGTGCTTTTTGTTGTTATTTTTTTACCTTAAAAATCTTTTGCTTATATATTATGGTTTCCAGTTTTGTGGTTTTTCTGGGATTTCTGTGTGTGTGTGTGTGTGTGTGTATGTGTCTGCATCAATATGTATTTCTTGTGCTTTTCTTTGAATCTTTTTTTCTATTTGTTTGTTTTGTCCTATTCTGGTTTGTTTGTTTTTATCTTAACATATAATTATTTGTTGTTGTTATTATTATTATCATTATTATTATCATCATCATCATTATATTATATGACTATTTTTTAATGAGAGAGAGGAAAGACAGGCATGGATTTGGGTGGGTGGGAAGGTGAGGAGGATCTGGAAGGAGTTGGGGAGGGAGAATTGTAATAAGAATATATTTTATGAAAATATTATCAATAAAGAATTTTAAAGTAAAATTTAATAGCACAATATATAAAAGATATAAATGAATCAAGTAGCATATAATTTTTTAAACTCTGGGAGAACAGTGTGTGTATGTGTGTCTACATGCATGAAGTACGTGTGGCAATTGGGATGGGACAGAAACAGGTGGTGGTGGTAGCTGTGGGTGGGAAGACTGATGACAGAAATTGTGTGGTAAGCACATCACTTGGAGAAGCTGAGCCATGTGGCAAAGCAAGCAAAGAGCAAAAAAATGTGTGTCCACAAGTGTGTGAGCAGAGCAAGTGCATCAAGGAGACATCCAGCAAGAACGAGGTGGATGCTGAGGCTGGAGACATCCAGCAAGAACGAGGCAGTTGCTGAGGCTTGAGACCTCCAGCTAGAATGAGGTGGATGCTGAGGCTTGGGCTTTAGGAGGTCGTTTGAGGAGTTGCTGTGGATTTAAGAGTGGGATGGATGGCAGCTTTTCTTGCGACGGGGAAAGCTGAGCTGTGTGTTTGGAGAAGCAGTTTGGAAATAACCTGCCGTTCTGGTTTCAAGATAGTATCTAGCATGAAGCGGGCATATGCAGATAGATATACAGTTGTACTAGCAGCTGATTTTTTTCCCACAGATTTTTCTATGACACCAAAATGTTTCAGTCTGGGAACTTTCACAGAAGAAATAGAAAAGTGATTTCTATTTCCCGAACCCTCCAACAATAGATGGTATGTGGTTTCCATTATTCTATCACATTCTTTTCAGAGTTAGAGACTAATTCAATCTCCCCTTTCTGATTCCCTAATGAAAAGGAACGGTCGGTCATCGGGCCTAATTACCGGTGTTAGACCAGCCCCGGCCCCATTTCCCTTCTTTCTAAATCCTTCTCTTTGAAATTGTGGTCTGTCCTGTTCCAGTTTCCGTTTGACCCACATTTTCGCCCTCATTTTGCTGGCTTGTATTCAAGAAAGGGTACTGTCTTTATGTTAGAAGCAGCTCAGAGGTAGGTTCCAAGGCAAACCCCTGATGACTGGCTTTTCTCCGTTTACCTTAGGGGGGCCATGGTCCCCCCCCCGGGAGCACCAGCTTTCAAAGAGATGGAAGAGCTAGGAAAAAACTTTCCCCCAAGCTCACCCAACAGTGGGAGAGGACAGTCTTGCCCATCAGGTGGTAACACTTATTTGGTATGACAAGTGTGACGTCTTCAGGTGAGGTTCAGCACCAGGCAGCCATGCCATGTATCCACAATGGAACTGGCCAATGATGCTTCAAAGCACTCAGGCTCTTGAGAGAGCAGAGTTTAAGAAGCTTTGACTACTGCCGATTAGAAAAAAACTCACAGCTTACAGACATCCCATTTCCCAGGCAGAATGAACAGGAAGAAAGTTAGAATCCTGAGTGGTTGCGATCGTTGAAAACCACAGAGTGCTCTGCATGTAAGGAGACTGAACACAGACGCCGTGAAAGGGTGGGACAGCGTGTGGTCAGGATTCTGACCCGGATAGAAAGCTGAAACTAGTCTCAAAGTAACTGCCCCGAGTCTTGTTCACTGCTGCACTACGGAAACTTCTCTAAGTTCTAATTGAGATGCGAAGGAAAGTGCGATAGCCTCTGTAAATGGTACAACCCAGCTGGAAAGTCATCCTGCCAGTCCAGAGCCAAGGTGTAACACAAAGTCACACCGCGCGACAAATCTCACATGAGAGAGAGGGGTGAGGAGGGTGGCTGCTCGACAGTGGCGAGAAACATCTGAGAACTGGGCAGAACACGAAGTTTATATAGGATTTCTTGAGGTGTGTGTGTGGGGGGGAGCTTTCCAGGGTGGCCAGGGATTGGAGGGATTGGAGGGTGGGGCCTGGCCACTGTCCCCACTTGGGAGTGGTAATGATGTTTACAGCCTTTAGAGAACAGCTGTTAGGACCCTTAGGGAAGTCTGGGGGTTGGGTCTGGCCACTGGAGCTCCCCAGGTGGGGATCTGGCCACTTGTATGCTTTGAGGGTTTACAAAGTTTACACAGGGAGAGTCTGCTTACTTGAGTTGGCATGAATAGCCCCTATCTGCATTTATTAGAGGATTTGGTGGAAATCTTTGAAAAACAAATGTCTTGGTACCAGCTATTTTAAACACAGCTGAAGGCTGCCATTTGCATCAGTGAAATCCCCAAACTAAACACCTTTTTCTTAATCTATTTTGGATTTCCTTCTTCCTCTTCCTTCCTCCCCACTTCCCTCTCTCCTTCCCTCCCTTCCCCTCTCCTTCCTTCTTCTATTTTCCTCACTCCCTTTCGCTCTCCTCTCCAGCTTCTCTCAGAATTTCCCCAAACACCGGTGAAGGTGAAGGTGAAGGTTGCTTTTGGACTAACGTTCGTAGGTGGAAATTATCAAAATCTGCTGAGCAAGGGGAAAACTGTTCAGGAGAGTTTTGGGTCCCCAGTATGTTTAAAGGGGTGCCGCGGAGAACTAACTATCTGTGCTGACAAGAGACGCCTGTTGGTCAGCTCCATTGCTTCAATGTTGAGGGTTTCATCTATTTCCTTGTTGCAGTCTGGACATTTCACCTTCTGATGCTCTGTTGTTTCTTGGTAATTCAACTAATAAAACACGAAAAGAAGCAAAAGCAATACATGACTATTAATGCATTATTTAGCAGAAATATCTACAATCGCACACTAGTGCTGTGGATATTGTTCTATATAAATAAAACACTGATGGCCAGTGACCAGGCAGGAAGTAGGTGGCCAGGCAGGAAGTAGGTGGGACAAGGAGAGAGGAGAATTCTGGGCAGTGGAAGGCTGAGGGGAGAGACACTGCAGCCACCGCCAGGACAAGCAGCATGTAAAGACGCCAGTAAGCCACCAGCCACGTGGCAAGGTATAGATTTATAAAAATGGGTTAATTTAAGATAAAAGAACAGTTAGCAAGAAGCCTGCCACGGCCATACAGTTTATAAGTGATATAAGCATCTGAGTGATTATTTTATAAGTGGATTGTGGGACTGCGGGGCTTGGGGAACCTGGAGAGAAGCCCTCCAGCAATACACTAGCTTTTTTTTTTTTTTTTTTTTTGAAAATGACAGATATCTGGTAGATATATAAAAATATGCAAGTGCCCCCCGTTTGCTCAAGAGTCCTCACCATTGATTCAGTTCTATAGGAGATAAGGTAATTGACAGGTGGTAAGGAAGGAGTTGTACCTTTCCTCTCTGTGGAATTATGGAGAGTTTATAAAAGCTATCGCATATACAGTCACACTTTGACTTAGCAGTCCTGTGTGGTTCCCTGACAACCTCAGCATCACTTGTTGGAAATACACATACTCTCATCACCCACTGCATCAGAACTGGAACATCTGGGTAGCAATCACTGTCTACTGCCCTTAGAGTTTGGCGGCCGCTGATTTAAACGAATCATTTAGGGCCGGAAAAAGAAAGTGAGCGTGTGTTAAAGAGATCTGAAAATTTGTAAATGCAGAAAAAGATGTAGAAATTTTGCCAATGAAGAAAACCAAAGCTTAAAGAAAATCATTTGCTGAAGATGATGGAAATGATCTAGGGATACAGGCTTCTAATTCTAGCTACTAGCACAGTGGTTCTCAACCTTCCTAGTGCAGTGATGCTTTAAGAGAGTTCCTCATGTGGTGACTCCCAACCATAAAATTATTGTCATTGCTACTTCATAACTACAATTTTGCTACTGTTATGAATTATAAGGTAGATATCTGTGTTTTCCAATGGTCTTAGCCAACCCTTGTAAAAGGGTCATGGCAGTTATGACTCAATGCTGTGATGACTACTATTCTTTCTTTTTTTAAAAAATTAGGTTCTCTTGTAGTCCAGGTTGATGTCCTGAGCACCTTAAGCTGATTAAATCTGATCTGGGAGATCCTACAGTATTTTTCAGATATAGATAGTGCTATTTCACTAGCAGATAAACTTTTGGTACTGACCTTGGCTTCTGTTTTATACAAAATGCAACTAACCACAAACTAGGCTATAACCAGTGCTTAGCATATATAATAACCTAAATAAATTATAAATAAATAAGGGATTGTATGACCATTCTTTCTTTTGACTTAGTAAAAAGAGGACATTTTCTGAGCCTTGCTTTCTTCTTTCTTACGTTATCTTTAAAAGGCAATACCAATATGCTGTTCTCTCTTTAATTTATATGTATTTTTTCTGTAGTTAAATGAGTTGGGACTTTGTACATACAATAACCATAAAAAGTCTTAAGATGTTTTCCTCACTATTACAGAAAATAAGAACTGACCTTATGAATAAAAAATATAAACATTTTGAATTTGAATTAATACTTATAATTTGATCTATATTTAATGGCAATCACATTTACTCTAGTAGAATAGAGAGCTACAGTATGCTTACTTCATATGGATTTTGAAGTATAATTGCTTTCTCAACCATGTTCCAGTCAGCATTAGCAAGATCTTTGTCAAATTTGAGTGCCGTGGCTGTAGACTTGGTGAGCTCTTGAAAGTGTTTGAATGTACAATAAACTGATTTCTGTTTTGTTGATGTTACATCACGAAGACCTTAGGGGCAAAGAGTACATTTTACAAAAAAACAGAAGGACATAATTTTGATATGAATTATGAATTATGAATTTCCTTTTCTTCTTTACTTATCCACACTCATCATTTGTGTGTGTGTGTGTGTGTGTGTGTGTGTGTGTGTGTGTGTGTGATATATGTATGTGTGGTGTGCATGTGCCCTTGTCTTGTGTGATTGCATGTGGAGGCCACAGATTGATACTGAGATGCCTTCTTTTGTCATTTCCTCACCTGATATTTTGAGGCAGGGTCTCTCACTGAATGTGGAGCTCACTATATGAGCTACACAGGATGGTCAGTGAGCTCCTGACATCTACCTGTCTATGTCCTCCTGTGTTAGGACTACAAGTGCAAGCCACCATATCTGACATTTTTTGCATAGGTTCTAGAGATCCAGACTCATGTCTTTATATTTATGCAGGAAACACTTTACCCACTGATCCATCTCCCACCCTCACCACTAAGAATGCTTAAACATTAAAGATTCTGCATGAACTTATTAATGATAATAATACTTACTAATGTTCAAAGTGTTTGCACTTGTATACTACTCTCTGAGATCCAACTGTAAGCATAATAATGAATGTGTATTTGAATGCCTGTAATATACTAGGGAAAGATGACTCAGCATTTTGTATGCACTGGTCTTTATCTTGACTACCTTTCATGGTGAGTCTTTTCTCTCATTTTTCTAGGTGAGGAAACTATCCTGTTTGTAACTTGATCTTCCTCCTTTGTGCTTGGATTAGAATTTACACAACTGGCATTCTCCTTTCTCAGGCATCTACACTGAAGTTATTGAAACTTATTTAGCTTCCATAATAGGCAAATAAGCATGCCAGATGAATTACCTGCCTTATTCTCTGAGTGTCAAATCCCTCTACTGTTTTCTGCCCTTGAGCATACACTTCTCTAGCTTCCCCAGGAAAGCAGCACTTGTTATCTTTTCTGTTTTATTTTGTGTGTGGTTTATTTATTTTTGTCTGTGAATCTCTCAAATCTTGACTTGACTTATTCGTTGCTTGTTTTTAATTGTTCCAATGTGACCTCTGCCAGCTCAGAAATCTTACCTGTCTTCAGAATGTAATACTTCTTACAATAGTGCTTAGCATCTAGATCATTCTTACTAAAAAGTTTGTTGAATAATTGGATGAACTTACACTACTCTTTAACTATAATAGGTTAGCACAAATAATCATTTAAAATAAGTTTATTAGCTTGAATAATTTATTCATTTTTAATGATTCAATTAGAAAACACTGATTTGTATTTAGATGGATATTTTCTTATTAATGCTTCTTAGAATATTTGGAATAACTATTTTCTTCTCTCACCATAATAAACAGTAGAGCTTACCTAGTTTAGAAACTGCCATTGGCAAAATAAATCTATTGATAATCAGGGTAATTAAACATACGGACACTCCATGAAATAATATCTAGAATTGAAAAAATATATTAAATAAATATTCAGAATAATTTATTATAATATATTCTGTATTATAAATTGAACTAGGTTGTTATATGCTAACAGATGATTGTAGCAAGTGAGGAAGCTGGATGTTGGGCATGGAAAAAGTGTCTGGAGACTCACTATGTTCTTGTACACATGCATCTTTGGGCACCTTTTAGGAAAACAAACAAATGAACAAATACAGAGTCAGGACTCTGGCTTCCCTCTTGAGGTCTGCAAGGTTCTTTGTAATAATCTCACCTTAAGATGCAATAAAGGGAGAAATATTCCAGTATGTTCTGTTATGACACTACTTAGATGATTTTACCTGACAAAATCTTTTGCCTATGACCATATGGAGTAATACCAGGAAATAGAGCTAACTATCAACAAAAACTCTCCTTGAATGAATGGATTCTAGAAAAAATAAATAAAAACAGTTGAGTGTATGTCTTGTGACAGCTACTGTTTAAAATCATTTATAGTTTTTAATTTATCTTCATCTGAAACCCTCAGACCTGTGAAGAAGGCTGGGTGTCTCTAAACTGGTAGGGGAATGAAAATGATTGGATTCCCCCCCCCCCCAATCTTGCAGGTTCTTGGCCAGAAGCCTCGCTCAGGTCCTTGTCTCTTGGTTCTCCCTATAGGTTAGTTCACAATTTTCTCAGAATGAACAAACCACAAAGAAGGAACCCCTTCCTCCAGGGAAGCCACATGGGGATCGCACTTCAAAATCACATTCAACACTGAACAACACTCTCCTCAAATACTCAAACAGGAAACTGTGCCTTTCTTTACTTGAGATTTTTCTCTCTCAGAACCAAGAGAAACGTCAGAGTAGGCAAGCAGGAGGGCCATGTTTATGTTCGGTGTCCCTTTCATCTCACTCCAGACCATGATGAACGCCCAGCGCCAGCTGAACCCATGACCAAGTCGAGACAAAATGGGGCTCATTAGTAAAAAGACCAGAAGTCTAGAAGACAAAACACATTTTAAAGTTATTTTTGTGGTGGACACATTCTCCCGTTTTATTCTAGTATATTCCCATCTTTCATACACTGTTGTCATGGCTCCAAAGGGAGTCACGTGTCACAGAGATACTCGCAGAGAGAATGACTTATCACTTCTTTGCACTACCGAGTGGTAGGGTAACTTTGCTTATGCATGGGGTGGTGCTTTCACACATGCAGGACAAGGGTTAGACAATTTATAAGGCCACAATAAGAAGGGGTAAACAGAAAATGAGGGAACTGTCCTTCCTTTTTTTTTCTTTACAGATTTTCATCTTGCTCAATTTGTTTTCATTGTCCAGTTCTTTCCCATTCCCATGTCACCCCCAACTGTTAGATCAATTTTACACGATAACTTGTGACACATATTTGGAATTAGTGGGTTGATGTCAATAAGCTAACTAATTTTCCTAGATGGAAGTAGAATGCTATCTATTTGAGAGACGGGTAGTTGCGAGACTCCAGTTATGGCTGGCTTTCTTAGTGTACAGCTCTACGTGATGTAGATTCTTCATTCTCTTAAGACTGGAAAAAGGGACTGCAAAAGTTATTGAGGGGAAAAGAAGACATTTACAAGTAGGCTTTCATTCTGGGTGCTTAAAGAGCTGTTTCAAATTACAGTTTTGAATTCAAAGAAATGATAACATAATATTGAGCTAAATCCCAGGATACAATTTCTCTGGTTAGGTAGAAACCTTGTACAAAGATAGGAAATACTGGATGAAATATGTCAAATATTAATAGTAGTTGCCTTTTAGTAATTGTAGTATATTATGAAGCTTTTTCATCTTCAGAAAGTTTACAAAGTGTTTGAACTTCTCTAAAATTTATTTAAAATCTGACAAAACTCCTGGGCATTACTTTGCCAGTGATTACCTGAGAAGTTTGAGCCAACTAACTGTTCATTCTGAGATATGAAATAATTTCCTTATTTTGGAAAATAATCTTCAGATAAATTACTATAAACAAAATTTACATGGAATTCTTACCTTAAAATAATCAGTGTGAAGTAGATATTTATTGAATAATATATATCAGAAAATGATATGTATAAATACATGTGTGCAGGGATTAGAAGTCCAATGAAAGTAAACACCATAAGAAAACTAACGAAGGACAGACAATTCCAGAATCTGCATTTTTGAGAAGAATAAGATAGAGTTAATTAACATGTTCATTATAAAGATTACTTGTATGAGAGATTATGCAATTGTCAATGAAATAAAGATGAATGTGTTATTTACTAACACTCAATGAGGATTAAAATTGAACTGTGAAGAAAGACAAACTAACCTAGGTAAACAGGTAATTTTAAAGCAATACAAATTAGTTTACTTGTGTGAATCGGTAACTTTCTTTTTCCACTGAGTCTGAAAGAAATATTTAGGGTGAAACCATATGCAACATAACATGATAACAATGACTAGACATCCAGACACCACTGTTCACATAACTTGAAAACACTGAGAGTAAAAGTGTCTTTGAGTCCTAAAATCACCTACTGGTACTAAAATGTTAAACGATAGAGTTAAGCAGTGGTGGTGAAGTAAGTGCTAGGAATTAGTACAGAAGTGCCGGGAGACAAAAATCATAAGTTTGCCATGAAAACACTTCAGTTCATGGGCTAAGGAGACAAAAAGGCAGACAGAGGTTACAAAAGGACCTAGATGAGGAGGGACTGAGGAAAGAGTAAGATGGGTGAGCTGGTTAAGGAGGACAGGACCAGTGGTTTGGCTGAAGGGCTGTAGAGTTGTGAGAAAGGGAGGACTGGAAAGAACTAGAAAACTGATGAGAAGAGATGCTTCTTCTCTCAGACAATAGAGTGACCTTCTCTAGGTTGTTGATGTAAGAAATAGGGTGAATCACTATTGTTGTACAATTCTGCCATCTAAGAACAGGGCCTGGTGACTGTTGAATTTTAAATACATTCCTGGCATTGAATTGAGATTATGCAGTGGAAGTGAGTGGCTCGGACAAGATAGTAGGTATACTCAGAGGAGGGGAAATTGAAAGCTGCAAAAGTTTATGTTTGTCAACATCCCTAGGAATAATGGTAGAATAATGCCGACCAGAGTCAGAAAGATATCACAGTGAAATTTCCACTAAAAGGGATGCAAGTTAATGGGAAAATAGACCCAATGTAAGATGAAGATTAGGTGATCTGTTTTGTCTAAAATTGTGCAAAAATGAATGTTACTGAGAAATTAGTGGGATAGTGTACATATTAGTATATTACTCCATGTAGATATAATTGCTGTGATAATTTCATAGCTTCCAGTTTATAAAACAAAGTGAAAACAGAATAGCTACTCACTCAATGAGAAATGCTTCAACTCCTGGTTTAAAACTTGTAGAATTTAGAAAAAGTCCCATAGTGGCCACAGTAAATATTCCGGACATTCCAACTAGCTCACCTATGTTCAGAATAAACAACAACAACAAAAAGGATCAACTTTAGCAGTAGCATGGTCTCTACTGGGTGTGAAATATCAAATAGTGTGACTGTACACAGAAGTTATCCCACTTAATTTCACCTAGAAAACATTACGAGTTATTACTGCTGTCCATAGTTTGTTCCCTCTCCCTCATATACACACCATATTGAATAGTAAAATATGTGATGCACATCTGTCTAGTACTTTGGCTTTGTATCATCAGCAGTTCAAAAATCTCTTCGTCTATCCCAGTGAGGCTAAGCATCCTTGGCAGACCTACTGTTTCAGAGGAATTCTGGATAGGTGAATTGAAAATGACCTGGTGAGTTTTATAAGGACCAACCCACTTTGTAAATCTTCTATTTGGAAGAAAATAAAAGAGCTATGTTTTGTAGCAGAAGTCAGGAATTGGGGACAATAAAGCTACAATATGGATTTCTTACTGTGTAATTTTTTATTGGTGCTTTTAGCATAGAAGAATTGAAAAGTATAAAAAACTATTGATAGATTTTTGTAAAGTGGGTAATATACTTGTGAAAACCTCAATTATGTAGTATAGCTCACTTCTAAGGTTGTAAATATAATTGTAAAGAAGTTTTTGGAAGCCAGGTATGGTGCTGCAAGTAATCCCAGCACTTGGAGGCAGAGGCTGAGGTAGAGAGGTGAAGCCAGGGGCAGGGGCAGGGGCAGGGGCAGGGGCAGGGGCAGGGGCAGGGGCAGGGGCAGAGGCAGAGGCAGAGGCAGAGGCAGAGGCAATCTCTATGAGTTTAAAGCCAGCATGGTTTGCACAGCTCATTCCAGAACAGCTAGGTCTGTAGAGTGAGCCCCTGCTTCAAAACCAAAATCCAAAACAAAACAATAAGATAAAGCAATAACCAAAATAAAGGAAGAAAAGGATTTTTTAAGTGGATTTATCTTAGGCAGAATATTAAATTTGCCTGGAAAGAAATAATTTGGTAAGCTTTTGACTATGGGATGAGAACCAAGAAACAGCCACAAACATCCGCATATACTTGCTGAATTTTTACATTAAAGACAAACACTAAAAATGAAACAGCAAAGATGAGGATATGAGGAAACAGAGGGAGGGAGCCACATAGTATAACTGTGTTGTGAGTTTCCCAGAAGCCTGTGTATTGAGGCAAAGATGGGAGGTTGAGAGGAAATAAATGCTGGACATTTCAATAAGTCTTGAGATGTTTGAATTTGCACAGAATTTTTGTAGAGTTGGAGATTTTAAATAACTGAGCCAGAATCCTGTTTTTAGGCGTAGAGTGCTAAGTGAACCCCTGTATTCCATCATCAGTACCCACAGCCATAGACAAATAACTCTGCAGTGGGATTGCACAGCAATGCAAGTCTGTGATAGGCTCCCCCTTGATGTACCTAATTAATACACATTAAAATTTCTATTCTTAAAGTTAAGAAACATTATGAATATACTACTCTTACTCAAGTTCCACACACACACACACACACACACACACACACACACACACACTCGGCTCAGTTCTGGGCCACTCTGTCTATTTGACTTCCTTTGTATTCTCGTGTTTCAAGAGCTACATTTCAGCTGCTACAGATATAATAAATGCTATGGCATTTGTCTGATAGGAAATGTTCCTTGCGTAAAGTAACTATTTTCACATGTTCATGGTTTTTCTTTGAGGCAGTCTCCCACAGCATCCAGGAAGGCTTCAAGCTTACTATGTAGCTGAGAGCAACCTTGAACTCCTTATTCTCTTGCCTTCACCTTCCAAGTTCTGGGACTACACGTGTACACCACCATGCCCAGTCCCACACTCATTTTTATAAATGCTTTTGTAAAATACAAAATCCCAAGACTAACAATGTGCTATTTATTCAATTCAGATTACAATTAAATTTTATTTTAATAGAATTAGTATTTTTTTCCACAGCACTGAGTCTTCATACCTAGAGATGGGCAATCTTAAGTTCGATGTTTTTAACTTTTTGTCTCAGAAATGTAAACAGAAACATCTCAGAAGCAAACACTTAAATTCACCATTTAAAATATTTTATTTAACTATGCTGGCGTTTTTGCCTGTGTGCATGTGTGCCATGTTCACACAGTGCCTGAGGAGGTCAGAAGAGGGGAGGGCTTCTGGAGTTATAGACAGTTGTGAGCCACGGTGTGGGTGCCATCTCTGCAGGACCCAGTTTACCATGTTGGAATTATGAAAGCAGAAACTGGGCACGGGTGCTTTGAGAAGATCAAGTTCAGGACAAGTAATTAGAACCTGTTAGGTGACGGCCAAGGCAGGAAAATATTACTGATGCCTCTACTCAACTGATGATCGTGAGCACATTAAGGTAGATTACAATGAAGGAACTTTTGCATTATTTATATTTTCTGTCTCTCATTTTCAGAAAATTCTGATATAGCACTCTCCTTCCTAAATGTCCACTGAGATGTCTTGTCTTGAATCTGAAAGTTTAGAAGTATGTGTGTGTGTGTGTGTGTGTGTGTGTGCACGCGCGCGCGCGCGTGCGCGCACGCATGTGCGTGTGTGTGTATAACTCCTACTTCTGGCTACACTAACATTTCAGATGATATTAGAGGAGATTGTGTTTGTTGGAATGCAATTTTGTTGGAATGCAATTTTATAGGAACTTAACGGCATATATTTACACTAATACATATGGAATTCACATCACCTGATCATCCTTCATTATTTTAGTTCATTAACTTGATTCTAAAACTTTTAGTATCCTACTCGACTCAATACAACTGACTGATTAGTTGGGGATTCTTAAAATTGTGCCTTTCTCTTCTCTGACATGAGAGTAATCTGATTATTCTAGAATTTCTAATCTGTCAATGTAAAATAATCAAAATTTCCAGATATGGAGGACCTAGTGTCTCTGTAGAGGATCTGTAGTCTGTTCTGGTAAGTAAAATTCTATATATATCTTATAAGACAAGCATGTAACTTATTTTTTACTTATAACTTTTGTACAATTGGTTATGAAATTCTTTCTTTAGGAAAGGCATAATAAACTATTACAACTGTGGTTTTTGCCAAATTCCTCTTCATTTTGTGTTTATTTTCTATATCTGGGTACATTGTTCTTTGTGCACAGGTATTCACATTTTTTTTACATCAAATCCTTCTATGTAATTTAATGTGAGGTGTGGAACCTCCCACTTACAAATATAAAAGTTGAGGTAGAGAACTGAAAAGATGAGAGTGATGTGACTGACGTCATCACCAAAAACGGTAGACATCCCTAGCTGGATCAGCTTTGTGTTCAGGATTCCAAACAAGAAGCTTTCGATAAGATACCCCCAAGCTGTAGAGATGACGCTGTGGGCTATAGGAAAAGAAAGACATGGAAAACTGTTAATAGAAGTCACCTGACCTTCATATTAAATGATGCTCTAATCAACTGTTCTTTCTGTCATTATTAAAATTAGCTCATTGTTGTAATGGACAGTGGAGTACAGATACCCCTTCAAGACACCGTGTTTACTGGACTGTATGTTAGTCTTGTTTTTAGTTTCTTAAGGACCCTTTGCACCATTTTCCCACAGCTGAATTAATTTTTGCTGATGGTGCAAAGGAGCGGGCTTTTCTTCACTTACTCACCAACATCTGTTAAGTCTTCTATTTTTAATGAAAATGTTTTTCCAAATACGTAAATACAGCCTGCTCAGTCTGTATAAAGCTACTTGTATGAAGGGAAGGAGGAAGTGATGTAATTATATGGTAATCTCAAAAATAAAAGAAATAATTTTTAAAAATATGTTTTATTTGTGGAAGTGTGTTTCGGATACATACATATCTGTGCATCATGTGTGTGTCTGGTGTCTAAGAAGGCCAAAAGAGATGAATCTCCTTGAACTAGAGTTATAAATGGTTGTAAGCCTACATGTGGGTGCTGGAAATAAAACTTAGGTCCTCTGGAAGAACATGCAGTATGCTTAACCATTGGGCCATCTCCCCAGCCCCAAGTCTTGTGTTTCTTTGTTTTTTTACAAATGTCATTTCAAGCAGTTTGAGGTGAGACCTTATTTTGTGTTTTGTTTGTATTTCCATAATAATTGCTGATATTAATGGCTGAGTGTTTTTAGTGCTTATTGTATATTTGTATGTCTTCCTTTGAGAAATATCTGTTCAGCTCTATCTTAGTTACTGTCCTATTGCTGTGAAGAGATACCATGACCAAGACAACTTATACAAAAAAGCATTTGATTGAGGGCTGCTTATAGTTCCAAAGGGTTAGTCTGTAGCCATCATGGAGGGGAGCCTGGTGGCACACAGGCATGGTGCTGGAGCAGTAGCTAAGTGCTTACTTACATCCTGCTCTTCAGGCAGCAGGCAGAGAGAGGGAGAATGATTCTGGTATGGACTTTTGAAACATCCAAACCTACTCCCAGTGACACACCTCCTACAACAAGGCCACACCTCCTAATCCTTCCTAAACAGTCCACTGACTAGGGACTCAGCATTCAAATATATGAGCCTAGGGGGGCCATGTTCATTCAAACTACCACAGACTACTTTGCCCTTTTAAGTTTATTATCATCATCACCATCATAACCATTATCATTATCATGACTGTGTATATACGTGTAAACATGCCGCAGCACTCCTGTGGAGGTCAGAGGACAGCTTTTCAGTGTCAATTTCTCTCCTTCCACCTTTGTGTGGCTTCTGGGGATGAAATTCAGGTCACTAGACTTATGTGTCAAGTTCCTTTACTCACCAAGCTTTCTCACCAGCCTTGACCACTTAAAGTTGCAAACATATCTTTCCAAGATACGGAAAAAAACTTAAGGTCCAGCAGTAGGTGGATGGGCAAGGAACATTTGGATCCCAGGTGGTGGTGGTGGAGGTGGTGGTGCACGCCTTTAATCCCAGCACTTAGGAGGCAGAGGCAGGCATATCTCTGTGAGTTTGAGACCAGCCTAGTCTACAAAGTGAGTTCCAGGATAGCCAGGGCTGTTCTCTAAACCATGTCTTGAAAAAACAAAAACAAACAAACAAAAAAAAAACAAAACAAAAAATCTAAAACAAACAAACAAAAAACCCCAAATATATAATTTGGTATGTATCTACATGGGAATAATATTTACTCTTTAAAAAGAAAGAAATCCTGTCATTCATATCAATATGAATTCACCTAAAAGATATTATGAGTGAAAAATGCCAGGCACAGAAACACAGATAGGCAAATATCAAAATACCACATGATCACACACACACACACACACACACACACACCATGCATACTTACATACATACAAACATACATACATATGTACATATTTGCACAGACACATTCAGAATCTAATAAAATTGAACTCACAAAAGTAGAGAAAAGGATAATGGCTGCAGAGGGCTGGGGTTGGTGTCAAGAGGAGAGAATTTTGGTCTATTTTGGTCAGAGAGTCCAAAATTTCAGATCAGAGTAAGTTTGAAGATTTATTACTTAAAAGTTAACTACAGTTTCCTTTGTAAAAGTTAATCATAGCTTTTTAACACCCATGTTCAATAAGATAAAAACTATAGATATATATCAAAGTAATTAAAAAGTGTAACTGAAGTTTTTCTGGTCCCTCCTATCTCCCATGGTCCTGCAGTGGCAAGTAAACACACAGAGGCTTGTATTAATTAAAACAGCTTGACCATTAGCTCAGGCTTACTACTGACTAGCTCTTACACTTAAACTCAGCCCATTTCTGTTAATCTGTATGTTGCCACGTTTTCTGTGGCTTAACCTGTGTGCATTACATGCTGCTCCCTGGACGGTGGGCTGGCATCTCCTGACTCAGCCTTCCTCTTCCCAGAATTCTCCTTGTCTGCTTATCCCACTTATACCTCTTACCTGGCTACTGGCCAATCAGCATTCTATTTATCAACCAGTCAGAACCACATACATAGATTCATAGAATATCCCACAGCAAAAAAGAGTAAATTTTGCTGGGTGGTGGTGGTACATGCTTTTAATCCCAGCACTGGGCATTAAAGATTAGAGACAGATGGAGATCTGTGAGTTCTGAGTTTGAGGCCAACCTGGCCTATAAAATGAGTTCCAGGACAGTCAAGGCAACACAGAGAAACCCTGTCTTGAAAAAACAAAAACTCAAAAAAAAAAAGTGTAAATAGCAAATATCTCACCATAAAAATCACAAGTAAGCAAGCTGATAGATCTGTCAAGCAACTTGGTTGCATCTTTCTGATCACCCTGCATCAAACATTCACATCAGAACATCACATTTTTCCAATAAACTCATGCAAGGATGACAGATCAAATAAAAATGATATTACTTGAAAACTGTTCATTACATCTGGGTTATATACATAGTATTTTCTTATTTCCAAACTGAAAGAATTTCTAAATACTAAAAGTCAGAGCCAGGGAGATGATTCAGTGGGTAAAGATGCTTGCCACCAAGGCTCATAACCTGACTTCCATCTTTAGAACCTACATGGTGGAAGAGACCTGACTGACAACTTGTACTCTGACTTTCACTTACATGTGGTCACACACAATAATACACATCCAAGTATGTGTGCAGTGACACACATGTAAGTTAATGTAAACACTAAAGGTCACATTTGGTCACTTGGAAAGCTTCTTTGGTCAGATGGTACAATCTTGGAGATACAGGAATGATCGAGGACCAGGAAGTCCCAGACTCACAGAATGGTTATTCTAGATCTGATGAAATACGCCTAGGAAAGAGGGAAAAATAACGCTTCTGATCCTGTTATGGTTTAGATCTCAAATGTCTCACGTGGGCGTATGTTTTGAACTTTGTTTTCCAGTCTGTGGCACTGTTTTGGGAGCCGTAGGGCCTTTTGGAGGTGGGGTCTGGCTGGCTGAAACAGCCACTAGAGGTAAACTGTGGCTCCTGTCTTTTTCCTCTGCATCTTTCTTCACACTTGCAGCAAGCTCCTGACACTGCATACTGTATCGGTCCCCCATGTTTTCCCATGTGTCGGACTGCAACCTTCTGAAACCACTAGTCGGAATCACTGTCTCCTCACACACATTGTTCTGGTAATGGCAATTAGGCAGAGTAACACTGAAGTAACTAATACAGGGTCTTTGCCTTAGAGTTTGTTGGCCTGTCAAACAAACTGACTAATTGTTTATTGTGGGACCATCTATTTGTTTTCTCTTCCTGAAAGTAATTCTCTAGTAGATGTTTCTACCCATAATTTTTGTATCACATATGCCCATGTGGGACACTTGATATCTAAATCATAACAGGCTAATAAGAAATATATTTGATTTCTTCCTAAGTTCTAAAGACATTTTCTCTTCCATTTTGTTTATTGTTGTTGATATTTTTTGCTTGTCCATTTGTTCATTTGTATTGAGACAGTCTCATATAACTCAAACATGCATTGAATTTAATACATAGTGAGGGTTTCTAACTCCTGATCCTCCTGCCCTTATCTCCCACATGCTGGCTCAATTGGGCAGCGAATCCTGAGATGGTGCCCTGAAGTAGCTGAAGGAGGGAGAAAGGGTTCCTTTATGAATCCTTGTCTACAAATATCCACTGGCAGGTTGGGCATCATCAAGATTGCCAAGGTGGTTCAGATTCCTTCCCACCTGGACTCATTCCCATAGCTAAGAGGAGAGTATGACTCTTAGATCTGGCCAGCAGAAGGAGGAGTGTCTCTGGGGATGGTCAGGGTATGGCAGGAGGATGCTGTGAATGGCCCTGAATGCTCATGAGTTCTAAACGTGCAGCTGGCTGTGGCTGAGCCCAGCACCACCCACCACTGAAAAAGAAGGAGACGCAAGCTTGTGAAGCATGGAGGAATCAGGTATTAGAAGCACCGTGTTTGATGGTGGCTTCCTCTTTTAAAACAGAACAGATGTGAGCAAGCAACACGTTTGCTGACTCGATGTATTAAGCCAAAAAACCCGTCAAAGTGAATTTCTTGGAAAGCTATCCTTCTGAAAGATTAAAAAGGACCCCGGTGAGAATTTGTTCCATTGTTTTGTTATCAAAACTACTTGGCAAGCTCTATGAATGGGGCGGGGCCTTTGTCCATTGTGGTTCCTGGTTGAATTCTGAGGTACTAGAGGACCTATCATAGAATAGACACCAGTAAATGATAGTTGGACTGATGAATGAATGTTCTGTGGCATCAATGCCTTCTTCAACTCATTCTCCCTTTGACCCCTTGACAGTGAGTGTCAGCAAGATCCTCTTAGTTAGACTGTAGACACAATTTCTCATGAAGTATTCTCTCAAATCCTCGGGTAAATGTGTCATGTTCTGACTGGGACTGTGTGCATGGAAAGATCATTTCTCAGATAGGGGATAGTAGAAGGATCATATTTCAACAGAATGTAATTAGAAATCATATGAGCCCTCTGTTCATATGCATGTCTGCTAATTCTTCCTTAAACAGACCACCAACAGGGGATTAAACATTCAGATGTCGGAGCCTCCTGGGGGTCATCCTCATTCAAGCCACCACATCCTAGACTAGGACAATGCCCCCTGAGGGCCTCAGAACCCAGTGAGTGGCATAGTGTGTGCTAATGTCTTGAGAGGATCGCCTTTGTTGCTTTCCCCATATCTGTACAAATGCTGAAACAATAAAAGGCAACAAACTTCTTAAGTATTGTTATGAAAATGTTTTTAGTCATGGAAATCTCCAAGGAGTCCCATGGAACTCTTTCCACTACCCACTGATTCAGAGACTGCACATTGAGAACAATATTCTAGAGTAAGATGCGAGATTTTGAAATGAGCACTGAGTGTTGGAAACATTAGATTTCTTGTCTTGGGGGTTAATTACACAGCTGCGCCACTACAATCATGCATATTTGTTATTTATTCTATACACACATATGCATATATGTTTGGGGAAAAGATGCACTTGTGATTCAGGATGATGTGGAAAAACCATGTTGGAGAGCTAATGAGCACACTGCAGTCACTGCTTCTGAGCTCTGATCCCCAGTCTGTAGATGAATGAGTTAGCTCACTCTTTCTCCTGCAATGAAACTCTTAGGAGATTGTGCCAAGGCAGAGGGAGAAGGAGATGCCTTCTTTTCTTGGATGCACTACTAGCTTATCTAAGATAGTTGTATGTGTGTGTGTGTGTGTGTGTGTGTGTGTGTGTGTGTGTGTGTTTGTGTGTGTTTGCAGGGTGCTACACAGTAGATAACAAAATGACGGCAGCGGTAATAACAAAATGCCATCACATCATTGGTCAGATCAGGTCTCCAGAAGGCTGCTCTTACAGCCTCATGGGAAGTTTCACCCCAACCCATAGCAGAGTCACAACAACGGTGAAGAAAGAACATGCTAAATAAAGGTCAAGTCACCAAGCCAAGCCAAATACTGACACTTTTATAAGCATAATTTATAATAAGATACAGCATTCATGACCACTTTCAGAAAATAACAATTCATATTTTAAGAAGTTAAAAACATGTCCTTACCTAGGGTACTGTTCACATAGTTTGACTTGAAGTTGATATTCACAACACCACTATATATAATTAAGGATATAACTGAAGTCATTAGACTCTCTCCATTAATTAAATTTGTGAGGCTTCTAGAAAGACCTACATATTTCAAAGAAGAGAAAACCTTATCAATATTTAAGAATATGATTACATTAGCATGCAGGAGGATATTCTTTGCTATGGATTTGTGTCACCTAAACTATTGTCATGTTGAAAAATAAATAAATTTAGTTGTTTAGCAGCTCCAAGTCTCTATAATCATAATCAAATACTAAATTTACAACAGTCAATTATGTTTATGAAGATCAGATAATTAACTTGAAAACTTGTTCTTTCTTTCAAAGCATTGGTAATATCATGAAATGTATCAATGTAAATAATTGAATTACTTGACTTACATAGGTGAATTCCTTATAATTCATATCTATTTAAGGTGAGACAAATGTGAAGGAAGAGGATGAAGTCAAGTCATAGGCCAAGGCCTGATAACCCAAAAGTGGAATAAAACATTAAGATATTTGTCTAGATAAAATTAAAAACTGGCTGACTTTTTTGTGTATTCTTTACAATGGCATTAGAATTCAAGTTCCGTGGACAGAGAACATTCTGATATGACCTACTTCCATCCTAATTTTTTTCTATTTGTCATGGGATTCCAGTTATACATTTCCTTTGCCATTAAATATGACAGTATTGGTAAGATTGTAAGTCCAAGCATCTTAAGTGATTTGGGAGCCATAGATCAATACAGGAACATTCCTTATAGGAAACTTCTTGTTTTATGACTGCAGTCACAATCTACCTATGGTCAGTTTGCTAACAGAAAAAATCCTGAGCACCGTGTTTCTCTGATAACTTCATGGTGTTAATGTTCCAGTTTCTTGCCTCCTGGTAGCCATGCCTATGACTCTAACACAGTGTTTTCAACCTTCCCAATGCTGAGACCCTTTAATACAGTTCTTTATGCGGTGGTGACCCCCAACCATAAATTAATTTTTGCTTCTACTCTATACCTGTAATTTTGCTACTGCTATGAATCATAATGCAAGCAACTGTGTTTTCTGATGGTCTGAGGTAAACCCTGTGAAAGAGTCATTTGACCCTCAAAGGGATTGAGACCCACAGGTTGAAAACTACTGTTCTAACACTATAGAAAAAGATTCCATTTATGTGGTTGCCAGGTTGGTGGAAACAGAGACTTCTGCCTCCTTCCTCTTGCACACCAGTAACCATCATAGCAGTGTCCCTTTCCAGTGATACTACAGAAAAGTGAGAGGTATATGGAGGGAAGGTGGATCATGTGGTTCCCAGATGCTCATCTGCCTTCTGATTGTAGATTAGTGAGTGGACTAGCCAAGATCAGTGAGTCTGTTTTATATTCTTAAAACTGCCACACCCATGAGAAATAATAAACAGCTGTTGCTTTAAGCCACCACATTTGGAGTGTTTATTAGTCAGCAAAACCTACTATTGTATAATTATTGCAGTTTATAAAATACAACCAACTCAGTAGTGACTGTTGTTAAATGAATAACAAATTTGAAGTCAAGGAAGGAAAAAAAGTTCAAGATAATGCATATCTATTCATGCCCTCTATGGACATGCGCTCTCTGTCCTAAGGAGATTTTCTTGTGAACAATGTACAATTACATGTGACTTATAGAAGTACATAAACAAAAGGACATATTTATAGAGTTTTAAAATATTTGGAGGATAGAGACAGAGTACACTCGGTAAACAGCTTGTGTGCAAGCATGGGGATCTGAGATGGATCCCCTGAACCCACATGAACTATCTGGCCATGGTGGTATGCACCTGTAATCCCAGTGCTGGGAAGGTGGAGGGAGACAGCCAGTTCCCTGGCTGCCTGACCAGCCAGCTGAGCCTAATCAGTAAGCTCAGAGTTAATGGAAGCCTCCATCTCAAATGAGGTGAGTGACAACCAGGAGCATGACTTCTGAGGTTCTTCTCAGGCCTCCATGAGCACATGCCCAGATGTGCCTCAGGTGCACATACACATGTGCTCACATGCACAAAATCTTGTTTTTCAAGACCAAGCAAAAATGCTACTGAGAGAAAACCACCTTTTACAAATATGTTTTGAAAGACATGAAGTTAGAAGAACAAAAAAATTTCAAGAGTAATTTGGCAAGATGCCCAGTATTTACGAGATTAATCTTCCTAGATATAACTAGTTGGATTACTTTAATTTTTAAAAGACAAAGAAACATTCAGTAGAATACTAGATTATAAAATTTTGAGATGAAAGCAGGTACAGCATTAGCTTCTCAGTGTCATAAAAATCTAAGTCTTTTGAGTAGAAAAATGCTGGATTGATGAAATCCCCCAAAGGTAGGAATCTGGAGGGAGAGTGTGGAGAAGACGAGAACCCATGATTCATGATGGATTCTGGCATACTTCAATGTTTAATGTGGATCTCTTTATGATGCTCAGGCTGGCCTTGAACTCATGCTCCCCCTGCTTCGGTTTCCTATGTTCTGGTAGGCCAGGTGTATACCACCAAGCTGAACATATTCTTCTTTTAAAGTCTCACTTGGGGTCTAGCACAATGGCAGAACAGTTGCCCAATGTGTTGAAAACCCAAGATTCCATTCTCGGTACCACAAAACAAATGCACACAATAAAATAAACTCAGTTTCCCTCTACCATCTTAATCTCCTTGTTTGGAAGACTCAGCTTTCCCGTATTCACATATTTACACTTCATATGTTTCCTGTATTCTATTTCTACTTGATGAGAGCAGCCCTGTTCAATTTATCTGGCCATAGAGTAGAAATGAAATTCACAAGAGCATGTGTGTGCTGTTAGTGTGTGTATGTGCATGGGGGTATCCATGATTAATGAATATTCTATCTAAAATAAAATTTCTAGTGCCTATTTGTAAGAGTGAATAAAAAGGGAAACTGGACCATTTTTTCCTGTAGAAGACTCCAGATTATTTTGCTTTTCTGAATAATTTAACTCAGTATTTTACTTCTAAATATAGATTTGTCCATACTAAAATAGTATATGCCACAATAATTCTACTACTTGTAATTTTCCAGTTTCCCCCTCTTCTGGTCTTTGACTAATGGTGACAGCGACACAAACACATTTTAAAATGACATTATCCTAATGACTGTCTTCAAAGGACAAGGGTTATCGAGCAAAAGAAAGTTGTACAGTGTACACACAGTAATGCAATGGCCCAAACTGTTTTATCAATGCAAGGTAGTTCTACTTGTACTACCCTAGTCCATGATGGGACACCGCTCCTTTTAGCTGCAACATGAGCTCCTCACTTGCCTTTCCTTCTGCCCTAAGCATGACTTGCAGAATATGTGACAGTCCTCCATATCCTCCAGTCCCTCACTTTACCCCTGCATGTGGTGAAAACCCATCTTTAACAAAGAATCTTAATATGAAGATGAATTAGATACAAAACATATCTTCAGTGTAAGAAAAGGAAAAAAAAAGAGGAAGGGGTACCTACCAAGGTCTCTGATGGAGGCTGAAGTCAGCATAGGATCTGAACTTATAAGAACAGCTGAAAATAGTAACCAGGGGACCGTCTTCAAAGACAATTTATTCACAGATTGCAGATACCAAAGTATTAAGGTATAATTAATCACAAATCCAGGAATTGTAATTAAGACTATCTGCAAAGACATTTGGTGGTAGAAAGTTCAGATTGCTTTTGCATTCTGTTTTGAAAAGCAGAAGGTCAGGCAGAACTGGCTATCAGTGTGGCCCTCAGCTCACTTTGCTGGAGCAACCCCCCCAACCCCCACCTCAACGGAGATACAGAAAATGGCTGAGTAGAGCTCCTCTGGGACAACCGAAACCACTTTCACAACAAGTTCTCTGCTGCTACCTCTCCCCCATCCTCCATGCCTCTTGGTCTTTTGTCTGAACTCCATGTGCCTGGTTTTGATTTAAAATGCATTGCTTCCGATGGTGTTTAGGCAAGACTGTTAACAGAACGACTTTGATAACTTTGGACGATGTGTGTGCACAGCTTGTAGTCAGATGTGTTTTATCTCAATGTGAGTCCTTGCCACAGACAGCCCTAGCCTCCTGGTCTAAGAAGCCAGTGAGATTTAGGTTACAGCTGCTTTTGGGTCACTCTGTGTGTGGTGTTAGATGGTACGGATTTAAAACCCAGACATTTCTCATCAAATTCTTTCTTCATTGAGATCATACACTTCACAGTTATACTTTTACAGATTCCTAGAGCTAAAATGATGATTGGTATGAAGTTCTGTCAGCAAAATAGTCAGAATTGTTTCCTTTTCTCCATGGTTTTATCCTGAGCTTCCAATATTCTAGATTATTAGCAATATGTGGTTTTTTTTTTTTTTTTTTGCTAGATGCAAAGCTGAATTTACCACTTTGATATCCTATACTCTCCCCATCATCTTTATTTTCTATTTTGGAACAAAAATTTTTTATAATCTGAAAATAATTAACATGGTTCATGAACAGACAGTAAAAGAGCAAAATTATTACCTGCCACAGTAACTTCTGGAGCATGTATATATCCATGTCAAATGCAACATTAAAGATAATTACTGGTGTAAATATACCAAAAAACATGTCTGGATCCATCCACTGTATGGCATCTGCATATAATTGGATCTAGTAATAGAAAATATTATTCACATATATCCATGCTTTGTTAACAATAGAACACATGCTAGAGGCAGTTCCCTCACAACAGAGAAAGTTTTAGAAAGATACAACATGGTATGGGGGCTAAAGTCTTACTCTGTTGAGTGAACAGAACTTTCCATCTGATTGACAAATGGACACATCTAACAGGAAAGTTGGTACACATCCCTAAGCCTGTTACAGGTACACAAGAGAGAGCATATTTCAAGTACGTGGGCTTTTGTGCATAAGAATCAACGAATGAATAAATGACCCTGTGAAACCCCAGAAGCTACAAATAGCCATCTTTAGTCAGTATCTGTTGAATGAAAAGAATAGCAGAACAAAGAGGAGAAAGTTCGTGTGAGGACTGAAATAGCTCATGGTGTCACTCCTGATGCTAGCTGATGTCAGCAGCTTGCGTTAGGCGCATTCATTCTGTTCTTGTTTCTCTTGTGCTGCAGCCTACCATGAGCACAGACTTCACCTGGCCTCTGTGGCTTCCACCCATCGGAGTCTTGAGAACAGGCACAGGATACTCCCATAGCTGCTGTTGCTGTGAAAGACTTTTATCTCTGGCCCCGTTCTGCTTTTTTTCTTGGAAGTTGAAACTATGGCAGGCTGACTTACTCTCTTGCAGAGTACTATCTTAGATAAGCACAGTTTGTGAGCCAAGATATCTTCCCTTGGAGGTGTCTTTGGAAGTACTTAAGGTTGTATATATGTCAAAATTAGGATTAGGTAAGTGAACAATAGTTTGGTTTTGGTTCTTGCATGGATGGATAGTCTTTTTTTTTTTTTTTTAATATTACTGGCTATATCTGAGAAAGTCCGTCATTTTTTTTTTTTTTTTTTTTTCGAGACAGGGTTTCTCTGTGTAGCTTTGCGCCTTTCCTGGAGCTCACTTGGTAGCCCAGGCTGGCCTCGAACTCACAGAGATCCGCCTGGCTCTGCCTCCCGAGTGCTGGGATTAAAGGCGTGCGCCACCACGCCCGGCTCTTTTTTTTTTTTTTTCGAAGTCCGTCATTTTTAAATGTGCTCTCATACCGGGAGTGACTGACTAAAGTAGGCATTGGCTAAATGCAGCTCTTGGGCTAGATCTGACTCACGGTTCATTTAATATATAACGTGGGAGACACAACTGTGCTTTTTCTTTTGTGTATTGAGAATGCCTGCTTTTGGGGGCACCACGACAGAGTTCAGTAGCGGGACTAGTGATCATAGAGCCTGCCCAATGTAAACCGTTTTACATTATGGCCTCTTACAAAAAAAAAAATTTACCACAAATTACTGGATCAAAGCATTAATGAATGTGTCAGAAATACAGTCTTCTCTCCTGTCTACATGATCCCAGTGGTTCCTAATGTTGCCACTTCCTGTTATTTATGTTAATACCAAAATCTTGTTCTAGCAACTCCACGTTTCCCTAAATGCCTTACTGGCCAAGTTCTTGTCTAAGATTTTGAATTCTGCTTTACCCTCAGTAGCAGGACACATACTCACTTCCAACTACCTACATGCTTTCAGACTGTGGGCTCTGTTTTTTCAGAGTTGTTATTTTTTCTACACTTATAAGCATCCTTTGAGTGGGGAAGAGATGAGTCCTTTTTCAAAAATTCTTTAGCCTTCTTTGAATTTATGCAGTTCTTAGATACGATGTTGACATTAATTTATTATACATACCTGGGTAGACTTAAAGCTCAGCAGTTCAAAACAACATCCAATTAAAAATAGTATCACAGGAAGAGGAATTGGGAAGTCTTTCAGATACATGTTCAAAAATGCTGCAAAAAGTATACTTGTTACGGATAGGCAATGTAATATCATATTTACAGACTTGCTATTATGTGTTATATGACTAAATACCAAGGCAGCAGAATGGTATCTACTACTAATTTACTACTGACTGAGACACTCTCTCATGCTTAAAGATAGAAAATCCATATGATCATTAATTTATCAAATTTCTGCTTTACTGCTTTTATAATGGATTGAATTTATTTTGAGACTTTATTAAGTATTTCTAGAAACCACTGATTCTTAGGTTAGTACTGATATATTTGTAATAGTTGTTATAACCACCATCAATCATATTGGTTTAGTCTGCAGTTCTGGAATAAAAGGGTAATTAACTCTAATGAAACCTCCTTCCTAAGGAACAATGAGAACCTCGCTATGATTTATCCAATGGAAAAATTCTAGTTACATATTACTAGTAATGTTGTTCTAATTATATAAAAATCCTATTTTCTCATTACTAGTTACACAGCCCACAGTAAATAATAACTTTACTGGCTTTGCTTGACATTTTTGAGAAAAGGCAGCACCTCAAAGTCTGATATATATGATCAGAACATTTTCTCTCATTTATTTTTTTCTTATTATTTAGTATAATTTCCAAACACATTAAGGGATGGGAAGAAAAACACTATGATCTTTCTCCTCCTCCTCGTCCTCCTCCTCCTTTTTCATAAAAGCTAGATATGGGCTTATCATTTACAAGAATTTCTAAACCCTTCTGTTCTGACCTTTGATTCTCCTGTTTCCTTCAGTTATACTAGTTACTGAAACCTAACTCTGACCTAGTAGTAATTATACTGTGAATGCTTTAAACCTGACAGAGGTGAAGGATATTGATAACAGATATGACATCTCTTCCCAAAGGCTGGGCATTGTTTGAGTCATTCAGTTGAAAATATTATAGAAAATCTATGAACTTAGGCATAAAATTCTAATTTCCTATTACTGTTACTTTCCTTAATTCTGTATGATAGCATTAGCAAGACATATCCATAGACTAGACTAAGGAGGGAGGTGTATTAGCTTACCTCCAATAGTACAGATCAAAGATAGTATCAGGATGATTTCAGGGAGGTCCCGAGGAGTGCTCAGAAACACACTTTTCAGAAGATCCAGCCATGCACTACTTAGTTTAGCAATTTGGGTTGTAGTTAAATTCTCAGCAATTTCTTCCATCCTCTTGTTTAATTACAGTCCTCCTGCCTCTAACTCGGTGTCTCTCTGCAAAACTCAAAGGAAATAGGGGTTTTCTTCTTGGTGTCCTCCTAATGCTTTACTAAAAGAGAAGAAAATCTCACATTATCTCAAGTCCTCACTTCTGGTCTGTAAACATTAGTGATACCTCTCTTTTCTGTGGTGCTTGCAACTGAAATGTGGAAAAGGCAGAATCCCAGGTAATAAAGACTAGCCAGCGATGCCATGAATTCTCTCACAGTGCTGAGTGCTACCCAGTCATTGCCCACCTTGCACCTGTGCACCTACCCAGAAGGTTTCTTCACCTAACCCTTCTCCGATTGTTGAGACCACAGCTAGTGCAGGTTACTCATCTCTGGGAATGCACCACTGAGAAATTCACCCTCAGTTAATCCTGCTGTCCGGAGAGGTGAAGGAACATTTTGATTTGCATTGTAATTTCAACAAGACAGCAATAACAGACCATGCTGATAAAAACTGGGGCTTTCTTTTATCCCAAGAGGAGCACCTGCAGACCAGAATTCTGTCGAGAGTTTAAAACAAGGAACAATAGCCACATTCAAAGAACTTATCTCTTCCCAAGATAAGACAGTTTTAAATCAAAGGTCTTTAACTTCCTTCAAGAAATCATATCTTGTGGGGTGTGACAAGGACTCCTTGTGCCCCTGCTGACCTCAAATATACATACACACATAATACATACACACATATACACAATATACATTTTGGTTTTAAATATTTTGAAAAAGAAATTAAATTAATATGTGCTTATAGTTAACATTGAAATACATATGTAAACAAATATAGTAAAACAAATCACCCACGTGAATCTCATCCAGTGGCTTTTCTATGCTTTCTTTATACCGATGAGCTCATTCTCTTGTAAGGATGCTGCATGCTGCTTTCTCCCTGTTACTGCATCATCAGCATCAAGTAGACCTGTACACAATGTTCACAGAGACTGCATCACCTGAGCACAGACTCCACGATCAGGTTGCCTGGACCCAGAGGTCTGGCAAGCTTCTCTTGTAATGTCATAGCCTGCTTTCTCTAATTGATTGGTTTTTCAAGTCCCTTTCTTTTCCTAGCCAATATAACTCCCCTCTGTATTTATTATTTCCTGAAATTCCCCAGGGAGCTGTAATGATGCTGAGTTGTCTCCTCAGAGATCGCCTAGATGTCCCAGGTGATTTAATATGTGGCTATTGAACAATCACTGCAACTATCCCAGTTCAAGGGCAACAGTTGCTCAGTTTTCAGTATCAAAGCCAAGTTCTGATTTTGATTCGGTTTGTGACAAAGATGACTACAATCAGAAATTCATCTGCAGTCAGCAGACTTTGTAGCAGTCAGGGTGACAATTTGCCATGTGGAGCCATGGGGCACCTAGGTAAAATGAAGCTATAAAGAGCTCTCTATGGGATCTGGGCTTTGGAAAAGGTCTCTGGGATGAGGCTTTCCTATAAATTGTGTGAACCAGGGACAGTTCTGTCACTGAGTAGCTCAATAATTCTTATTTATAATGAGAGTAAACCTAAGGAAATGACACTGTGATGAATAGAAAAGAAGTAAAGAACGTGTTAAGTGAGAGTGGGGATGTATGGATTCACAGGACTCACACAAAGCTCTTATATCTGTCTCACTTTGATCTGTCTGTCTGTCTGTCTGTCTATCTATCTATCTATCTATTTATTTATTTATTTACTTTTGGGACAGGGTCTCACTGTACAGTTCTGACTGGCCTCAAACTCATAGAGACCTGACTGTCTCTGCCTTCCAAGGTCACACACCTGGCCATTTCATGTGTAATCTTGATTCTCTGTGGGATTGTTCATGCCTAATAGGACAACTTGCCCTGGCCAAAAGCCTACCAGTCAGGTTACCAGAACACTGAGCCCTAACTAAGGGATCAGGCCAGATTCTACATTTAGGGACTGGGGTGGTGTGTGTGTGTGTGTGTGTATGTGTGTGTGTGTGTGTGTGTGTTTTCATCAAAGGATATCTACATTTTTTTATGTATTCTTACTATATCAAGAACTTGAGATAGGGCTAAGTATGAGGCTGATTCACTACAGCTCTGGCTTAGTATGCACAAAGCTTTGGGTTCAATCCCCAGGCTGGTATAAACAAACCAAGGTGATACATGCCTGTTATCTTAGCACTAGGGAGATGGAGGCACACAGCAAATTCCAAGACAGACTGGACTACATGAGACCCTGTCTCAATGACAAAAATAAACAAACAAAAAAAGGGCTTGAAGTGTATCTGGGAAAGGAGCAAAAGCACTCAGCTCTGTCTCTTGAGAAGGAGACACTCCATCTGGGCAGTAGCACCAATCACTTGGAAAGTTGAAGAGAAAAAAGTCCTGTTGCCTGATACCAACCTCAGAGGTGAATGTAATTGGTCCAGGGTGATCTTGGGTCTTGGGGTTGTACAAATTCCACTGTGGTTCTTCCTGTGTGCTTTTGAGACTCAATACAGCAGAGGGGTCTCTGGTTCTGAACTGTAGATAGGAGCACACAGTCCCATAAATACTTTTTTTTCATTTCTAAAATCATTTAAAACCTTAGTGTCTATACATTCAATTCTAATAAACTAGTTTCAGAAAGGCATACAATTACCTCAATTTCTGATTATTGCTGAAATTCAGAAATACCCCGGAATAAGTTCAACATAATTTTTTTCAATGTGGCATTTATGATGTTGTAAATGCTTAGGCTGCAAATTTTGCAACTTTGACTTAAAATATACTAACTAGCCTTTTCCTGAGAAAAATGACTTAGCTTTGCTTGTAAATGCTATAGTACTAGTCATTAACGTTTTAAAGATATGTATAAAAAAGCTGTATGAGAACAACTGGATTTCTAATGCTGTCAAAACTTCTTCAGAATAAATTGGCTTTTTTATATTTCAATAAATTTATGAGTCCACGTCTCATTATGGAAGAAACAGTGATTTCCTGTTTTCATTTTTTGAACAGAGGTAGTTAATGGTGACCCTCTAAGAATTAGCGTGTAGATTTGTAGATTACCCTTACAACAAACAGCCAGTCAAAGCTCGGAGATTCCCTTTCTCAAGGAGTAGAAGTTACATTTATTCACTTTGTCCCTGAAAAGAAGTTTTCCTTTTTTCCATTACCATTTTTCAGGAATGACATGACAGAAATATCCCAAAGATGCCGGGCGGTGGTGGCGCACGCCTTTAATCCCAGCACTCGGGAGGCAGAGGCAGGCGGATCTCTGTGAGTTCGAGGCCAGCCTGGGCTACCAAGTGAGTCCCAGGAAAGGCGCAAAGCTACACAGAGAAACCCTGTCTCGAAAAACAAAAAAAACAAAAAAAAAAAAAAAAAAAAAAAAAAGAAATATCCCAAAGAGGGTACTGTGGGTCGCTACTCCGCCTCACAGGCAACTAAGCGCAAGCCTCAGGACTGGGGGTAGTTACCACTGAGTATTCCAATGTCTGTGCAGTGAACTCTGAGACACCAACCTGTCTTCCTACTTATTGATTCTGAACAGGGGGCCCTACTTCTCAGTAGTGCTGGTCACTACTGGTAAACAGCCCTGGCTCAAAGTCCTCCACTACACTTTCTTCTAGAGCATGACTTCTCGTTACCACATCAGTGCGAAGTCATTATCCTCGTGGCTGTGAGTGGTTCAGAAAAAACTGACATAAAAATTATGATGGAGGAGGAGCAGGGCAGAAATGTACCAAGAGGTGGTTGATCTTAGGGAAGTCTTTGGTTGTGACAGGAAAGGCAGAATGGCCGGGAGGAGAGAATCAACCCTAAAGCTGAACGCTGTGGTTCTCTTTGTTCCTCCAGGAGAGGAGGTGCAGAAACCAAGTACCAGTGGGAAAGGTCAACTTCTAGAAAGAGAAACAACAGGGGTCTCACCATCCAGAGCCCAGGAGTGTCCTGGAAAATGTGAGAAGTGGGGGCCAGGAACTTCCTCTCACTCCAGAACAGTCCCAAACCAACTGCAGCCTCACTGACAGTTACTTGCTCTAAGCCCCGCCCCTACTATCCATCTACTGGCTGCAGTTTTATAACTCCTGACTTGATTGGCTGATGAAAACAGCATCCTTTTTGTTGTCGTTTATTAAAGGCATTTAAAACTATAAAGCTGTGTTTATTAAAGGGGAAAAAAAGGAAACGTGAAACGAAACCGCTAGAAACTGTATTATTTATGTATATTTAACTTGCTGCATAGTGAGTTTCTGGCCTTGAATCCCTGGGCAGTGTTTTCTCTGCATTCAAGAAGGAGGAAGTCTCCTGGATATGGTGCGGTTGTAGATATTTTGAGTGCAGGAATTCTGGTTTCTGGGTTTGAAGCATGGGGTTGGGACCTCGGTTCTGGGCATGTGAAAGAATGCAGTCAAGACATACTGGGAAAGCAGCTTCTCATTCTTTCCGGGACAAATGTGAAGATGGTTTCAGAAATAGCGGCACATTGTATGCTTTTTCCCCCCAAATATATATAAAGAATAATTTTACTAAAACTATTTAGCGGCATTATTGTGGGATCAAGTTTTGTATTCTTGTATCTTGTATGTACATCATTAGTCAGTGATCTCTAGAGGAACAGTATCTGTACGATGAATATGCATATTCTAATTTGTGCCTAGTTGAGATTCAAAGCAACCATCACACTATTCTAAGAAAATATTTGGGGGAGAAATTTTGTAATGCTTTCAAAATCTAGGCCATATTTTGGCTTGTGGGAGACCACTTTATATTCTGACTCACACAAAGACTTTGTGAGGATGTTTAGGTGCCTTTGAGAGGGAATGGACAGAGAAGGGAAGAGAGGGGAACTGCCAGAGTAAAAGCAGAGGAGTGACCTTTACCTATATAGCGCCCTTGGCTGTAGTGAGAAGCATTCCCAGCCTTCTACAGTCTGATAGCCCCAAACAACAGGGATCGTGGAAGGGAATTATCTCCACGATGTAAATCCGTTTTAGCAAGTGGTCAAAGAAACCGTGGAAGGATTTTAAAGCTGATAGACTAATACAAAGTTATAATGAAATGATAGTTAAGATCATTTCTGACCAAACATTTAGATGGAAATTATAAGGAGTAAATGAATACTTTATATTAGATATATAATTAGATTATTAAATAAAATAGCCTCTGTATATTTATGCTTTAGAAAGATTTTTGATATTGACAGGTATTTATTGTGTGGGTCTCATAAAGGCGATTTCTTCTGAGTGGGCCCCGTAGTTTGACCATACTCACCTCTTATAACCTGCCCTTTCTCATCTCCTCTTCACCTTTTGGCTTTTTGCTACTTTCCTTTTTCACAGACTCCTTCTGCTGTTTAGTCATGTATAGAGATACATATATACAGCTTACCTGTTTATACTAAATCTAAGATTCACAAATAGGAGGAAACTTGACATTTGCCTTTCTGAGGCTGGCTTATTTTACTTATTGTTGGTGGCCAGCTGCATCCATCTTTCAGCAAAGTCTCCCTTTTTTCCTTCCTCCCTTCCTCCCTCCCTCCCTCCTTCCTTCCTTCCTTCCTTTCTTCCTTCTTTCTTTTTTCAGAACAGTAGCCCTGGCTGTCCTGGAACTCACTCTGTAGACCAGGTTGGCCTCGAACTCAGAGAGAGATGTGCATTATCACCACCTGGCTTCTTTCTAGATTTCTTAAAGATAATATGAATATGATTGTTTCCCCAATTTCTCTTTCATTATTTTCTTCTTAGTATATAAAAATCTCCTGAATTTTTGTGTTTGGTAGCGTTAACTTAGGAATATGTCTGGTGATTTCCTCTGTTGGAGTTTCTATTATTGAGTTAATATACATACTTGTTATTTGTATATTAAGATTTTCTACCTCTTTGGAAAGTTTTGGTAAGTTTTATGGATCACAGATTTGGAGCAGTTTTCTATGTAATGTCCATGGCACTCTCTCATAAGTCCTTTGCATTCCCGTGTGCCACTTCCAATGTCTCCTCATTAATTCTTGATTTTAAGATTTTTCTTTGATCTTAGTCTAGCTAAGTGTTTCTAAACTTTGTCATCTCAAAAATAAAACAACAAAACCCTTACTTTTAATGATTTTAATTGATTTTATAGTATGTCTGATTAATATATTCTATAATGATTTTTCTTCCCTCTCTTAACTTTGTGTTTAATCTGTTCTTTTTCTGTTTAAGTTATAAGTAGGTTATTCATGTAAGATCTTTTAACTTTCTTACTGTGGGCAGTGACAGAGATATGCACACTTCTTTCAGCTGTTTATGTTGTATTGTGTAAGCTGGGCATAACATTTTTTCTTTCCAAATAATTTTTATTCGTTTCTTTTATTAAGTCTTTGACTCATTTGTTGATTTTTCAAGAGGGTGTTTTTAAATCTCTATAAGTTTGTGAATGTCAATATTGTCTATTTATCTTTTTCATGACATTGCTTTTCAAATACATATTTTATATGTTTTCAATAGTATCTTGAATTTATTAGGACTAGTTTTGTGGATCTATATCATTTTATTTTGAATGACATTTTATGTACATTGGAAAATAAATTTCCTTTGCCAGTATTTGTAGAAATATTTTATGCATGTCTACTGGCTTCATTTATTCTATAACCATGTACATTTTTACTGTTTTATTATTTATTTTCTGTCTGAATGATATAGCTACTGTTGAGAGTGGGGTACCAAAGCCCCATAATATCATTGCACTGACATCTCTTTCTCTATTCATGTGTGATAATAGTTAAGTAAGCTATTACATTGTCATAGACTCTTGAGAAATTGACCCCTTTGTCAGAATATTATGACCCTCTTTGTCCCTTTTGCTCTTGTAAGTGTTTTTTTTTAGCTAAAGTCTATTACATCACCTTCAAATTTAGCCTGTTAGCCTGGTTACCATTTGCATGACTCCCCCACCCCCCCAAATCACTACAATTTTAATCTATTTGTGTTCTTAAAGCTGAAACAAGTTCATGTAGGTTTTATAGTTAACCCACTCCTAACATTACTACACCTGTCTTTAATTCTTTGTTGTTTGTTTTTTACAGTTTCTTACAGTGTATCATGGTCATATTCCTCTCTCCCATTATGTCCTCTTATTTCTCCACTTATTCCCTTTGGTCCCTTTCTGCTGGCCCTGTTCCAATTTTTGCATTTGTCTTTAGCTCTTGAGACATGATTTCATTTAGAACATTTTGTTGCAATTTGAGTAATTCTTTAAAATTTTGAATCTTCTATCACGTCGTTGTTTACAAAAAGAAATCTAGGGCTATGTTTTCATTTCAATAGCCTTTCCTTCCCGTTAGCACAGCACTAATAGAATTAATTAACACAAAGTTACTGGGCATCCAATGCATCCTTATTCACTCTCAGTGCTCTCTGCCTCCAAAACCAGAGTTCATAATTCACATGATCACTTCATTTCTCCCTTTGGAAATTGAGTTTGCTCTGCATTAAACAAGAAAATGACTCCTAGGTGGGCAGTGAAAATAGAGGTGGGAATTTAGATGTGGTAAAGATCTATCTTAGTGATGAGAAGAAAGAAAGGTCTCCAACATTTCAAACACTGAACAACAAATATTTATGTTTGTGGCTGAGGCATACCTGACACATGGACTTAGTGGCCTTTATTTTTATTGAGACAAAATTTAAGGGAGAAGTTAAAAGAAGGGAGATAATTTTTCAAAAGGGCTTATAAATGACAATGAAAAAGAAGGCTTATTGCCCAGAATACGTCAGTTATGAAGTATGGAGGAGAGTAGTGTGAATACATGTTTACGAAATGCAGGCTGACTACAAAGACCAATGCAGAACGGCCTCAGCCAATTGCATTCTTCAGAGAACAGCATCATTTCCTCTTCCACCGTCTGAATTCTGTAACCACAAGAGTTTATCTGGGTGTCTTAGTTAAGGTTTCTATTGCTGTGAAAAGACACCATGACCACAGCAACTCTTTTTTTTTTTTTTTTTTTTTTTTTTGGTTTTTCGAGACAGGGTTTCTCTGTGTAGCTTTGCGCCTTTCCTGGATCTCGCTTTGGAGACCAGGCTGGCCTCGAACTCACAGAGATCCGCCTGCCTCTGCCTCCCGAGTGCTGGGATTAAAGGCGTGCGCCACCACCGCCCGGCCCACAGCAACTCTTATAAAGGAAAACAGTTAATTGGGATTGGCTTAAAGATTCAGAGCTTTAGTCCATTTTTTTCATGGTGGGAAGTATGGCAGCATGCAGGCAGACATGGTGCTAGAGAAGGAGCTGAGAGTTCTACATCTGGATCTGTAGGTAGCAGGGAGGGAGGGAGGGAGAGAGAGAGAGAGAGAGAGAGAGAGAGAGAGAGAGAGAGAGAGAGAGAGAGAGAGGAGACTGGACCTGGCTTGAGCCAGTGACATACTTCCTCCAACAAAGCCACACTGACTCCAACAAGACCTCATCTCCTAAGCCCTATCAAGTAGTGCCACTTTCTAATGACCAAACATTCAAACCCATAATCCTATAGGGGCTATACATATTCAAACCACCACACCAGGTAAAATTTTATCTGTATCTTTCTGTATCTATATGTACAACTGTATTTGTATTTATATATCTATATGTCTATATATCTATATCTATCTAGTTATAGCTACCTAATAAACTCAGGCAGGTGTTGGGTAGAAGTCAAGAGATTAAAGGTGTGCATTTGAGGACCAATAAAAGAGAAAAAAAGGAGGAAGTGCCTTAGCGAATAATCTTTTGTAGGAGGGGGTAGGAAACAGTGAAAAAAAATTACAGTCTCCTTTGGAAGTTCAGATGGAAAACAAGATGTTTTGACTGTTAATGAAGATTTTCATCAACATACTCAATGGGCTTTTCACTCCATTGCATTCTCCGCCTCTTAATGCTTCTTGTCTGCACACAACAATCAGGTAACTCTTTATTTTCTTTTATAGATGTTTAGCTGGAAGTTAAGGGCAAATAAACACCCGGTTACAGGTCATTTACTTTTGATGTATGCTGGGTTCTGTGTATTAATAATCATACACCTATATAACCACACAGCTGACAAATCACTTAATGTTGGCATAATCAAAACAATGACTATAGAAAGTGGGAAGGAAAGGTCGGAATGAAGGCAAGCATACAGGTTCTGAGGTATGCACAACTTGCTCAAATGAGATAGGTACCTATATGTTTGTTTTATGTAAATATAAAGGAGGTAGACCAGCTAGATGCAAAGGATCTCCTCACAAAATCTGTTTTTGTTTTGTTTTATTGATTTTTGCTTTCTTTAAATTATTCTCATGTTCACAGTCAAACAGCATATATAACTTTTAGTTTTGAGGTTGAGTTGTTTTAAAGCTTTCTTGATAATTAATAGTTTTTATTAAGTAGGCAAGCCTATACATAATTTGCTTTATGGATTTGACTATCATTGCAAGTTGATCTAATTTTAAAATTCAACAAATATTCTTATTACTTTCTGATCATTATGAATGATTGAATTAGCAGCATATGATCCATCCATTTTTTTACATTAAGGTAATAACTAGTTTTCTTTAAGAATTTGGGTGAAGGGTCTAGAGACCTGGCTTGTTAGTTAAGAGTGTACAGTACTGTATTGGAGGACCCAGGTCTGTTCCAATAACCTATACAAGGAAGCTCACAAATACCTGTAAATCCAGCTCCAGGGGATCCAAAGATTTCCTCTATCTTCTGTGAGTATATGTATTCAAAGGCACATGTACCATGCCACAGACATACTTAAAAAAATAGAATAAATCTTTAAAAAAATAATTGGGAAGAGGAAGCAAAAAATACGATAAATTCAAAAGAGGGTTAGGTTTAATGATTTAGCTTCTGCTTAGCAAGAGTGGAGTCCTGGGTTTAATTCCTAGCCAAGTAAGAATAATGAGTAACTAAACAAAATGCATAAGGAGGAATTTTTCTCTGAGGAAGTAGCTCATACTGCAAAGGAGAAGATAATCTGGGAGCAAATGATGAGGAGGAGCAAAGCAGTACAGATGCTGTTGTGGAGTTATTCACTGACAACTTGGTTGTTACTTTTTTAGTCTTGCTAGTTTGGGTTTTCATGAGTATTATTCAGTCCTTCCCTGAAGGCAGGGACCAAACTACCCATGAAAACTAAAATGTTGGTGACTTTTAACTGTCAGATGACCTGGTGTTCTCATTTTATTCAACACTGTGAGTCAGGTAATGGTAAGCCTGTTATGGAGATGAAAGTCCTGAGGTGCAGGAGTATAAAATATTGCTAGAAGACCACAGTCCTGCCAATCATCCCCAGGAAAGCATGAGAACAGAACTGACTGGTGAACACAGTGTTTTTCTGAACAATAAACTTGCCTCATGCGTTTGAGAGGTTTGTGATGCTGTGGGCACAGTTTAGATCCACCGATTTATTCTGAAAAATATTTGAAAAAAAGTTGCTTGTAATTTGATATTGGAAATGAAATGAATGAGTGAAAAATGAATGACATTCTATGAGTACAGTGGACCAAGCTGTGTGGTTGTGTTTTTAAGCTTCATATTTAAATAAAGCACACACTCGGGAAAATGGATAGTAATTCACTGCAGTGTTCAGACTTCTTAAATTTTATTCTCCATACTACTCTCCATATCCTCACATTATGGGTTTATTTTATCTGTTGCTGGCTTTAAAACAAGCATACATGATCACTCAGTGTCTGTTCAATTGTTTCTGGTTTCTTTATATATTGGTAGGATTATTAACATTTTTAGAGGATATGTAGCTTATTAAATTTCATTGGTGAATTTTATAGTACTTTGTGTAGTACTATAATTCATTTATACAACTTTAACAAAATTTACTTATTTACTTTATGTATATGAGTGCTTTATCCACCTTTTGCCAGAAGAAGGCATCAGATCCCATTATAAATTGTTATGAGACACCTTGTCATTGTCAGGAATTGAACTCAGGACCTCTGGATGAGTAGTCAGTGTTCTTAACTGCTGAGTCATCTCTCTAGCTAAATGCTTTTTTTTTTTTCCTTATTTTTGAGAGAAGGTTTCTCTGTGTAACCCTGGTTGTTCTGGAAGTCACTCTGTAGACCAGATCTTGAACTCAGAGATCCACCTGCCTCTGTCTCCCAAGTGCTGGGATTAAAGGCACGTGCCACTACACCAGGCCCAACTTTTGCTTTTTAATGTACTATTTTTGTTAATTGTTTGAGAATTTCACATAATGTATTTTGATCATATTTATCCATAGGAGAAAATGAGGCCCATGTGCTCACAGAGAAGTACTAGAAAAACCAGAATTGTTAAACATGTATAATTTCTTCTTCTAGGGAAGAAATCCACACCTATTCATCCAGAAGTTAGAGTGGATGCTTTCTAATAACCTGGTGATATTTAGCTATTCTATGAATTCAGGCTTCACCTGAACTCCCCAAATCCTGAGCATTTTATATTAGTCAGTAGAACCTATCCTTATGAAAGTCATTCCCATGAAAAAGAGTTTTCTATTATGCTTATCACAAGCCCTTCCTCCCTAGGCTTAGACTCCTGAGCACTGTTTCTCAGTCAATAGCACCCAATCCTGTGAAAAAAGTCACAAGTGCTTTGCTAAAGAGATGTATTTTGCTAAGGAGTTTTGATGTAGCTTTGTTGTGTTAATTGTCATGTGGTAACTTTCCCCCAAAGTTCTACTATGTTTAAATAAAAAAAAAAAAATAGTAAACCACTTTGCATCAGACTCCAGAAGTTTGGGCCCAGTTCTGGCTAACTAAAGTCAAGCTGAACCCAGTTCTCATTCTTACCTCACCCAAATCAGCAGAGACCCCCCCACATTTACCCCCCACTCTTCCTCTGACTCCTCTCAGATCCACCCTCACCTCCCCACTGCAACTTGATGTCCTTTTAAAAAATAACCCACTGAGTCTAATTTCTTCTCCCTTTACATACCCATGAGCAGAGGTCCATCCCCTGCTGTGTGGCATGAAATATATTCCTCCTTTGCCATTCGGTTTTGATCATGACAAACAATTCCAGTGAACATCTTTGTTCACGTTTTTGGAGAATACATGCATTAGCTTCTATTAGGTGTATGGCAGGGATAGACTTGCTACTTATAGGGTTTGCTTATGCTCAGGGATAAGATAGCTCCAAGTTTTCCACTTAGTACCCAACAGAATTTACACTCCTTTCAGCACTGTTGGTGAAGTGCATTGTTTCTGTAAATTCTTAATCAAACTTGACATTGTTTGTCTTTCATTTTAGACAAGTGGTGTATATGTCATCCTCAGTTTACCCTGTATTTCCTTGATGACCAGGTTGAGCACCTTAGTCCATGAACTATCCAGCCAGATGTAGAATAATTCATGACTTAAGGTACATATGTACATATATATATTATGATAAAAGCTCAGCACATATATATGTAAGCAAAGTCATATATATATATATGACTTTGCTTAACACATACATATGCATTCATATATGTGTTAAGCAATGTTGTATACATAATATATAATATAATATACATGTTGGGTATTTTATAATTCTTAATTTTTACCCATAATAAGTATTTACTAGGTAATATGTGCCAGAAGCCCTTTTAGAAACTAGATACTCAATATTAAAGAACAGACTGTAGCTCATTCTCTCTCTCTCTCTCTCTCTCTCTCTCTCTCTCTCTCTCTCTCAGTTCTGAGGATCAAATGTAGGACCTTGCATGTGCCTGGGAATCATTCTACTACTGATAATGGACATAGGTTACAGTTCCAGACTTTTTATTCTTATTGAGACACAGTCTCACTATGTATCATAGGTTGCTTTTGAATGCATGATCCCTTTTCCTCAGCCTGGAGTGCATCATTTTTTTATTGTGTAGAAGAGGCAAATAAAATGGTAATCTTAAGGCAAAGAGAAGTGCTATTAGGAACACCGCGGTAGTATGGATATGTATTTCCCTAAACACTGGATCTCATTTTCAGAGTCTTCACAGAAAATAAAGCATAAGAACTATGAGACAGCTGTCCTAGGAAGAAATGTAACCATCTTCTGCAACTTGACAAGTCTGGCAAATGTTCTACAAGTTACCTGGCAAAAAATCCAAGGTTCTTTGCTTCAAAATATCGGCACTTACAGCCAGAAATATGGAGAAAATATTCTCCCCCCATATGTAAACAGGCTGCACTGCAAGATCCTGGAACCCAATACCTCCTTCATAACTATCCAAGGAGTGACATTTGAAGATGAAGCCTGCTACAAGTGTCTGTTCAACACCTTTCCATATGGCAGCCATGGAGAACAAACCTGCCTGAACATTTTAAGTATATAACCCTTTCTCTAGGGCCCTGCAATGGGGGTAGATAGTGTTGAGTTATAGTGCTTGAGGACATTGTCCAGAGAAAGAAAGTTAGATGTTGAAAAACTGATGTTGATGAGTCCAGGTTACTTAGAGGAGAAAATGATGGAGGCCAATGGAGATTGTGTGCTGAGGCAGAATCTTCTCCCACCTCATATCACTTCTTTACATTACACTGCACTGATTTCCATTAAGTGGAGAAAACCCAGGAACAGTATCAGAATTTTGTTACTAAGGCAAGGAGAAGATATTAGAAAAGAGATATCAGGGAAGAGCAAGGAATTAGGGTTCCCCTGTCTTCGAATAACCAATATGTCCCAGTAGTAGTGAGAATACCAGAGTTCCTTATTGTGCTGCTGTGTGAAGTGCTGGGGGTGTGTAATATAATTTATAGATGCATGGAAGTTGAGACAGCAGTCAGTGAGCAGAAAAAAAAGTATTGGAAGTTTTATGGCATGTGAGGGGAGGTATCCAAGAGGGATATGTTTTCAGCATTTGTGTGTCATATGAAAATTGGGGGGAAAGCCATTAACAGCAGAGCATTTGGTATGACATACCATTGTATGAATTTTGTTTCCCCTTCTTTGCTTCAGTTGTACCTGAATTAATAATAACTGAACTCTATCCTGTTAATGGCTCTGAAGACCTCCTCAACCTCCATTGTTCAGCTGTGGGAAAGCCTGCTCCTGGCATCTCCATTTACCCTTCACAAGCCCTAGTGCTCACACAAGAAGAATACTTTACTACAAACCCGAATACCACAGTGACCGTCACTAAAATACACAACATCTCTTTGAAAACTGTGAGGTCCTTAAATCTTCAACACCTAGTTATATCCATGACTCACCCTCTAAGAAGCGAAGAGAAGATAGTTCCTCTGCCAGTAAAGCAGGAAGGTAAGTGGAAGTGACAAAAAATCAAAGGGGACAGCTGGAACTGGGAAAACAGCTTAGTCTGCAAAATGCTTGCCATGACACCATGGGAACCCAAATTTTAACCCAGCACCACCATAAAAAGCCAGGCATGGCTATGTGTCCTTGTGATCACAGTGCTGGAGAGACAAGTCAGGCAGATCCCTGGGGATCACTGGCCAGCCAGCCTAGAGCAACCAGCGATTCTTCTGTGATTCAGTGATTCTGAGAAAAATGAAATAAAGCTAACAAAAATCAAGTTAGACGGCTCCTCTGGTTGATCCCTGGCTTCCAGTACACACATTTACACACACACACACACACACACACACACACACACACACATTCCAATGCACATATAGGAGCTCAGACATGTACACACATGTACACATGTAAGGATGCACTTACAAAGTGCAAAGGCATGCACACACATATTCACATAAAAAAGAATGAGAGAGGAGATATATTTATCTTTTAAAAAAATACATAATGAAAAGTATTCATATTAATCAACTATTTTTGGAGAAGTAAACCAATATAATGTACACATATGATTAAGAAATCAATCAATGAAGCCAGGCATAGTAACACACACCTTTAATCTCATCACTTGGGAGATAGAAGCATGAGGATCTCTGTGAGTTCAGGACTAGCTTGGTCTACAGAAGTACCAGGACAGCCAGAACTATATAGTGGGAGCCTGACTCAGAAAAAAAATCAAACAATGCTGACAGTAATCTTGACCCCCACTCCCCACCTCTGCAGCAGGGTTCCTTACAGAAACTCTTTCCTTACTATATATTTTTTTTATCATTCATAGTTTTTTTTTTTTTGGTTTTCCTTTATTTGAAGTTTGTCCATAGCCATTTTTATTTTTTGTCACATACTATCTTTATTTTTTTTTTAACTTTTCCATAACACTTAAACTCATGTTAGGTTGTTTTTGTTCTTTTCATCAATTTGGGGATGGCCGCTGGCTTTTCCTTGTTTTAAAATTTTATTTTATTTTAAATTAAAAACTTATTTATTATTCTCATAGTACATCCCATCCAGAGTTTCCATTCCCTCCTCTCCTCCAAGTCCCTCTTTCTCAGATCCCCTCTTTCCCAGATCCACTCCTCCTGTTTCCCTTCAGAAAAGAGCAGGACTCCCAAGGATGTCAACCAAACATGTCATAATAAGTTACAATAGGATTAGGCACAAACTGTCATATCAAGGCTGGATGAGGCAACCCATTAGGAGGAAAGTTTCCCCCAAACAGGCAAAAGAGAGACAGCCTCTGCTCCCACTGTTAGGAGTCCGACAAGAACACCAAGCTACACAACCATAACAGCTATACAATCTGTAGCAGACCTGGGTCAGAGCCATATAGGCTCTCTGATTGTTACTTCAGGCTCTGTGAGCCTCTATGAGGCATGGGTAGCTGTATTCTTCTGATCCCTCTCCCTCCTACAATCCTTCCTATCCCCTCTTCCCTTCTGAGAGATTCCCAGAACTCTGCCTAATGTTTGGCTGTGGGTCTCTGCATCTGATCCTATCAGTTGCTGAATGAACCCTCTCTGATGACTACAGGCTCCAGTTTTCAAGTGTAGGAGAACATCATTAGGAATCATTTCATTGACTAAATCTGCATATAATGTGCTAGATAGCATTATGACATTTTCAAACAAAGTGAATTTTTGTGGTTTCCCTTCCTCTCATTTTCCCCATGCTCTTGCTACCCTCCTGCCTTAGAGCCCACCACTCCTGGTTGATTTTCCTCTTCCATGACTCCTGTGTCCTGTGTCCACACCCCTGCTCCTAGCTCATCACCTAATACTATTACTCTCTCTCAGTCTCCTTTCCAGATTGTTTTAGACTTCACACACACACACACACACACACACACACACACACACACACACACGGCTACAATCTACATAGGAGGCAAAACCCATGAGTTCTGCCGTTCTGAGTTTGATTTCTTCTTGCTTAATGTTCGTGCATTGCAGACCTATTTTCTACAAATCTTATTTTATTTTTATTTACAACTGAGTAATATTACATTATGTGTATATACCATGTTTTTATTAGTCATTCATCTATTGATGGACATCTAGGCTGTGAATATTGCAGCAGTAAGCATGGATGTCCACGTGCCTCTATGGTAGAATCTGGAGTCCTTGGGGTATATACCCAGGAGCATACAGCTGAATCATTAGTTATTCTCTTTTTAATTTCTAGTGGAGCCTACAAACCAATTTCTACATTATCTGCATTAATTTGCAGCTCTGCTAGCAGTAAGTGATCATTCTTCTTTCCCCACATCCTCTTGAACATCTGTCGTTAGATTCCTTATCCCACCCCCTCCCCCTCACGTTTTGAGACGGGGTCTCACTTTATCGTTCCAGAACTCATGATGTAGACAAACCTGGCCTTGAACTTACACAACTTACACAGAGAGGTCTGCCTGCCTCTGCCTCAGAAGTGCTGGGATTAAAGGTACACCCTGCACTGTTAAGCCTGGCTAGTCACATTTCTTCTTTAATAGTCCTCTGACCGGGAGGAAATCCTGTCTCAAAGTCATTTTAATTTGCATTTTCCTGATGACTTGGGGTGGGGGGCATTGTAGACTTCTAAAACTGCTTACTGAAGACTTGAAAAGGTGGTTCAGTGATTCAGATCACTGGTTGCTCTTCCAGAGGATATGTTTGGATTCCCAGCACCCACAGGAAGCTAAGAACTCCTTGTAATTCCAATGCTAGGAAATTTAATGCTGTCTTCTGGCATCTGTTGGCACTACACACAGATAGTGTACAAACAAATATTCAGACAAAGCACTCATACATATAAAATGATCATAAATCAAATGTTAAGGAAAACTAATACATGTGTATGTACATACATATGTTTGTATATATACATATACATATATATGTCTATAAATATATCTGTACAAATGCACACATACACACACATACACACACGCACACATTGGCCATTTTCATTTTTTCTTTTGAAAACTGTTCATTTTTTTAGCCCATTTTTTGACTGGCAGCTTGGGTGTTTGTTTTTCAGTTATTTGTAAATTCAGGGTTTTAGTTCATGTCTGAACTGAAATGTAGCTGTGGGCTGTTTCTTCTGATAGATTCTGTTACTGTGGAGAAACCTTTCAATTTCACTCAGTCCCACCTATTCTAGCTCCTGTGCTGTTCAGAAAGTCGTTGTCTGCAATAGTATCTCTGCTTTGCTGCTGTGCATTTGGAGCACACTCTCCACCCTGGTGGCTTGTCAGATTTTTCTCCTCATTTTTCTTTCATCTATCAATCATAAACAGTACAAATTTAGTTGACTTAAAGTTCTAGTAAAAGGAAATCCAAGACTGTAGAACAGACCTGGCCACTGATTGGAAGGCATTGCATTCTAGTGTGCACCATGAGAACAAAAGGGAGCTGAAAATCCCCTGGGCCATTAATGCTGTCACAATGACTCATTCCCATTATAACAGCCTTAATCCACTTTCAAAGGACTGCCACCACAGCCTAAGCATGTCTTGAAGGTTGAACCCTTTGATAATGGTGCATTGGCAATTATCTTTCCTCTTTGCAAAGTTAGTTTTTAAACTACCATACAAAGAATGGAATTCATTGTGGCATTTTCACACACACACACACACACACACACACACACACACACACACACACACGTCATCAAACTTTGTTCTAATTTGTCTCCTTCCTTCACTGCCCTGTCCCCTGATGACTTTGTGTTTCCTTTTCACCCATTCTATTTTTATGTGCCCCCAACACGCGTCATTTGTTTGAATCCCTCTTAGTGTCTTGGGGCTTTCCAAACTTCTTTTTCAGGGGGAGGAGAGAGAGGACTGAATCCAGGGGCCTTGTGCATGTGAGGCTATTCATGCTAGACAAGTACATAGCTTTTTTTCCTCTTTTCTTTTTTCTTCCCCCTACCCCATCTCTCTTTTAGGGTTTCTTTCTTATCCTTGTTAGGATCTTATTAACTTGCACAGGTTGTCCTTGAACTCACTCTGCCCACTCCCCAGCCCAGACTGGATTTCAATTTTCAGTCTTCTTGCTTCAGCCTGCCCATGAGCTGTAATGACAGGCCTGTGCAACTAGTCCAGTGTAGGGCGTTTACAACCCCACAGTTCCCCAGAGTTTTCTTGAGTGAGAGTAGCAGGAAATATTAGAAGGATTTGGAGTGTGGAGATAAGCAGATAGAAAATAAAGGATAGCCTCAAGAAAGCCTGGAACCTATTCCAATGAGCCCTGACTGTCTCTGCCCTAAGGTAGTTATACAAATGCCAAGGGGTGGAGCAAAAGACCTTTCCCCAGCACAGCCAAGTGCAGACCATCTCAGATACCTGCACTTAGGCCCATGGTCCAATCATCCTCTCTATGAGACCTGCTGGGTAAAGCTACTAGGAACCTGAAAATGGGCTCCCACAGTCCAGTCTTTCTAAATGTCTTCAATTTGAAGTTTACTATTTTTTTTTATTACTTTGCAAGGAAAAGTGACTCCTATCTCTTCAAATAAGGGTTACAGAATTTTTCACTCTTTTAACTTCATGGTTTATACTGGGTTTTTTTCTATGTCCATGAGTGATTAAGGACATAATTGAGTTTTCAAGTTCTCTGTTTGTTTTTGATGACAACTTTATTTACATGTCACTTGCGAACTGTACAACTAATTCATTGATAGTATGCAAGTCAATAACTTTTAATATATTTACAAAGTTCACAATCATTAGCAAAAACATCATAGAACATCTTTATGAGTTCTTTACCCCCCAAAACCCAAGGTCTCTTTTTCCTTTGACAATTATTTTTTAATTAAGATAGAATTTGCCCCATTACAGTGTATAACTTGAAGGTTGTTGGTATTTTCTAAGTACTTTGTAACAATTACTGATGTCTAATTACAGAACATTTCCACAACTCCCTGAAGAAACCAAACACCTTCTAACAGTGGCAAAATTTCCAGTGACTGACGTGAGTGGCCTTCCCATTGCCTCGTAGTCACCAACTTATTTTCTATGCTGCTGGATTTATCTATTGTAATTACTTCATACAAATGCAATAATAGTATATGTTGTTATTTGGGTGTGACTTCTTTCATGTAGCAGAATTTTTCAAGGTTCCTTCATGTGGTGACATGTGTTGAGACTTCAATTTTTATATGAGTAAAAAGTATTCTACAGTATAGATACACCACACTTCATTTACCTATGCTTGAGTTCATAGATGTTTTGATTATCTACATTTTGACTACTGTGAATAATTCCTCTTGAGCATTTGTGTACAAGGTTTTCCACAGGCATATATTTCATTTCGCTGGGAATAATATACCCAGAATTGGATTTGTAGGTTTTATGGTCGATTAAATGTTCTGTGCTTTCAAGAGATGCCAGTGGTCCAACTATTTTACGTTCCCAGCAGCCATGTAAGTCTGTTTGAGTTTTGTTTGCATCCCTGCCAATACTTGTTATTCTATTTTCAAAAATGATTGTAGCCACATAGTGGGTAGGAAGGGATCTCTCATGTGATACTCCATGTGTTTTAACCATAACGATCAAATCCTCACGTCTCCAACCAAGGAAGCCAATAAACTAATATGTTTCACATATATATTTATGAGTAGAATTGTACATATGAACTTCCGTGTGAATGCTTTTATAATAGCTTCCTTCAAAGAACATTTACTTTTGCTGTGTCTAAGTGTTTGCGGCAGACCTAACTTCCTTAATCCAGTTAAGAATATAAAGAAAGGGTTAGGGCTATGGCTCAGTGAGAGAGCACTTGCCTTGGGCGAGGCTCTGGGTTTGATCTTTAGCTGGAAAAAAAATAGAAGAATAGAAACAGTTTAAAATATGTCCGAGTCTTGGAAAAGCCAGGGTCCTTTATGCTCCACTCTTGTCTCACGGAGTCTAACTGTGGAGAGTTACGCCTGAAGTCGATACCACAGCTCTTTGCCCTTGCAAATATTTTACTCTAATTTTTATTGTTGAATTTGATTGTTGACATTTCTGCACAAGCTTGTCACTTGGATGCTGCACTCTTACTAGATCTAGGCCCTATGAACTCTTTATGATTTTGGAAAACTTTAATATTTTAAAAGGATTGTCAAAAGTAATTTATACAGATTTTCTTAATATTTGCCAAAGGAAGCTTGGACCCAAACTAACTAGGTGACTCTTGGCCTCAAACTGTCTTTTATTATTCATTTTCAAAATGACCACTTTCAGTATTTTACAACTTTTATTATTTCACACCAACCCTTTTATTATTTTACAACTTTGTTTTTACAGTCTTGTCTATCTGATCATTGTAACTCTATTCATCAGTTAATGAGCTTTGAACCTCTGTTTCCAGTAGTACAAGACTGTCATTTTCGATTTTCATCAGACCCTTAGATCAAGTGGTGAAGATCCTGGGTTTCCAATTAACTGTTTTCCATAACTTCCTCCAGAAGAGTGGTGGAAATGTCGTTCATAGTTTAAAGTTTGGCTCTATTTACATAATCCGTTCATGTCCATGTAAACAGTAGGAACATGATATGGAAGTACAGTTATGGTAAGTGACTCATCCTCATATCTTACTCTCATAGCATCTCAAATCATTCTATCCTAATCATTTATACATTAATTTCCTCTTACTCATTTCATATTTCACAGCCAATAGAATATTCTGTTTCTACCATTATAATCACTGCCTCCAAGCTAGTTTTAATATGTTTTAAACCTCACAAGCCTTGTTGTGTTAACGTGTTTCTTGTTTTCACTAATTAACAACACTGTCATCACAGTGAGTGGCATTGTCCCCATGGTTAATCCAAAATACAGAGATGGAAGTCACCCATTAGAGGCTTTCCGATGGCTGTATCTGTTAACATGGCTGATAGTCAATAACCAATAAAGGGATAACCAGTATATTGAGCAACTTAATAAGATTAAACCAATCATAAAAATAAAATACCTTTTGAACATATAAGGAGTAGTCTAATGAAATCTTCAATTACAAAACTTTTGCCAAGTAAAGAGTTATTCTGGTTTTTCAACAACCAAGAATATTAACCCATTCCTCTCTCAGATTCTCAACTCCACACTGTGTAAACTGGAAGGGAATTTGTACTTTCTTTCTAGTTCCCTTACAACTTTTACTTTGACTTATGACAAAATACATTTCCTAGCACCCAAGAATTCTGTAACAGCCTTCACTATTCTCTGATGTCAACAATTGTCCTCCTCCCTTCTTGATTAAATAGGTAATCCCAAGGTAATAGTGCATCTTTCACATTGTAGAGAAATAAATGGTCTAATTATTTTTGTTCCATAGCCCAGAGAGTTGGTGACTATTTTGCCATGAGCAAACAGATTATTTAGAATACCTATATGAAAAAAGCATTCCTGGATTGCCACACAGCCTGCGGGGTTTCATCAACTCTGCACTGTCTAAAGACTGCCAGCTTTTCATTTGAGTTTTATAGGTCAAAGCATGTTACATGACATACACTGATCTTGATTTCAAATTAATGGCTACATTTCAAGCTTCAGAGAGCTAAGGAAACAGACACCCATCCCAGTGAAATGTTCCCATGCTTAAGGCCTTAGCCTTTACAACACACTTGTCAGAACGGGGGCAGGGGGGGGGGATGTGTTAGAGGACTTTCCTTCTCCCTGTTTCTCCTGGGCAATCTCCTAGAATCTGAAAGACATGGGCATGAAGAGCCTGAGGTCTTTGTGTCTGCTGAACTTCAGATGTCAACTTATGGGGACACAGCTGGGACAAAATTCAGTCTTAAGTATGAACATAGGACAGAGAAGGAGGTTCGCTAACAGAATCTACAGTAAAGGGATCCAAATTATTCTCCAAAAGAGAATATGGTTTAGAAGACCAAATAGACCACCCAACTAATCTGATTACACTGGAAGTGTTTGAGATATCAGTACTCCATGAATTTTAAAATAAAATCAAGTAATTTAGTTTCTTTCTTCATACTGTACACTGACAAGGCAAGCAGCTTATTGCAAATCAAGAGAAGAATAAGGTAGTTGTGTGAATGTTTTCTTTCCTTCCCTATTGTACACCAGTCCAAGCTGATGAGTTGTCCAGGCGTTCACTGGTTAACATAGTGTACATAAACCTCTGGCTACCAAACTTGTTCTACTCCTATCTATTAACAGCTTTCATAGAATTCCTGTAATGAGAATGAAGTGAGAACCTGAAGTGATATAATTTGGTAGGAAGGATGTTTTACTTTGTTCCAATATTAGGATATTATGATTGACATTTTGTTTTTGTAAACTCGAAAGGCTAGTGAGAACAATGCAACTTTTCCAGAATTTGGTCACATTAACCCAGGAACCACAGAGAACCACCAAACATCAGGAATTCTGAATATTTTCTCATTTCATGGGGAATTTCCTCCTGTTAATTCAGCTGATTCATTTTATAAACCTCTCATTAAAAGTACACTAAACCATCTGGGGTAGCATCTACTTAATTTTAACATGCACGACTTTTTCTTTCCTTCAAATTATCAGAGAGACTGTATAAACATTTTCTTCAAGTTCTTTTTTGGAATGTTTCCTTCTTTTGAGAAGAAAGTTTTTAATTTAAAATTTCTTTTTCAAATTAAAATGAAAATGTTTATTTTTATTAATTAAGTTATATCTCTAGCAATTTCACACACACATATAATGCATTCTGATTCCTCTCTTCTCTTTCCTTATTTCCCTCCCACCCCACCCCACCCCCACAGCTTTTCTCCCCACTACTTGCTCTCCTAGGCTCATGACTTTTGATCTTACCTTTGTGACCCACTTTGTTTATTCAGGGCCATCAGTGGCCATCTCCTCTGGAGACTATGGGGTCACTGGTGGATGGATACAAAACTGAAGGCAAGGTTTTTCCTTTCCTCTGAATATATCAGTAGGAGATAGTTCAAGAGAGCAGAGTGGGGAAGGCTGAGCCCCTCCTCCAGCCAGGCTTGGCAGTTGATGGGCTAAAAGTGTTTTTCTTTTCAAAGACTATTCTTCATTCTTTATTTAAAGGAAGTTATATATTCTCAAGAGTATCTGGAAATAATATCTTGAAAGTCTTTCTTCATTCTCTGTTTCACTCACTGTCTTCATCCTTCACCTTCTGTTCACATTATGTGTTTTCTATTTCCTCACAAGTTCTTGTCACCAGAGGTCATTGCAATATTCTTGCTCTTTTCATTTCATGGTTTTTAATTTGATGCTATTTTAAGGAGATATTAATAATATTCTCAAGAAATATTAGAGATAAGTATTTGTGCTATGTTTCTTTTCTGAAACACAAGTTGGCCACCTCCTTTTCCAGATCAATTTTCCCAAGTCATAAAACTGGATTATATAAAAATAAGTACCATAAGTAGTTTCCACGTATCTATTGGCTGTGTTAATATGGTTAATTTTAAATTTTTATTAAAGTGCAAGTATCAATAAGAAGTAATTTATCAATTCAAAAGAAGGTTCTGTCTTGCTTAGTTTTATGTTAAATATTGGGGTTGTAAATTCCTGATTCTAGTGAAATTCCATGTGTAGTTTTCCTGCTTTATTGGAATTGCCTTCAGAGATTTCAGTGCCAAGTTTTTCACGTTCAATCTCCTTTACCTAAAATAGCTATACAGCATCTCATTGGAAAAGAATAGTAAAAAATTGACAAAACCTCATCTGTGCAGTCAAAGGCAGAGCTGCAGTGCCTGGCTCTTTAAAGGCATACACATTTTTAATTATATTCAAGGGAAGAGGAAACTACTCTGTAGGATTTCACTCTTCTTTCCATGGTAATAAGAAAACATCTTACAGAGTAAATTTGAATGAATTAAGCAAATAAAAAAAAGCATTACAAATTAAAGGCCCCAAGATGGCAAGGACAGTGTAACCAGAGAAATAACATGCTCTAGTTTGTGTTTTTCAGGTCCCGAGGATCATTTTTTAAATTGGAAGATAACTGCAATTGTATTCGCCATTTTACTTTTCACTTCATGTGTCATCAATGCTGTTCTCTGTATCTATTTCCAAAAGAAAAGGTAAGCTATAGGATAACCTGTGGTGACAGAGATGCTGGGTACAGTAGTGGTAGTTGGAAATACTATGTTGGAAAATTCCAGGGGTTCTGGAAAAACCTGTCATGCAGAGAGTAGGGAAGGAAAACTCATTTCCATATGCTTGACAGTTTCTGACATCAGATATTATAAACATAGCTTGTAGGTAACATTTATGTTTATGGTGAATTGAGTGTAATACTCTTTTTTAATTTCTTTAAAAGGAAAAAAATGTTCATTTTTGTTTCATGTGTATGTGAGTTTTGCCTGTGTGTGACTGTATGCTACGTGTGTGTCTGGTGCCTATGGAGGCCAGAAGAGGGTGTTGAAACTTGAGTTACAAGCAGTTATGAAATCTCCATATGGATGCTGGTTACTGAACCAGGGTCCTCTGAACAAGAAACACATGCTCATAATTGCTGAGCCATTTCTTCAGCACCACATTTAAGACTCTGTTGAGAACAGGTTTCAAATGAGACAGGAGAGGACCCAGGACAATAGGTGGGAGGGAGTCTGCTGTGTGCAAAAAACCAAACCAAGCCAAAACAAAACCCTGAAATTGGAAACCTGAGGGAGGTCATACTGAGACATTAGGTGAAACTGAGATCTTATTTTATAGATTAAATATAATAAAATACTCACCCATATACAACTCCTCTGGTAGATAGAAGTGTATGATGGGGAGGTAAATGGAAATAGGAAAATACTAGGCATGATAGTAGAAACTGTAGACATAACTGATAATGTGTGATTTATTTTGCTGTCATTATACATTCTTTAAATTTAAAAAAATGGTGGGGTTTTTATTATGCTCCTTCTCAATCCAAGGAAATCCTAAGAAGGGTGAGAATCTGATCTATAATCTAGAAGTCTCTCCCACTTGGATGTGGAAGAAAAGTCTTAGAAGACAAGAATGAAGGAGCATTTTGAAGAGATGGCTACAGTAGTCAGGAGACAGATGGGAACTAAAGAGGTAGAAAGAGGAGGAAGGGTTAAGGTTATATTTGAGATGGGAAGGTTTTCTGAGTGACACGTATGGAGAAAGAGTAAGAGGAAAGAATTATCTTACTCAAGGTAAGTGTTTTAAGCATTAAAGAAAACTTTTACAAATATGTACAGGCATAGAGGAAGAGCAAGCTTTGGAGAAAGGATTAAGAATTCCGTTTTAAACATTGTCATTTTTAAATGCCTATTTTATACTTGAGGGAGAATGTTAATTAAGTATCTACATGGATGAATCTGGGATTTGTGGAGCAGATGATAATTTTGGAATATAGATGATATGGTCTCCATGGAAAGAGAAACTATTGCTCTCACTACTTTAACGTAGAAACAATAGGCTAGTTCTAGTATTTTGGTCAATTTCTCAAGAAAATCTGTGCGTGAATCTATCAAATTTTAAATAATAATCTGCTCCTACAGGGTGCTGCCATGAGAAGGAGTGTTTTTCAGTGTCTAATTTATTTCTGGAACACTGTCATGGTACCTTTAGGTCAGAGAACATGCCTGTCCAATCATCAACACCAACGTGCACACCATCAGCAAGAGAGACTGAGGACTTAATGAGCCACCACCATCAGACAGACATAAATGAAAGTATGTGATCTTTTTTTTTTAATCACTTGACAGTCTTTAAGTTTAAGATATAACATTCCAAATTAAATCATGCATTGGCTAGCAGCAACTACCATTTTAGAAATAAGTGGAGAAAAATGTTTTTATAATGCCATTTCATACAGTAGTAAATTCAAATGAGGTTTTATTAATATTAATGTCTTTAAGTTTTGAAATTAAAATTATATTTATTTTTAATGATACATAAAATTATAGATATTTATGGAGTACCATGTACATTTTGATAGCAAGTTAAACATATCTACTCACCCAGACATTTATCATTTCTTTGTACCTAAAACCTTTCAAATGTTTTCTGCTAGGTTTTAAAGATATACAGCACATAATCCTTTTCTATAATTACTCTCTGGACAGTAGCACAATGAAGTCTCACTGCTATCTAACTATAGCTTAGTCCTATTGATCAACCTCTTCTAATCCCTCCTACCCTTTACTAACCCAGCCTCTAGTAACTATAGTTTTTCTCTGAGTTTTTTAGATTTCTTGTCTAGATAAGATTGGGTAGTACTTTTCTTTATGTATCTGGAATATTTTACTTGACATGGATGAACCCCGAGTTTCATTCATGTTGTTGCAAATGACAGAATTTCCTTTTTATGGCCAAGTAATATTCACCTCATTCATCAGTTCTAGGCAGATAGCTTCATTTCTCATCTGTTGGGAGTAGTGCTAAAGAGAACATGGACGTCCAGATATCTCCACAACATTTTCAACATAATGATTTCCTTTCCCTTTAGAAATATATTCAGTAATGGGATAGCTTGATCATATAGCATTTCTATTTTTTAAATCCTGAGAAGCCTTCCTAGTATATTGCATTTCACTTATGACATGCAACGGTTTCCTTCCCCACATCCACACATCCATACATCACATCATGTTTTTTTTTTGTTTTTTTTTTTTTTTTGTTTTTTTTTTTGTTTGGTGTTTTTAGTAGTAACTATTCTTTTTTTTTTTTTTGCTTACAAACTGTATGGCCGTGGCAGGCTTCTTGCTAACTGTTCTTATTAAATTACCCATTTCCATAAATCTATACCTTGCCACGTGGCTGGTGGCTTACCGGCGTCTTCACATGCTGCTAGTCATGGCGGCAGCTGGCAATGTCTCTCTGCCTCAGCCTTCCGCTTCCCAGAATTCTCCTCTCTCCTTGTCCCACCTACTTCCTGCCTGGCCACTGGCCAATCCGTGTTTTATTTATTGACCAATCAGAACAATTTGACATACAGACCATCCCACAGCACTTCCCCTTTTCTTTTTTTTAAAAAGGAAGGTTTTAACTTTTACACATCTCCAAAGCCAGCTTGGTATATTTGGGAATTTGGGCGTAGCTTCTCTTACTACTTCCTGCTGGAGGGGGGAGCTGTATCTATGGGGACACAAAGAAAATTTTAGGATCATGGAATAGTCCATGAGGCTGTATCATCTGAGCCAGTTGCCTTGAAACGATTCTGGATGTTGGATCATCTGGGCCATGGTGTCATCGGAGACCTTTCAGGGGGTCTTGGCTGGTGAAACCTGATGTATCTTAATCTGGAACAAATCCATAGCCTCTGGCTTTCTGTAGAAACAAAAGCAGAGCCTCTTTTCCAAAGCAACATATCTTTTTTTTTTTTTTAAAGATTTATTTATTTATTATGCATACAGTGTTCTGTTTGTATGTATCCCTGCAGGCCAGAAGAGGGAGCCAGATCTCATTACAGATGGTTTTTTCCACCACCATGTGGGTGCTGGGAATTGAACTCAGGACCTCTGGAAGAACAGCTAGTGTTCTTAACCTCTGAGCCATCTCTCCAGCCCCGCAACATATCTTTATATCCAAATTTTGAAGTCAAGGTACCTTTAAAATATACATTTTGGCATAACTCAACAGCTTTTGCAATCAAATGTTTTTCTTCAGTTACGAATATCAAAGAGAACATGATCCAGATTCTCTGTGTGGTAGCCATCTTTATGTGGCTTATGTTTTATATTACCTTGAGCCTATTGCTTTAAACTGCAGCCTTCTTAGCACTGTGGCTGCTGGCTCCGCCCACTTCAGCTTCCCAACATGGCGGTGGTACGTTTTCTGCCAGCTCTGGGAGCCATCAACTGTCAGAAATAGTGGGTCTATGCTTCTTATCAAAGCAGCGTGTAGCCCAGAAACTTCTTTTTGTTTTGTACTAGCAAAGGCTAAATCCACCATGCAGCTTAATGTGCCACTTGTAGAGGCCTCATTCCCGCCATACTGCAGATCGAGCGCACACGCCAGGAACCCGCCAGTAATTCAAACCAGCAGCTGCTGCTCATTTGAGAGAGACAATTAGGAAGCTGTTTTTAGCTCCATTTTAGAATCTTTTCTCAGGTTTTAGGTGGAAACTCTTGCCCTCTCGTTGGGCGCCATTTGTAGCTAGAGTTTTCCTGCCTTGCCCACAGTCAGGACAAATCTTTGTCACCTGCCAGTCCCATAGCCGCTCAGACCCAACCAAGTAAACACAGAGACTTATATTGCTTACAAACTGTATGGCCGTGGCAGGCTTCTTGCTAACTGTTCTAATAGCTTAAATTAATCCATTTCCATAAGTCTATACCTTGCCACGTGGCTGGTGGCTTACCAGCGTCTTCACATGCTGCTGGTCATGGCGGCAGCTGGCAATGTCTCTGTAGTAACTATTCTTATGGGGGTAAGCTGCTATCTTTTAATGGTTTCTACTTGCATTTCTCTGATGATTAGTGATGTTTAGCATTTCTTTCTCATATATCCATTAGCCATTTTGTATACTTTCCTTGAGAAATGTGTATTGAGGTTTATTACCCATAAAATTGAGTAGTTTATTTTTCTTGAATTCGTAAGTTCCTTATATGTCTTGAAATGCCAAACCCTGTCAGATGTAGAGTTGTAAATATTTTCTTCTTTTCTAATGATAGTCTCTTTAATGCAGTTGATGACTGTTTTCCTTGTGGGTTCCCCTACTTCCCTGACAGCATTTTCAAAAAGCATTGACCTTTCCCAGTATGTGTGTCCTTATCACCTTTACTGAAACTTAGTACTCTGTAGATGTGTGGGTTCATCACAGCATCTTTATTTTTTTATGCTGCTGTATGAGTCTGTGTCTTGCAAATACCATGGTGTTTTGATTAACTACAGTTTCATGGTATATTTTGAAGTCAGGAGGTGCAGTGCCTTCTGAGAAGGGATGAGATTTTACTCCTCCAGACACATTTGGGTTTTTTAGTTCTGTGTAGGAAAAAAGTGCACAAACTCACTTCAGTAGTACACTTTCAGTAATAGTTATTTTAATGATTTGAATTCTCCAAATCTATGAATACAGGCTATATTTTCAATGTGTATATTCTTTGATTTTTTTATTGGATGATTGTGATTTTTCACTCTAGATAGTTTTAAGAATGCTGATACCATTTCAGTGTAATTCCTCCTTCATTTTCTTGTTACACATTTATTCAAGTCTTTCTTTTTAAGGAAAGCTCACATTTTTCCCTTATATATGATTTTTGGAATTTCCTTTTATTTGTTCACTATCATGAATTATACCTTTTTTCTTTACTTTTCTTTTCGTTTGTTTATATAACATTAACTTTTTTTTCATTTATTTTACATATCGACCTCAGTTTCCATTCCCTCTTCTCCAGTCCTCCCCACCCCAGCTTCATTCAGAAAGGGGCAGGTCACCCATGGTCTTGAACAAAGCATGACACATCAAGTTGAGGCAGGACCAAGTGCCTCCCTTTCTTCAAGGCTGGGCAAGGTAATGCAGCATGGGGAACAGGTTCCCAAAAGCCAGCTAAACACCAGGGACAGGCCCTGCTTTCACTCCAGGAGCTTTATAAAGAAACCAAGCTATACAACTATCACACACATACAGAGGGCCTAGGTTGGTCCCATGTAGACTCCCTAACTATTGGTCCATAGTTTGTGAACTCCCACGAGCTCAAGTCAGCTGTCTCTGTGGGCTTCCTCAAGATGACTCCCATGACTAATACAATCCCTCCTCCCTTTCTTCAGAAAAATTCCCAGAGCTCAGCCTAGTGGTTGGCTGTGGATCTCTGCATTTGCTTCAAACAGTTACTACAGAGTACATCTGATGGCAATTAGGGTAGTCACCAATCTGATTACAGTAGATGGCTAGTTCAGGCACCCTCTCCACTATTGCTTGGAGTCTTAGCTGGGGTATCCTTGTGGATTCCTGGGTGCTTCCCTGGTGCCAGGTTTCTTCCTACCCCTGAAATAGTCCACACATCAAGATGTCTCTTTCCTTATTCTCCCCCTATGTCTGCCTCCCACATCGAGCCAATTCAACCTTCTCCCTCAAGTTCACATTCCTCCACTCCCCCCTCCCCTAGTTTACCCAGGAGATATCTTCTATTTCCCCTTTCCAGGGAAATTCATGCATTTCTCTTTGAGCTGTCCTTGTTATCTAGCCTCTCTGCAGCTGTGGATTGTAGTTTAGTTATCCTATATTTTACTCGTAATATCCACTTATGAGTGAGTACAGTCCATTTCTGACTTTCTGGGTCGGGGTTACCTCATTGGAATGATTTTTTTTAGTTACATCCATTGGCCTGCAAATTTCATGAGGTCATTGTTTTTTACAGCCAAGTAATTCTCAATTGTGTAAATGTACCCCAATTTCCTTATCTATTCATCAGTTGAGGGACATCTAGGTTGTTTTCAAGTTCTGGTTGTTGTGAATAAAGCTGCTATGAACATAGTTGAGCAAATGTCCTTGTGGGATAATTGAGCATTCCTTGGGTGGTATACTTGGGTCATGAGGTAGATTGATTACCAGTTTTCTGAGAAAATGCCATGTTGATTTCTAAAGTGGCTGTACAAGTTTGTACTACCACCAAAAGTGGAGGAGTGTTCCCCTTGCTCCTCATCCTCTCCAACATAAGCGGTCATCAGTGTTTTTGATCTTAGCCATTCTGACAAGTGTAAGATGATATCTCAGAATCGTTTTGATTTGCATTTCCCTGATGACTAAGGATGTTGAGCAATTCCTTAAGTGCCTTTCTGCCATTTGAGATTCTTCTCTTGAAAATACTCTGTTTAGATCTGTACTCCTTTGGATTGTTTAGAATTTTGATATCTTGTTTCTTCAGTTTTTTTTTTTAAATATTTTGGAGATCAGGTCTCTGTCAGATGTGGAGTTGGTGAAGATCTTTTCCCATTCTGTAGGCTGCTGTTTTGTCTTATTGACTATGTACTTTACCTTAAGAATCTCCTCAGGGGGCTGGAGAGATGGCCCAGCGGTTAAGAGCACTGCTTGTTCTTCCAGAGGTCCTGAGTTCAATTCCCAGCAACCACATGGTGGCTTAAAACTACCTGTAATGAAGTCGGTTACCCTCTTCTGGTCTGCAGATAGAGTACTGTATACATAATAAATAAATAATTTTTTTTAAAAAAGAGAAGCTCCTCAGTTTCAGGAGGTCTCATTTATTAATTTTTGATCAAAGTGTCTGTGCTACTGGAGTTAGATTCAGGAAGTAGTCTCCTGTGCAAATGAGTTCAAGGCTACTTTCCACTTTCTTTTCTGTCATGTTCAGTGTAACTGGTTTTATGTTGAAGTCTTCGATCCACTTAGACTTGAGTTTTGTGCACGGTGATAGATATGGATCTATTTGCACTCTTCTACATGTTGACATCCAGTTATGCCAGCACCATTTGTTGAAGACGCTTTCTTTTTTACATTTTACAATTTTGGATTCTTTGTCAAAAATCAGATGTTCATAGGTGTGTGAGTTAAGGTCAGGGCCTTCAACTCAATTTCCTTGGTCCACATGTCGGTTTTTATGCCAGTACCAAGCTGTTTTTATTACTATAGCTTTATAGGAGAGGTTGAGATCACTGATGGTGATGCCTCTACAGGTGGCTATAGTGTTAAGGATTGTTTTGGCTATCCTGGGTTGTGGTTTTTCTATATAAAGTTGAGTATTGTTCTTTCCAGGTCTGTGAATAATTGTGTTGGGATTTTGATGGGAATCACATTGAATCTGTAGATTGCTATTGGTAAGACTGTCATGTTTCTATGTTAATCCTACCTATTCATGAGCATGGGAGATCCTTCCATTTTCTGATATCTTCTTCAGTTTCTTTCTTCAGAGACTTAAAGTTCTTTTTATACAGGTTTTTCACTTGCTTAGTTAGAGTTACCTCAAGGTATTTTATATTATTTGTGACTATTGTAAAGGGTGGTGTTTCTATGATCACTTTCTCAGCCTGTTTATCATTTGTATATAGGAGAGTTACTGATTTTTTGAGTTAATCTTGTATTCTGCCACATTACTGAAGATGTTTATCGGCTGTAGGAGTTCCCTGGTATAATTTTTTGGGTCACTTATATATACTATCATATTGTCTGCAAATAGTGAAAGTTTGACTTCTTCCTTTCAAATTTGTATTCCCTCGATCTCCTTTTGTTGTCTTATTGCTCTAGCTAGAACTTTGAATACTATATTGAATAGATATGTGGAGAGCAGATAGCCTTGTCTTGTTCCTGATTTTAGTGGAATTGCTTTGAGTTTCTCTCCATTTACTTTGATGTTGGCTGTTGGCTTGCTGTACATTGCCTTTATTATGTTTAGGTATGTTCCTTATATTCCTGATCATTCCAAGACCTTTATCATGAAGGGGTGATGGATTTTGTTAAAGACTTCTTTAGCATCTAATGAGGTGATCATGTAGTTTTTTTTCTTTCAGTTTGTTTATATGGTGTATTACATTGACAGATTTTTGCATGTTGAACCATCTCTGTATCTCCGGGATGAAGCCTACTTGATCATGGTGGATAATTTCTTTGATATGTTCTTGGTCTTGGTTTGACAGTATTTCATTGAGTATCTTTGCGTCAATGTTCATGAAGGAGATTGGTGTGTAATTCTCTTTCTTTGTTGCATCTTTGTGTGATTTGGGTATCAGGGTAACTGTAGCCTCATAAGAAAGAGTTTGCCAATGTTTCTTCTGTTTCTACTGTGTGGGACAATTTAAAGAGTATTGGTATTAGCTCTGCTTTCAAATTCTGATAGAATGCTTCACTGAAAACATTTGGTCCTAGGCTTCTTTTTGGTTGGGAGACTTTTACTGACTGTTTCTGATTTCTTAGGGCTTATAGGTTTATTTAAATTGTTTTTCTGGTCTTGATTTAGTTTTGGTATGTGGTACTATCCAGAAAATGTCCATTTCTTTTAGATTTTCCAATTTTGTGGAGTGCAGGTTTTTGAAGTATGGCCTGATGATTCTCTATATGTCCTTCTTGTCTATCGCTATGTCTCACTTTGCATTTCTGATTTTGGTTATTTAGATGTTCTCTCTCTGCCTTTTGGTTAGATTGTGTAAGGATTATCTATCTTGTTGATTTTCTCAAAGAACCAGTTCTTTGTTTCATTGATTATTTGTATTGTTCTCTTTGTTTTTATTTTATTGATTTCAGCTCTAAATTTTATTATTTCCTTGCATCTATTCTTCCTGGGTGACTTTGCTTCTTTTTGTTCTAGAGGTTTTAGGTGTGCTATTAAGTCAGTAGTGTGAGATTTCTCCAACTTCTCTAGGTGGGCATTTAGTGCTATGAATTTCCCTCTTAGCACTGCTTTCATATGTTCCATAAGTTTGGGTATGTACTACATTCATTTTCATTGAATTCTAGAAGCCTTTAATTTCTTTCTTTATTTCTTTCTTTGTCTGTTGGTAATTCAATTGAGCATTATTCAGTTTCCATGAGACTGTAGGCTTTCTGTAATTTTTGTTGCTGTTGAAGTCTGCCTTTAAGCCATCGGGGCCCAAATAAAATACAGGAGGTTATTCCAAATTTGTTTTATATCTGTTGAGATTTGCTTTGTGACCGAGTATGTAGCTGTTTTTAGAAAAGGTTCCATGGGGTGCTGAAAAGAAGGTATACTCTTTTTTGTTAGGGTAGAGTGTTCTGTAGATATATCTATTAAGTCCATTGGAGTCATAACATCTGTTAGTTCCCTTATTTCTCTGTTAAGTTTCTGTCTCGCAGACCTGTCCAGTGGTAAGAGTAGGGTGTTGAAGTCTCCCGCTATTAATGTGTTGCATTTGATATGTAATGTAAGCTTTAGTAATGTTCCTTTTACATATGTGGGTACCCTTGTATTTGAGGCATAAATGTTCAGAATTTTGAGACATCATCTTGGTGTTTTTTTCCTGTGATGAATATGTAATGTCCTCCCTGATCTCTTTTGACTGACTTGAGTTTTAAGTCTATTTTATTAGATATGAGGATAGCTATACCAGCTTGCTTCTTAAGTCTGTTTGAGTGGAAAGTCTTTTCCCAGCCTTTTACTCTGAGATAATGTCTGTCTTTGAAGTTTAGTGTGTTTCTTGTAGGCAGCAGAAGGATGGATCCTGTTTTCATATCCATTCTGTTAGCCTGTGTCTTTTTATAGGCAAATTGAGTCCATTGGTATTATGGGATATTAATGGCCAGTAATTGTTAATTCCTGTTATCTTTTAGTAGTAGTGTGTGTGTATTTCCCTTCTTTGGGATTTGCTGCTTGGGATTATCTATTGCCTGTGTTTTTGTGGGTGCAGCTGACTTCCTTGGTTTGGAGTTTTCCTTCTAGTGCTTTCTGTATGGCTGGATTTGTGGATAGGCATTGTTTAAATCTGATTTTGTCTTTGAATGTATTGTTTACTCCTCCTATGGTGATTGAAAGTTTTGCTGGGTATAGTATTCTAGGCTGGCATCCGTGGTCTCGTATTGTTTCCATTACATGTGTCCAGGCCCTTCTAGCTTTCAGAGTCTCCACTGAGAAGTCACGTGTTATTCTGATGGATCTGCCTTTTAGTGTTACTTGGCCTTTTCCCTTTTTTGCTCTTAATACTCTTTCTTTATTCTGTGTGTTTAGTGGTTTAATTATTATATGGTGACGGTACATTTGGGGGGGGGCGGTCTAGTCTATTTGGTGTTTTATAAGCTTTTTGTATCTTCATAGGTATTCCTTCTTTGAGTTGGGAAAGTTTTCTTCCATGATTTTGTTGAATACATTTTCTGTGCCCCTGAGTTGGTATTCTTCTCCTTCTTTGATCCCAATTATTCTTAGGTTTGGCCTTTTCATGGTGTCCTAGATTTCCTGTACCGTTTGTGTTATGACTCTTTTGGCTTTAGTATTTTTTTTTTTTGATTGATGAATCTATTTCTTCTATTGTATCCTCCACACCAGAGAAACTCTCTTCCATCTCCTGTATTCTGTCAGTTATATGTGAATCTGTAGTTCCTGTTCATTTACTCAAATTTTATTATTTCCAGTGTTTCTTCAGCTTGTGTCTTCTTCATTGCTTCTATCTCCATTTTAAGGTCTTGAATTGTTTCCTTCACCTGTTTAATTGCTTTTTCATGGTTTTCTTGGCTTTATTTAAGGGATTTATTGATTTCTAACATTTTTTTTGTCTTTTCCTCAAATTTTTAAAGGAATTTTTCATTTCCTCTTTAAAGGCCTCTATCATCTTCATAAAGTTATTTTTAATGCCGTTTTCTTCTGCTTCTTCTATGTTGAGATGCCAGGTCTTGCTGTTGTAGAACTGCTAGGTTCTGGTAATGTCATATCTCTCTTTATGTTGTTGTATATATTTTTTGCATTGGCGTCTACCTATGTCTTCCTCCAATAGGTGCAAGAGGTGCCTGTGTCTGAGCGAGCTGCTCTTGGTCTTATCTGTGCTTGCTGTTTCTGTGTCTCAGAGGACCACTCTGGGTCCAGTTTTAGCTCTTGGTCTAATTGGAGCTGGCAGATTCTGTGTCTCAGGGAGGTACTCTTGGTGTTGGACATTTTCTTAGTGATTGATGGGGGAAAGCAACATCCTGGATTTTTTAAGAGATTCCCATTGGCCAACACTTCAATTAGGAGCCACCCAATGAAGTAGTAGAAGCTTCATTGGGTGACAAGAGACAAGCAGCTTGGACTCTGTCTCCCCTGTTATTTGGTGATTCCATATAGATCGCCTTCATATACATATATATTTTAGGATGTTCCTACTGTGTTAGTTTTCCATCTACCCCTTAAATGTCCCTCAATTTTATCTGTCTCTCCTTGTATTCCCCCTCCTCCCCTTTCCCATTCCCAATTTATTTTCCCATTCCAGCCCCTCCATTCCTCAATAATTTTATATTCTGTTTTCCTTTCTTAATGACATCTATCTGTTCTCCAGTCCTTCACTCTGTACCTATGCTCCGTGGCTCTGTGGACTGGAGCATGGTTATCATTGTCTTAACAGCCAATATCCACAAAAAAGTTAATGCATACCATATTTGTCTTTCTGGGTCTGAATTACCTCACTGAGGATGATTTTTTTTTCTAATTCCATGCATTTGCCTAAAAATTTCATGATGTCATTTTTTTTAAAAGGCTAAGTAATATTCTATCATGTAAATGTACCACATTTTCTTTTTCTAATATTCTTTAGAGAGACATCTAGATTCTTTCCAATTTCTGGCTATTATGAATCGAGCAATATTCAACATGTTTGAACAAGTGTCTTTGTGATAAGACAAAGCATCCTTTGAGTGTATGCCTAAGAGGGGTATAGCTGAATCTCGAGATAGAACAAATCCAATCTTATTGAGCAGCCTTCACACTGATTTCCACAGTAGTTTGCAATCTGACCAGCAATGGAGAGTGTTCCTCTTGTTCCACATCCTTGCCAGCATGAGCTGTCACTTTTGTTATTGATCTTGCCATTCTGACAGGTGTAAGATGGAATTTCAAAGTAGTTTGGATTTGCATTTCTGTGATGACAAATGTTGAACTCTTCTGTAAGTGTTTCTCAGACATTTAAGTTTCCTCTATTGAGAATTCTGTTTAGAGAATTTTTTAATTGGATTATTTGGTTTTTGATATTTAGGTTTTTTTAAAATAAATTTTGGATATTAATACTCTATCTAATGTGCATTTGGATGTCAACTATCCCCATTGGTGGACAGGTCCCAGCAGAGGGTATAAGAGTGGGTGAGGGAAGGAGGTGAGTCAAGCCATGGTAGTGGTGATAATCTTGTAGTCTGACTGACTAGCAATCAAAGTGCTTTTTTATTTATACAGAACTCAATAAGCATGGATAGATTCATGTTGTTCCAACACAAAGATTGTAACATTTTTGTTTTTGGATATGTGTTTCACTTCCTCTTGTTCATCTTTCAATCATCATTAATAAATTTAGAGAGAGCAGAATTATCATTTCCAATTATTTTCTCTCAAGTTTTGACATCATTAATAAACAGAGTTATTTTTACTCATTAACCCCACAACCCAATTTTTAAAAATCAAGAGACTTATGACAGCCTGTTCTCAGGCTAGTAGCTTTGGTTGCTTCATGAATGCTACACCAAAACAAAATCTTCAAGCCAGTCTGGGCATATTGCCATGTCCCAAGCTTTTAGGTCTGAGTGCCCAAGAAAAGTCTCAGACAAAAGCTGCTGCAGTTATCATTTAAATTCTGGCATAATACAATTGTTATAAATTATTTATTTATATAATTTGTTTATATGTCTAATCCTGGCATTCTGTTGTCCCTTGGTCATAGGACACCACAGTGGCTCTGCATGTGCTAATTTTTCTAAGAAAAGGAGGTCCTGACACATCATTTTTGAAATAATCTTTCTACTCCATTCTTTGTTTATCAATAAATGTCTGTGTAGAGCAGAGTTAACTTCAGCTAATCTAACTTTTTCCCTGTATATGCCATGTAATTACCTGAGTGTATAGTAGAAACATGCTTGCAATCTGACCTGTGGCCAATTCCTCCTGCCCACCGAATCTTGTTGACCTTTTAAAGTTTTCTTTGTTTTGATTTTCTTATTCCTGAGTAAGTACAGGGATGGAAGTTTCGAGAATATCTCATAGTTTCATAAAGACACCTTTGGCTTCTTTATGTGTGTCACAACCTTCAAGGTGTAAGGAAGACCTTCAAGTAGATAAGGTCCCTGGGGAAGCTTAGAAGCAGTACACCTGGAAGAAGGCATAATAATTCATAAGAAATGTTCCATCAATCCAATATCTCCAAATTGAACAAATAATAAAGGTCCCCCAAGTATGCAACAGGTGGAAATAAAACCAAAGGTGGCACAGTGGCCATCATGTGACTCAGCACTGCTGGATCTTTGTCAAGTGACTGTGCTGGCTTTATGAGTTTTACTGTTCCCATCATATATGGCTGTGTCAGTTGCAAAAAGCAAACCAACAACACTTCCGATTCTGTAGGTTGCCACTTTGTATGAATGAAGGTATCATTTGCTGTGAAGAAGTTTCAAAGTTTCATGAGGCCTCACCTATTAATTGTTGATCTTGCGGTCTGTGTTTATGGTGTTCTGTTCATGTAGTCTTTTCCTGTGCCATTGAGTTCAATAGTATTCCCCACTATAGAGACTTGAGCCTGATGTTCTAACATTTTTGGTACAATAAGGTATTCTGTACTCTACCAAAAGAGAAACTTATACACTAAGCTAGTCATAAACCCTTTATCTACAATGTTTTATTGCTTGCAAGTTATTCAATGTCAATGCTGGCACAAAGCTTTTTGGGAGTAACCAACCAATAACTGATTTGACTTAAGTCCCACTCCATGAGATGAAACCCATAGCAGATACTGCTTGGGTGACCAAGAACCTGAGTCTAGATAGCCGAGGGACCTAGGGGAAAACCATATACTACTAGTCTGAAAAAGGAAAAAAGATGTAGTTATAAAATGACTCCTAATGATATTCTGCTATTCTCATAGATCAGTGCCTTGCTCAGCCATCATCAGAGGAGCTGCTTCCTGCAAGATTGGAACAAATATAAAGACTCATAAACAGACATTATTTGGCCAGTGAGAGACCTTTGAACACTCAGCCCTCAATGGAATGTCTCCATCAAATCACTCCCCTCAAAGCTCAGGGGACCCTCAGAAGAGGAGGCAGAAAGAGTGGAAGAGCCAGAAGGGATGGAGGACACCAAGAAAACAAGGCCTTTTAAATGAATATGAGCAAAGCTCATAGAAGACACATGGCTGAGGCAGCATGTGCAGGGTCTCCCTGGGTCTGCACCAGGTCCTTTGCACATGTATTATGGGAGTCCTGAGTGAGAGAATTTCTGGGTCTCTGATTTTCTGCCTTCTCTTGCCCTCTTTTCCTTTTCTTGTCCAAGTTTGATGTAATAATATTTGTTTTATTTCATTAGATTTTGAAAAAGTGAATATGAACGAATGAAGGGAAACCTAACCACTAGGGTAAAGATTAACAATGGAACTGTGAAAATTAGTTCTCTCCAGTAGAGTTAAACTGGGTATACCCACCACTCTAGTATAGGATTCATGTTCAAGAGTGGTTGACAAGCCTATAATGGACTCCACTGGTTTTTATTTTTTTTGTATATTTTGATTTGCCTATAGTTTGTTGGTTATTTCTTTTTTTCTTTTTAGCTGTTGTTCTAATGGCTTTGGTAATGTTGTTGTTGTATTGGGGTTGTGTTTTATTTTTTGAGAAAGAACTTAAAGTTGGGTGGGTAGAAGGGATGAGAATCTGGAAGGACTTGGGAGAGGGGAAGAATAGATCAAAATTTATATAAATTAAAAAATTGGTTTAAACAATAAAAATGAGAAAAATGTTACCAAACAGGGAAAACAATCGAGGTTCTGGTCAAATAAGTATATTTTATTCTACAACAATTCAAATGGTGCACTTGTGACCTATAAGCCTTATAAAAGACTCCTTTAACTTAAAAAAGCCTTTAAAATAATACACCAAGCTGGAAACTTGCATTACACACAAGTTGGATTCAGTTTACTTCAGTAGTTTGAAACAGTAATTTGCTGGGGCTGGAGTGATGGCCCAGCAGTTAAGAGTACTTTTTACTCTTTCAGAGGACCCAGGTGCAATTGCCAGCACCCACAAGGAGGCTCACAACTATGTTTAACTCCCAAAAGATCCAATGGCCTTTTTTGGTCTCTCCAGAGACCAAGAATTGACACAGTACACAGACATATGTACAGGCAAAGGAATATGCATGCATTCACTACACCACTGGACTCCTCAGAATTTCCCTGAGGTAGAATGTACTTCAGTTTTGGTTGGATCTATTCCTCATCCTCTTATGTGCATACATGTTACCAATAAGTTAGTTCAAAATGGTTGTTACCTCCTGCTCACTTGATCCAATCAGCATAATGTCATCAATATTGTGCCACAATGTGATATTTTGTAGAAGAGATACAGAATCCAAAGCCCATTTGACTATGTTATGGCACAGGGCTGGAGAATAGCTCTTTGAGGTAAAACTGTGAAGCTATACTGCTGGCCTTGCCAATTGAAAGCCAATTCCTTCTGGTGGTCCTTATGAATACATGCCCCCTCCCCAAAGGCATTTGCTAGATCAATATCTGCACACTATGTGTCTTAGGGTTTCTGTTGCTGTGATCAAACATGAAGACCAAAAGAAAGGGGTTTTGGCTTACATTTTTATGTGGCTGTTATCATCATAGGATGTCAATAAAGGAACTCAAACAGGGTCGGAAACTGGAGGCAGGAGCTAATGCAGAGGCCTTGGAGTGCTGTTAACTAGCTGTTTCATCATGACTCTTCAGCCTCCTTTCCTATACAATCTAGGACCACCAGTCCAACCTACAATGGGCAGTGCCTTCCCCCATCAATCAATAATTAAGAAAATGTCTACAGGCTTGCCTACAACCAGATCTTACGGAGACAGTTTTTTAATTGAGGTGCCCTTCTGATTTTTAGCTTGTGTCAAGTTGACATAATACATATCCAGCATATCATGTATTAGAGGATGTGTTAATCTGCTCAGGTAAGGCCACCATATCTTATACAGCAGCTGCAATCAAAGTCACTGCCTGATTTGAGTTTTAGATAGTCAGCTGTCATTCTCCACAATCCATCTGTTTCCTACATTTGCAGATAGAAGAGTTAAAGGGAGAAGTGGTGGGAACCACCCCCCTCCCCCCTCCCCCAAGTCTTTTAAGTTCTTAATGGAGGCAATAATTTCTGCATTTACTCTAGGGATAGATGTGATACTGTTTTGATAATTATTTTCCTTGGCATAGGCAATTCTAAGGACTTCCTTTTAGTCTTTCCAACCATAATAGCCCTTACTCCACAGGGCCTGGAACCAATGTGAATTCTGCCAAAATCTTCATATCCTGCACAGAATGACTTCAGGGAGGTTTGTCACAGCTGGGATCCAGAAGCCACAGGTTCAACTGCCACACCTTATCAGCACAAACTGGGTGGTGTACCATCCATTGTCAAACTTGTGCTTCGGGTGCCACCTGGTGGTGATAATATGTAAGAGGCTTCATCTCAATGGACAATTGAGCAGGCCAATGCCTACACTTTATGTACTTGAGGTTTTATATATAAACTATCACTGCCTCTGGCATGAAATGGAGGATGGGATATGGAATTGTATCTCAGCATACTCTGGAAGACAGAAGGGGAGACAAGATTTGAGAGAGATTTCTTTTCTATTCTTCTTCAAAAAGCTACTGTCAATTGAGTAGTGTTCCTGTCTCTGGATGGCTCTATAGCAGTTTACTATAGCAAGTCTGCAGTCATACTGCCTAACTGAATGCTGGGCACATTCCTCAGTGATCACAAAAAACATATCAGAGTATACATGTATGTTGTGTTTTCAATGTCTTAAAATTCTTATTTTATGTGCATGGATGTTTTGCCCGCATGTATGTTGTGTGCCACATGAGGGCCCGGTACACAAGGATGCCAAAGAGGCAATTATTCTCTTGGAACTGGAGTTACAGAAGGGTGTGATTATCCACTTTTGTGTTGGGAATCAAACCCAGGTCCTCTGGAAGACCATCCAGTGTAGACCCAGTTTTATTTTTCTTATTTTCTTTTCCTTCTCCTTCTTCCTCCTTTCTTTCTTTTATTTTCTATAGGGTTTCTCATAGGAGGATCTGTAAACTGCCACCTGTCTAACTCACAGGTTGTCTGACTCACAGTAAGATGGATAGGGGTCCCTTATAGTCTCTATTATAGAAGCACATTTGTATTTTATTCTGTAGGCTTCTATACAACACATTGCTAATGGTTTGTTTGAGTTACCCTGCAACCTAGGAAGCTTGAGAGGAAAGTCTGACAGGTCCTGGTGCTTGTGAACCCACCTCCTGCTGCACAGAGATGATGAAGATGGACAGTAGAATTTTCCCTGATACAGCAAGAAAACAGTAAACAGCACCACAACATAAATCTCAGTGACAAGACTGACCACCTGACCAGAGGGGAAAGACCAAAATTGAAATGATTGGCAGCCTGTTTCCCTTCCCCACACCATCTGCCTAAAGAATAATTGGAAGTCATCTTTAGAGTTTGAATCCACTGCCTTCTCTGATGGCTGGTTCTCTGAGTAAAACATGGATTAATTGCTCAACTCCTGGGTGTTGCCTGTGTCCCAGATAGCTCAGACCTCATTACAGCTGAAGATCTGAAATCAAATTAGCTCATCTTCTCTGATAGGTAATTGTTGATTTCTACATTGGGTTCCTTGAGATAAGGAGACTCATCATGAATGGGGTGGAACCATTCCATGGACTAGACCCCAAAAACGAATAAAAAGGAGAAAGTTAACTGAACACTAACCTTTACCTCTGTTTGCTTCCTCCCTGTAGATGCCTTGTGACCAGAGGCCCATGTTCCTGCTGCCATTGCTTCTTCACCATAATGGACTGAGTGTGCCCTAGAACTGTGAGTTCATGTAACACCTTCCTTCCTTCAGTTGCTTCCATCATGTGCTGTCACAGAAATGAGAAAAGCAGTTTATACATCTTCCAAATTCACAATTTTCTCTTGTGCTTTATTCTCATAATAAGGCCTTCCCAATATTGGCACATGGTTACCCACTCTTCTCCACACACTCTGCTGTGCTACAAAGTCTGGGCGGGACTATTACATTACAATCTCCACAGGAAGAAGTCAACAAGAATGGTGTTAGCCAGAGGCTTGGGGAGAAACCAGGAGGTATTTATAACTAAAGATGACACACTTCTGCATTGAAATTTGAGTAACTCTGCAATGCCTACAAGAGTTTACAAATTTTGCTATGAGAGTTGATGTTCTAGCTAAGTTTGTCCTCTTGATGCATCTGAGAGTAGTCATCTGAGGGAGAGCCTCTGCTGAGAAATTGACTCATCACATTGACCCATGGGAATGTCTGTGTAGTGTTATCTTGATTGTTAATTGATGTAGACGGGTCTAGACCACAGTGGGCAACACCATTCCCTTTGATTATATGTCTAGGATGTATAAGAGAGGTAATAATCTTGCCTCAATGTAGTGCTTTAAACAGGAAAAGTGCCCCCCCAATAGGTCAATTATATAAACACTCGGTCCCCTCTCGATGGCATTGATAGGTGAATATTATGGAATCATTTGGAGGCGTGGCCTTGACAGAAGGCATGGGTGACCAGAAAGCAGGTTTTGAGAGTTCATAGACTTGTCCATTTCCAGGTAGCTTGTACTTATGGTTTGAGATGGGATCTCTGGTTGCCTGTAGTCATGCTGCCTGGTCATTTAGGGGCTCTCTCTGTGCCTTTTCATTTCTGAATTGGGAATGCCTGGGTTTGAGCCACTGTGGAAGACTCTACTAACTGAAGACTGTACTGCTTGCATAATTTAAACTATTTACTGCCCATCACAAAAGAACTTTATCACAAATTCCATTGAATAGAGTCATATTTAATGAGTCAGCAATGGAGTCTACATTCCTCATAGTAAGTGTCTCTTGTGGCAACATGAACCCAACTGTTCTAAATATTATCATTTCCTGCCTACATCTAGTTTGTCTTTCTCATTTCCATTTCAAGGGATAAACTCAATTTATGTTTCTTGCTGTGTCCTATCCTATGCTCCCTTAGAGACTAGTGTGTCTTATAGAAAACCTACACAACAGTTTTAACTGAGGCAACACTATTGGATCACTATCAGAATTATCTTGCTACCAGAATCCTAAGTTAAAATCTCTTTCTCTGAATGCCCGTCGTATTGACCACGTTCTTGTTTAATGTTTTGAATCCTGCTTTATCCTCAGTAGCTGTATGCATACTCGCATCTAACTACCTGTGTGCTTTCAGATTGTGGGCTCTATTTTTGCTGTCTCGGTACTTTTCTACATTATGAGCATCTACTGAGTGGTAAGGAGATGAGTCCCTTTTCAAAATGTCTTTATCCTTTTGTGCATCCATGCAATTCTTAGATATAATGCTGAATACACACACACACACACACACACACACACACACACACACACACACACACACACCTGGGTAGATGCAAAACTAAATATTTTGAAACAGTGTCCAGTTAAAAAAGTATCACAGAAAGAGGAATTAGGAAATCTTTGAGCTTCACATTCTAAAACTGCTGCCAAATGTATGCTTCTTTCTGATAGGCAATGTATTGTCATATATGTTATCAAATTTCTTTCTTTTTTATCTTTTTTAAAATTTAATTTTATTTTACAATATAATTTAATTCTACATATCAGCCACGGATTCCCTTGTTCTCCCCCTACCATCCCCCACCCCACCCCCCATTCCCATCTCTTCCAGTGCAAAGATTCCCCCGAGTATTGAGATCAACCTGGTAGACTCAGTCCAGTCATGTCCAGTCCCCTCCTTCCAGGCTGAGCCATGCTTCCCTGCTTAATCTCCAGGTTTCAAACAGCCAACTCATGCACTGAGCACAGGACCCTGTCCCACTGCCAGGATGCCTCCCAAACAGACCAAGCCAATCAACTGTCTCACCTATGCAGAGGGCCTGATCCAGTTGGGGGCCTCTAAGCCATTGGTTCATAGTTCATGTGTTTCCATTCGTTTGGCTATTTGTCCCTGTGCTTTATCATACCTTGACCTCAACAATTCTCGCTCATATAAACCCTCCTCTTTCTCACCAGTTGGACTCCCGGAGCTCCACCTGGGGCCTAGCTATGGATCTCTGCATCTAGTTCCCTCAGTCATTGGATGGGGTTTCTAGCATGACAATTAGGGTTTTTGGCCATCCTATCACCAGAGTAGGTCAGTTCAGGCTGTCTCTCGACCATTGCCAGCAGTCTATTGTGGGTGCATCTTTGTGGATTTCTGTGGGCCTCTCTAGCACTTTGCTTTTTCCTACTCTCATGTGGTCTTCATTTACCATGGTCTCCTATTCCTTGTTCTCCCTCTCTGTTCTTGATCCAGCTGGGATCTCATGCTCCCCCAAGCTCTCTTTCCATCGACCCTCGCCCTTCATTACCCCCACTCACATCTAGGCTGTTCATGTAGATCTCATCCATTTCTCCATCATTGGGCAATCCCCATGTCTTTCGTGGGGTCCTGTTTTCCAGGTAGCCTCCCTGGTGTTGTGAGTAGCAGTCCAGTCATCCTTGTTCCACATCTAGTATCTTCCTATGAGTGAGTACATACCATGTTTTTCTTTCTGAGTCTGAGTTACCTCACTAAGGATGATTTTTTTCTGGATCCATCCATTTGCCTACAAACCTCATGATGTCATTGTTTTCTCTGCTGAGTAGTATTCCATTGTGTATATGTACCACATTTTATTTATCCATTCTTCAGTTGAATGGCATCTAGGTTGTTTCCAGGTTCTGGCTATTACAAACAATGCTGATATGAACATAGCTGAGCAAGTGCCCTTGTGGTATGATTGAGCATTCCTTGGGTATATGCCCAAGAGTGGTATAGCTATATCTTGGGGGATATTGATTCCCAATTTTCTAAGAAAGCGCCATATTGATTTCCAAAGTGGTTGTACAAGCTTGCATTCCCACCAGCAGTGGAAGAGAGTTCCCTTAGCTCCACATCCTCTCCAGCATAAAGTATCTTCAGTGTTTTTGATCTTAGCCATTCTGACAGGTGTAAGGTGGTATCTCAGAGTTGGTTTGATTTGCATTTCCCTGATAATTAGGGATGTTGAGCAATTCCTTAAATGTCTTTCAGCCATTTGAGTTTCCTCTGTTGAGAAATCTCTGTTTAGTTCTATAGCCCATTTATTAATTGGACTGTTGGGCATTTTGATGTTTAATTTCTTGAGTTCCTTATTTATTCTGGATATCAGTCCTCTGTCAGATGTGGGGTTGGTGAAGACCTTTTCCCATTCTATAGGCTGTCACTTTGCCTTGTTGACCATATCCTTTGCTCTACAAAAGCTACTCAGTTTCAAGAGCTCCCATTGATTGTTTCTCTCAGTGTCTGAGCTACTGGTGTTATATTTAGGAAGTGATCTCCTATGTCAATGCGTTCAAGACTACTTCCTACTTTCTCTTCTAGCAGGTTCAGAGTAGTTGGATTTATGTTGAGGTCTTTGATACATTTGGACTTAAGTTTTGTGCACAGTCATAGATATGGATCTATTTGCAGCCTGCTACACGTTGATATCCAGTTATGCCAGCACCATTTGTTGAAGATGCTTTCTTTTTTCCATTGTACACTTTTGGCTTCTTTGTCAAAAATTATATGTTCATAGGTGTGTGGGTTAATGTCAGGGTCTTCAATTCGATTCCATTGGTCCACATGTAGGTTTTTATGCCAATACCAAGCTGTTTTTATTATTGTAGCTCTATAGTAGAGCTTGAAGTCAGGGATTGTGATGCCTCCAGAGGTTGTTTAATTGTACAGGATTCTTTTGGCTATCCTGGGTTTTCTGTTTTTCCATATGAATTGAGTATTATTCTTTCCAGGTCTGTGAAGAATTGTGTTGGTATTTTGATGGGGATTGCATTGAATCTGTAGATTGCCTTTGGTAAAATTGCCATTTTTACTATGTTAGTCATGCCTATCCATGAGCATGGGAGATCTTTCCATTCTCTGACATCTTCTTCAATTTCTTTTTTCAGGGACTTAGAGTTCTTATCATATAGGTCTTTCACTTGCTTGGTTAGTGTTACCCCAAGGTATTTTATATCATTTGTGGCTATTATAAAGGGTAATGTATCTCTGATTTCCTTCTCAGCCTGTTTGTCAATTGTATATAGGAGGGCTACTGATTTTTTTTTTGAGTTGATCTTGTATCCTGCTGTGTTGCTGAAGGTGTTTATAAGCTGTATCAGTTCCTTGGTTGAATCTTTGGGGTCACTCAAGTATACTATCATGTCATCTGCAAATAGGGAAAGCTTAACTTCTTCCTTTCCAATTTATATCCTCTTAATCTTGTTATGTTGTCTTATTGCTCTGGTTAGAACTTCAAGTACTATATAGAATAAGTATGGGGCGAGTAGACAGCCTTGCCTCATTCCTGATTTTAGTGGAATCGTTTTGAGTTTCTGTAGATGTAACCAACAGTCTTATTAAATAAGAAACATAGAACCAATGTAAAGAAGAAAGCCAAGAGGTCAGAGCTCAGAGCTAAAACCTTACCCTTCCTGCGGTGGTCCTACCTCTCTGAAAGAGACCTACTTCCTGTGTGTTTGTCTTTATATAGTCTTTCTGTTCTGCCTTCTCATTGGTTGTAAACCCAAACACGTGAGTGCCTCGTCACTGCCTGTAAGTACAGCCCTCCAGGTCTTAAAGGCTTATGTCTCCAATGCTGGCTGTATCCTTCAACACACAGAGACTTTCCTAGCTCTGCCTACCAAGTGCTGGGATTATAAGCTTATGCCACCACCACCCTGCTTTCCTATGGCTTGCTAATAGCTCTGACCCCTGGGCAACTTTATTTATTAACATACAATTAAAATCACATTTCAGTACAAATAAAATACCACCATAAGTTTCTCTCCATTTAATTTGATGTTGGCTCTTGGCTTGCTGTAAATTGCCTTTATTATGTTTAGGTATGTTCCCTGTATTCCTGATCACTCCAAGACCTTTATCATGAAGGGGTGTTGGATTTTGTCAAATGCCTTTTCTGCATCTAGTGAGATGATCATGTGGTTTTTTCTTTGAGTTTGTTTATATGGTGTATTACATTGACGGACTTGTGTATGTTGAAACACCCTTCCATCCCTGGGATGAAGTCTGCTTGATCATGGTGGATAATTGTTTTGATGTGTTCTTAGAGTCTTTTTGCAAGTATTTTATTGAGTATTTTTGCATCAATGTTCATGGGGGAGATCGGTCTGTAGTTCTCCTTCTTTGCTGTATCTTTGTTTGGTTTAGGAATCAGGGTAATTGTAGCCTCATAGAAGGAGTTTGGTAATGTTCCTTCTGTTTCTATTGTGTGGAACAATTTAGAGAGTATTGGTATTAACTCTTCTTTGAAGATCTGGTAGAATTCTGTGCTGAAACAATCTGGTCCTGAGCTTTTTTTTTTTTTTTTTTTTTTTTTTTGGTTGGGAGACTTTTAATGACTGTTTCTATTTCCTTAGGGGTTATTGGACTATTTAAATAGTTTATCTGGTCTTGATTTAACTTAGGTATGGGGTACCTATCCAGAAAATTGTTCATTTCTGTAGATGTAACCAACAGTCTTATTAGATAAGAAACACAGAACCAATGTAAAAGAGAAAGCCGAGAGCGAGGTCAGAGCTCAGAGCTAAAATCTTACCCTTCCTCCTGTGGTGTCCCAGCTTCCCGAAAGAGAGCTATATCCTGTCTGTCCGTATTTTTATAGTATTTTGATCTGCCTTCTCATTGGTTGTAAACCCAAACACGTGACTGCCTCGTCACTGTCTGTATGTATGGCCCTCCAGGTCTTAAAGGCATATGTCTCCAATGCTGACTGTATTCCTGAATACACAGAGATCTATGGGATTAAAGGCGTGTGCCACCACCGCCACACTCTTGCTATGGCTCTAATAGCTCTGACCCCTGGGTAACTTTATTTATTAACATACAATCAAAGTCACATTTCAGTACAATTAGAATACCACCACACATTTCTTTTAGGTTTTCCAGTTTTGTGGAGTAGAGGTTTTTGAAGTATGGCCTGATGATTCTCTGGATTTCCTCAATGTCTGTTGTTATATCCCCTTTTCATTTCTGATTTTGTTAATTTGGATGCTCTCTCTCTGTTTTGGTTAGTTTGGATAAAGGCTTATCTATCTTGTTGATTTTCTCAAAGAACCAACTCTTTGTTTCACTAATTTTTTGTATTGTTCTCTTTGTTTCTATTTTATTGATTTCACCTCTCACTTTGATAATTTCCTGGCGTCTATTCTTCCTGGGAGACTTTGCTTCTTCTTGTTCTAGAGTTTCAGGTGTGCTGTTAAGTCACTAGTGTGAGATTTCTCCAACTTCTTTATGTGGGCATTTAGTACTATGAATTTCCGTCTTAGCACTGCTTTCCTAGTGTCCCATAAGTTTGGGTATGTGGTGTCTTCATTTTCCTTGATCTCTAGGAAGTCTTTAATTTCTTTCTTTATTTCTTCCTTAACCCATTGGTGATTCAGTTGAGCATTATTCAGTTTCCATGAGAGTGTAGGTTTTCTGTAGTTTTTGTTGTTGTTGAAATCTAGCTTTAAACCATGGTGGTCTGGTAGAACACAGGAGGTTATTCCAATTGTTTTATATCTGTTGAGATTTGCTGAGTATTTTGGCCAAGTATGTGGTCAATTTTAGAGAAGGTTCCATGGGGCACTGAGAAGAATGTATATTCTTTCTTGTTAGGATGGAATGTTCTGTAGATATCAATTAAGTCCATTTGAGTCATGACATCAATTAAGTCCTTTATTTGTCTGTTAAGTTTCGATTTGGGCGATCTGTACAGTGGTGAAAGTGGGGTGTTGAAGTCTCCCACTGTTAATGTGTGGGGTTTTATATGTGGTTTAAGCTTTAGTAATGTTTCTTTTACATATGTGGGTGCCCTTGTGTTTGTGTTTGGGGCATAAATATTCAGAATTAAAACTTCATCTTGGTGGATCTTTCCTGTGATGAGTATGTAATGCCCATTTTGATCTCTTTTGATTGATTTTAGTTTAAAGTCTATTTTGTTGGATATCAGGATGACTACAACCGCTTGTTTCTTAAGATTGTTTGATTGGAAAGCCTTTTCCCAGCCTTTTATTCTTAGGTAGTGTCAATCTTTGAATTTGAGGTGTGTTTCTTGTATGTAGTAGAAAGATGGGTCCTGCTTTTGTATCCATTCTGTAAGCCTATGTCTTTTTATAGGTGAATTAAGTCCATTGATATTAAAGGATATTAATGACCAGTGATTGTTTATTCCAGTTATTTTTTGGTGGTAGTATGTGTGTACTTCTCTTCTTTGGGGTTTACTGCTGTGGCTTTATCTATTGCCTGTGTTTTCGAGGGTGTATCTGACTTCCTTAGGTTGTAATTTTCCTTCTAGTGCTTTCTGTAGGGCTGGGTTTGTGGATAAGTATTGTTTATAATCTGGCTTTGTCTTGGAATGTCTTATTCACTCTATGTCTATGATCATTGAAAGTTTTGCTTGGTATATTAGTCTAGGCTGGCATCCATTGTCTCTTAGTGTCTGCATTACATCTGTCCAGGTCCTTCTGGCTTTCAAAGTCTCTATTGAGAAATTGGGTGTTATTCTGATGGGTTTGCCTTTATAAGTCACATGGCCTTTTTCCTCTGCTACTCCTAATATTCTTTCTTTTTTTCTTTTCTTTTTTTTTTTTTTTTTTTTTTTTTGGTTTTTGAGACAGGGTTTCTCTGTGTAGTTTTATGCCTTTCCTGGAACTCCCTTTGTAAACCAGGCTGGCCTCAATCTCACAGAGATTCGCCTGGCTCTGCCTCCTGAGTGCTGAGATTAAAGGCGTGTACCACCACCGCCTGGCCTAATATTCTTTCTTTATTCTGTACGTTTAGTTGTTTAATTATTATGTAGCGAGGGGACTTTTTTGGGAGGTCTAGTATGTTTGGTGTTCTATAGGCTTCTTGTATCTTCATAGGCATTTTCTTCTTTAAGTTGGGAAAGTTTTCTTGTATGATCTTGTTGAATATATTTTGTGTGCCTTTGAACTGGTATTCTTCTCCTTCTTATATCCCTATTATTCATAGGTTTGGTCTTTTCATGGTGTCCCAAATTTCTTGGACATTTTGGGTCATGACTTTGTTGGCTTTAGTGTTTTCTTTGCCTGATGAATCTATTTCTTCTACCGTACCTTCAACGCCAGAGATCCTCTCTTCCATCTCTTGCATTCTGTTGGTTATACTTGCATCTGAAGTTCCGGATCGTTTACTCAGGTTTTCTATTTCCAGCAATCCCTCTGTTTGTGTCTTCTTCATTTTTTCTATTTCCCTTTTCAGGTCTTGGACTGTTTTCTTCTTCTGTTTCATTGCTTTTTCATGATTTTCTTTCAGTGCTTTATTATTTTCTTCCAGGACTTTATTGTTTTCTTCTAATTTATTTGTCCCTTCCTCTAGTTTTTTATAGCATTCTTCCCATTTTTTGTTTGTCTTTTCCTGTATATTAGCCTCTACCTTCTTCATGATGTGATTCATAAGGCTGTTTTCATCTGCTTCTTCCAATTTTTGATGTTCAGGTCTAGATGTTGGAGGAGGGCTAGGTTCTGGTGATTCTGTATTGCTCTTCATTTTGTTGTGTGTACTTCTACCTTGATGTCTGCCCATCTCCTTGTGGTTTGTTCTTGGTATTATCAGTGCACTTGGTCCAGACAGAGCTGACAAATTCAGGAAGTCTCTCTCTCTCTCTTGTCCAGATGGGAGCTCTCTTGTCCAGATGGGAAGTCCAGGGCAGGATAGGAGCTCTTGTCCAGACAGGAAGTCCAGGGCAGGATGGGAGCTCCTGTCCAGATAGGAAGTCTGGGGCAGGATGGGCGCTGGGGGCTGGTCTCTAAGTCTCAGGAAGTGGCTGAGTTGATTGATGATGGCATGGGGGCAGGGCTTGGAGATTGAAAGGTCTGCAGGGGGTCTTGGAGATGGGGAGCCTTCCCAGTAGGGGTGGGGGTAGAAGTAATCCTGCCTGGTGGCCAGAACCTGGGGCCAAGTTGAGCAGGTCTTCCCTGGAGTGGCTGGTGCCCAGGGATGGGATCTAGGCGGAGCCCAGGCATCTACCTCTTGTCCAGAAGGGAAGTCTGGGGCAGGATCTCAAATTTCTTAATATCAGAGAAGTTAATTCTACTAGTAGTTTACTATTCACCCATGATTGAGACACTTTCTTACGCTTAAAGCATACAGAATCAATGTGATCATTAATTTAACAGATTTCTGCTTTACAGTTCCCATGATGGATTCAATTTCTTTAGAGACTGTGGGAGTTTGAATAAAAGTGCCCACCACAGGCTCTTATAGCCAAATTGTAGTCATCGGAGATTGGCACTGCTTGAGAGGGATTTGGAAGTCTGGCTTGTTGGAGTAGATGTGGCCTTGTTCAGGGAATTGTGTCACTGGGGGTGGAGCTCAGCATTTCAAAAGCCCAACCCAGTCCCAGCGTTTCTCTCCTTCTGCTGCCTGTCAGTCTGTGGGACTCTCAGGTACTTCTCTAGCTCTATGTCTGCCCGCATGCCACCGTGCACACCACCATGCTCTTGTTTTGTTGGCAATGGACTAAACCTCTGCAAAGGTAAGCAAGGCCAAATTAAGGCTTTCTTTTATAAGAGTTTCCATGATCATGGTGTCTCTTCACAGCAATAGAACACTAAGGCAGAAGTTGGTATCAGAGAGAGTGGTGTATTGCTGGGACGGGCCTGATCATGCTGCATATTGGTGAAATACAAATTTGGGGACTTTGGATTAAGAAAGCAGTTGAAGTTGTTTAGCTGGGCTTAATGGACCATCCTAGCAGGAGGATTTTCAAATGACAGTGTTGAGGACAATTTAAAGTATGAGGGTCTAGCCCAAGAAGCTTCAGTGGGGAAGAATATTAGTTAGTGTCCTAGAGACTGTAGTTGTGATACTTAGGCAAAGAATGTGGCTGCCAACTTGTGGAAGGAAATAAAGAAATGCTTAAGTAGTTAAGGAAACCATTGGCAACAAAAGGCTGGTGCAAATATATTTGAGTGAGGGGGCCAAGTTCCAGGCCCAGCAAGCAGCAAAATTTGGCAGCTTTGGTCACATGGTTCTGGCTTCAGAGTCAAAGATACAAAAAAGGGGTTATGAAATATCCCTCTGCAACAATGAAAAGCTGGTGAGGCAAGGAAAGTATCTGGGGTGCCTTCTGCATGGCAACCAAGAATGGACATTTTCTGAAGCTGTGAAAGTAAAACCTGTATTTTGCTAGATACCTAAAGATGTTGGAGATACCAGTATTTTGGGATAATTGCCAAGAGAACTGCAGACTGGATGTCAAACCAGCCTGGCAGAGAAATGTGTTACAGTCAACAAAGCTAAAAGTAGTTGGAGGTCTCTAGAGTACTTTGACATTAGACATGGATTGTAGAGTTTGATCATATGGTTTTATGATTTGCTTTGGTCAAGTATTTCCTCACAATTTTCAGTTTTGATGGTCATCTTTCTTGTTCTTCATCATAAAAGTTAGGCATAGGTTTATCATTTAGTTTAGAATTTCTGGAAACTTCTGTTCTGAACTTTGATTCTCCTGTCTGTTTCCTTCAGTTATACTAGTTACTGAATCCTAAGTCTGACCTAGTAGTTATTATACTGTGAATGCTTTAAACCCGACAGAGATGAAGGATAATGACAATAGATACGACACACCTCTTTCTGGAGGCTGGATATTGTTTGATTCCTTCAATTGGAAATATTATAGGAAACCTATAAACTTAGGCATAAAATTCTAATTTCCTATTAATGTTCCTTTCCTTCATTCTAAATGACAGCATTTGTAAGACTTGTCCATACACTAGAGTAAGGAGTGGTGTGTGTTAAGTTACCTCCAACAGTACAGATTGAAGATAGTATCTTACTGGGATGATTTCAGGGAGGTCCCAAGGGGTACTCAGAAGTACCCATTTCAGAAGATCCAGCCATGTGTTACTTAGTTTGACATTTTTGAATTGTAGTTGAATTCTCAACAATTTCTTCCATCATCATGTTTAATTATACTCAGCCTGCCTCTCACTCTATATCTCTCTGCAAAACTCAGAGGGAATCAAAGGAAATAGGAGTTTTCTTCTTGGTGTCCTCCTAATGATTTGCTAAAAGAGAAGAAAATCGCACATTTCTCCTTTAATTATCACAAGTCCTCACTTCTGGTCTGTAAACATTAGTGATACCTCTCTTTTCTGTGGTGCTTACAACTGAAATGAAGTGGAAAAGGCAGAATCCCAGGTGATAGAGACTAGCCAGCGATGCCATGAATTCTCTCACAGTGCTGAGTGCTACCCAGTCATTGCCCACCTTGCACCTGTGCACCTACCCAGGTTTCTTCACCTAACCCTTCTCCCATTGTTGAGACCACAGCTAGTGCAGGTTACTCATCTCTGGGAATGCACCACTGAGAAATTCACCCTCAGTTTATCCTGCTGTCTGGAGAGGTGAAGGAGTATTTTGATTTGCATCATAATTTCACATGACAGCAGTAACAGATCATGCTGATAGCAAATAGGACTTTCTTTTCTCCCAAGAAGAGCATCTGAAGGCCAGGATTCTGATAAGAATTTGAAACAATAAACAAAGCCACATTCAGAGACTTATCTGTAAATGGAGGTAGAGTTTCTGTTTGGACTGCCCACTCCCAAATAAACACACAGAAACTTATATTAATTATAATGCTTGGCCAATGGCTCAGGCTTATTACGAACTAGCTCTTACATTTAAATTAATCCATTTCTAATAATCTATTTATTCCCACATGGTCCATGCCTTACCGGGTTCTTTGGGTCTCTGTTTCTTGGGTGGCTGGCTTTTGTTTCCTGACTCTGCCCCTCTTCCTCTGAGTCCTCAGTTTGACTGTTCTGCCTAACCTCATCTTGCCTTGCCACAGGCAAAAACAGCTTTATTATCAACCAATCAGAGTAATACATATTCACAACATACAGAAGGACCATCATACAGCATTTCCTACCTTTGAGACCTCAGCTAGTGCAGGTATCTCATCTCTGGGAATGACACACAGAGAAATTCATCCTCAGTTTATCCATCTGTCTGGAGAGGTGAAGGGACATTTTGATTTGCATCATAATTTCAACAAGATAACGATAACAGACTATGCTGATAGCAAGTAGGACTCTCCTTTCTCCCAAGAAGAGTACCCAAAGACCAAGAATCTAATAAGAGTTTAAAACAATGAAGAATAGCCACATCCAGAGGCTTATCTCTTCCCAAAGTATGACTGTTTTACTTCAAAGTTTTAAGTTTCAGAGTACAGGCTGCATGTGTGTGTGTGTGTGTGTGTGTGTGTGTGTGTGTGTGTGTGTATACACTGTGTGTGTGCGTGCATGCATGCATGTGTGTGCATGTGTACTTTTCTGGTTATACATTTGGAGATTGAAATTAAATTAATATGTGCTTATAATTAACATTGAAATACATATGTAAACAAATCACCCACATGAATCTCATCCAGTGGCTTTCCTATGCTTTATTTATACCGATGAGCTCATTCTCTTACCAGGATGCTACATGCTGCTTTCTCCCTATTACCGCATCATCAGCATCAAGTAGACCTGTACACAACATTCACAGAGACTGCATCACATGAGCACAGACTCCATGATCAGGCTGCCTGGACCCAGAGGTCTGGCAAACTTCCCTTTGTAGTGTCATAGCCTCCTTTCTCTAACTGATTGATTGATTTTCAAACCCCTTTAATTTCCTAGCTGTGTAACTCCCCTCTGCATTTATTATTTCCTAAATTTCCCTGGGGAGCTATAATGATGCAGGGTGGTCTCCTCAGAGATCACCTAGATGTCTCAGGTGGTTTAATATGTACCTATTCAGCAATCACTGCAACTATCCCAGTTCAAGGACAACAATTGCTCAGTTTTCAGTCTCAAAGCCAAGTTCTGATTTTGATAAGTTTTTCGTGACAAAGATGCCTACAATCAGTAATATATCTGTAGTCAGCACATTTTGTTGACTACTTACCAGGTGCAACCACAGGGCACATAGATAAAATGATGCTACAAAGTTCTCCCTATAAAACCTATGGTGGGACACCTCACATAGCCTTGAGGCAGGAGGAAGGGCTTGGACCTGTCTCAACTGAATGTACCAGGCTCTGCTGTCTCCCCATGGGAGGCCTTACCTTGTTGTAGGAGGGAATGGGGTTTGGGCTGTAGGGGGGAAGCTGTAGGGGCAGGAGGAGGGAAGAAGGGGATCTGTGACTGATGTAAGATGAATTTAAAAATTTCTTAATAAAAAAAAAGATCTGGGCTTTGGGTCATTTTGGAAAGGGTTTATGAAAGCAGTTCTTAGCCTTGCTAATAATGTGAGCCCTTTACTAGAGATTCTTACGTTGTGGTGAGCCCCCCCCCCCGCACCAGAAAATTATTTTTTCCTACTTCATAACTGTTATTTTGCTATTTTAGTAATCATAATGTAAATATCTGATATTCAGATGTTGTTAGGTAACCCCAGTGAAAGGGTCACTCGATCCCCTAAGAGGACATGTCCCACATGTTGAGAACTGCTGGTCTATGAGATGAGGCTTCCCTATAAAATGGGTGAATCCAGGACAGTTCTGTCACTGGGTCTCTCAATAAATCTTATCTAGAGGAAAAGCCAACCTAAGCAAATGATACCATAGCGCATGAATCTCACAAGGATCTTGCCCTTGGGATTCTGCCCAAGTTCGTTCACTTCTTGTTTGTTTGTTTGTTGGAGACAGGGTCTCACTATTTAGCTCTAGCTGTTCTTGAACTCAGAAATCTCAGAAGCATTCCCAGGCTGTACAGCCTGACAGCTCCAAATAACAGGGATCATGGAATGGAATTATCTGCACAAGAAAACAATGTAAATCCATTTTCATAAGTCAAAGAAACCATGAAAGGATTTTTAAACTGATAAACTACTTATAAAGTTTTAATAAAATAAAAGTTAAGATTATCACTAATCATTTAGATGGAACTCACGAGGACTAAATGCCCATCTTATATTAGAGATAGAATTAGATTATTAAATAAAGTAGCCTCTTTATGCTTATAAAAATATTTTTGATATTGACAGATATTCATTATGTAGGTCTTATAAAGACAATTTCTTTTGAGTGGCCCATGTGTTTGGACCATATTTGCATCCCACAATCTCCACTTTGTCTTTCTTTTCCTGCTATCCTTTTGGCTTTTTACAATATTTACAGACTCCTGCTTTCATGTCATATACAGAGATGCATGTACATAGTTAACACATGCATAAAAATCTAGAATCCACAAATGAGAGAATACTTGACACTTCTCTTTCTGAGGCTGGCTTATTTTGATTATATGTTGAGGCCAGTTGCATCCATCTTTGAGAAAAGTTGTTCTTAATTTTTTAATTTTTAATGTCAGTCTTTATGAATAAAAAACATTCTATTTTGCATATGTTCTACATTTTCCTTATCCATTCATCTCTCAGTGGGTACCCAGACTAATTCTATAGGTTGGTTTTGTAATGATGATATAATGAACATGGATGTGCAAGTGTCTCTATGGGACATTTACTTAGAATCTTGTCTGTGGTGAATTCCACTGTGAATGTGCTAGATTATAGTCTACACTGTCTAAGGATACTGTATAATTGCCAGCATTTCTTATTATTGTCATTCCAACTGAGGTGAGATGCTAGGGATGTCTTTCTGTATGCTGTGAATGTTTTGCTCTGATTGATTGATTGATAAATAAAATGCTGATTGACCAGTACCCAGGCAGGAAGTATAGTATACCCGGAGTAAGGAGAGTGGAGAATGCTCGGAAGTGGAAGACTGAGTCAGAAGACTCTGCTAGCCGCCGCCATGAGAAGTAAGATATAAAGATACCGGTAAGCCACGAGCCATGTGGCAAGGTATAGATTTATAGAAATGGGTTAATTTAAGATATAAGAAGTAGATAGCAAGAAGCCTGCCATGGCCATACAGTTTATAAGTAATATAAGTCTCTGTGTGTTTACTTGGGTCTGAGTGGCTGCAGGAGCCAGGTGGACACAGAAAAACTCCAGCTACAGTGAGACGGAATCTCAATGTAGTATTAGTTTTCTCTTCTCTGATGACTAAGGATGTTGAGCAATTTTTTTCATGTGTTTAAGGGTATTTGTACTTCATCTTTTAAGACTTTTTATTAGTTCTTTTGAAGTTTTAAACAACATGTTTTGATCATATTCACCACATCCCAATCTCCTACCAGGTCCAGCCCTCTCCCCTTGTGCACTTTTTGTGTTCTGTTTTTGTTGTTTGTTGTCTCTGTTGTTTGGTTGTTTGCTAGGTTGGTTGATTTGGGGATTGGAAGACTTGGTTTGGTTGTTGGTTTTTGTGGTGGTGGTTTATGTGGTTGCTTTGTCTGTTATTTACTATGGAGGAGATTAGTGTGGATACATGTTTATGAAATGCAGGCTGACTACAGACACCAATTGATAACAGCCACCCCCATTGCATTCTTCAGAGAATAGCACCATATCCTCGTCCAATGTCTGGGTTCTAGTTCCTCATCAATAGTTTATCAGGGATGATAATAACTACTTCCATTTAAATAAAACAGAAATAAAGGGAGAAAGGTGGGGACATGGGACTTCCTCATTTTGGAGTCTGGTTGGAGCCTCTCCCTAGCTCAGAATGAAAAGTTTCAGCACAATTTACAACATTTGCTATGAAGGTTACTAGCATAAAGACATGTATAGATATTTTGTTAAAGTAGTAATGAACCAGGCTTAAAAGCCCGAACATATACGACTATGCATACAAGCTCATTCATTTTGGGGGAACACTTGCTGGGAATTACAGACAAGACTAACTTTTAAAAATCTTTCCTTCCAGGATGTGTCTGAACACAAAATTCCCACAGTAGCAGAGGTGCTGGATGTTGCCCTGATGGTAATAGAATGAGTTATGGCAATAAGTGGATTAAGGGAACTGTTCCCTTAGATTCTGCCTCAACAGAAATAAATGGGTCTGAGACTGTGGATCACATGTGTCCCAGCCACATGAAACAATATTTGTCATCTCTATGATGGCAGATGTTGTAGACTTTTCTTTTAATCTTTTAAACTGTTTACAGTAATGATATCAACCTTCCCACCTCCCTGGTTCCATTACAGATATCAACCCTATATCCGCATTAATAAGTAACCCATAAAATATATAACTTCAAAATTCAACCAAATCCTGTACCCACACTTAGGTATGTTTTGCTTTCTACAATTTTTAAGAAACCTAGACCCATGTTCTGAGTAATATCTTTTCCTAATCCTCATGCTTAAAATACATATGAAAATATCTTATTTAAGCTCTAACTATGCTTTATAGCGATTTGTTTAAAAATTCTTTTTTTTTTTTTTTTTTTTTTTTTTTTTTTTGCACTAAAGAGAGTGGTTTGGCCGAGTTAATCTCTATCATGGATTAGGAGACTCCTCAATTTCCTGTGAGTGACAAGATGGAGTTGTGCCTCCTCCCTGTGCTCCTTGACACTAAGTTTTAAGACAGAACATCTCAGGGAACACAGTAAGCATTAGAAGATCAGTAATGAGTGTACCTTAAGAAAGGGAAAAAAAAGCTTCATTCAAATAGATTGTTTGGAGCTAATAATAGATGGACATGGATTTCTGAAGAAGACATTTTGGGGAAGCTGGTATGTAACTGTTTACAGGGAATGCAACCAACAAGTAACTGGCCTGGAATTTAAGTAACAAAAATGATAACCAAAACACCCAAAAGGAATATTTTCCTTCTTTATAAAATAGTTCTGAGGAGTTGATAAAAGGACAATGGTTTGAGTGAGTTTCATGTCAATTTAGTTTGTGTGTGTGTGTGTGTGTGTGTGTGTGTGTGTGCACCTGAGTGCACCTGAGTGTACTTGCCCATTGAGGACAGAAGACAGAGCTGGAGTTACAAACAGTTGTGAAACATTTGACATGGGCATTGAATTTGGATCCTCTGCAAAAGTACTCTCTCTCTCTCTCTCTCTCTCTCTCTCTCTCTCTCTCTCTCTCTCTCTCTCTCTCCCTCTCCCTCTCCCTCTCCCTCTCCCTCTTTCTCTTTCTCTTTCTCTCTCTCTGTGTTCTGTTACTGAGACGAAACACTATGACCAAGGCAACTCTTATAAAAGAAAGTATTTAATAAGGGCTTGCTTATAGTTTCATAAGTTGAGTTCTTTATCATCATGGTGGGAATCATGGTGGCACATAGGCAAAAATGATGGTAGGGAAGTAACTGAGACCTACATCCTGATCTTATGACAGAAAGAAACACTCTGGGCTTAGCATGAGCTTGAAACCCCAATGCCCACACAAAATGACACACTTTCTCCATTAAGGCCATGCCTCCTAATCTTTGCAAATAGTGCCATTTCCTGGTAACCAAGCATTCAAATCTATGAGTCAATAGGGGCCATTTTATTCAAACTGCCTGAGTGTCTTAACCCCTGAGCTAGTTCCCCAGTTCCAAATTAATTGGTTTGTAATTCAAGGCTATTTAATGACTTCACACGAAATCATATATTTCTACTTCATTTCTTTGGATATCTACTTCAGTTCTTTGGGTATGGGGCATAGGGGTAGCAGAATAATGTATAGTTACTCACTGGAATTTAATGAGTCTTTTAGCTCACTCTAACTCTTCTGTGGTGTTGCTGTTGCTTGTGTGCATATATAATAGGACACATACTTTAGTGAAACTTATGAAGACTCTCAATAGGACAGCTACTGGAATTTTCTTGCAATATAGCCCATGTATAAAGTATGTGATAGCTACAAAGAACAGGATAATAAGGAGAAAAATGTCTCTATACCCTCAGAGACAAGCAATAGAGACAGCCTAGGGACTGCAAGGCACCTCCCTTGGGAAAAAAAATACTTTCTGCCCTTTCAAGTATTAGACAACACTCAAAACCTTCCTAAGCACAGTCTGTGCTCAGGCACATCCTGGTAGAAGGGGAAACTTGATCTCTATGTATGTGTACCTGTATATAATGTATATGTATAAGATGTATGTCTATATCTACCTATATTATCGATATCTATGTTATCTGTTTCTATATCTATATCATCTATATTCATATCTATTTCTATACCTATATCTACCTGTAGCTGGTAAGATAGATGTTGTGAATAAGCCAACAAATGTCAATCTGTCCTTGAAGTAAATTCTTAAGAATCAAACCATTTTCCATCTCATGATGAGGCACTGTGCACTTAAATTAACAGTCCTTATGCTCATCAAGATAAGGATCCACTTCATCACTGCCCCTCAGCTCCTCACTCCATCCTGGAGTCCCGAAAAAGAGCTCATGGTTCTTGGACCACATGTGCTCTTGACCTGCTCTCTTTCTGTTGGTGTGCTCTGTTCTTTATTGTCACTTTAATAAATGGACACTTTTCTTGTTTAATAAATTGCTGCTTTTCTGAGTCTTGTTCAATTCTCTGCCCCAAGTACAAAGAACCTGGGAATTGTGTCATAGAAGAACCCCAACATCTCCTTTAGTTTAAATTTCATAAGTTTATGAAATTTCTGGAGGATAGGATAGCCAGGAAATTGAAAACTTTTGCAATGAAGTGTAATTTAAAATAATTTTTTGAATAAAATTATTTTCTGAGAATTTCATACATGAATACCGTGTCTGCATAATTTTCCCCTCCCTTTCCTCACTCCAGTTCCTCCTCTGTCCTCCTCCCTCCCTTCCTCACAAATTGAGTCACAGTGTCATTCAGAGTATCTGAAACTCTTTATGGAGAGTTGTCTAGGCTGGTGTTAACTCACAGAGCTCTGCCTACCTCTGCTTCCTGAGTGCTGAGCTTAAAGATGTACCGGACCTTGCCTTGATAGAAAAAAAGGAGGAAGGAGGCTTTTTAGTTAGGGTCACTATTCCTGTGATAAAACACCATGGACCAAAGCAATTTGGGGAGGAAAGGGCTTATTTTGCTGACAGTTCCTTTTAACAGTTCATCCTCAAAAGCAGTGAGGGTAGGAACTCATGCAGGGTGGGAAGGCATGAACTGATACAGAGGCTGTGGAGGGAAGCTGACTTGCTTTCTAGTGCTCACTCAGCCTGCTTTGTCATATACACCACAGCCCAGGGATGGCACCACCATAATGCCAGGCTTCCCTCTCTTACTCAAATAAGCCATGATGACATGCTGGTTAATGAATAACTAACTCATTGGTTGAGAACCATCTGTTTTAGTGGAAGTGAACTTCAGTCTCATTTGGAAGATCTACTGAAAAAGAAAACAGCATGACTGATTGTGAGGACTTTCATCATTAGATACGATGGACTCTTCACTCCATTACATTCTCCATCTTTTAATGCTTCCTATCTGCATACAAGAATCAGGTAACTCTATTTTTCCATTTAGAGATCTTTAGCCAGAAGTCAATGACAAATAAATATTACATTATGGGACATTCACTTTTACACCAGTAGGTAAAGGAAATATATGCTATGTTTTGTGTATTAATCATACACCTATATAATCATAATTATACAGCTAGAAAATCATTTAATGTGAGCATATTTGAAACAATACAAAATGGGATAAAGATGAGAATGAAGGCAAGCATACAGCCTCTGAGGTATGTACAACTTGCTCAAACTACATAGTTTCCTGTATGTCTGTTGCATGTAACTATAAAGACAGCAGAATGGCTAGATGCAAAGGACCTCCTTACAACATCTTTTATTTCCTCTGAATTATGCCCGTGTTCACAGTTAAACACCATACATAGCTTTTAGTGTTGAGATTGACTTGTTTTGAGGCCCTTCTTGGTCATTAAGACTTTTTTATTATGTGGGCAAGCACATAAATAATTTGTTTTATGGATTTGTCTATCTTTACAAGATAGTCTAATTTAAGAATTCAACAAATATTGTGTTATTATTTTCTTCTAATTCAGAATGACTGAATTAACAGCATTTAATCCATCAGTTTTCTTCAAGTTAAGGCAATAACTAATGTTTTTTAGAGTTCAGTTGAGTGGTCTAGGGAGATGGCTCTGCAGGTAAGAGTTAAGAACATCTTACTCTTTTGGAGGTTCCAAGAACCTACATCTGAAGGCTCAAAAATACCTGCAAATTCTACTCCAGATGATCCAAAGACCTCTTCCATCCTCTGTGGGTACATGCACTCAAGGACATGTACCCTATGTCACAAGCATAATTTAAAAAAATACTAGAATAAATGTTTGTAATAAAGAATTCAGGTGAGGAAACAAAAACAAAAAGAGAGGCTTAGGTTTGATGATAAGGCTTCTGCTTAGCATGAGTGGATCCAAGATTCAATCCCTTGCACCAAGTATGAATAATGAATAAATAAATAAAATGTACAGTGAGGAAGACTTCTGTCATAAAATACCTGTGGCTAGAAAGGAGAAGATAACCTGGGAGCAAATAATGATGGGGGACAAAGCAGTACCGACACTCTTGTGCAATCAGTGATGGACAGCTTGGTTGTTACTTTTTTGTGTGTGTTGCTATAATAGGTTTTCATGTGTATTGCTCAGTCCTTTGCTGAAGGCAGGGACCAAACTACCTGTGGAAACTAAGATGCTTATGGTGAATTTTACCTGTCAGATGACCCAATGTTCTCATTTTATTCAACATTGTGAGTCACGTATTTCTGAGATGAAAATGCTGAGGTACAGGAAAGTAAAATATTGCTAGAAGACCACAGTTCTGCAAATCAGCCCGGGTAAGGCATGAGCACAGAACTGACTGATGAACACAGTGTTTCTCTCAACAATTAACTTGCCCCTCATATATTTGAGTGGTTGATGATGCTTTTGTACACTTTAGATTCACTGCATTTATTTTGAAATATATTTGATACAAAGTTGCTTGTAATTTGTTCATGAAGATGAAATGAGTGAAAAGCTTATGACATCATTTGAGTAAGGTGGATCAAAGTGTGCGGTTGGGTTTTTAACCTTTGCATTTAAAGGAAGTAGACTGGGGAAAATGGATAATATTCCACAACAGTATTCGGACTTCTTTCCTTTTACCCTCCATATCCTAGCTCCTCACACTATGACGACTTAAAAATATAGATGACCACTTAGCATCTATCCATTTGTTTCTGGTTTCTTTAATTTATGGATAGATTTAATCACATATTTAGAGGAAATGTAGCTCATTAAATCTCTTCATTTCATGAATTCCTTTGTGTAATGCTATTATTTATTTATATAATCTTTTCTTTTTTAAATAAAATATCTTTATTATTTGTTGGAGAATTTCATATAATGTATTTTGATTATATTTACTCCCCTACTCCTGCTCCTCTCAGATCCATCCTCACCTCACCATGCCAAATTCATGTCCTTTTAAAAAAATAATCTGGATCCTAATTATCCTGCCCTTTTACCCACAAGCATGGGTCTATCCACTCCAGTGTGTCAGGAAATATATTCTTGATTTGCATTTGGGTTTGATCATAGCAAACAATATTCCTATGAACATCTTCGTTCGTATTTTTGGATAGCATATGCATGAGCTTCCATCGCTTCTATTAGGTGTATGTTAGGAGCAGACTTACTCCTTGTAGAGAATGTTTATGTTCAGTGATAAGATAAACCCAAGGGTTTCCACGTAGGACCCAACAAAATTTACTTTCCCTTTAGTGGTGTGGGTGAGGTGCATTGTTTCTGCATATACTCAATCAAACTTGACATTGTCTTTCATTGTAGACATCAGGTGCATATGTAGTCCTCACTTTAACTGCATTTTCTTGATAACCAAGTTGAACACCTTAAGTACACAAACTGTCCAGCCAGGTGTGGAATAATATATACTTTAGGGTTCATATGTACATATATACCTTATAATTAAATACAAATTTGTCAAATATATATATACTTTATCTTGTATTGGTTAATTCATAGTTCTTAATTTTAACCCTAATAAATATTTGTTAGGTAACATGTGCCAGAAATCATATTAAAAACTAGATATTCAATGTTGAAGAACATACTGTAGTTCACTGCCCCCTCCTAGTGCTGAAGATCTGATGAAGTGCTTCAATGTGTCTGGCAAGCATTCTACCACCGATAGTGTACATAGACTCTCCAGCTATATTCCTTTTTATTGAGATACAGTCTCACTATGTACTGCAGGCTGGTTTTGAATGCATGATCTTCCTTCAGTCAGCAGTGTGTTATTTTCTATTGTGCATAAGAGGCAAATAAAATGGTAATCATAAGGCAGAGAGATGGGTGCTATTTGAAAACCCCACTGTAATATGGAAATACATGTCTCTTAACACTGGCTCTCATTGTCAGAGTCTTCATGGAGGATAAGGCATGAGGATTATGAGACAGCTGTTCTGGGAGGAAGCAGTTTTCTAAGTCCTGATTTGATTGATTGATGAAAACAGAATCCTATTCATGTATATTAACATATTTAAAACTTGAAAGCTGTGTTTATTTAAAACATAAGAAACTGTGACAAGAAACCCTAGAAATTGTATTGTTTATGTATATCTAAGCTATGGCATAGTGAGTTTCTGGTCATGAACATAGACAATGTTTTCTCTGCTTTCAAGTAGGAGGAAGTTTCCTGGATAGCATGGAGTTGTGGATGTATTGAAATGAAAGAACTCCAGTTGAAGGGTTAGAAGCTAGAGTTGGAGTCTCAGTTCTGGGCACATAGAATGCAGTCAAGATAGACAGGGAAGAAAAGCAGCTTCTCATTGTCTTTGGGACAAATGTGCAGATGGTTTCAGAAATAGTGGCATATTGTGTATTTTTTCAAAAATATATAAAGAATAATTTTACTGAAATTCTTTAGCAACATTACTGTGGGATCAAGTTTTGTGCTCTTGTATCTTGTTTGTGTTAGTCAGTGATCTCTAGAGGAACAGTACCTGTACGATGGGTATGCATATCCTAATTTGTGTCTGCTTGAGATTCAAACCAACCATCACACTATTCTAAGAAAATATTAGGGGAGAAATTTTGAAATGCTTTCAAAATCTAGGCCATATTTTGGCATGTGGGAGACCATTTTATATTATGACTCACACAAAGACGAGGAGGAATGGACAGAGAAGGAAAGAGGGGGGAGCCTCAAGAGTAAAAGCAGAGGATTAACCATTACATAGTGCCCGTGGCTGTAGTGAGAAGCATTCTCAGCCTTATACTGTCTGATAGCTCTGTAGTTTTGGTTTTTTTTTAACTCTTTGCTCTTTGGGGGCCTGCCACCCAGCTCCCAAATAAATGCATGGAGGCTTATTCTTTCTTATAAATGCTTGGCCTTAGCAGCTTGGCTTGTTTCTAGTCAGCTTTTCTTAAATTATCCCATCTACCTTTTGCCTCTGGGCTTTTACCTTTCTCTATTTTGTATACCTTCCTTTACTTCTTACTCCATGGCTTGCTGTGTAGCTGGGTGACTAACCTCTGGTGTCCTCTCTCTCCTCCTTTTCTTGCACCCCAAACTTTTTTTTTAACTTTTTTAATTAATTTTTTTTCATTTTTACATACAAACCGCTGTTCTTCCTCCATCCCCTTCTCCCACTCTCTCCTACTGCCCCCCATCCCACCCCCATTCACTCCTCATAGGGAGTAAGGCCTCCCTTTGGTATTATTTGACAAAGGCTGCCATAGCAAATTGAGTCAGGACCAAGCCCTGCCTTCCTGAATCAAGGCTCAGTAAGGCATGACACCATAGAGAATGGGCTCTATAAAGCAAGTTCATGCATCCGGGATGAGTCCTGGTCCCATTGCTTGGGAACCCACAAAGAGATCAAGCCACACAGCTGTCACCCTCATTCAGAGGGCCTAGTGTGGTCCCATGCACACTCTCTAGCTGTCAATCCAGAGTCTGTGTACTCCCATTAGCTTGGGTCAGCTGTCTCTGTGGTTTTTCCCATCATGATCTTGACCCCCCTTGCTCCTATAATCCCTCCTCCCTCTTTTCAACCGAACTCCAGGAGCTTGGCCAAGTGCTTGGCTGTGGGTCTCTGCATCTGCTTCCACCAGACACTGGATGTAGGTTCTATGATGACAATTAGGGTAGTCACCAATCTGAGTACAGGGGAAGGCCAGTTCAGGCACATTCTCCACCATTGCTAGGAGTCTTAGCTGGGGACATCCTTGTGGGTTTCTGGGGATTTCCCTAGCACCAGATTTCTCCCTATCCCCATAATGGCTCACTCTGTCAAGCTATCTCTTTCATTGCTGTCCCTCTCTGTCCCTCCCCCAACCCGGCCATCTTTAACCCTTATGTTCCCACCCCATCCCTTCCCATCTACTCCCTCCTCCCAGTTTACCCAGGAGGTCTTAACCCTTTCCCCTTTCTTTAGCGATCCATGTGATCCATTCGAGGCACTCTTATGGTCTTCCTCCTTACCTAGCTTCTCTGGGTTGTCCTTTGCTTTGTCTTTAATATTCACTTAAGAGTGAGTCCATACCATGTTTATCTTTCTGGGTTTGTGTTACCTCACTCAGCATGATCTTTTCTAGTTCCATCCATGTGCCTACAAATTTCATGATGACATTGAGGTTTTTTTGTTTGTTTGTTTTTTGTTTTTACAGCTGAGTAATACTCCATTGTGTAAATGCACAACATTTTCTTTATCCACTCTTTGGTTGAGGGGCATCTAGGTTGTTTCCAGGCTCTGGCTATTATGAATAGTGCTGCTATGAACATAGCTGAGCAAATGTTTTTGTGGTGTGGTTTAGCATCTTTTGGGTTTATGCCTAAAAAGGTATTGCTCAGTGTTGAGTTAGGTTAATTTCAAATTTTCTGAGATTTCCAGAGTGGCTGTACAAGTTTGCACTCCCACCAACAGTAGGGGAGTGTTCCCCTTGCTCTGCATCCTCTCCAACATAAGCTGTCTTCAGTGTTTATGATCTTAGCCATTCTGACAGGTGTAAGATTATATCTTAGAGTCATTTTATTGGCATTTCCCTGATGGCTAAGGATGTTGAACAATTCTTTAAAGGTCTCTTGGCCATTTGGTATTCTGTCGAGAATTCTGTTTAGCTCTATAGCTCATTTTTAATTGGATTATTTGGTATTTTGACGTCTAGTTTCTTGAGTTCTTTATATATTTTAGAAATTAGCCCTCTGTCAGATGTGGGGTTGGTGAAGATCTTTTCCCATTCTGTAGGCTGTAGTTTTGTCTTCTTTACTATGTATGTCCTTTGCCTTATAGAAGCTTCTTAGTTACAGGAGGTCCCATTTATTAATTGTAAATCTCAGCATCTGTGCTATGGGTGTTATATTTAGGAAGTAGTCTCCTGTGCCAATATATTAAAGGCTAATTCTCACTTACTCTTCTATCAGGTTTAGTGTAACTGTGTTTATGTTGAGGTCTTAGATCTATCTGGACTTGAGTTTTGTGCATGGCGATACGTATGAATCTATTTGCATTCTTCTACATGTAGACATCCAGTTATGCCAGCAACCTTTTTTGAGGTTATCTATTGCCTATGTTGGTGGTTGCAGCTAACTTCCTTTGGTTGGAGTTTTCCTTCCAGTATGTTCTGTAGAGCTGGATTATGGATATGTAATGTTTAAATCTGGTTTTCTCATAGAATATCTTGTTTTCTCCATCTATAGTGATTGAAAGCTTTACTGGGTATAATAGTCTGGGCTGGCATCTGTGATCTCTTAGTGTCTGCAGAACATCTTTCCAGGACCTTCTGGCTTTCAGAGTTTCCATTGAGAAGTCAAGTGTAATTCTGATAAGTTTACCTTTATATGTTACTTGACTTTTATTCTTTGCTGCTCTTAATATTCTTTCCTTATTTTGTATGTTTAGTGTTTTGATTTTTATTTGGTGAGGGGACTTTTTTTTTGGTCCAATCTATTTGGTGTTTTGTAAGCGTCTTCATAGGCATGTCTTTCTTAAGTTGGAAACGTTTTATTCTATGATTTTGTTGAATATATTTCCTATGTCTTTGAACTGGAATTCTTCTCCTTCTTCTCTCCCTATTATTCTTATGTTTGGTTTTTTCATGGTGTCCCAGATGTCCTGGATGTTTTGTGTTAAAAATTTGCTGGATTTAACATTTTCTTTGACTGATGAATCTATTTCCTCTATGATATCCTCAACACCTGATATTCTCTCTTCCATCTCTTGTTTTCTGTTGGTTATGCTTACTTCTGTAGTTTCTGTTCATTTACTCAGATTTTCCTTTTCCTGAATTCCCTCAGTTTGTGTTTTCTTTATTGCCTCTGTTTCAATATTCAGTATTGAACTTTTTCCTTCACTTGTTTGACTTTTTTTTTCCCTTGGGGTTCTTGGCTTTCTTTATGGGATTTATTGATTTCTTCCAATGTTTTATCTATTTTTTCCTCCATTTCTTTAAGGAAATTTGTGGTGGTAATCTAATTGTACTGATTTATTATTTTGATTGTATGTTAATAAATAAAGTTGTCTGGGGGTCAGAGCTATTAGAGCCATAGCAAGAGTGTGGCGGTGGTGGCACACGCCTTTAATCCCATAGATATCTGTGTGTTCAGGGTCAGAGCTATTAGAGCCATAGCAAGAGTGTGGCGGTGGTGGCACACGCCTTTAATCCCATAAGATCTCTGTGTGTTCAGGGATACAGCCAGCATTGGAGACATATGCCTTTAAGACCTAGGGGGCTGTACATTCAGACAGTGATGAGGCAGTCGTGTGTTTGGGTTTACAACCAATGAGAAGGCAGAACAACATACTATAAAAAAACGAACCGACAGGAAGTAGCTCTCTTTTCGCGAAGCTGGGACAGCAGAAGGAAGGGTGAGATTTAGCTCTGAGCTCTGACCTCTCGGCTTTCTCTTTTACATTGTTTCTGTGTTTCGTATTTAATAAGACGGTTGGTTACATCTACAGAAATTTTTTTTTTATTTTCTCTTTAAGGGCCTCTATTATCTTCATAAAGTTATTTTTAAGGTCATTTTCTTCTATATCATCTACTTTGGGATGTTCAGGTCTTGCTGTTGTAGGATCACTAAGTTGTGGTGGTGCCATATTGCTCTGTATGTTGTTGAATGTGTTCTTAAACTGCTCTCTACCCATTTCTTCTTTCAATCAATACAGGTGGAGCTCTTGTCCTCTTCTTCCAATCGGTGCAGGTAGGGCCTGTGGCACCAGTGGTCACTGGTGCTGCAGGTAATGGTTGGCAAGGGGGGTGAGGGAGGAGGCTGTTGTCCGGTTTCTGGGACTGTGATGGATGTAGGATGGGGGCACAGAATGTGCTCCTGGGGCCTAGGGGCTAGAGAACTGGGCTTTCCAGTGGGAGATCAGGGTCTTATCTCTTCACTCCTCAAACTTTCTTCCCAGATTTCTCCTCCTATTTATTCTTTCTGCCTGCCACCCCTGCCTGTTCTTTCTCATGCCTAGCTATTGGCTGTTCAGCTCTTTATTAGGCCAATCAAGTATTTTAGACAGGCAAAGAGACACAGCTTCACAGAGTTAAACAAATGTAACACAAAAGAATGCAACACATCTTTGCATCATTAAACAAATGTCCCACAGCATAAACAAATGTAACACATCTTCAGTTAATACTCTACAACACAGTTCCAATCAACAGAGATCATGGAAAGGAATTACATCCACAAGTTAACAATATAAATCTGTTTTAGCAAATGGTTAAAAAAAAAAACTGATATAAAGTTTTAATGAAATAAAAGTTAAGATTATTTCAGACTAAATATTTAGATGAAAATTATCAAGAGTGAATGCATGCCTTATATTAGAGATGGAATTAGATAATTAAATAAAATAACCTTGTATATTTACACTTATAGAAAGATTATTGATATTGACATATTCATTGTGTGGGTTTCACAAAGACAATTATCTTTTGAGTGGACCATGTAGTTTGACCATATTCACTTCCGATAACCCCTCCTTTCACTCTTCCCCTATTCTCCCTTTGTCTTTTCACTATCACATTTCCTTTCCACAGACTCCTGCTTTCAATTCATAAATTAAATCCATACACATAGTTTACATATTTATAAAATTTCTGGAATCCACCAATGAGAGAAAACTTGACATTTGTCTTTCTGATGCTTGCTTATTTTGCTTACATGTCAATGGCCAGTTACATCCATTGTCTATCAAAGTCATCTTTATTTTTAATGTCCTTCTTTATGAATCAAAAAGACTTCATTATATATATGTACACACACACACACACACACACACACATATATATATATATATATATATATATATATATATACATTCCAAATTTTCTCATTAATTCATCTGTTATTGGGTACTTAGACTGATTCTATAGGTTGGTTTTGTTAATGATGCTATAATGAATGTGAGTGTGCAAGTATCTCTGTGGGATATTGACTTAGAATCCCTCCTGTGGTGAGTTGCACTGTGGATGTGCTAGTTTACAGTCCACAAACGGTGTCAAAGGATACCCTTTCCCTGCATAATTGCCAGCATTTGTTGTCATTCCAAATGAGGTGAGATGAATTTTCACTTTCCTCATGGCTAAGGATGTTTAGCATTATTTTTCATGTGTTTATAGATATTTGTACTTCACCTTTTCAAGCTTTTTATTAGTTCTTTTGAAGTTTATACAACATAAATTGATCATATTCACCATATCCCTAACTCCTACCAGTTCCAGCCCTCTTCCCTACTCACTTTTTGTGTTCTATTTTTGTCATTATTGTTTGATTGGTTGACTTGGGGGTTGGAAATTTTGGTTTGCTTTGGTTGTTTTGGTGGTTCATTCAATTGTCTGTCATTGATTACAGAGGAACATTGTGTGAATATATATATATGCAGGCCGATTACTAATACTGGTGCTGAGAAGACAAGGCCAATAGAATTCTTTAGAAAATAGCATTATCTCCTAGTTAAAGGTCTGGCTTCTTGTTCCCCATTAATAGTTTCCCGAGGTGATTATATTTGTTTTGTTTAGATAAGATAGAATACAGGAAGAATGATAGGAACATGGGAAACAAAAAAGACTTCCTCATCCTGGAGTCAGGTCTGTTAGAGTACAATTTACCAACAATTGATATGAAGGTTACTATCATAAAGATATGCTTCCTCTCATTTGTAGGCATTTGCTATTAAAATATCGATGAATAAGATATAAGACCCCAAAATATATGGCTTTAAGTACAGTCTCATTTCCCTTTTCTGGACAGTTTCTGGGAATCTCAGACAATTTTAAAATCTTTCCTATCAGGATATGACTGAACACAAATTTCCCACTGGAGGGAGGTGCTTCATTTTGCCCTTTTGGGAATAGATTAGGTCATGTGAACAAGTGGATAAGGGAACTTCCCCCTTTGATTCTGCCTTAATGTAAATTCATTTCCCTAAGGTCACAGACCACATACACCTCAACCATGTGAACAAATATTTGCCTTTCTATGACTGTAGATATTGGGACTTCTCCTTTAATCTCTAAATGGTTTACAGTAATGATATTAAAGTTTCCTGCTTTCCTGGAATCTTACTTCCCAGGTGCTTCTTGGATACCATTCTATAACCTTGTCAATGTTTATATGTGTAGCATGAATCTTAAAAGTTCTTATTAATAACATCAAACCTGAGGCGAGTTATTGGGGTCCATGCTGGTAGATCAGAGAAACAGAACAAACCACAGCTATCTCACCTCGCCAATTCCTCAGCTGGTCTTGTCTCCTCAGACTGGAGGCCTCTGAGTCCTCATCCCAATAGCTCTCAGCTGAACTGCTGCTGGAAAGCCTGAAGCTTAACCAGCCAAATGCTTAACCAGCCAAAAGCTTAACCAGCCAAATGCTTAACCAGCCAAATGCTTCTAGTTTCTGGTCCTCACGCCTTATATATCTTTTTGCTTTCTACCACCACTCCCTGGGATTAAAGGCTGGCTTTCTGGGATTAAAGGTGTATCACCATGCTTGGCTATTTCCAATGTGGCCTTGAACTCACAGAGATCCAGAGGGATTTCTATCTCTGGAATGCTAGGATTAAAGGTGTGAGTACCACCATTTTCTAGCCTTTGTATCTAGTGGCTGTCTGTTCTCTGACCCCAGATAAATTTATTAGAGTACACAATATTTTGGGGAACACAATACCACCACATATATGTAACCCATAAAATATATATCTTGAAAACCCACACAAATCCTATATAGGACTATTATAAAGACAAAGAAGTATAATGTCCATTTGAGGCCATACCCACATATAGGTGTGTGTTACTGTTTTCACTCTTTAAAAAAACCTATACCCATGCTCTGGGGAGTGTCTTTTGCTTAACTCTCATGCTTAAAATGTATATGAAAGTATCTTATTTAAACCTTTTCCAGTAGGATAACACTGAATACCACCCTATACACAATTTGTGTCCAGGCATCTGAGGGGTAGGAGAATTTTGTATACATATATGTACATGTATATAATGTATATGTATATGATGTATATTATAGCTACATCATCTATATCTATATTAATAATATGTGTATCTGTTTCTATATGTATTTCATCTATATCTGTATATCTATATCTGTATTTCTATCTATATCTGTATCCATATCTAGCTATATCCAGTCAGATAGATTTTATGAGTAAGCCAATGAAGGCCAATCTGTCCTTGAATTCACCTGTTAATTAAAAAAAAAACCTGTTTCCCATCACATGACGAGGCACAAACACACTTAAGTTAACAGTCCATCTGTTCATTTAGACCATTTAGATAAGGGTCCACTTCATTCTGGCCCCTGGAGATCAGTTCCTCCCTCCACCTAGACTCATGATAGGAACCCCAGAAAAGAACTCATGACTCACATGTGTGATCCTTTTGTGTGCAAAGCTTTTTAAATGGGGAAGTGAATTTCAGTCTCATTTGGAAGTTCAGCTAGAAAAGAAGAGATTTTGACAGTGAAGACTTTCACCCACAGATAAAATGAACTCTTTATTCCCTTGCCTTCTCCATCTCTTAATGCTTCATATTTGCACACAAGAATCAGGTAACACTCTTTCTTTTTTTTTGAATTTTTATGATATTTAATTTCTTTTTTATGTCATATTTTTATTATTTTTGTATGTCTCATTTTCCTTACTAAATAAACAAGGGTTCTATGAAAGAGTTCTCGCAGAAGCTTTCAAACAGATATTAATTACATAATTTATAAAAATCAGGAAGCTGTTCTAATTTAGCTTTATATGTTTTGCTCTTGAGACATAATGCATAATAACATGTATAAATAAGAAAGGTGTTAATCCAGTGCATTTTCTTTTTTGTATAATCATTTTTTTAATTAAGAAATTTTCTACTCACTCCTCATGCAATCCACAGACCCCCCTCCTTCCTACTCCCATCCCCCAGCTCTCTTTCCCAAGCCACTCACATGCCCACATGCCCCAAATCAAGGTCTCCCATGGGGAGTCAGCAGAGCCCAGCACACTGAGCCTAGGCAGGTCCAAGCCCCTTCTCACTGCACCTAGGCTGTGCAAGATGTCACACCACAGGCACTGGATTCCCAGAAGCCTGCTCATGCACCAGGGATAGATCCCGATCCTCCTGCCTGGGTGCCCCCCAAATAGTTCGAGCCAAACAACCATGTTCCATGTCCAGAGGGCCTAGTCCAGTCCCATGGGGGCTCCACAGCCACCAGTCCACATTTCATGGGTTTCCACTAGTGTGGCCACGTCTTCCTATCATGATCTTGACCTCCCTCATCTGGTATCTCTCCTCTCTCTCGTCAGTTGGGTTCCCGGAACTCAGGCTGGTATCTGGCCTTGACCCTGTGAAGGAGAAGTGGTTGAGATCTACATGAGTGGACTGGGTGTGGTGGTGGTGGGGAGGTGGCAGAGGGCGAGGAGTGGGGCATGAGAACATAGGGAAATGGGAGCGTCAAACTGGAACAGGGACATTTCTCCTGCCTTGCTATTGGCCATTTAGTTCTTTAATAGACCATCAGGTGTTTTAGACAGGCACAGTAACACAGCTTCACACACCTTAAAATAATATTCTACAACAAGTCCTGTTACAACATTATCCTCATCTCTGTTCCCTGGTACCTACTTCTGTCTTCGTCATTGTTCTATTGTTATGAAGAGACACCATGACCAAGGCAATTCTTATAAAAGAAAACATTTAATTGGGGGCTTGCTCACAGTTTTAGAGGTTTAGTACATTATCTTCATGGCAGGGAGCATGGCGGCATTCAAGCAGACACGGTAGCTGAGAATTATACATCTGGATCTACAGGCAGCAGGAAGAGACAGACACTGGGCCTGGCTTGAACTTTTAATAGCTCAAACAGCACCTTCAGTGACACACTTACTCCAACAAGGCCACACCTACTCCGAAAGGCCACACCTCCTAATTTCTCTAAGTAATCTGACTCCCTGGGGACCACATGTTCAAATATAGGAGTGTATGGTGGCCATTTTTATTCAAACTCCCACACTGTCCTTATCCTAGCTCCTGATATCAAACATTATGGGTTTATTTTACCTGTTGATAACTTTACAAATAATACCCATGTCCATTTAACAACTATTTCTTTGTTTCTGGTTCTTTAAATATATTGGTAGGATTTATCCACAATATTAGAGGAAATTGTGGTGGTATTCTAATTGTACTGAAATGTGACTTTGATTGTATGTTAATAAATAAAGTTGCTCGGGGGTCAGAGCTATTAGAGCCATACACAGCATGTGGCGGTGGTGGTGCATGCCTTTAATCCCATAGATCTCTGTGTGTTCAGGGATACAGCCAGCATTGGAGACATATGCCTTTAAGACCTGCGGGGCTGTACGTACAGACAGTGATGAGGCAGTCACGTGTTTGGGTTTACAACCAATGAGAAGGCAGAATGACTATGAAACGACTTACACACAGGGAAATAGCTCTCTTTCGGGAAGCTAGGACCACCGCAGGAGGAAGGGTGAGATTTTAGCTCTGAGCTCTGACCTCTCGGCTTTCTCTTTTACATTGGTTCTGTGTTTCTTATTTAATAAGATGGTTGGTTACATCTACAGGAAATATAATTTTTAAATCTCATTTTGAATGAGTTTCTTTGTGTAGTATTATAATTCATGCAATCTATTATTTTTTAACATATTTTATTATTTATTTGAGAATTTCATATAATGCATTTTGATCATATTTAGCCCCTAATACTCAAACTCCTCTTAGACCCACCTTCACTTTCCCACTCCAGTTTCATGTCCCTTTAAAATAATAACCTACTGAGTCCAATGTGTCCTGTCCTGATACCCATAAGTATGAGCCCATTCACTGCAATAGGGTTCAAAATATATTCTCAATTGGCAATTTTGTTTTGATCATGACAAATAATATTCATATGAACATCTTTATTTGTGTTTTGGAGAATATATTCATGCACTTCTATGAGGTTTATATTACAAGTAGACTTACTTCTTGTAGACAATGCTATGTTCAGTGATAACACCAAGGGTTTCCACTATGTACCCAGCAGAATTTACACTGCCTTCAGCAGTGAATATGAGATATATTGTTTCTCCACATTCTTAGACTTGACATTGTTTGCCTTCCATTTTAGACATCTAGTGCACACGTAGTCCTCAGTTTAACCTATTTTCTTGATGAAAAAGTTGACCACTTTAAGTAAGTACATGAACGATCCAGCCAGGCATGGAATCATATATACTTTATGGAACATATATACTTACATACATTAGTAATATGATACAGGCTTAGTCATATATATGTATAATAAGTATATAAACATATGCATATATTGCCTTACATTTATTAATTTATAATTCTTAATTTTTACCATTAGTAAGTATGTATTAAGTAATACCATTTTAGAAACTAGATATTCAAAGTGGAAGAACATATTGTAGTTCTCTTTCTTCTCTTTGTCTTTGTCTTTGTCTCTGTGTCTCTGTGTTTGTCAGTCTGTCTCTCTCTCTCCTACCTCTGAGAGTCCAATACTGGGCCTTGAATGTGTCAGGCCCCTGCACATTCAATGTCTATCATTCTACCACTGATAATGTGCATAGAATCTCTAGAATTTTTCCTCATTATTGAGACATAGTCTCAACTATGTATCATAGGTTGGTCTGGGATGCACAAACCTCCTTCCTCAGTCTGGAGTGTGTCATCACCCATGCCTCATTTTTTTTTTATTGAGCAGAAGAGGCAACAAAGTGGTAATCATAAGGCAGGTAGACAAGAGCTACTTGAATAGTCTGTAGAAGTATGGAAGTATATATCTCTTAACAACAAACCTCATTTTCAGAGTCTTCACAGAGGATAAAGCATAACAGTTACGAGACAGCTGTCCTAGGAAGAAACGTGACCATCTTCTGCAATGTGACAAGTCTGGCAAATGTTGAGCAAATCACCTGGCAGAAAGTTCAAGGCTCTTTGCTTCAAAATATCGGCACTTACAGCCATAAATATGGAGAAAATATTCTCCCCCCATATGTAAACAGGCTGCACTGCAAGATCCTGGAACCCAATGCCTTCTTCATAACTATCCAAGGAGTGACATTTGAAGATGAAGCCTGCTACAAGTGTCTGTTCAACACCTTTCCACATGGCAGTCATGGAGAACAAACCTGCCTGAACATTCTAAGTATATAACCCTTTCTCTAGGGCCCTGCAATGGGGGTAGGTAGTGTTGAGTTATAGTGTTTGAGGACATTGTCCAGAGAAAGAAAGTTAGATGTTGAAAAACTGATGTTGATGAGTCCAGGTAACTTAGAGGAGAAAATGATGGAGGCCAATGGAGATTGTGTGCTGAGGCAGAATCTTCTCCCACCTCATATCACTTCTTTACATTACACTGCACTGGCTTCCATTAAGTGGAAAAACCCCAGGAAGAGCATCAGAATTTTGTTACTAAAGCAAGGAGAGGATATAAGAGAAGAGACATCAGGGAAGAGAAAAGAAAGGTGAAGCCTGAGGGAATTAGGGTTTGCCAATCTTCAAATAACCAATATGTCCTAGTAGTAGTTCCTTATTGTGCTGCTGTAAGTGTGAAGTGCTGGGGATGTGTAATATAATTCATAGATGCATAGATGTTGGGGCAGAAGTCAAGTGAAGAGAGGAAGAGGTATTGGAAGTTTTATGAAATGTGAGGAGAGGTATCCAAGAGGGATATGTTTTCAGCATTAATGTGTCATATGAAAAGTGGGGAAACACCATTCTTTAACAGCAGAGGGTTTGGTATGACATTCCATTGTATGAATTTTGTTTCCCTCTCTTTGCCTCAGCTGTATCTGAATTAGCAACTGAACTCAATCCTGTTCCTGGATCTGAAGATCTCCTCAACCTCCGTTGTTCAGCTGTGGGAAAGCCTGCTCCTGGCATCTCCATTTATCCTTCACAAGCCCTAGTGCCCACACAAGAAGAATACTTTACTAAGAACCCGAATACCACAGTGACCGTCACTAAAATACACAACATCTCTTTGAAAACTGTGAGGTTCTTGGGCCTCCAGCATCTGTTTGTGTCCATGACTCACCCTCTAAGAAGCGAAGAGAAGATAGTTCCTCTGCCAGTAAAGCAGGAAGGTGAGTGGAAGTAACAGCAAATCAAAAGGGACAGCTGGAACTGGGAAAACAGCTTAGTCTGCAAAATGCTTGCCACGAGACTAGGGAAACTCAAGTTGTAACACAGCACCACCATAAAAAGCCAGGCATGTCTGTGTGTCCTTGTGATCACAGTGCTGGAGAGACAAGGAAGCCAAATCCATGGGTCTCACTGGCCAGCCAGCCTAGAGCAACCAGGGACTCCTGGGAGTGCCACAAATTGGACAGCACATCTTATTGATCTCTGGCTTCCATAGTACATATTCTCTCTCTCTCTCTCTCTCTCTCTCTCTCTCTCTCTCTCTCTCTCTCTCATACACAAACATGGATGTATATATGCACAGACATACTACACACATGTATACAGATATGAAAGAGAGAAAATAGATATTTATCTTTTAAAGGAGGCCTGCATGTCCAGCTTTCAGACCTCTTCCCAAGGTAGCTAAAAGAATGCCTTCAGAGCAGTGGGGCTTAGAAAAGTTTCTTATCTGTAATAAATTCACACACAATCTGAGGGTCATTTTCTTTTATTCTTTGTCATCTCTAATTCTTTACCGTTCTAATTTTTTTTCTACTTTGTAATGCCTACTCATCTCTAATTTCTTGTACTCTGGTTCTAATTCTTCTCATCTCTAATTTATAGCCCCCTTCTCTACATGACTACATACACATTTTTAGCAGGACACTCTTTGCAATAATTACAATGTTACCTCTCAAGGTCATAGTACATTCCCTGAGAGATGATAAGGAGCAAAGCCATTTACCATGGCAATGCATACTCTGGAACATGGTGCTTGGCATTTTCCAAAGCAGTGGCTACTGCAGTTAGCTAGACATAAAACGATTTCTCTCTGGACTTGGTTAATTGACTATTTGTTATTTGGGACCTAAATAAAAAAGCAGTTAGTTTAAGTTTTATATCATAAACTGAGGTTAGAAGTTTGTGTAGAGTGTTAAGTTCTAAAAGTTTAGTAGGGAAAGCTGCTGGTCTTGTTATCAGCAGGACCTACCGGGTGAAGCTGGCAAGCAATTCAGGTCACTTTTGTCTCTGAAGGACTTTGATTCAACAACCCAGACATTTTGTAATTTCCTCCTTGAGTATAATATGTAAAAGTCCATGTAGTGGTCTATCCACAGAGACACTACATCTGACCAATATGCCCTGTCAGCTTAGCTAATTATAGAAATCAGGCTTCTAAGTGTCTTACAGTCCATGTGGAACAATAGATCTAGTTATGAAGCATATTATAGTATATTTTTTATACATCAAAATTATATAGCTCAATGAGAAGTCATCTTCTTGACCAGCCACAAATATATGTGCCCATAAGTCTGAGATGCAATTATGAGATTACATAGACATATCATATGAAAATGCATGGTAATGGGGAGATACCAGAGCTGTTTTTGCAGAAGTGAAATCACAGATGGAAGCAACAGTTTTCAGAGTCAGTGGTTCCTAATCCTTGCTTGACTTTGTTACCCATCAAAGAATCATTCTTCTGGTGGGTTGACATCTGAATTATCAATTGCTGTTAGCTGTATTTGTATCATGGCTTGCAATAGCTCATGACAATCTTTTTAAAAAATATACTGTAAGATGAATTGCTAAATGGTATTAATAAAAATCCCAGGGCCAGATATTGGGATGAAAGCTGAAAGATCAGAGAAGCAGAAAGAAGCCAGTCATGTTCTTACTGCTAGGAAATCCTTAGCCTAAGAGAGAACTACTTCCTGTATACTCACACTTTGTGTGCCCTGCCATCTTACTTCCTCTCTCTACCCAGCTACATCACTTCCTCTTTCTGCCCAGCTCTATCACTTCCTGCCTGTCTGTACATACCTTCAGACCTCTATGGTAAACTAGTGCTGGGATTAAAGGCATGTGACACCATGACTGGCTATGTTCCCAGTGTGGCCTTGAACTCACAGAGATCCGGATGGATCTCTGCCTCTCAAATGCTAGGATTAAAGGTGTGTGTTATCACTGCCTAACCTCTGTTTAATATCTGGCTTTTTCCTCTGATCCCCAGATAATCTTTATAGGGGTGCACAAATAAAATATCACCACAATCTGCTATAAGAAATATTTGTATAAATCAGGTATTTTTGAAGAAGTAAACCAATATAATGTACATGCATGATTAAGAAATTTAACAATGAAACCAAGTGTAGTATCCCATGTCTTTAATTCCAGCACTTGGGAAGCAGAGGCACAGAAATCTCTGTGAATTTTGGGCCAGCCTGATCTATATAAAGAGTTCCAGGACAGCTAGCACTATACAGTGGTTCCCAGTCTTGAGAAAACAAACAGACAACAACAGCAACAACAAAGCCAAACAATGCTGACAATCTCCACCCTAACTTTCCTGCTGTGGCAGAGGGTATAGTATTTTTCTGATGAATTTTTCTCCTACACAGAGAATTCTCTTTCATTTTCCTTTAGTTGAGGCTTGCAGATACACATTTCAATTTTTTTTGGCACATGCCATCATTACGTTTTAAGGAACATTTCCATAACACTTTAATTCATGTTAGGTAGTTTTTGTTCTTTGCATCAATTTGGTGATAGCCATTGACTTTTCTTCATTTTTAAATTTAATTTTTAAATCACCATATAATGTGCTAGATAATATAATACATTTTCAAACATTTAAAAAAATTCAAGAGTGAATTTTTGTGGTCTCCCTTCCTCCTATTTTCCCCATGCCCTTGCCACGCCATCCCTCCTGCCTTGGAGCCTCCCACTCCCTTTTGATTTTCCCTCTTCCATGACTCGTGTCCTTGTGTACACACCCCTGATCCTAGTTCATCACCTAATACTGTTCTCTCTCTCTCAGTCACACACACACACACACACACACACACACACACACACACACACACACACACGGGGGCAGGGGGAGTCTACAATCTGCATATGAGGCAGAACATGTAAGTTTTGTTATTCTGAATTTGGTTTCACCTTGCTTTCTAGACCCATCTTTTTTTTTTTTGCTTTTACAAATTTCATTTTTATTTACAACTGAATAATAATACCTTGTGTGTATATACCACATTTTTATCAGTCATTCATCTGTTGATGGACAGCTAGTATATGAATGTAGTAGCAATATGCATGGATGTTCAAGTGCTTCTATGGTAGAATCTGGAGTCCTTTGGAAGTATATAGCTGAATCATTTGGTAATTATCTTTTTAAATATTTGTGGTGCCTCCAAACCAATGTTCATAGTATCTGTATTAATTTGCAACCCAATTAGCAGTGAGTAAGCATTCCTCTTTTCCCCACATCCTCATAAACTGCTGTTGTCCTTTTTCTTCTTAATAGTCCTCTGACTGGAGTGAAGTGGTATCTCAAAGTAGTTTTATTTGTAATTCCCTGATGACTACAGACATTGAGTACTTTTAAAATTAGTTACTGAAGGGCTACAAAGATGACTCAGTGGTTCTGTGAATTGGCTGCCCTTCCAGAGGATGGGATTGGAGTCCTAGAATCTATAAGGCAGCTAAGAACTCTCTGCAATCCCAATTCTAGGTGATCTTATGCCATCTTTTGGCTTCTGTGGGCACTAGACACATACAGTGTACAAATACATGTTCAGGCAAACTACATATACATATAAACTATCATAAATCTAATTTCAAGAAAAAACTAATGTCTATGTCTTAGTTTTGATTTCTATTGCTATGAAGAGACACCATGATCACAGCAACTTTTATAAAGGAAAACATTTAATTGGGGCTGGCTTACAGTCCAGAGGTTCAGTCCATTATCCTCATGGTGGAAAACACAGTAGAATGCAGGCAGACATAGTGCTGGAGAGGTAACTGAGAGTTCTATATCTTGATCTGCAGACAGCAGGAGACTGTGACACACTAGGTGTATTGAGCATATGGGACCTGCCCCACAATGACACATTTCCTCCAACAAGGCCACACCCTCTAATAGTGCCACTTACTATGGGCCACTCATACAAACACATGAGTCTATGGGAGTCACACCTATTCAAACCACCACATTTCACTCCCTGGCCCCCATAAGCTTGTAGCCATAACTTAATATAAAAATGCACTGTCTAACTTCAAATATCCCCATAGTCTATAGCAGTTACAAACTTGTTTCTAATTCCAAAGTCTCTTCTGAGACTCATGCAATCTCTTAACTGTAATCCCCTGTAAATTCAAAATAAAAAAGCAGACCACATACTTCCAACATATAATGCCACAGGATATATATTGCCATTCTAAAACCCAGGGAAAAGGAACATAGCGAGGAAATATTGGACCAAAGCAAGACCGAAAACCAGCTGCAAAAACTCCAAACCCTGCATCTCCATGTCTGATGTCAAAATGCTCTTTAGATCTCCAACTTCTTTCAGCTTTGTTGTCAGCAACACACTCTTTTCTCTCAGGATGGTTCCACTCCTTGTTAACAGCCTTTTTTGACAGGTATCTCATGACTCTGACATCTCTAACATCTTGGTGTCTCCAACACAATCCAAGCTTCACCTTCACAACTTCATACAATGGCCTCTATATGCCTCCATTCAAAGACACTCCTGACACATGCCTGGCCTCAACAGCTTTCCTTAGTTGAGAAGGGAGACTCCATAACTCCTTTCCTCTGTCCTTGACTCCAAAGCCTGAACCATATGGCTTTTCTAATCCATAGTCCCACAGTCCATATTCCTTCAAACAAAACATGGTCAGGCCTATCAAAGCAATACTCTACTTCCTGGTTCCAACTTTTGTCTTTGTGAGGGTTTCTATTGTGAAGAAACATGATGGCCATGCAACTCTTATAAAGAAAAATGTTTAATTGGGTGACTTACGTTTTCAGACGTTTAATCCATCATCATCATGGCTGGGCATGATGGCATGCAAGCAGATATGGTGCTGGAGCAGGAGCTAAGAGCCCTACAAGTTGACTTGCAGGCAACAGGAAGTGAAGTTTTAGAAAAAGAGACCTCAAAGCCTACCCCACAGTGACACACTTCCTCCATCAAGGCCACACCTCCTGATAGTGCCACTCCCTTTGGGGGCCATTTTCTGTCAAACTAGCACACATGTCACATAATGTACAACTAAGTCAATATATATATATTCAAGTCAATCACATTTAATACATTTACAAAATTTACAGTCATCAATAAAGCCATCATATAATGTCTTTATGAGTTTTTCACTGAAAAGACCCATAGACATTTTTTCCCTTGATACTTCGTTTTTAATAAGATAGGATTTACCCTATTATAGTGTATAATTTGAAGGTTGTTGGTATTTTCTAAGTGCTTTGCAACAACCACTGATGTCTAATTACAGAACATTTCCACCACTCCCTGAAAAAATCAAACACCTTCTAGCAGTGGCAAAATTTCCAGTAACTGACGTGAGTAGCCTTCCCATTGCCTGGTAGTTACCAACTTATTATTATTATTATTATTATTATTATTATTATTATTATTATTATTATTTGGTTTTTTGAGACTTTCAGGGATTTTAAGTTTCCATGTAAGACTGTTTTTTGTCTGAATCCTAACAATACTTGTTACTCTATTTTCAAAAATGATCATACTTACCATAGTAATGGGAATGAATTATCAGTATCTCATTTTAGCACTCCGTACTTTTTAACCATAACTATTAAGTCCTCATTCTCCACTTCAAGGAAGCTAAGAAACTAATGTATGTCTCATATGTATATTTCATATGAGTGAAATTGCACATATGGTCTTTGTAGTAAATGGTTTTATATCTTTCCCAAAAGGATATTTACTTTTACTGTGCTTAGTGTTATGGTAGGCACAGTTTCCTTAATAGAGTTAAAGTACGTAGGAAAGGGCTGGGGCTAATTGCTCAGGGTAGAGTACTTGCTTGCCATGGAGAAGGCTCTGAGTTTGATCTCTAGCACTGGAAAAAAATGGAAAGAATAAAAACAGTTTAAAATGTGCCCAATCTGAAAAAAGCTAGAGCTCTTCCTGCTTTTTACTCTTGTCTCCTGGAGGGTAACTATGAAGATTTAAGCCTGAGGTAGATACATAGCTCTTTGCCCTTGCAAATATTTACCTCATTTTTTTATTACTGTGCTAGATTGCTGCCATCTGCTCAGCTTTCAACAGCTCAGTTTTTTTATTAAAAAATTTTTTATTCATTTTACATACCAACCACAAATCTCCATCTCATCCCTCTTCCCACTGCCCCCCCCCAGTCTCCCCACCCCCTCATCCCCTCCTCCAAAAGGGGACGGACTTCAGTGGGGAGTCAGCAAAGTCTGGTGTACTCAGTCGAGGCAGGAACAAGCCCCTCCCTCTTGCATCAAGGCTGAGCAAAGTGTCCAACCATAGGTAATGGGATCCACAAAGCCAGCTTATGCACCTGGGATAGATCCTGATCCCACGGCCAGGGGCCCCTCAAACAGACCAAGCTACACAACTGTCTCCTGTTTGCAGAGGGTCTGGTCTGGTCCCATGCAGGCTCCACAGCTGTTGGTCTAAAGTTAGTGAGTTCCTACGAGCTTGATTTGGTTGTCTCTGTAGATTTCCTCATCATGATCTTGACCACCCCCCTTGCTTATATAATCCTTTCCTCTCTTTGATTGAACTCTCAGAGCTCAGCCTGGTATTTGGCTATGGATCTCTGCATCTGTTTTCATCAGTTACTGATGAAGGCTCTATGATGACAGGGTATTCATCAACCTGATTACAAGGGTAGGCCAGTTCTGGCAACCTCTCCACTTTTGCTAGTAGTCTAATCTGGGGTCATCCTTGTGGATTCCTGGTAATTTTCCTAGGACTAGGTTTCTCCCTTATCCTATAATGTCTCCTTCTATCAAGATATCTCTTTCCTTGCTCTTGCACTCCATCCCTTCCCCAACTTGACCATCCCGTTACCTCATGTTCTCATCCCCCATTCCCCCCCCCTTATGAAGATGTAATTTTTTTCTCCCTCCCAAGGTGATCCATGTGACCCTCTTGGTCCTCCTTTTTTCTTAGCTTCTCTGAGCTGTGGGTTGTAGTCTGATTATCCTTTGCTTTACATCTAGGATCTATCCACTTATGAGTGAGTACATACCATGTTTGTCTTTCTGGGTCTGAGTTACCTCACTCAGGAAGATATTTTCTAGTTCCATCCATTTGCAAGCAAAATTTCATTATGTCATTGTTTTTACAGCTGAGTAGTACTCCATTGTGTAAATGTACCACATTTTCTTTATCCATTCCTTGGCTGAGGGGCATCCAGGTTTTGACTATTATAAATAGTAGTGCTATGAATATAGTTGAACAAGTGTTCTAGTTGAACAAGTGTTCTTCTGGTATGATTGAGCATTCCTTGGGTATATGAGCAAAAGTGATATCATTGGGTCTTGAGGTAGACTGATTCCCAATTTTCAGAGAAGTCACCATAATGATTTCCAAAGTGGCTGTACAAGTTTGCACTGCCACCAACAGTGGAGGAGTGTTCCCCTTGTTCTACATCCTCTCCAGCATAAACTGTCATCAGTGTTTTTGATCTTAGCCATTCTGACAGGTGTAAAATGGTATGTCAGAGTTGTTTTGATTTGCCCTTCCCTGATGACTAAGGATGTTGAACAACTCTTTAAATGTCTTTTGTCCATTTGAAATTCTTCTGTTGAGAATTCTGTTTAGATCTGTAGCCTATTTTGGATCGTTTGTTATCTTGATGTCTGGTTTCTTGAGTTCTTTATATATTTTGGAGACCAGCCCTGTGGTGATATTTTATTTGTGCTCTAACAAATAAAGCTTGCCTGGGGATCAAAGGAAAAACCCAGCCACTATATTAAACATAGAGTCAGGCAGTGGTAGCACACATCTTTATTCCTAGCATTCAGGACGCATAGATTCATATGGATCTCTGTGAGTTCAAGGCCACACTGGGAACAGAGCTAGACATGGTGGCACATGCCTTTAATCCCAGCATTAGTTAACCATAGAGGTCTGGAGGTCTGTACAGATAGACAGAAAGTGATAGAGCTGAGTGGAAAGAGGAAGTGATGTTGCTGGGTGGAGAGAGGAAGTAAGATGACAGGGCACATAAAGGTATATAGGCATGAGTATACAGGAAGTAGTTCTCTTGAGCTGAGGATTTCCTAGCAGTAAGAACTCGTGGCTTGGTTTGTTCTCTTCCTCTGAGCTCTCAGTTTTCATGCCAATATCTGGCTCCGTTTCTTATTAATAAGACCTTTTAAGATTCGTGTTACACAGTCCTGTGTCAGATTGGGGTTGGTGAAGATCTTTTCCCATTCTGTAGGCTGTTGTTTTGTCTTATTGACTGTGTCCTTTGCCTTACAGAAGCTTCTCAGTTTCAGAAGGTCCCATTTATTAATTGTTGCTCTTGGTGTCTGTGTTATTGGTGTTATATTTAGGAAGTGGTCTCCTGTGCCAATGCATTCTAGGCTACCTCCCACTTTCTCTTCTATCAGGTTTTGTGTAGCTGGATTTATACTGAGGTCTTTGATCCACTTAGACTTCTGTTGTGTACATGGTGATAGATATGGATCTATTTGCAATCTTCTACATGTTGACATCCAGTTATGCCAGCAACCTTTTTTGAAGATGCTTTTTTTTGTCTTATGCACACTTTTGGCTTCTTTGTCAAAAATCAAATGCTCATATGTATGTGGAGTAATGTCAGGGTTTTTAATTCAATTCCATTGGTTCATATGATGGTTTTTATGCCAATATGAAGCTATTTTTATTACTATCAGTCTATAGTAGAGCTTGAAGTCAGAGATGGTAATGCCTCCATAAACTGCTTTATTGTAAAGGATTATTTTGGCTATCCTAGGTTTTTTGTTTTCCATATGAAGTTGAGTATTATTCTTCTGAGGTCTGTGAAGAATTGTGTTGGGATTATGATGGGGATTGAATTGAATTTGTAGATTGCTTTTGGTAAGATTATCATTTTTATTATGTTGGTTCTACCTATCCATGAGCATGGAAGATCTTTCCATTTTTCCAATATCTTCAATTTCTTTCTTCAGAGACTTAAAGTTCTTGTCAAATAGGCCTTTCACTTGCTTGGTTAGAGTTACCCCAAAGTATTTTATATTATTTGTGGCTATTGTAAAGGGTGGTATTTCTCTAATTTCTTTCTCAGTTCTTTTATCATTTGTATATAGAAGGACTATTGACTTTTTTTTAGTTAATCCTGTATCCTGCCATATTACTGAAGGTGTTTATCAGCTGTAGGAGTTCCCTGGGAGACTTTTTGGCATCACTTCTGTATACTATCATATCATCTGCAAATAGCAAAAGTTTGACTTCTTCCTTTCCACTTGATCTCCTTTTGTTGACTTATTGCTCTAGCTAGAACTTCAAGTACTATATTGGATAGATATGGGGAGAGTGGACAGCCTTGTCTTGTTCCTGATTTTAGTGGAATTGCTTTTACTTTCTCTCCATTTAATTTGATGCTGGCTATTGGCTTGCCATAAATTGCCTTTATTATGTTTAGGTATGTTCCTTGTATTCCTGATCTCTCTAACACCTTTATCGTGAAGGAGTGTTGGATTTTGTCAAAGGCTTTTTCAGCATCTAATGAGTTGATCATGTGTTGTTTTTTTTCTTTCAGTTTCTTTATATGATAGATTACATTGACAGATTTTTGAATGTTGAACCATCTCTGGATCTCTGGGATGAAGTCTACTTGATCATGGTGGATGATATTTTTTTGTGTTCTTGGATTCAGTTTGCCAGTATTTTATTGAGTATTTTTGCATTGATGTTCATGAGGAAGATTAATCTGTAATTCTCTTTTGTTGTTGCATCTTTGTGTGGTTTTGGTATCAAGATAACTGTTGCCTGATAGAGTTTGTCAATGTTCCTTCTGTTTCTGTTGTGTGGAACAATGTGAGTTTTTTTTGGTTGGGAGACTTTTAAGGACTCCTATTTCCATAGAAGCTATAGGTCTATTTAAATTATTTATCTGGTCTTGATTTAATTTGTGTATGTGGTATCTAGAAAATTGTCTATATCTTTTAGATTTTCCAGTTTTATGGAGCACAGGTTTTTGAATTGTGATCTGATGATTCTCTGGATTTCCTCATTGTCTGTTGTTATGGCTCCCTTTTACTTTCTGATTTTGTTAATTTGAACATTCTCTCTGCATTTTGATTAGTTTGGATAAGGTTTTGTCTATATTGTTGATTTTCTCAAGTAGCCAAATCTTTTTTCATTGATTTTTTTGTCCTGTTCTCTTGGTTTCTATTTTATTGATTTCAGCCTCAGTTTGATTACTTCCTGGCATTTACTCCTCCTGAGTGTGCTGTTAAGTTGCTAGTGTGAGATTTCTCCAACCTCTTTATGTAGGCATTTAGAGTTATGAATGTTCCTTTCTTAGTACTGCTTTCATAGATTCCTATAAGTTTGGGTATGTTGTACATTCATTTTCATTGAAGTCTAAATAGTCTTTCATTTCTTTCTTTATTTCTTTCTTGACCCAGTGGTGATTCAGTTGAGCATTATTCAGATTCCATGAGTTTGTAGGCTATCTGTATTTGTGTTGTTTCTGAATTCTAACTTTAAGCCATAAATGGTCTGATAAAATACAGGAGGTTATTCCAATTTTTTTTTGTAATTGCTGAGATTTGCTATGTGACCAAGTATGTGGTCAATTTTAGGGAAGGTTTCATGAGGTGCTAAGAAGTTGTATTGTTATGTGTTAGAGTGGAATGTTCTGTAGATATATATTAAGTCCGTTTGAGTCATAACATCTGTTAGATCCCTTATTTCTCTGTTAAGTTTCTGTTTGGCAGACCTGTCCATTGGTGAGTTTGGGGTGTTGAAGTTTCCCAATATTAGTGTGTGGGGTTTAGTGTGTGACTTAAGCTTTAGAAATGTTTCTTATACATATGTAAATGCTATTGTATTTGGGGCATAAATGCTCAGAATTGAGACTTCATCTTGATAGATTTTTCCTATGATGAATATGTAATGTTCTTCCTTTTCTCTTTTGATTAATTTTAGTTTGAAGTCTATTTTGTTAGGTATTAGGATAGCTACGCCAGCTTGCTTCTTAAGTCCACTTTGATTGGAAAGTCTTTTTTGACCTTTTACTCTGAGGTAGTGTCTGTTTTGAAGTTGAGGTGTGTTTCTTGTATGCAGTAGAAGGATGGATCCTGTTTTCATATCTATTCTGTTAGCCTGTGTCTTTTTATAGGTGAGTTTAGTACACTGATACTAAGGGATATTAATGAACAGTGATGATTAATTCTTGTTCTTTTTGGTGGTAGTGTATGTGTGTTTCTATTCTTTTGGATTTGTTGGTGTGAGATTATGTATTGCCTATGTTCTTCTGGGTGCATCTAACTTCGTTAGGGTTGGATTTTTCCTTCTAGTGCTTTCTGTAAGGCTGGATTTGTGAATACGTATTGTTTAAATCTGGTTTTTTCATGAAATATCTTGTTTATTTTGTCTAAGGTGATTGCAAGTTTTGTTAAGTGTAATAGTCAGGGCTGGCATCCATGGTCTCTGAGTGTCTGCATGATATCTACCCAGTACTTTCTGGCTTTCAGAGTCTCCATTGAGAAGTCGAGTGTTATTCTGATGGGTCTGCCTTTATGTATTACTTGACCTCTTTCCTTTGCAGTTCTTAAGATTCTTTCTTCATTCTGTATGCTTAGTGGTTTGATTATTATGTAGCAAGGGGACTGTGTGTGTGTGTGTGTGTGTGTGTGTGTGTGTGTGTGTGTGTCTGTGTCTGTGTCTGTGTCTGTGTACAGTCTATTTGGTGTTCTGTAAGCTTGTTGTATCTTCATAGGCATTTCCTTCTTTAGGTTGGGAAAGTTTTCTTCCATGATTTTGTTGAATATATTTTCTGTGCCTTTGAGCTGGTATTCTTCTCCTTCTTCTATTCCTATTATTCTTAGGTTTGGTCTTTTCATGGTGTCCCAGATTTCCTGGATGTTTTGTGTTATGACTTATTTGGCTTTAATGTTTTCTTTAATGGACAAATCTATTTCCTCAAGTGTACCTTCAATGTCAGAGATTCTGTCTTCCATTTCTTGCATTCTGTTGGTTATGCTCGCATCTGTAGTTCCTGTTTGTTTACCCGAATTTTCTGTTTCCTGCAATCCCTCACTTTGTATCTTCTTTATTGCCTCTATTTCAATTTTCAAGTCTTGGACTGTTTCCTTCACCTGTTGGATTGCTTTTTCTTGGTTTTCTTGACTTTTTTTAAAAAGGGATTTATCAATTTCTTCCAATTTTTTGTTTGTCTTTTCCTTGATTTCTTTAAGGAAATTTTCATTTCCTCTTTAAAAGCCTCTATTATCTTCACAAAGTCTATTTTATGATTGTTTTCTTCTGTTTCTTCTATGTTGGGATGTTCAGGTCTTGTTGTAGCAGAATAACTAGGTTCTGGTGGTGCCATATTGCTCTTTATGTTTTTGAATGTATTCTTGCATTGGCATCTACCTATCTTTTTCTCCAATTGGTGCAAACAGTGTCTGGGTCTCAGGGAGCTGCTCTTTGTCCAATCGACACTCTTGGTCCAATAGGAGCTCATGGAATCTGTGTCTCAGGGAGCAGCTGAGGTCTCAGGAGGGTGAGTTTGGGGGACAGAGTGGGGCTTTTAGATTATTGGGTCTGATGGGGGTGGTGATAGTCAGGTCTGCCTGCAGTAGTCTTGCCTGCCAGCCTGCAACTGAGGGTCTTGGTCCAACTGGAGCTGGTAGAGTCTGTCTCAGGAAGCTGTTGTGGTCTTGGGGCATGGGTGGGTTTGGGGGATGAAGTGGGACTTGTACATTACAGGGTCTGATGGAAGAGGTGGTTAGGCCTGACTGCAACATTCTTGCCTGCTGGCCTGCAACTGGTGCTGCAATGTGTGGGAGTATGGGTACGTGGGTTATGCCACTGGGCCTAAGGCCTAGAGCCTGGGATGACTGACTTGGAGAGCACTCACCTACCTCTTGGTCCAATCAGAGCTGGTGGAGTCTATGTTTCAGGGAGCAGCTGCAGTCTGGGGGGATGGGTATGTTTGGGGATGGAGTGGGGCTTATAGATTACAGGGTCTGAAGGGGGATGGTAGTCAGGCCTGCTTGCAGGAAATTTACATGCTGGCCTGCAACTGGGGCTGCAATGTGTGGGGGTATGGGGGCACAGGTTATGCCCCTCAAACAGCTCAGTTTTAACTATAAACTTAATAACTGGTACTTTTGTTTGGTGAAACATGTTTTTAAATGTCAAGCTTGTCACTTAGATACTTTCTCTTACTATGTCTAAGCCCTATGAACTCTTTTTGATTTGGGAAATCTTTGATATTTTAAAAAGTTTTTAAAAAGTAATTTCTTCAGATTTTCTTAATAACTACAAAGGGAAGCTTGGGCTATTAACTAATAGGCTAAAACTAATTAGGTCTCCTGGTATTGAAGTAGCTTTTATTATACTGTTTCACATCAACCACTTTCCATAGTTTTTTTGTTACCATGTTTATCATTAATGTGTTTTGAGCTTTTATTTCCAGAAGTATAAGACTGTCATTTTCCATCTTCATCACGCCCTTAGATATTCTGTGCAAGTGGTAGATATTCTGGCTTACCTATTACCTGTTTTCCATCTTCCTTTTGACAAGTGTTGAAAAAACCTTCCCAGTCTAAAGTTTGGCTTTATTTTCCAAATCCCTTCATGTTAGGGTAAATATAACATGGATATTTATATGGTAACTGTCTTAGCCACTTTTTTGCTGTGAAGAGGCGCTATGACCACAGCAACTCTTTTTGTTTCATTTTTTATTAAGATTTTTTTTTTCATTTTACACACCAATCAGAGATCCCCCTCTTCCCTCCTCCTGCCCTCCTAGCCTTCCCCCTCAACCCAACCCCCCACTTCCCCCACAAGAAGGCAAGGCCTCTCAGAGGGAGGCACATCCATTAGAGGCAAGTCCAAGCCTTTTCCCCTGCCTCAATGCTGCATGAGGTGTCCTGTCATGGGTAGTGGACTCCAAAAAGCCCTCTCATGCACTAGGGATGGATTCTCATTCTACCACCAGCCCCCTCCCCCAGCAAATCAAGCTACACAATTTTTTTTGCCATGCAGAGGGCCTAGTCCAGTCCCATGCAGTCTCCACAGCCACTGATCCAACTTTCATGAATTCCCACTAGTGTGGTTTGGTCATCTCGGCAGGTTTCCCCATCATAATCCTAATGCACTTGCTCATAGAATCTTTTATAAAGAATGTATTTAATTGGGGGCTTGCTTATAGTTTCAAAGGTTTAGTGCATTATTAGCATGGTTAGAAACATAGAGGCATCTAGGCAAACATGGTTCTGAAGAAGTGGCTGAGAGATCTATGTAAAGAGTCACAGGTATCAGGAAGAGAGAGAGAGACAACAGGCCGAGTTTGGGCCTTTGAAACCTTAAAGCTCACCCCCAGTTATACACTTTTGCCAGAAAAGCCACACTGACTTCAACAAGGGTACACCTCCTATCCCTTCTTTAGTAATGCCACTTCCTGATGACTAAACATTCATATATATGAGCCTATAGATACTGAGCTAGACAGTATTATGTCAACTTGACACAAGCTAAAGTCATTTGAAAGGAGAAAACTTCAAGGAAGAAAATGCCTCTATAAAATTGGGCTGTAGGCAAATGTATAGGACATTTTTTTAATTAGTGATAGTTGGTGGAGGGCCCAGCCCATTGTGGGTGGTACCATCCCTGGAGTGGTGGTCCTTTTCCATAAGAAAGCAGGCTTAGCTATCCATGTAGAGCAAACCATTAAGCAGCATCCCTCCATGGCCTCTGCATCCAATCTCCTGCCCTGTTTGAGTTCCTGTCCTGAGTTCCTTTGATGATAAACAGTGCAATGGAAGCCAAATAAATATATTCCTACCCAGCATGCTTTTTGTTCATGCTGTTACATTGCAGCAGTAGAAGTCCTAACTAAGACAAATTCATATGAGAATACTAGGTATTACTGTGACAGAACTGACCATGTTGTTTGTGGAGGATTGTAGAAGAACTTTGAAACTACAGGCTAGATAAGCCACTGGGTATTGAGAGCTCAGTGGGATGTTCTATGAGAGGTTGGAAAATCAAAATATTGAGATCAGTGCAGATAATGCCCTGGCTTTTGAAGTTTCAGAGGGAAGTTTAAAGATGCTAGCAGGGCCTTCTGCTATTTTGGGTTAAGAGTATGTGGTTTTGGTTAGCTAAGGCTGATGAACCAGCTGTGGCTAACAGAAGACCAGAACCAATGAAGTAAAACCTTTGTTTACTGGGACAATAGATACTGGTCAGCTGTGACTAAGAAGAAACCAGCATCATTGAGGTAAAATCTTCTGGGAAATGTTTCCTCAGATTCTATACACAGAAGCTGTGTTCCAGATATGGCCAAGGTTGTTCCTGGCACAGGCAGCCAAATGTAAGGTGGTACTGGTTTTGAAAGCATGAAGGGATCGTATAAAGCAGTTGAGGCTTGGCACGGAATCCCTGAAGAGAGCCCAGGAGAGACTATTGGTGAAAACTGCAGTAAGAAACCCCAGCATTTTGTAGATGCCAGTACGCTGGGAGGACCACCAAGAACAGCAGCAGCAGAAGAGTTGAGCCAAGAAGACAAGCTGTGTGTGCTGCAGATGACAGAGTCGGAGAAGTCAAGAAGACTTTTGGAAGAGCAAAGATTATGAGTGAATCTTAGACATTGGATGTTGACTTATTTACACTTTTGGAGTTTGCTTTATGTGGATTTGATTGTGACTGTGCCCTGGTACTCTTTAAAATATAAAAGTAGTTAGTTTATTTTTGATCTTACAGAAAACCACAGATATGAATTTTCTATCCCCTTGAGCACTGGACTTCCTGTGGACTCCCTGGTGCTCCTTTTCTCCTTAAACTGTGCATAATTTATTTTCTCCTTGCTCAACTTTCTCCTTTTCATTATAGATCTACATAAAAGTGGTTACTAATAACCATATAATAGAGTCAATAGTAGGTTCTGTTGAGATCTCCTCTACCAACACCCTGAATCTAAAGCTCTTCAATTTAACCTCAGGCAGATTATTAGGACAAGGGTAAAAAACAGCAACATTCTTTGCCAAAATATCACAATAATCATCTCTAGGCCACTTCCTAATATTATTCTACTCTGAATCCTCTTGATCTGGGCCCCCACATTCCACATTGCCTCAGCCCCACTACCTTCCATGATCCTACGAGCATGGCCCATTCAGCCCAGCTTAAAGTGTCCACCAACTTTCTAGGCCAAAGTCCCAAGGCCTTCCACAAAACAAAGAGCATGTTCAGGCCTATCACAGCAATACTGTACTCCCTGGTACCAACTTCTGTCTTAACCACTGTTTGGTTGCTGTAAAGAGACACCATGACCAAGGCAACACTTATAAAAGAAAACATTTAATTGGTGCCTATTTACAGTTTCAGAGGTGTGGCCTATTGTTTTCATGGTAGGGAGCAGGGAGGCGTGCTGACAGATCTGGTACTGGAGAAGTGGCTGAAAGTTCTACATCTAGACCCACAGGTAACAGTAAGAGAGAGACACTGGGCCTGGTTTGAGCTTCAAAATGCCATAGCCCTCCCCCAGTGACACACTCCTTCAAACAAGGCAGTACCTATTCCAATAAGGGCCCACCTCTTATTCCTTCCTAGTAGTGCCACTCCCTGTTAAATAAGCATTCAAATATATGAACCTCTGGAAGCCATTCTTAATTAAACTGCCACAGTAAGTGATACACACTTATATTTTACTCTCATAACACTCAACTGTAATATCATAATTTCTCTAAGTTATTTATACATTAACCACCTGCTTACTCATTTCATATTTCACAATCAACATAATAATTTGCTTCCTATCAAGATTACCATTGCTAGTTTTAATGTTTTTCAAGCATGACAAGTCATTGTTCTATTAGTTTGTTCCTTGTGTGCACTAACAACAACTATGCCATCACTGTAAATGGCATTGTCCTCATGGTTAATCGAGATTAACTACAGTTTTGAAGTCACTCATTAGAAGCTCTTTCTGTGACTGTATCTATTAACATGCTTGAATGCATCATGATGTTGCTCATAATCAATAATTATCAGTAATATGGGTGATTTAATAATATTTAAAATAATTTAAAAATATAACAACATTTGAATACATTAGGAATAGCTTAATGAAATCTCCAATCACATTTTCTTTTTACCAAGCAAAGGGTTTTTATGGTTTTTCAACAGCCAAGAACATGCTGTCTACAGACTTTCAGAATTTCATTTTAGATTTATAGTCCAAAGCATGTTACATGGATTATCTTGATCATTCTAGATATTAAATTAGTGAAATTGTAGGCTTCAGAGAGCTAAGGAAATAGGCACCCATTCAAGTGAAATGTTCCCCTGCTCAAAGCCTTAGCCTTTATGACACACTTGTGAGAAGGTGGAATGTATTAGAGGATTTCACTTCTGCCCTTTCTCTTGGAAAATCTCCTAGAATCTGAAAGATACAGCTATGAAGAGCCTGGGGTCTTTGGGTCTGATGAACTTCAGATGTCAAGCTATAGGAAGATAGCTAGACAAAACTCAGTTTTAAGTATGAACATAGGACATTTTCTTAGTTAGGGTTTTATTACTATGAAGAGACATCATGACCATGGGGCTGGCTTATAGTTTCAGAGGTTTACTCCATTATCATCATGGCAAGATATGGCAGCATGCAGGAAGACATGGTGCTGGAGAAGTAGCTGAGAGTTCTATATCTTGAGCTGCAAGCAGAAGAAGGAGACTGCCACACAGGCTTAATTTGAGCACGAGACCTCAAAACCCCACTCCATAGTGCCATACTTCCTCCAACAAAGCCACACCTACTGAAACAAGGCCATATCTCCTAATAGTGCCACTCCCTATGGGCCAAGCATTCAAACACATGAGTCTATGAGGGTCATTCCTATTCAAACCACCACATTCCACTCCCTGGCCCCCATAAGTTTGTAATCATAACATAATGAAGAAATACATTCAGTCCAACTTTAAAAGTCACCATAGTTTATAACGGTCTCAAACCTATTTAAAATCCCAAACTTCAAAGTTTTTTAGACCATGCAATCTTTTCTTGCCCTTTGATCTCTCTTGCTTTTTCTCATTTCTATTTATTCTCTCTGCCTGCCAGCACCGTCTATCTCTTCTCTGCCTTGCTATTGGCTGTTCAGCTCTTTCTTAGACCAACCAGGTGTTTTAGACAGGCAACACAGCTTCACAGCATTAAACAAATGCAACATAAAGAACACAACCCATCTTTGCATCATTAAAACAAATGTCTGCAGCATAAACAAATGTGACACATCTTATAATAACATGCCACAACACCTTTTCTCCTCAGTCTGTGCATTTTGCATTTTTATTGCTCCTTTTTATTATAAATCTTTATAAGAGTGAACAGTAGTAACTACATGACAGAGTCTATATTAGGCTGTTTTGAGATTTCCTTTGCCAATGCAATTAACCCAAAACTCTTTACTTTAGCCTCAGATAGACTTTTTGAACAAGACAAAAAGCAGACACATTCTTAGCCAAAACATGACAAGAACAATCTCTAGGCCACATACTAAAAGTCTTCTCTGAAACCTCTTGAGCCTGTACCTCACAGTTCAACCTACCTCAGCAGCACTGTCTTCCATGCTCCTACTAGTATGGCTCATTATGCCCCCACTAAAGCATCCCATTTCTTTCCTTACCCAAAGTTCCCAAATCCACATTTCTACAATCAAAGGCATGGTCAGCCCTATCACGGCATTACCCCAGTACTGGTACCAACTTCTGTCTTAGTTAGGGTTTCTATTGCTGTGAAGAGACACCATGACCATAGCAACTCTTAAAAGGAAAAACATTTAACTGGGGTTGGCTTACAGTTTCAGAGGTTTAGTCCATTCTGGTCATGGTGGGACAATAGTGGCATGCAGGCAGACACAGTTCAGGAAAAGAAGTTGAGAGTTCTACATCTTGATCCACAGGCAGCAGAAAGAAACTGCCACACTAGGCTTGGCTTGAGCATGAAATATCACCTCAAAGAGCACCTCTACAGTAACACACTTCCTCCAATAATGCCACATCTCCTAATAGTGCCACTCTCTATGAGCCAAGCATTCAAACACGTGAGTTTATGGGGGCCATTCCTATCAAATCACCACAGATATATATATATAGGTTTGCTAAAAGATCCTAAAAGGAATTCAAATTATTCTCCTGAGGAGAATAAGGCTTATAAGATCAAATAGACAACCCAACTAAGATTAATTATGCTATAAGTATTTAAGATAAGTATAATAATACTCCATGGATTTTAAAATAAAAACAAGCAATATAATCTTTCTTCAAACTATACACTGGCAGTTTTTTGCAAATCCAAGGAAGAATAAGGAAGTCTTGTGTTTTTTTTTCTTTCCCTGTTGTACAGGCTGTCACTTGTTTTCCAGGCTTTCACCTGATGATATAGTGTGCAGGAAACCTCTGACTTTAAATCTCGTTCCTACTCCTGTATATTGACAGCTTTCATAGAATTCCTGCAATGAGAATGAAATGAGAACCTGTAATGATATAATTTGGTAAGGAGACCTGATCTACTTTGTTCCAGTGTTAGGATATAAAGATCGACGTTTGGTTTTTATAAACTCAGAGGGCTAGTGAGAAAGATGCATGTAGCATGAATCTTAAAAGTTCTTATTAATAAAATCAAACCCGAGGCCAGTTATTGGGGTCAATGCTGGTAGATCAGAGAGACAGAACAAGCCACAGCTATCTCACCTTGCCAATTCCTCAGCTGGTCTTGTTTCCTCAGACTGGAAGCTTCTGTGTCCTCATCCCAATGGCTCTCAGCTGAACTGCTGCTGGAAAGCCTGAAGCTTAACCAGCCACATGCTTAACCAGCCAAATGCTTAACCAGTCAAATGCCTCTAGTTTCTGGTCCTCACGCCTTATATATCTTTCTGCTTTCTACCACCACTCCCTGGGATTAAAGGCTGGCTTTCTGGGATTAAAGACGTGTCACCATGCTTGGCTATTTCCAATGTGGCCTTGAACTCACAGAGATCCAGAGGGATTTCTATCTCTGGAATGCTAGGATTAAAGGTGTGAGTGCCACCATTTTCTAGCCTTTGTATTTAGTGGCTGTCTGTTCTCTGACCCCAGATAAATTTATTAGAGTACACAATATTTTGGGGAACACAATACCACCACAGATGCAACTTTGCATAATTTGGTTATACTAACCCAGGAACAGGGAGAATCACTAACCATCAGTAAACTCTGAATGTTTTCTCATTTCATGGAGAATTTCTTCCTTTCAATTCAACTGATTCATTTTAGAAATCTCTCATTAAAATTACGTTAAACCATCTGGGGTAGCTTCTACTTCATTTTAATATCCATAACCTTTTTACTTTATTCATATTATCTGGGACCTTGTATGAATATTTTCTTTAAGTTCTCTCATGGAATTTTTCCTTCTTTTGAGAAGCAAGTTTTTAACTTAAAATTAACTTTTCAACTTAAAATGAAAATTGTTCATTTTTTGTTAATTAAATTGTATTTTTGATTATTCACACACATATATAATGCATTCTGATTCCTTTCTGCTCTCTTCCCTTTTCTTATATCCCTCCTATTCCAATCATCCCACCCCCACACCTCTTCTCCCCACTACTCACTCTCCCATCAAAAGGCTCATGACTTTTGATCTTACCTTGTGACCCACTTGGTTTAACCAGGGCCATCAGTGGTCATATCAATTGAAGTCACCAGTGGATGGATACACAACCAAAGACAAGCTTTTCCACTTTTCCTGAATATGCCAGTAGGAAATATTTAAGCATTGCCGCCCCTCCTCCACCCATGCTTGGCAGCTGATGGGCTAAAGTGTTCATTCTTTCAAAAACGTTTCCTCAATACTTATGTTAAGAAAGCCATATCTTTTTAAGTATATTTGGAAATAATAACTTGAAAGTCTCCAGTCATCTTCTGCTTCACTGATTGCCTCCTTTCTTCCCCCAGAAGCTGAGTCTTCTGTTACATGTTTTCTAAGTCTCTCATTTCACAAGTTCTTGTCACTAAAGGCTGTGTCAATATTCTTGCTCTTTTTCATTTAACAGTTTATATTTTAATGCTATTTTAAGGGGTCTCAAAAACATTAGAGGTAAGTATTTGTGTTATGTTTGTTTCTTGAAACTGAAGTGGGCCAGTTCCTTTTCCTGGTCAATTTTCCCAATTCAAACCATTTGGTTATATGAATTAAATACTTTAAGTATCCTCTATAAATCTATTGGCTGTGTCATTATGGTTAGTTTCAATTATTTATTAAAATGCAGGTGTCCATAAGAAGTAATTTATCAATTCAGAAGATGGTTCTTTATCACTTAGTTATATGATAAGTTTTGGGGATGTAAATTCCTGATTCTGGTGAGATCCTTGTGCAGTTATTTTGCTTTCTTGGAATTGCCTTCAGAATATTTCATATTTCAGTGTCAAATTCTTTGTGTTCAATCTCTTCCACCCACATAAAATGGTTATGTGCTATCTGCCCGAAAAAGAATAGTGGGAAGTAGATAAAAACCACATCTATGCAGTCAAAGGCAAAGCTACAGTGCCTTGCTTAAAGGCATGCATATTCCTAATTAAAATGAAGCAAAGAAGAAACTACTACCTAGGATTTTCCTTTTCTTTCCATGGTAATGAAAAGGCATCTTATAGAATAAATTTGAATGTCAATTAAGCTGTAACAAATAAAAAAAATAAACATTACAAATTAAAGGCTCTAAGAGAGCAATATAGTGTAACCAGAGGAAAAAAATACATTCTGGTTTATGTTTTTCAGGTACCTTGAATTATTCTTTAAATTGGAAGGAAACTGCAGTTGTATTCATCAGTCTGTTTCTTATTTCATGTATCATCATCTTTGGGACCGTTCTCTATATCAGTTTCAAAAAGAAAAGGTAAACTATATGATAACTTGATGTGACAGAGAAACTAGACACAACGGCACTAGCTATGAATGTCACTTCTAAAAAATTACAAGGGGTCTGGAAAAGTCCATCATGACGAGATATCGAAGAAAAACTTGTTTCCATAGGCTCAGCAGTGTCTGGCATCAAATAGCCAAGGAAGTAGAGACTGTTGGCAAGCAGTTCTGTTTATGGTGAGTTTAGTATAAGGTTTTTTTTATATATATAAAGAAAAGATTTGTTTATTTTTATTTTATGTTGACAGATATTTTGCCTGTGTGCATCTGGTGCCCCTGGAAGTCAGAAGAGGTTGTTAAAACTCAAGTTACAGGCAATTATGAAACCTTTGTATGGGTGCTGGGAACTGAACCAGAGTCCTCTGAACAAGCAAGAAATGCTCTTAACTGGGGCTGGAGAGATGGCTCAGAGGTTAAGAGCACTAGGTTCTCTTCCAGATCCTGCGTCCAGTTCCCTGCAACCACCTCGTGGCTCACAACCATCTATAAGAGATCTGGTACCCTCTTCTGGCATGCAGGCACACATGCAGAACGCATAATAAATAGACAAATCTTTTTAAAAAATGCTCTTAGCTGCTGAGCCACTTCTCTGGCCTAGTTTTAAGATTCTTTATTGATCCTGGGGCAGTGGTGGTGCATGTCTTTAATCCCTTCAGTCAGGGCTACACAGAGAAACTCTGTCTTAAAAAACTAAAAAAAAAAAATTCTTTATTGAGAACAAATTTTCACATAATACAGCACAGAACCCAGGACAATGGGTGGGGAAGAAGATGTGAAGACTGGAAGCTTGAGATATGTCCATCTGAGGCATAAGCTGAAAACAAGATCTTACTATATAGGATTAATACAGTTAAATTCCCACTCATTTGTTCAGCTCTCCTCATGGACAGCAATGCATGATGGGAGGATAAATGGAAATAAGTAACTAGGCAGTGACAGTAGAAACCATGAATATAATTGGTAGCATGTGACTTGCATTGCTGTCATTGTGTATTCATTAAACTAATCTGTGGGGTTTTGTTCTGCACCATCTCAATACAGGGGAATGTATAAACCAAAGAAGGGTGAGAATCTGATCTATAATCAAGAAGGCTCTCCCACTGAGAAGTGGAAGAGAAATCTCAGAAGACAAGAATGAAGGAGCATTTTGAAGAGATGGCTACAGCAATCAGGAGACAGATGGGAACTGTCTAGACTGAAGAGATAGAAAAGAGGAGGGGTTAAGGTTATATTTAGGATGGGAAGGTTTCCTGAGTGACAGGTATGGAGAAAGAGTAAGAGTAAGAATAAGAGTAAGAATTATCTTACTCAAGCTAAGTGTTTTAGCATTAAAGAAAACTTTTACAAATATGCCAGGAATAGACAGAGAGCAAGCTTTGGAGGGAGAATTAAGAATTTTTTTTTTAACGTCATTTTTAAATGCCTATTTTATACTTGAGGGAGAGTGTTAATTAAGTATCTACAAGGATGAATCTAGGCTTTGTGGAGCAGAAGTAAGTTTTTGGAAAATAGAGGATAGGATCTCCATGGAGACAGATTATGAACTATTGCTCTTACTACATTAATGTAAAAACAATAGGCAAGTTATGGTAATTTGGTCAATTTCTCAAGAGAATTTGTGTATGAATCTCTCAAATTCTAATTGATACCCTTGTCTTACTATGTACTGCCATGGGGGGGGGTGTTTATTCAGTTTATTTCTATAACAGTGTCATGGTATCTCCAGGTCAAAGAACACACCTGAACCATCATCAACACAGATGACTAACCCATTATCAACATTGGTGCCCACACCGCCATCAACAGAGACTGAGAATTTAATGAGCCAACGTCGTAAGGCAAAGATATAATTTGTAGAATCCAATTTCTTTCTGTTACTATATTATTTAATTTTGGGAAGGAACCTTACAAATTTGATCATGCATTGGCTAGCAGCAATGGTCATTTTAGAAATAAGTGGTGACAAAGGTTTGTTTCAACATACGATTCTATTCCAAAATCAGTAAATTCAAGTGAGGTTTTACTTTTGTTAACATCTTTACATTCTGAAATTAAAATTAAATTTAACTGATACATAATAACTATAGATATTTTTGGAGTACCGTGTAAATTTTGATCATGTCATACTTGTCTTTCTGTACCTGATTTTTTTTGCTTGACGTGGATGAATTCCAAGTTCATCCATGTTGGTGCAAGTGACAGAATTTCCTTTTTATGGCTAATTAATATTCACATAGGTGTGTGTATCACATTTTCCCCATTCATCAGTTCTACAAGATCGTTGCTTCATTTTTCATCTGTTATAAATAGTGCTACAGAGAATATGGAAGCCCACATATCTCAACATTTTCAACATATTAATTTCTTTTCCTTTTAGATATGCATTCAGTAATGGGATAGCTTGATCATATAGTAGCATTGTTTTTAACTTTTTGAGAAGCCTTCATACTGTTTTTCATAATGACCATAAAATTTACATTTTATTTTCAGTATGCAAAGATTCCTATCTCCATATGCATACATCACTTTTCTTTGGTGTTTTTAATAGTAACTCTTCTTATGGAGTAGGCTGTTTGTTATCTTCTAGTGGTTTTGATTTGCATTTCCCTGATGATTAGTGACATTAAGCATTTTTTTCACATTAACCATTTTGTATGCTTCCCTGAGATGTGTCTATTTAGGTGTATTGCCCATAAAAAACCAAGTAGTTTTTTTTTAAATTGGGTTCTTAAGTTCCTTATACGTCTTCAAATATCAAATCCCTTGCAGATGTGGAATTTGCAAATATTTTATTCTTTTCAGGAGATAGTCACTTTCATGCTATTGTTGACTGTTTTCCTTGTTGACCGGAAATGTTTTAATATCATGGAATCCAGTTGTTTATTTTGGTTTTGTTGCCTGAGCTTTGAGAATCTTGTCTGAAATGTCCTTACTAACTCTACTTTCCTGAGTATTTTTCCTAAGATCTGTTCTAGTGGTTTTGTCATCATATATTTATGAGATTTTATATTTGATATTTATATTTTAAAATGTATATATAAAACCTACATATAATGTAGATATATATGTATAAAATATTTTATGTATTATACATATAAGTATAATATATATAAACCTACATGTCATATAGGTTTTCAAATCCTACATTTGAGCCTTCCTTCTAGTTGTATTTGATATTTGCAACTTGTGTAAGAGAAGGCTCTGCTTTCATCCTCTTGCACATAAGTTATCCAATTCCCCTAACAATATTTATTGAAAACACTGTCTTTTTCCAGTATGTATGTGTGTTCTTAGCACCTTGGTTGAAAATTAGTTCTCTGTAGTTGTGTGGGTTTATTGAAGGGTCTCTGTTCTGTTCTGTTGGTCTATGTGTCTGTGTCTTGCAAATAAATATCATGCTGTTTTGATTACCTGTAGCTTCATGGCATATTTTGAAATTAGCAGGTCCAGTGTATTTAGGATTCTTTTGCTGGTTCCATGTAGAATGTCATAGAAATTTCACGAATTCTTTGGATCCCTTTGACTACTGCAGACCTTTGATGACTTGAATTCCTCCAATCTATGAATACAGGGTATCTTGTCAGTGTGTGTAACTTCTTTGATTTCTTTGTCTGACATTTTGTGATTTTTTTTTTCACCGTGGAAAGCTTTAGGAAGGCTGGTGGCCTTTTCAGTGTAATTTTTTCACCTCATCTTTGCTATATATTTATTTTTTAGGAAAGGTCACATTTTTCTCTGTATATCAGTTTTGTAATTTTCGCTGATCTAATGCCTTGGTTCTTTTTATTTATTCACTGTCATGAATGGCTCCTTGTTTGTATATAAAATCTTGGTGGCTGTTAGTGGCAAGAAATATTCCTTGGTAGTATGAAGTAGCTTGTGTTTGGAATGCTTGCTGAATTTATGTCAACTTGTCACAAACTAGAGCCACTGGAGAGGAAGGAACCTTAACTGAGAAAACACCTCAATAAGGTTGGGCTATAGGCAGGCCTGCAGGTTATATTCTTTATTAGTGATTGATGGGCCCAGCCCATTGTGGGTGGTACCACTCCTAGACTAGTGGCCTTGGCTTCTATAAGAAAGCAGGTTGAGCATTCCATAGAGAGTAAGCCAGTAAGCAGCACCCTTCCATGGCCTTTGGATCAGCCCCTTCCTCCAGGTTCCTGCTCTGTTTGAGTTTCTGTCCTGACTTCTTTTGATGATGAACAGTAATCCAAGGATAAGCCAAATAAACAATTTCTTCCCTAACTTGCTTTTGGTCATGGTGTTTCAATGAAGAAACAGAAACTCTAAGACAAGTTGATACCAGGATTGTAGGGTATTTCTGTGACAGACTTGACGGTGTCGTTTTGGGAAGAATTGTGGAAGGACTTTGAAACATTGTGCAAGAAAAGCCATTGAGTGTTCATTCAATGCTTGGTGAGTTGTTCTGTAGGAGAATGGGAGATAAGAATATTGGGGGCAATGCAAAAGATGGAGGCATGGCTTGTGAAGTTTCAGGGGTGATTTTAAAGACTATTATAGCTATTTGTTATTTTGAATTAAGATTCTGTGTTTCTAGTTAGCTGGGGCTGAGGAATCAGCTGTGATCAACAAGATACCAGAAATACTAAAGTAAAACCTACTTTGCTGGGGTAATTGAAGCTAGTTTGCTGGAGCTGAGAAACTGGTGGTGATTAAGAGAAACCTGCATCATTGAGGAGAAATCTTCTGGGAAGGGTTTTATGTGAGTTAGCACACAGAAGTTGTGTTACATAGGTGTCCAAAGTTGTACATGATGCTAGAAGCTGGACTTGGTAGTGTTAGAATCACTCAGGTGGTACTGGTTTTGAATGAATGAAGAGATCATGGAGTGCAGCTGAGGCTTGGCACTGTGAGACGCCAGGAGAAGACTTTGAAGACACAGAATTGAAGAGGTCATGGAGAGAAGTTAAGGCTTGTTACTATGAAGAGAGCCTAGGAGAGGCTATTGGTGAAATTACAGTCCAATTTCAGCAGAAGACCCCAGAATTTTGGAGATGCAAGAACCATGAGATGACCACCAAGAACAGCAGCAGCAGAGGAGTGGAGTCAGTGGGAGCCAAGAAAAACAGCTGTGTGTGCTGCAGAGGGCAGAGCCAGAGAAGTGACCCAAGGCCTTTAGAGGAGCACAGAGGATCGTAAGTAAATTGTGGACTTTAGATGCTGAATTATTTATACTGTTGGAGTTTGGTTTTGCTTAGTTCAGATTGTGACTGTGCCCTGGTTCTTCCCTCTTGCAAAAAGAAAGTACTCCATTTATTTTTTATTTTACAGGAACATGGAATGCATTTGAAAAGAGACTTTAGGTTTTAAGAGACTTTGAGTTTTCTTAAAGAGACTAATTTTTAAAGTGTTTGAATTTATAAAGACGATGAGACTTTCAAAGTTATTTATGTTTTTAATGTGAGATATTGGGGATGAAAAAGAAAGGAAAGGTTATGGTGTAATAGTGATGTATTTGTGAGTTAAGTTGACAAGGGGTCAGTTGTCCTGATTAGTTTTGTGTCAACTTGACACAAGCTAGAGTCACTGCAGAAGAGGAAGCGTCATTTGAGAAAATGCCTCCATAAAATTGGGGTGTAAGCAGCCCTATTTCTTAATTTGTTATTGATGTGGGAGTGTCCAGTCCATTGAGTGGGACAACCCCTGGGGAGGTGACCATGGGTTCATAAGAAACAGCCTGAGCAAGCCATAAAGAGAAAGTCAGTAAGCAATACCCAGCCATGGCTGCTGCATCAGCTCCTCCCTCCAGGTTCTGACCCTGCTTGAGCTCCTGTCCTGACTTCCTTTGATGATGAACAGTGATATGGAAGTATAAGCCAAATAAATGTTTTCTTCCCCAACTTGCTTTTGGTCATGGCATTTCATCGCAGCAATAGAAACCCTGACTAAGACAAGATTCAAAGTTTTTTGATTGATTCTGATAGTTCTCCATGCACATGATCATCTCACAAATAATAGTAATGTGGGATCTCTGAACATAATATTTAAGTATGGCATTTGATAAATGCTGGCTATTAAGAATCTTATTGTGGGTGACAAATGTCTTCTTATTCATATTTCTTAAAAATTACCATTAAATGTGATTAATGACTGGGTAAATAACATTGTAAGTATAGTGCTTAGCTGGCAAGTATGAAGATGAGTTCTATCCACAGAAATGAGGCCATGCTGGGTACCCAGAGTCCCAGGTAAGATCAGTCAGCCCTAGACATACAAAGCTTCCTCAGATCCCACCCAGCTTCTCCAACAGCATCCTTCACCTCATCTTCATATCCACACCTACAACCCTAGCAGAAACCTACCACTCTACTAGAGGCTATGCTGGTCTCTGGAGCCCCAGGTAAGACCTGCCCTCCTCATAGCCAGCCCAGCTTCCCCAACAGCAGTCCCCTCATCTCCATCTCCAGGCCAACAACTCCTACAGAAGCTCACTGCTCTACCCACTGGTAACCAGAGCCCCAGAAGCCATGCCAGTATCCAGAATCCCAGATGTAAAACCAGCTCCCAGAAACCCAGAACTCCAGAGGCAACGCTGGCACCCAAAACCCCAGAAGTCACACAGGCTGACAAAACACCAGTGGAGACATGCTACTAGACCAGAGGACACACCAGTAACCAGAACCAAAGGCCACTCAGGCCAGAAGACCAGCACAGAGGTAGAAACCAGAGGAAAAAGCACCCATCCAACAAAGATAAACCCAGAAATCAGCACCTAAACCTATAATTACCCCAAACCCAGATGTCTAGATGCCAGTGTAAGAACACAGTCAACAACAGAGCCCAGCTGCTGTACTATAGCAACTTCTGAATATTCCAATACAGTCAAAGCACAAGAAAACAGCCTTAAAACCAACTTTATGAAGATGATAGAGGTCCTTAAAGAGGAAATGAATGAATCCCTTGAAAGCCAGGAAAACACAAACAATTGGAAGAAGTGAATAAATCCCTTAAAGAAAGCCAAATATAAACATATGGATAAAGGAAATGAATGAAAGATCTCAAAATGAAAAGCAAAGCAACAAAGAAAACACAAACTGAGGAAATTCTGGAGATGGAAAATGTAGTTCGGCAAACTGGAACTACACATGAAAGCATGATCAACAGAATACAAGAGGTGGAAGAGGGGGTCTCAGGCTTAGAAGATAAGATAGAAGAGATTGATTCAGCAGCCAATGAAAATGTTAAGTCTAAAAAAATTACTGACATAAAACATCCAGGAAATCTAGGGCTCTGTAAAAAAAGACCAAACCTAAGAATAATAGGAATTGAAGAGGGTAAAGAATCCCAGCTCAAAAACCTAGAAGATATTTTTTAACAAAATCATAGAAGAAAATTTTCCTAAACTTAAAGACATGCCTATAAAGTTACAAGAATCTTACAGAGCACCAAATAGATTGGACTAGAAAAGAAAGTCACTTCCTATTCCCCTGTCACATAATAATCAAAACCTTAAACATACAGAATAAAGAAAAAATATTAAAATCTGCAAGGGGAAAAGACCAAGTAACATATAAAGTCAAATCTATTAGAGTTACAACTGACTTCTCAATGGAGACTCTAAAACCCAGAAGAGCATGGACAGATGTCTTGCCTAGATGCCAGCCTAGACTACTGTACCCAGCAAAACTTTCAGTCACTGTGGATGGAGAAAACAAGATATTGTATGTCAAATCAAATTTAAACAATATCTACCCACAAATCCAGCATTACAAAAGGTACTTAGAAGGAAAATTCCATCCCAAGGAGGCTAACTATACTCATGAAAATACAAGAAATAATCACATACCACAAAACTAAAAGAAGGAAAGCATGCACACATATACATGCACACACACAAGCACACACTCTACCACCATTACCACCACCACCAAAAAAGCAATTAACAATAATTGATCATTAATATCTCTCAATATCAATGGACTCAATCCCCCAATAAAAAGACACAAGGTAACAGAATGGATGTGACAACAGAATCCATTCTTCTGTTGCATACAAGAAACATATTTCAACATCAAAGACAGACATTATCTCAGAGTAAAGGGTTGAAAAGGATTTTCGAAGCAAATGGACTCCAGAATCAAATTGGTATAGCCGTTCTTATATGTAACAAAAGAGACTTACAACCAAAATTAATCAAAAGAGATGGGGAAGGACATTTCCTACTCCTCAGAGGAAAAAAATTCACCAAGATGATGTTTCATATTTTAACATATAAGCCCTAAGTGCAAGGGCACCCACATTTGTAAAAGAAACACTAAAGCTTAAATCACATATAGAGCCCTAAACATAATATTGGGAGACTTCAACACCCTATTCTCACCAATGGACAGGTCATCCAGATGAAAACTAAACAGAGAAATAATGGAACCAACAGACATTATGAATCAAATGGACCTAACAGATATCTACAGAACATTTTACTTAAGCACAAAAGAATATACCTTCTTCTCAGCACCTCAAGAACTTTCTCCAAAATTGACGACATACGTGGTCTCAAAGCAAGTCTCAACAGATACAAGAAAATTGAAATAACCCCTTGTATTCTATTAGACAACCACAGATTAAAGTTGAATTTCAACAACAGAAGCAACAGAAAGCCTACAAACTCATGGATACTGAACAACTCTTACTGAATGACCACTGGGTCAAGGAAGAAATAAAGAAAGAAATTAAAGACTCTTTAAAATTCAATAAAAAAAATGCACAATGTACTCAAACCTGTGGGACACAATGAAAGTGGTGATAAGAGGAAAGTTCATAGTACCAAGTGCCTACATAAAGAATTTGGAGAAATCTCATACTAGCAAGTTAATAACATACCTGAAAGCTCTAGAACGAAAAGAAGCAAACACACCCAAGAGGAATAATGGCAGGAAATAATCAATCTCAGGGCTGAAATCAATAAAACAGAAACAAAAAGAACAATATAAAAACATCAATGAAACAAAGAGTTGTTTTTTTTTGTGAAAATCAACAAGATAGACTAACCTTTATCCAAACTAAAAGTCACAGAGAGAACATCCTAATTAACAAAATCAGAAATGAAAGGAGGGACATAACAACAGACACTGAGCAAATCCAAACAATCACTAGGTCATATTTCAAAAACCTGTATTCTACAAAATCAGAACATCTAAAATAAATGGGCAATTTCCTTGATAGATACCACTTACTAAAGTTAAATCAAGATCAGACAATTTAAACAGACCTATAACCCATAAAGAAATAGAAATATTTATAAAAAGTCTCCCAACCAAAACCAGCCCAGGGCCAGGTGGTTTTAATGTATAATTCTACCAGATATTCAAAGAGAGCTAATATCAATTCCACAAAATAGAAATAAAAAGAGCATTTCCAAATTCATTTTATGAGGGCACAGTCACCCTGATATCCAAGCCCAAAGACACAAAAAAGAAAGAAAATTACAGACCAATTTCCCTCATGAACATTGATGCAAAAATACTCAATGAAACTACCCTCAAACTGAATCCAAGAACACATCAAAAAAAAATCATTCTCCATGATCGAGTAGGCTTCATCTCAGAAATGCAAGGATGGTTCAACATATGAAAATCTGTCAATGTAATTCACCATATAAACAAACTGAAAGAAAAAAAGAACACATTATCATCTTGTCAGATGATGAAAAAGCCTTTGACAAAATCCAACACCCCTTTATGATAAATATCTTGGAGAGATCAGGGATACAAGGGACATACCTAAACATAATAAAGGCAATTTATAGCAAGCCAACATCAAATTAAATGGAGAGAAACTCAAAGCAATTCCACAACAATGAGGAACAAGACAAGGTTGTCCATTCTTTATGTCTATTCAATATAGTACTTGAAGCTTTAGCTAGAGCATGAATACAACTAAAGGAGATCAAAAGAATACAAATTGGAAAGGAAGAAGTCAAATTATCGCTATTTGCAGATGAAATGATCACAAAAATTCCACCAAGGAACTCCTCCAGCTGATAAACACCACCAGCATAGTAGCTGGATACAAAATTAACTTAAAAAATCAGTAGCCCTTCTATATACAAATGATAAACAGACTAAGAAAGAAATCAGGGAGACAATATCTTGAACAATAGCCACAAATAACATAAAACATCCTTGGGTGACACTAACCAAGCAGATTAAAGAAATGTATGACAAATACTTCAAGTCTTTAAGAAAGAAATTGGAGAAGATATCAGAAGATGAAAAGATCTCCCATGTTCAGGGATCAGTAGGATTAACATAGTAAAAATAGCCACCTTACCAAAGTCAATACAGATTCAATGCAATCCCTGTGAAAACAATTCTTTATAGACCTTGAAAGAACAATACTTAACTTCATATGTATAAACAAAACACCCAGGATAGCTAAAGCAATCCTGTACAATAAGGATTTATTTCAAATCCCTAATTTCAAGCTTTATTACAGGGCTATAGTAAAAAAAAAAAACACATGACATTGGCATAAAACCAGACAGGTTGATCAGTGGAATTGAATCATAGGCTCAGACATAAAACCACTCACCTATAGACAACTTATTTTTATTAAAAAAAAAAACCAAAACTATACTATGGAAAAAAGAAAACATCTTCAACAAACAGTTCTGGTACAACTGGATTTCGGCAGGTAGAAGAATGCAAAGAGATCCATACATTTCAGCCTGTACAAAACACAAGTCCAAGTGGACCAAAGACGTCAACATAAAACCAGATGCACTGAACTTGATAGAAGAGAGAATGGGGAATAGCCTTGAATGCATTGGCACAGAAGACAACTTCCTGAACAGAACACCAATAGTGTAGGCACTAAAATCAACAATTAATAAATGGGACCTCATGAAATTAAAAAGCTTTTGTAAGGCAAAGAAAACTATCAAAGGACAAAATGGCAGCCTACATATTGGGAAAGATCTTCACCAACTCCATATCTGACAGAGGGCTGATCTCCAAATATATATATATATATATATATATATATATATATATATATATATATATATATATATATCAAGAAACAAGACATCAACAAACTAAATAATACAATTCAAAAACGTATATAGATCTAAATAAAGAATTCTCTGTCAGATGTGGGGTTGGAGAAGATCTTTTCCCATTCTGTAGGCTGTTGCTTTGCCTTGTTGACTGTATCCTTTGCTCTACAAAAGCTTCTCAGTTTCAAGAGGTCCCATTGATTGATTGTTTCTCTCAGTGTCTATGCTACTGGTGCTATATTTAGGAAGTGATCTCCTATGCCAATGTGTTCAAGACTACTTCCTACTTTCTCTTCTAGCAGGTTCAGAGTAGCTGGATTTATGTTGAGGTCCTTGATCCACTTGGACTTAAGTTTTGTGCACGGTGACAGATATGGATATATTTGCAGCCTTCTACACGTTGATATCCAGTTATGCCAGCACCATTTGTTGAAGATGCTTTCGTTTTTCCATTGTACACTTTTGGCTTCTTTGTCAAAAATTATATGTTCATAGGTGTGCAGGTTAATGTCAGGATCTTCAATTCGATTCCATTGGTCCACGGCAAATGGATGGATCTAGAAAAAAATCATCCTGAGTGAGGTAACCCAGACTCAGAAAGACAAATATGGTATGTACTCACTCATAGGAGGATACTAGAGGTGGAACAAGGATGACTGGACTGCTTGCTACTCACATCACCAGGGAGGCTACCTGGAAAACAGGACCCCAAGAAAGATACGAGGATTGCCCAATGATGGAGAAATGGCTGAGATCTACATGAACAACCTGGACATGAGTGGGAGTAATGAAGGGTGAGGGTTGAGGGAAAGAGAGCCTGTGGGAACGGGAGATCCCAGCTGGATCAAGAACAGAGAGGGAGAACAAGGAATAGGAGACCATGGTAAATGAAGACCACATGAGAAAAGGAAGAAACAAAGTGCTAGACAGGCCCACAGAAATCCACAAAGATACCCCCACAATAGACTACTGACAATGTTCAAGAGACAGCCAGAACTGACCTACTCTGGTGATGGCCAAACACCCTAATAGTCCTGCCAGAAACCCCATCCAAGGACTGAGGAATCTGGATGCAGACGTCCATGACTAGGCCCCAGGTGGAGCTCCAGGAGTCTAATTAGCAAGAAAGAGGAGGGTTTATATGAGCGAGAATTGTTGAAACCAAGGTTGGATAAAGCACAGGGACAAATAGCCAAACGAATGGAAACACATGAACCAAAGACTGAGGGGCCTCCAACTGGATCAGGCCCTCTGAATAGGTGAGACAGTTGATTGGCTTGATCTGTTTGGGAGGCATCTTGGCAGTGGTACTGGGTCCTGTGCTCATTGCATGAGTTGGCTGTTTGAAACCTGGGACTTGTGCAGGGATGCTTGGCTCAATCTGAGAGGAGGGGACTGGACCTGCCTGGACTGAGTCTACCAGGTTGATCTCAGTCCTCAGGGGAGGCTTTGCTGTGGAGGAGGTGGGAATGGGGGTGGGCTGGGGGGAAGGGGAGGGGAGCAGAAGGGGGGAAAACAAGGGAATTCATGGCTGATATGTAGAACTGAATGGTATTGTAAAATAATTTTTTTTTAAAAAAAAGAATTCTCAACAGAGGAATTTCAAATGGGTGAGAAACACATAGAGAAATGTTCAACATTATTAGCCATTAGGGAAATGCAAATCAAAATGACTCTGAGATTCTATTTTATACCAGTCAGAATGACTAAGATAAAAACACAAGGGGCAGCTCGTGCTGGTGAGATATGGAGGCAAGGGGAACACTCCTCCATATCCGGTGGGAGTGCAAACTTGTACACCTACAAGTGTGTCTGTTTCTCAGAGAAATTGGGGATCAATCTACCTCAAGATCCAGCTATACTACTCTTGGGCATATACCTGAAGGTCACTTCATCATGCCACACGGACACTTGCTCAACGCTGTTCATAGCAGCTTTATTTGTAAAAGCCAGAAACTGAAAACAATCTAGATATTATAACATTTTCTTTTTAATTTTAGACAAAAAAAGGGGGAAATATGGTGATATTTTGTTTGTGCTCTAACAAATAAAGCTTGCCTGGAGATCAGAGGGCAGAGATAGGCCACTAGTTAACCATAGAGGCCAGGCATTGGAGGCAAACACCTTTAATGTCAGCACTTGGGAGGAGGAAATAGAAAGTGATGTGGCTGGGCAGAGAGAGGAAGTGATAAGGTGGGGCAGAGACAGGAGCTCACTCTCTTTCAGGCTGAGGAGTTGGCAAGGGAAGAGGTGGTGGCTGTAGCTTGCTTCTTTGTCTCTCTGATCTTTCAACATTTACACTTATATCTGACTCTGGGTTTTTATTATTAAGACCAATTAAAATTCGTGCTACATGGCTCCATTACAGCTTTAAAATAGCAAGTATGCAGCCACACTGCCTAAATGATTGTTGGCCCCCACTCCTTAGTAATCACAAAACAGCAGAATATAATACATGCATGTTTTGTTTTCAGTTTCTTAAAATTTTTATTTTATATGTATGGGTGTTTTGCCTGTGTGTTTCTCTTTGTGCCACATGAGTGCCTGGTAACTGAGGATGCCAGAAGAGGCCATCATTCCTTTGGATCTGTAGTTACAGAAGGTTGTGAGCATCCATGTGTGTGTAGTGGAAATAGAACCCAGGTCCTGTGGAAGCATCCAGTGTTCTTAACCCCTGAGCCATCTCTCTAGACCCAGTTTCTTTCCTTCCTTCCTTCCTTCCTTCCTTCCTCCCTTCCTCCCTTCCTTCCTTTCTCTGACTTACAGTAAGATTGATATGGATACTTTATACTCTCTATTATAGAAGCACATTTGTATTTTATTCTGTAGGGTTCTATACTACACACTGCTAATGGTTTGCTTATTCTGAGTTAACCTGTAACCTAGGAAGCTTGAGAGGAAAGCATGACAGGTCCTGGTGCTTGTGAACCTGTCTCCTGCTGCACAGAGATGATGAAGATGGACAGTAGAATTTTTCCCTGCTACAGCAAGAAGACAGTAAACAGCACCACATCATAAATCTCAGTGACAAGACTGATCACCTGACCAGAGGGGAAAGACCAAACTTTAAAATGATTGACAGCCTGTTTCCCTTCCCCACACCATCTAGCTAAGGAAGGGATGGAAGAAAAATCTTTAGTATGTGAATCCATTGCCTTATCTGATGACTGGTTCTCTGAGTAAAACATGGATTAATTGCTCAACTCCTCGGTGTTGCCTGTGTCCCAGATAGCTCAGAAGTCATTACAGCTGAAGATCTTGAAATCAAATTAGTTCATCTTCTCTGATAGTTAAGAGTTGGATTCTACATTGAGTTCCTTGAGATAGGAAGACTTATCCTTAATGGGATGGTACTGTTCCATGGACTAGATCCCAAAATGAATCAAAAGGAGAAAGTCCTTTTGCTGATTACCAACATTTACCTCTGTTTGCTTCCTCCCTGTAGATGCCTTGTGACCAGAGGCCCATGTTCCTGCTGTTATGCCTTCTTCACCATGATGGACTGTGTGTGCCCTAGAACTGTGAGTTCAGATACCACCTTCCTTCCTTCAGTTGCTTCCATCATGTGCTGTGTCAGTGATGAGAAAAGTGACTTCTATAGCCTCTAAATTCAAAAAGTCAGGCACAATTTTCTCTTATGCTTTATTCTCATAGTAAGGCCTTCCCAGAATACCAATATTGACACATGCTTACCCACTCTTCTCCACACACTCTGCTGTGCTACAAAGTCTGGGAGGGGCTATTACATTACAATCTTCACAGGAAGAAGTCAACTAGAATGGTGTTAACCAGAGGCTTGGGGGAGAAACCGGGAGGTATTTATAACTAAAGATGACACATTTCTGCATTGAAATTTGAGTAACTCTACAATGCCTACAACTGTTAACAAAGTTTGCTGTGAGAGTTGATGTCCTAGCTAAGTTTGTCCGCTTGATACATCTGAGGGGAGTCATCTGAGGGAGACCCTCTGCTGAGAAATTGACTAGATCACATTGGCCCATGGAAATGCCTGTGTGGTATTATCTTGATTGTTAATTGAAGTAGAAGGGCCCACTGTGGACAGCACCATTCCCTGGGAAGATGGGTCTAGCATGTATAAGAAAGGTAGCTAAACATGCCTCAGTGTGGTGGTTAGAAAAGTCTCCCATAAGCCTGGTGTTTAAACACTTGGTCCCCAGTTGATGGCATTGTTCGGGGAAATGTTGTGAAATCTTTAGGAAGTGAGGCGGTGGTGGAGGGAGGAGGTGACTGGCATGAGGCTTTGAGAGTTGTTAGCCTTGCATGCCTGCCAGGTAGCTCGACTTTGTCCTTGTGGTTGAAGATGTGATCTTTCTGGCTGCCTGCTGCCACACCTCTTGGTCACTCAGGGACGGCCCACCCCCAATCCCAGCAATAAGTCAAATAACCCTTTTTCCGTATGCTGCTCTTGATGATGGTGTTTTTCACAGCATCAGAAACGTGACCAATATGGTCAATGTTCCACCATATTTTCTGTTGCTATGCAGATGGCCTGTAAAGCTGTCATCAAGGGTAAGCTGTGACTCGGTTGATCTACCCCTTGGTTTCATTCCTCTCTGAAGAACACCGCAGGCAATACTGATAACCAGAAAGAAAGTGCCTTTAGGTGCCCTTTGGAGGAAGTGTGTTCACAGGTAGCTCTGAGCCCTTATGACCTCTAAAGCTCTAGATAAGGCGTCATGCCTGGTGACCATACAGACAAGCACGCATGAACACGCGCGCACGCGCGCGCGCGTACACACACACACACACACACACACACACACACCCGCGGGCACGTACACACGTAGGTCTTTAATATACCAAACTGTTAAAAAAAAAAAGTTCTCTTTCCCAGAGTGTCTGTATGAATTCCCTCACCCCTTCCAGACCATTTCTCTTCTCTCTTAAATTTTATCTTTTGCTGTTCAGGACCTCTGGATGCAGCAGGTCTGCGTTCTAGCTATGACTTCCCTCTGTGATGGACTGTAATCTCTGGCGCCCTCTACTGGCTGCTGCCGGCACCAGAGAGGCAAATGATGAGCAGATGTGCGTGGAGACAAAGCATTCATTCACGTACAAAATAAGATAAATAAACTGAAAACGAAAACAATATACATATACAGTCATCTTTCCACCTTTTTGCTCAATTGCTCTAAGCAAGGGCGAGAACCTGGGTCTGTGCGTGGCGGGGGTGGGGACAGGATGGGGGGGTGGAGGGCGTGTCCTTACGGAGCTTTAGAGTCTGCGTGCGGCGGCGGTGGGGCTCTGCGCTGAACTGCTGAATGGTGGTACCACTGCTGACAGGTGTTGCTGCGATACCTTCCACAGTGGAGGAGCCCAGACCCCAAGAAGCTGGTGTCTAGCTGCCGCCCAAAGCAACGATGGGCAGTCTGGTGAGTGGAATCTAGGATGAGAAGGAGGGCGGAATGGGCTATCTGAAACCCATGGCTCTCGGGAGAGCCCGGGAGCCAGAGAGGGAGGCGCAAGAATCTGTTCCTTGGAGAAAAGATGTCCGGGACTTGGGACTGCCTTAAGTGGACATGGGCCGGGAGAAAGCCCAGGATCGCGGATCCCACGGGGTGGGCGGCTTTGCTCCTAGCTGCAGATTCCACTGCGAAGAAAAACATGGCCAGTGCCCCATGGCTCCCAGAGGGGAGGGGGTAGCACTGGGTATTGCCTGTGTTGGTCCTTAATCTGCATCAGGGGTAACAACCTAGTGATATTGCTTCTTGCTGCATTCTTGGCCCTTGCCTGGGAAGCCATGAAGCATCCAATAATTCTGCACTAACCTTCCATAAGGGTTGTCAGCTCCGTGATTATATTAAAAGACAGGGTATTTAGAGGGGGCCGACATTTTGAGTCTTCAGTACTGTTTACAAGACAGAAAATTTTAAAAAAGGATGGATGGGCATATGCCCTATTCTTTATACACGCGAAACTGGTAGAATTGGGTGAAAATCTAAACGCAACTAAAACCCCGAGGTACTGTTTTTCATAGGGCTGGCAAGACCACAGGCCGGTTTTTGCTTTACCTTCCTTAACAAAGGAGAATGGTGGTGTGAGAGCTGATGTCTCCCGCCTGGCAGATGCTTTTAATCTTTAAACAAGGAATCGCTTTCCTGTTTTACAAAGAAATGGGCAGGAAGGTTCATTCTTTTTCCCCCAAGTTCCTATGGCTGTAATGAAGATACAAATTGAGACCTAGAAAGAATAGGGAAATACAATCTATATACCTAGCAGGTGCGTAGGTGACAGGTAAGACCCAGGCTATAATGAGCATCCACCTTCCAGGGTAAGAATTATAAGAGAATTTCTTTGTCTTCATAATTGGACTCTCTAGCCAGTTCATGATTGGTTAATCTTTTAACATCTGTTAAATTCTGGGCACTGTACTGGTGTTTTAACTGTGGAATTGTTATCATAACCCTGCGATATGAGAGCAGCATTGATTTGCTCTTTTTGCAGCAGACAGGCTCCTGGGATCTTTACCATTCAGAATGCTGTTTTAGATTTTTGTAATATTTGCATCTGCACAATGAGATCTCCTGGGAGGGGGACCCAAGACTCATCATATTTCATGTAGATCTTATATACAGACCCTCAGATAATGTCATGATTATACAGTTCCTTTTGGTGACTATGACCATCACATGATGTCAGGTGTGGAATTTTCCACAGTAATATGTGTCAGCACTGAGAAGTTACAGATATTGAAACATTGTGATTTTTCAATTTCTTACCTATGCTCCATTTAACCCTGAGATTAGTACTATCATCTTCCCCCGGGGTTCCAGAGAGGTTAAATAATGTGTCTTACCTAATATATCTAGCATTCACTTTAGGCTGGGGTCTGCCCTGGTTACCATGCAGCAATTTATGTTCCCTCTCTGAGAAACAGAAAGGCTGCCATTATCCTGCATGAACCAGAGAAGAATATAAATAAATTCAATGTGGATTTCTAACAGAGAAGCCTCACTCTTAACTCCTTACCCCCAGGATCTGTGTTTTTGTTTTACACCGTACCCAGGACCCACTCCTTAGTCTTACATGTACATTTGCTTTCTCTCTTATCCTAAAACACAGCTATTTTTCACTACAAAAGCCAGATAATAATTTTCTTATTTCAGCCTTTGCTAGGGCCTGGGTTTCTTTGTGAGAGTAAGGTATAATAGGTAAAAACAATGCTGTGGAATTAGCACACCATAATCTGTCCCTGTGGTTTCCTTAAGGGAAAGTAAAATGTATTGACCCCTTTGGTGCAGAGATTTCCTGCACAAGAAGGAAGGATGGAGAACAGTCTCAGCAATATAAAGAAAAATTTCCAGAAGTCCCTAAGGCACTTCAGAGCTAAAGCCCCTTTGAAGGTGGTGTCTGTGAGCATGAAAAGGGGGAGGCGGAGCAGGTATTGTAGAGGCTGCATCCTTTTAAGAAGCTCATCACTTTTAACTTCCCAAGGGGTAGTGACTTTGTTGTAAACCTTAAGCCAATGAAGTCAAGAGGAGTCACGAGGTGGTAGTCATGGCATATTCATGGTACACTTGAATATCCCAAAACAAATTGTCCATGCAAATAATAATTTTCAAACAATAGTCATCACTCAGATGACAGGATTTTTAACTTCCTGTAGCCTTAAGAATGCTAGGAAACCCAACTATGCCATATAGATGGATATCAGTGCACACACCTTTATGCCTCTCTGTGGGGTCTAAGAGACTGGGGCAATAGTAAAGCACTCAGGTATGGGGTGGCATTGAAGATGGCCACAGGGATGAGATCTCATCTCTTTCAGGGCATACATCCTGAAAGATCACCAGGAATATGAGGAGAAGGACTGTGATGGAGGTTTAGGGTCCATGGCACTTTCAGTGGGTGCTGGCAGAGCCACGTCTCCCTGACTGTAATGCCACAATTCTCTTTCTCTCTTCCTCCTCCTATCACTCCCCCCAACACACACACACACACACACACACACACACACACACACACACACACACACACACCTACCTACAGGGTACAATTGGCCTTAGGAAAGCTAGACATACTTCGTTCATCTTCTATGATCCCAGACCACAGACCCTGGCCAGGACAACTAGGTTTCTTTTGCTATCTGGGTTTAGGAAGGAAGACAGTATTGATCTTTCTCGGTTAATTGTGAAGGCACTTGATTAGGAAAACTCAAGTTTACGTAATGATATTAATGCTCATGACATGCCAGATGTCCTGACTTGGTGTGTCACTTCTTCCAGTAACACTTTCTCCATTAAGCCATTAAGTTTTAGGTCATGGATATTTTGTAAGAGGGAATACATGACCCAAAACAACAATTCCATATAGTGGAAAGTAAGAGAACATTAAAATTGGGGTGCTCCCACTGAGCAGTGAAGGGAATAGAAATCCTTGTGGCAAATTGAAATTATTTCCAGATCTTCAAACACATGTTTCCTAGGACTGGGTGTGGCAGCACATATCAGTAATTCCAGTACTCAGAAGATAGAGACTGGAGCATTCACAGTTCAAGGTTATCTTTGCTACATAGCAAATTCAAGGCCAGCCTAAGCTACATGGTATTCTATCTCACCCCACCCAACCATGGCTCATTTTTTAAAAGACTCTACTCTGTTCCTCTACCATCTGACCTGAAGCACACAGGAAAAGAGATATCATAAGACAAAGAGACATTTTATGGCAACGAGAATGACCCACTTTAGAGGTGGTGTGGAAAAATGAACTCTTGAAGTCACTGTATCTAAAAGGCATGGCAAAAGCTGGAGTTAATTCAGGCACACCTAGAGAATGAAGAGAAGAGAGTCCCTCAAATGATAAACCATGCTTTGACAGTCACCCTGATCCAAAACCCCAAATTAAGGCTATTCAAGTGGTTTTGGTCCAATGGTTTAGAAACAAGCTTCAGTTTGCCATGGTAGCAGAAGCTATGGCTAAGCAAGGACTAATAATATACAAATTCAGAATAGGATGTCCATTCTGGCTTTGTTGTAGCAATAGGCTGCAGCAAGGATAATGTGGTCAAAATACCCTGTTTAAACAACTGGATTTGGTGAATTTTGACATTCCTGTGGGTCCAGAGGAAAAAAAGAGTCAAATGACAGACAGACTCTATGTACAAAGTCTATGTCCCAAATCCAGGAACCCAATGCCCTCTGTGAGAGATAGTTTCAAAACTGGCAAACCATACTGCAGTATTAGATTTTCCCATTCACAAAGAAGAAGGAAGAGATTGACAGTCTTTGGAAGGGTTGAGGGAAATGCTAGACAGGTAACCAAAATATTGGGGAAAAGTCTAGGGATATCTATACATATATTCCTAGAGAGAGAGAGAGAGAGAGAGAGAGAGAGAGAGAGAGAGAGAGAGAGAGAAAATCTCATAAATAAAAATGAAAAAAGAAAGTGGCAACTCATGTAAAGAAGAATTTAAGGAAGATTACTTTAATAACATATAAATATTTATAAATATGTAAAATGAATTAGTAGAGTAGGAAACTATCTACTTTATCTATCTCCCAAGCACCTGTCACAGTTCCTTACATAAATCAAGCTCAATGGATGATGAAAGAAGTATTGGCAAAGTTTCAGTTAGAGATGCAGGATAGTTTCACAGTGAAACCTACCCTTCTGTACAAGTAATTATGCTAATAAAAAGAATTGAACATACATTCAATTAGAACCAGGACAAAACACCCAGTGACATGAGATGAGGCCAGGGTATTCGAACAAGAAGCAAGGACTTCACATGGGGGAATTTATTGTGTGAAGTGACTAATTAAATGTCTGAGAAGGAGAAGAGTGTGACAGCCAGTGAAATTTTCTTGCCTGGAAGATAAAGTCCAGAAGAAACACTTCACGGGATGGGATGATGATTAATTTCCTGTCATTCATAAAGTTATTAACCATCTATTCCGTTGATTCTTTCAATTGAGAACATTTTAGGCAGAAGGAAGATGTACAAAAGAACTGGACAATTAGAAAAGATTGAAGGGTTGGCAAGGCAGAGCTTGACATGCAAGGAGGAGACACAGCAATATGAGGTCTGAGAGTATGTGCGCAGGTGATGAGCTCCCAGTAGTAGGACATGGACATCTAGGACTCCGTGAGGCATCAGGTGGGAGCTTCTAGCCAGTTTCATAATGGCTGTCAGATTGCTTGGCTCTGGAAACACCATTAAACGTGATCATCTTATCCTGACAAATCAGCAGGAGCTTGACAATCCACACAATCATGGTTTTGAGACAGACAGTACAAAATAATTTTATATTGGTGCCTAATTTCTAAAATCAACAAGGCTTTGTACACAGGGCAGGCTATGTGGTGGTGTGGTTGTGATTGTGACTTTTGTAGCCAGTGCCTGGGTTCGAGTTTTGCCTCTACCACTTCCTAACTATGATACCTGAGGAAAGCCACTTAATAGCTCTCCTTCACATTCTTCATTGTGCAAGCATTGATATTAACAATGCCTTCTTCATAGGCCCTTGAAGTGTTGGGCAAAGTAGTTGATCTCAAGTGCTCAGAACAGTGCCAGGTACATAATGTGTTCAATAAATGTTAGTTTTATGATTACTAGAAGTTCAGTGACCTAATGCAAAGTAAAAGTTGAAATAAATATTTTGATACATTTATCTCATATGTGTCTAATCCAGTCATTTATTCCTGTCCCCTGGTCTTTCAAATCAGTCATGTACCTACTACCTTAGAAGAAGAATGTTATCTCAAAAAGGCAGAGAAGTTTCAGAAAACGAAGTTTTGCAATAACAATGGCCTAGACATTCAAGCTTATAAAAACCCACAGGCTGAAAGAGGAGGGGAAAGTTCATTCCACAAAGACTTGAGGAATTCCAGGGTGGTGGAAGAACCAGCTTTTCTGACCCTGGGAAGATAAGTGTTTTCCAGACTGGGAGAAAGAAAGGGCTGACTAGAGTCTATGGCCAGACACTAGCATGTGTGAAAAAAAGGAGCATTATACTCACCACCAGCAGTAGGGAATAACAAACAGAACCCGCGCAGAGGTCTTGAGATCCAAAAGAAGGCGGTGCAGCATAGTAGAGTGCCTGCCATGGGCGCTTAGAGAGAGCAGTAATGAATGTCCTTTGCCCAGCAACCTGGGATAGTGTACAAGGACCCAAGAGAACTGCAGTTTGCCTTTGAAGCTGTAGCTGTTCAATGATGGCTTTGGGGACTGAGGCAAACATGACTATCTGGCTGTCTTAGTGAACACAAGGTAGAAAATGGTTGTAATGAAAACCTGGTAACCCCACGCTGTAGCTCGGTGTGCTATAAGCCCCTACAAGTTCCAGGAGTACAAATGTAACGCCAGAGACTGGGATCTTTGTAGAGTGTTGGGGTGGTGGGAGGCTGAGTGGACAGAGAAGGTACAACATTTATTGAAATAAAGTTTCTGCCTCCAGCTGGAATGGCAACGTGAAATAGAAATAAAATTCTGTCCATGAAAATTACAGAGGAAATTGGCATGTCCTACATTCCTTCAGTGTAAAAAAACACAGAATTATAGCCATCAAAATGGCTCAGTATGTTGAGACACTTGCTGTACAAGAGTTCAGTCCCTGAAACTCACATACAAGTAAAAGGAAGAAATCAAATCCATGGAGTTGTCCTCAACTCCTCTGACCTCCACACATATGGGATAACATGCAACCCCCCCATCCATACACACACACACACACACACACACACACACACACACACACACACGCACGCATGCACGCACACACACTGATAATGAATTAATTAAAAACATAGAAATATAGAAAAGCATCCATCTTCTGCTTGTATCCCTTATAATGAACATACTTTAGATACAGTGAAATGATTCTGAGGCAACCATAATGAATAGCTCATCTGTACGTTCTGTCTCTAGCAAGGCAATGCCCAGAATAACATTCCCATATATAGTACTGGGGTATCCATCAAATCAGGGGATTCCTGGCCAAATACAGAAAAGTAAAGCAATGAAGGAATAAACAAAGTTAATATTAGTACTAGTTTCTAAGTATTTAAAATTTTGGTTACATTTTCAGGAGAGTCTCCCTCAGCAAAGTCCAAAGGCAATCATGTGTTTCTGAAAAGTGTTTTTCCTTTTGTGTTTTGTCCTTAATATTAACAGCAGCCGATTATTTGGGAAGGGTAAGTTGTCTGGCATCTGAATTTTATGTATTTTCTCTATAAACTTAAGGCAGTTTGGCCCAGAGAGCTTGTGTGTTCAAGACTTTGCTCTTGACAGTGGTAGCTTTAAATGAAAGGCTCACACTGCCAGGGAGATGAAAGAGCCACCCTGTAGCTTTTTTCCTCCCCACATCCTGAGTACTCTGTTATTTATATAGTCCATTTATAGACTTTGGTTCTGTTTCCACACAACTCTTCTGGGTAAACACTTGGACCTCACCATTTCCTGAAATAGGTATGACAAGGACGCCTTGCCGCCTCTGCCCCAACGCAACCCCCATTTCTATCGTTTGCTTTCTGTCTTCAGGTGTTCAGGAGACCTATCTGCCATCTCTCCACCTACAGCCTGATTTGGGGCATGGCAGCCATAGCGCTGTGCACAGCTCAAGGTAAAGATGCTCAGTTCTTCACCCGGAGACACTCTGGGGTGGAGGCTGGCCACTCCTGTGTGTGCTAGGCTAGCCCACTCATTTGCATGAACTCTGGAGCATGCCATCAACCTTGGAATAGTGAGAGTGGTTCTGCCCACTTCCCATGCTCTTGTTTTCAAAGTATTGGGACAATTGGAATTCAGAAGATGTTCCAGTAGATAAACCAGACTTAAGGAAAACATCCCCTCCCAAGTGAAATATGATGTCATTTTTTCACCCACAGAACTGAGTGGGAAGGGAACCTTGGAAAACAATTCCCTGAAGTTGATTTTAAGGATCTTGGGATATTTGGAGTGAAGGAACAGATATATTCTTCCTGGAAGGCAAAAATTAGGATTTCCTAATTTTTCTTGTTTAAGGGAGGTCACCGCTCAGTTTATGCTGGTTTTGTTGTTGTTTCTAATCACTTTGGGTGTGGTGTCATTCATCATTACCCCCTGGGGAAGGCACTGCACACGGAGGACTGTAGACTTCACACCCACCATATCCATGAGATATTTCCAGACTGAGAAGCAGAATGGAAAAGGAATCTACACAAGCACCAAAGAATACTTTTCCACTCAGGGATATCCTCTGCAGTCAAGCATAGGCTTTCCCACATGTTCAACTCTAGTTTTGATCTCCTTTCCATCCTGCATTCTAAAAGCAACACTTTTTGTTTTCCAATATGTAAAATCTCCAAAAGAGGTTGAGGGCACCTCAACCTCATCTTTGGGTTTTGCATTGCAGAACGTCCCTTACCTTTAAGGAGTTCCCATCATCAAATTACCAGCTAGATAACACTCATTGGTCCAGGGTATATTGACTGCCATGTCCTGTTGCTCTCTGAATCTCTAGGGAATGTTTGTATGGCCTTCTATTTCATGCTTATACTTGTTAGTATTTCTTCTCTTTGGTTACCCATAAAGAACAAATTTTATAGGTTTTGTGCAAGTCTATACATTGTCTATCATTTTATTATTTAATTCCCTGCTGTTGTTTGATGTGGGAAGGAGGAGGTTTGGAAAAGTAGGCATCTACTCATTTTCAATCTCTTTGGTTCCCAATAAATGTAGTTAGTATCAAATCTGTCCATCAGAGAAATACTTTATTAAGTTTTACAGACGCTTAGTGCGTTATGCTCTGGTTATCATTTGATTATGATAATTTGTGAGTCTTGCTATGAGTTCAACTGTAATTAGAGTTCAAAAGGATTGGGGGAATTTCTGGTTTTATTGTAGTATAGACAGTGTTCAGAAAGAGTAAATTTTTAAGGCCAATTGCAAGTTCAGTTTGGGGAAATATTTTATATGTGCTTTGAAAAGATTATACATTCTATCACTTAGTAATGTACATATCTGAGCAATATATATCCATACATATAAAAACGTATGATGGATATATAAATCTGGTACTTTCAAATTAAATATGAAGCCACATGTAAACATATTTTTAAATTTTCTGTGTGATACTTGAATTTTTGCCTTAATGATTTAATATTATGGAATTAAAGATTCTGAGAGATGTATAGAAAACTCTAATATTATGACTATGGATTTATAAGGTGCTATTGTAATTGCAGAACTGTTTGCTTTATACATCTCAGAATTAGGTTGTCAGGTACATGGGTTTTATTATTAATATGTTGTATCATGTTGGATTGCTCCCCTCATTTTATAGGTCTTTTGTTTTTCCACATGAAAAGTGCTATTGGGCTAATGTCAGAATGCTTCAGTCTTTTCTTTGAGTTTTTCTTTAATCTTTTGCCTATAAATACCCCAATTTGTGACATTCTGGGGGAATGCCATAGTCAGGCCTTCTGGCCTACTAATTCCTCATTCAGTGGCAGCCATTCTGCTAAGTTGAACAGTTGGTTGAGATTTTGTAGTTCCTGTTCTCCAGATCTCTAATTTCTACCATTTACATTGTTGTCTTTACTCACCCATATTCATGCCAGAATGCTTATTGATTTATGATGCCTGGATTCATTTGATATGAGTTATTGGGTATAGCATTTATTACTCCTCTTTTATTATATCCCTTTTCTCAAATGTTTGGTAATTTGCTGTTGGTTATTTCTTATTACATGGACTCTAATACATCAAGTCACCTGTCACGTATAAGTGGCCTGCATTTTAGAGAAGAAATAATTGCCATAACATCTAATGAAAATAGGGAACATGTAGATTATCAATTGAGTGTCAGAATCTCTTGATCATGTTGGGTACATCAAACCTCTCAGAGCATCATCCTTCCATCACTCTCCTTGTGTGTCTGTGCTTAGTCTTGCTTTCCAGAGCCTGAGCCCTCTGTGGGGCTCTCTTTTTTTCTTTCTTTTTTTTAAAAATTACATTTCCCTATTTTTAAGATTTTATTTATTTATTATGTATACAGTATTCTGCCTGCATGTATGCCTACAGGCCAGAAGAGGGTGCCAGATCTCATTACAGATGGTTGTGAGCCACCATGTGGTTGCTGGGAATTGAACTCAGGACCTCTGGAAGAGCAGCCACTGGTCTTAACCTCTGAGCCATCTCTCCAGCCCGGGGCTCTCTTTCTCTGTGGGGTGTGTGTGTGTGTGTGTGTGTGTGTGTGTGTGTGTGTGTGTGTTTGTGTGTGTGTGTGTGTAGAGCACGGAAACCATTGCTTAAACTGTCCACTCAGTCTGTTGCCCATTGGCCCTTCATTGCTGCTGGCCATACTTCACTAAGCATGAATTCACCAAATGATGTTATTCTGTCTGGCAGTTTTCATGCTCAATCATTCCCCTTAGTCTCCAACTCACAGGGATTCTTCACAATTTCTGGTTACTAAGCACTTTCTTGCTATTATACTCTGCCTCTGCTTCTAAAAGTCAAACAAACGTATTTCTCTGCTAACATATGGGCACATTCATACATTTTGGTTTCTCCTCTGCCTTTTTTCACTCTTTTCCATATTTGAGTTTCAGCATATATTTTATTTGTGACCAGGAGTACATGTGGTGTGTGTGTGTGTGTGTGTGTGTGTGTGTGTGTGTGTGTGTATATGTTTGTATGTAATAAGATTCTAAAATAGAAATGTTCTTTTTTTGTTCCATAGTGGAAGTGGTGACCCAGGATGAAAGAAAGCTGCTGCACACACCTGCATCTTTACGATGTTCTCTGAAACTATCCCAGGAACCCTTGATTGTGACATGGCAGAAAAAGAAAGCCGTAAGCCCAGAAAACATGGTCACTTACAGCAAAGCCCATGGGGTTGTAGTCCAACCTGCATACAAAGACAGGGTAAACATCACTGAGCTGGGACTCTGGAACACAAGCATCACCTTCTGGAACACAACACTGGATGATGAGGGCTGCTACATGTGTCTCTTCAATACTTTTCTTGCTGGGAAGATCTCAGGAACAGCCTGCCTCACCCTCTATGGTGAGAGTCTTTGAGAATACATTCTCCCCTTTTCAGAAATACTATTTCCGGTCGCATTGGGAATGTGCTTGTAGTGCCCGGGTTTTCTGTGTCGTAAGCATGGACAGGTTCACTAGAAGGCACTTAGCCTTTCACCCCTGCTGTAGCTGCTATCACAGAATTTGGAGAGCCCTAGGCACTGCAATAAAGTGTTTGCCTGGAACTATCTTCTCTCTGGGGTCTTGCTGTCACCAAAATTGAAGACAATGATGTGGGCAACAAGTTCTCCACAGCAGTGATCTGATTTCTGACTGGATGTTTGGAAAGCCAATGTGCAATGTGTTATCTCTAGAGCCCTTGACAATTTCTGGACCTCATGACAGAGGCAGATTAGTCTAACCTGGGCTTGTTTTAGTTCAAGGAAGCTGTTTCAGGATTACTAAGGGCACAGCCAGCAGAGGCTTTTCGTAATGGACTGATGCCACCGAGACTATAACAGGGTACAAAGCATTCTTTGAGCATCCCCCAGGCTTAGTATCACCACATCATATGCATAGATTAGTTCCTTGTTGCTGACCGGTGGCTGTGATGAAGCCTTAGGAAGTGGGACTAAGGATCACTTTGTAACATCGCGCGTGAGGTGATAGTTTTAGGAGGGAGAAGAAAACCCTGTCAGAGCAGAGTCATTACATGAAGCAAGACCTTAAGTATGCTGAGAGACTTGGCCATGGGAAAGGAGGGGATTCACTAGGTAAGAGAAATGTGGGTGCAGGACTTCTACTTACTTTGTCTATGGTAGGCCTCTCAGTAGTAAGTCAGGCTTTCTTCTTGATCTCCACTTCTCTGCCTCTATGTTTCTCATTCCCTTCCTTCATTCTCCTCCTCACCCTTTCCTCACTCCCTCCTTCCTGTCTTCTTTTCCTTCCTTTTGGCTTCTCATATTTTCTCTCGTCTGAATCTTTTTATTTTCCGTAGTGTTTCTTTTTTTTTCTCCTTCTCATTTTTTCTCTCTAACCTCCAAACTGGAAGTCCTGTTCTCACCCACAATGAATGGCCCTTTCTGTCATATTCATAATTATCATGTTCATTTTTCCTGACTTTTCTCTCTGCCAGCACTTACTGCTGCTTGGAATTTGGGCACCCTTCTCCAGCTCCACTCCCCCAGCTACTGTGATCTAAACTGTCTCTTGAACACACACACACACACACACACACACACACACACACACACAAGCTTTCACTTACCACTGGCTTCTAATTAACTTGTGGGCTTTGAAGCCAAGTATAAAAGGTTTGGTTTGTACAGGTTGGCAAAAATAAGGTCTGCATTCCTGCAGAAATGAAGTTGTGAGCTTGGGAGGCCTTTACAAAGAGAACAAGTTGAAACTGGTGAGAATATTATATCTTCCTCTTTCAAATGATTTCCCCTACTTTGTCAGATGATCCCTGAGGCCTTTCCAACAGTCGCTCTCTGATTTTCCTTGTTATGAACTCTGAGTTTCTAGTTTGCATTTTAAGTATGTCTTGCATCCAAACCTTTTTTTTTTTTTTCAGTCATTTTCTTCTCTGTCTCATTCAGCTTTTTGCCGAATATGGCCTTTTCTCTAAACACCAGGCTCTGGAAGCTGTGCCCTGCCTGGTGCTCCTGATAGGTGCAGAGTACACACATACAGAGGTGCTGTTTAGGGGATAGTGTCAAGTCATCCCTGAGAAACACCTACTAGAAGATATTGTGCACATATAAGATACAGACTGATTAGACTTACACTGTATGGAGGAGAAAAATACTGTTTCATGCCTTCATCTCTCTCCCTAACCAGTCATGTTAGAGACAAACTACAGACATGGCGTTTCTCATGAAAGGTTTGGACTCTGCTGCTGTCATCTTGTCTGTCTAGCTTCCACTGTCTTTCTGGAAGGATCTTTCCCTCATCCCTGTGAGAAAACGCAGAACCCAGGCGAGGTGCTTAACTGACGGCAGGCCTTCTGTTCTTTCTTTTGTCCCAGTACAGCCCATAGTATTCCTTCACTACAACTATTTTGAAGACCACCTAAACATCACTTGCTCTGCGACTGCCCGCCCAGCCCCTGCCATCGCCTGGAAGGGCACTGGTACGGGAATTGAGAATAGTACCGAGAGTCACGTCCATTCAAATGGGACCACATCTGTCACCAGCATCCTCCGGGTCAAAGACCCCAAGAATCAGGTTGGGAAGGAGGTGATCTGTCAGGTTTTATACCTGGGGACTGTGATTGACTACAAGCAGTCTCTGGACAAAGGTAAGCAAAAGGTGGTCAAGGGAGACTGGTACTTCTGTGTTTGTGCACCTGGAAGATGGTGGTGTTCTTCCGAGGCTTTCAACTGCTCAGCAAAGACCACAGTTAGAGAGGGAATGAGGCAAGTGTAGAAAGAACTGAAGGAGCAAGTAAAGCAAGTTTTTCTATAGTCTCCCCATCCACAGAGGTGACATGCTATGACCTCCAGTAGTCACTTGAAGCTGCAGAGAGTGTTGAACTATATGCTTTACACACACACACACACACCTACCTACCTACCTATTATTAAGTTGACTCTCTAATTAGGCATGTTAAAAGATCAACAAACACCAATTAAGAAAACACAATTACAGCAATCTGCTTTAATAAACAGTTGTATTTAGAATCCCTTTAAGAAAAAAAAAAACATTGAATATAAGCATGGGGTGAAAAAACAATTGATCTGAAAATCAAGGCAGCTACTCCATGACTGACAGAAGGCTAGCACACACAGTGTCGATATGCTGGGCAATTCACATCCTTTGTGGGGTGGGTGAGGTGATGTGAAATGTGATCACATTACTTGAAGTAAATAGCACACGAGCTAAAATTTGTGAATTGTTTCTTTCTGGGATTTCTTTTTTATGATTTTGGACTGCACAACAGCTAACTGAAGGAAAAATTACCAGAAAGGGTAGATGGGAAACATCATATTACTTAGTATACCTATCAACATGGAACTATTTTCTAGGCAATTACAAAACTGTGTGCTCAATACTCCAGTAAGAAAGCCATGAAAGTGCCAAAGGTGAAGGATATGGGTCCTCAGATCATTCTGGAGGATTAGGAAGGTGTCCTAGAAGACCTCACGGTTTGTGATGAAATCTTTGGATAACCTTCACTGAATGACCCTGTCTGAAGGGTCATTACTCTTTCAAGAGAAACTGCTTACCATTCACATGTTTTTCTAGTCTCTCGGATGATCCTTTCCAAATGACTCTCTCTGGGACTCATGGATACAAGGTGTGAGAATTATGTGTAAGTGACTACAGAGGGCTTGATTTCAGAGTGAAGAACTTGACAAACATGGCTTTCTGTAGTTTGGAAGCACTAGCTCTGGAATTGGCACATGGTGATAAGCATCCTAAAATGATGGCAGCTGTGTAGGGGCATGTTGCAATCGGTACAAGCAGGAAGAACTGGCCATGTCACTTTCTTGTGCAATGGCCTCCAGGAAGTAGCTCCTACAGAAGTATCTGGGCTCCCTAAAAATCTCAAGGCTAGTTAGAAATTGGGAATTTATGTCAATTTTGGGCAAAAAGGCTTGGGTGTTGCGTTTGGACTTTTGTGAAGACAGCTTTAGGATCAGCCAAGGTCAAGAGCAAATGTCCTTGAGAAACAAGAACTGGAAAAGGAAATTCTTTTCCAAGAATTCTGAGTTTGACTTACATAACATGAAATGTGGGCTGTGGTTTGCACAGCAATTGTTTATTTTGTGAACATTTACTAAGGATGCCGAGAGCACTACACGTACATGCAGCTCTAGAAACCATGGAAATGAGACAAACCAAAAGCTTTCAGTTCGGTTGTGAAAATTCTGCTATAGAGAAGGTGCTAGATGCTTCCTTTCCCTTTGTTTTATTAACACCAGGGAACCAGAGTTTAGCTGAGCTCCATTGGGCAATCCTGGGAAAAGATTTAGTAATGAGGAGATAGATTGGAAGAAATGCAATAAAACATTGAATGAATTACTTCCAATGATTGGCATCATGGGATTCATGATTTTCCCCCTTGATAACTCCCAGCATATTTAAATTTTTCTTTAATAAACATGTCATCTTAGTGTAACCTATGGCAAAGAGTATGAGTCTTGAAGGCAAAAAGATTTGACTAAGCCTTGGCTCTTATATTTTCTACCCTAGTACTGAGCTCAGTTAGCCTCCCAGGTTAGGAGTGGTTTCATTTTTCAGTCTGCAAGATATTAATAACATTTCACTTCGGGAACGTTTTCAGGATTAAATTAGTTGACATTGGCAAAAATCCTATTATATGTAACTGCATGAAGTATGTTGGCTGTTACTAATATCTAAATATTTTACAAATCCTATGAGGTTGTGGCTATAGACATAACTAGGTATGAACTTAGGGTAATTTTAGGTCAGAGCTCACTTGTCATTAAAAGTCATGATAATTGTGGCTTTGTAGCTTTCTCACTTTTTGCTTAGTGGCCTCCTCTTCTGAGTGACTCCCTTCTCCCTTTCTCCCCTTGTTCCCCCACAGGATTTTGGTTTTCGGTTCCTCTGTTGCTAAGCATTGTCTCTCTGGTGATTCTTTTGGTCCTGATCTCAATCTTATTATACTGGAAACGCCACCGAAATCAGGAGCGAGGGGAATCGTCACAGGGGATGCAAAGGATGAAATAAGGTAAATACTTTTCCTTTGTAATAATTTGGGGTTGTTTGAATATATGAATGAGGGGGAACAGCACTGTTATGTTTATTTGTTGATAAAATACATAAAGGCTGTTTAGGAAAAGCTCTAAGCTCACTTTCTCACAAGTGAACATTTCTGCTTTACATTTTCCAGAATATTTCAAAGGTTATCTTATCAGTTAAGAGTAAGAGTTCTCAGGAAGATAGTAGGAAAATATTGATTGGATCACAGTTTGATCTGGTAAAGCTAAATAAAGGAATATGGCACCCACACAGGGACCTCTCTAGCAGTTAAAAAGGTCAAACTTTTCTCATTTTACAGCAACCACAAGTCATCAGACCAATTAAGAGACTGTAAAATTGCCCTCATACCATCATTCATTAACTAGTACTTCCTATGATACACATATGATACATATAACATGCCTCAAATACTGTCAGTATACAAGTGATTCACACATATAGTTGGTATTTCATATTATTCTGCCTGCCTTTCCAGCTGGGAATTTGTCTTTATCTCTTCACAACTTTACAACATTTATATACATATGTGTGTGTGTGTGTTTCTCAATAAATGTTCATGTATTAAATGAGTGAATATATGGAGCTAGCATGAATAAATTTTTAAAGGTATTTTCCCAATTCTCTTCCTCTTACTGTAACTCAGTACTTCATGAATGCCAGCCAAATCTTAGACAATGTAAGGCATCACAAAATAAGATTGTCACTAAAACAAAAGAAATGAGCTATATTTTGAGAAAGAATTAAATTCCTTTGTTTGCTGGAGGCTGTGCACAACCTATTATTAAGCACAAAGCTGCAATTTTTTGTTTTGAAATGGGGATTTCCTAGGGTGAAGGGGTAACATGAGAGTTTCTTCCATCTTAGATAACTGATCTTCAGGGTCAAGAAAGAGAACAAATGTTGGTTTTGAGTAATATTTTAGAATTTGATTTAAAAATATCCCTCAAATTCTACCTTCTTTTCCTTTTCACTTTATGTCTCGTGGACTACTTTTCCTGTCCTCACAACTTTTTTGACCACATTATCTTGCCTAACTCTTAAATCAACACCAGATCAATTCATACGAATTTACAAAATAAGCAACGAGGCTACAATATCGCTGATCTTTTTTCAAAAGTAGATGAAAGGATTTGTTCCATCTGCAAGATTATAGGTCAGACAATCTCATGTCATATCAACATAAGCCATAGAGCATGAAGCTGTCCCCATGATATCAAAGGCAGAAATCTTTTTGATTCTGTTTATTCAAACATTTCAGTTTTTCCATTAGGAAATGGGAGCCCAGCCTCCTTCTCAAAGGTCATGGGCAGTTCTCCTAACCAGGTTAGAACTAGAGTGCTGCTGTCCTGACCCTCTCCTAACCCAGAGAGGATCCCAGCCCATCTCCTGACAGGGAAGGAACTTTTCCTGTCAGTTACATTCATTGTAAACTGATCTGTGTTTCAAACAAAAAGTCTAAAGTATTCAAATTCATTTCTTAAAGTTCATTTTGACTAAGAGTTATATCTGTTTAAGCCCAAGATAAATTTCCCTAGACAGGGATATTTACAAAGTAATATTTCTTGGTTCATTAAGCAAGTTGTAGATTATCTGAGGAATACAATTGCTAAATACCAAAAAGAGGCAGTTTATGTCTGTGTCCAACTTTTGCCTCACTTAAAAAATAAATACCCCTATGGTCGAGAGACAGCCAGAACTGACCTACTCTGGTGAAGAGATGGCCAAACACCCTAATAGTTGTGCCAGAAACCCCATCCAAGGACTGAGGAATCTGGATGCAGACATCCATGGCTAGGCCCCAGGTGGAGCTCCGGGAGTCTAATTAGCGAGAAAGAGAAAGGTTTATATGAGCGAGAATTGTTGAAACCAAGGTTGGATAAAGCACAGGGACAAATACCAAATGAATGAAAACACATGAACTATGAACCAAAGGCTGAGGGGCCTCCAACTGGATCAAGCACTCTGAATAGGTGAGACAGTTGATTGGCTTGATCTGTTTAGGGGGCATCTAGGCAGTGGTACTGGGTCCTGTGCTCATTGCATGAGTTGGCAGTTTGAAACCTGGGGCTTAAGCAGGGACGCTTGGCTCAATATGGGAGGAGGGGACTGGACCTGCCTGGACTGAGTCTATCAGGTTGATCTCAGTCCTTGGGGGAGGCTTTGCCCTGGAGTAGGTGGGAATGGGAGGTGGATTGAGGGGAAAGGGAGGGGGACAGGAGGAGGGAGAACAAGGGGATCCATGGCTGATATGTAGAACTGAATGGTACTGTAAAATAAAATAAAAGGAAAATAAATAAATAAATAAATACCCCTGCTCATGTTGAATCTTGTGAGTACTCAGATTGCCATTTGTTGACAAATTTTGACATGACATATGGCCACTCAGTCAGTTTCTCTAAATGTTTATATTTTGAGTAACTTAATTTATTAAGATTTTAGAACTTTAACAGCCATAGGATTTGATTCTGTATATTTAAAGCTACTAAAACCAGTGTCAATTATTTTGGAAGCTCAGTTTCTCAGAGCCAAGAAAATGCTGGTTCACAAGGAACCAAATTTTAAGCTAGGCAGAAAGTTGTGAGAAACAAACAAACAAGTCAAAGAATATAGTGATGTTTGCCATTTTTTTCAAGCAATGAGTTTTGGTAGTTAAGTTTCTGAGGTGAGGCACAGCTCTGCATTTTGCCTTTCATCCTGCCCACCTTTACTTCTATCTTTTCACTTTTTCTTCCTCTCATTTTTTGAGGTCATAAAACTTTTAGATATGAAAGGAAATGCAGTTAGGCAAAAGCCAGCATTAGGGTTCTCAACCCAACGACCCAAAAACCCATGCTATGAACCTGCAAGAGGAAATGAGAAAGAGGAACTGAATGTGTGTGTGTGGGTTGTGTGTATGTATGTGTGAGTGTGAGTGTGAGTGTGAGTGTGTGTGTGTGTGTGTGTGTGTGTGTGTGTGTGTGTATGTGTGTGCTTTGAAGGAAGATAAGGAGAAAAGTTAAAGATGCTTGTACTTACTGAATCTGAACAGACTCATCTCCATGGAGGGCTCAGTAGCCAGTAAGAATGTGTCCAGTTAGGCCAACATTTGTTTGCTAAATGACGAAAACAAAACTCATTTTAGATCCCAATCACAATCTATTATCCACAAAAGTGCAAACAAATTTAGTTTTCCCAGAGGGGGAATCTGTAATAACTGATGTTGCCTTTGCATAGAGGCCAGCCTACCTCTTACTCTTCTTGTGATTCTGTAAAGTTTAGGACAATGTCCCGTGCTCCCTTTTCTGTTGTACCCTGTGCTCTGGAGGAAGATATGGTAGTTATTAGGCCATCCTCAACACCACTCCTAGCAGGGATCATCACAGTTATTACCTCTATGAGACTAAGAAGCCTTTAAAGAACATGCTTGCTTTGCTTTGTTTTCCTGAATCCAAAATTTTATTACTGAAATAGAAAGTGAGAAAGAATTTGAAGTTTTCTAGGGAAATTTTCTACCATCCCATAATCATTCCTTCTAGTAAAACTCGATGATGTAAGTTCATGCCTTCTCCATACAGGACAACGAAGGTAAATATGAGGGTGAGAACAGTCTTGCATTTCTCAACAGGCAGCAATGAATGAAATTCTGGGTCCTCTTTGGAGCAGATTGCTGTAGATATTACTGTGTGTTACGACTCTTTGTTTTGAGTTGCTAAGCTATTTTCTTTACTTTGGTTTGATTGATTGAAGACTTGGTTGGAAACAAAAGAACACAGGTGTTTGTGTGAGACATATATTCTAGACTTCACTTTCTAAGTGCTAGCTATTTCATATAAAGGTATATTTTTAACCACGTAATATTTATATTTATCTAGACTTCCTTTACTTACTAGTAACCTGAGCTATGAATGGGCTTTGGGCAATGTATAATAATCATATTAATTATTTACTATTTTCTGGATAGGAGCATGTGCTGACTCCTATTTTAAGCTCTTACTATGTCAAGGAACAAAGATATCCAGTGAACAACTTGTGATGATAAAATTCATCATTAGTTGGAAAGAAAATCCAAAGAACATTTATTAATAAAGCAATTAGAATCTTTGTTGCTAAATAATTATGCTCATGCTCTCCAGATTAAAGGGCTGGGTGAGTGAGAAACCCTATCCCATCCCAGAATCTTCATAGCCCTAGGAAAGAATATGATACTCTATATGAGTAAAGCAATGAGGAGCCTTTAAGTAACTATTCTGGTTAGCATTGCAGGAAAAGATGTACTCCAAGCCTTTAAAAAAAAAGTGTGTCTTTTCATGTGTAAAACTGCTACTCATCATTCTAAAATGACATGACATAATCTGATCGCTAATTTCTTGGCCATCAGACTCTTAAAGCCTAGGTTTTCTTGCATGAAACTATTCTTTGCTGTTCTCCAACATCCTAAAGTCATCTTGACATGAGTAACCTAAATTCTGAGTTATACTCCATATCAAGAATATCTCCAGGAGTAAAACCATCTTAATCTTCAACATAGCAATTAAATGGTAGTTTAGTTCTCAAATGGACATCCATCTCCTTAGCTGTTTGGCCATGGGGATTTTTTTAAGAGATCACCTGTCCACATTAGTGTAATTTATTAGACAAATTAATGAACTAACAAGGAAGGATTAGAAAATTTTTAAGCTAGTAATCCTCTAATGTTGTTGTTTTGAATTTCAGCTTATGTTCTTTCCCTCATGTCTATCACCAGTTGCGTTCTTCGGAACTGCCATGCCCCTCACCTGTGTAGTCTACTACACTCTGAAGCTTGGCTGAACAGATCCACATGTCTAGCCCACATTCTTAGGGAAGCCGCATTTATGTTCTTTAAACTGGAAGAGGTTGAGATACTTGATAAAAGTACACAAATGACTTAACCAAGGAAAACTGTGTTTTCTATTGTTTCTTTACCACATTATCACACACTTAGTGACTTACACCACAATGTTTCATTTTCCTACAATGCTTTAGGTCAGAAGCCCCACACGGGAGTCGGGAGTCGTTGGGCTAAAGTCAAGGTGTCTTCAAGGCTATCCTTCTAGAACTGCAGGTTCTAGAAGAAAATCTATTTTCTGTATTTAGCCATGTATTTCAGATTGACCTCATCCATTGCTTTTATACCCCCTTACGTCTACAGAGCTAGTGATAGCCACTTAGGTCATTCTCAGATTGAGTTTCTCGCTGACTTTCCTGCCTCCCTCTTACCCTCATAAAAACATGTGTGGCTGCAGTAGGCCTGTCTGTGTCTCTGGCCAGTAATTAAATTGCACAGAAAAACCTCCTCTTCCATGTAAGGTATGACCTTCCCACATTCCTGAAATAAGGATGGGGATGGCATAGAACACTGCTGCTATACGACCACAAATGCAAAGACAGGCTGAAGTAAGTGGAGAGAAGCTGTTGCCTGGCCTCTGAGTATGAGCATCCAATACCCACAATTCCTTAGCCTCAGCTTTGTTCAAGGTCATGCTGTATCAAAGAACATCAAAACATGGTGAGACCCTCTGAACACTTCCCTTTGGCTTTCTCATTCAAGCTTTATCTCCCCTCCAACGAAACAAAACTTTGTTTACAATATTTTTCAAAATTGATTTTTGTGTTTCAAGTCTTTAACATAAAACGGTAACTTCTGCTTTCTGTTCTTTATTAATCATCACTAACTGTAACATTACCAACACTGGCTCTTTTCATGGGAACCTCAATTCTTACCTACTTCCTGCTTTTCTCTATTCATATGCCCCTCCTAGCAGCAAGTATTTCTGACTAGCCCTAATATCTTAGTCATAGGTAAGTCCAATTGGATTCTCTGTACGAGCGAAGTAAACATATTACACTCAGCTCCATACATCATGATATTAGACAGGACCAAACTGGTCTTTCCCATCTACTGTAACTTAATAAGATGGAAGTTTCTGACTAGGCAAGACAGCACATGTGTGTAATGTCAACAACTGAAATGATAAAACAAAAGAATTTCAATTTTAAGATTAGCCTGGGATATATAGTCAAAGACCGCCTAAACAGAAAAAAAAAAAAAATGAAGATTTCTGTGTCTCCAACATTGAGAGAATAATGTTATGAAGCCATTGTAGATTTCAAGAACCTGAGTATTTTCTTTATAACTCTTTACTACTCCTACCAATAAGCCTCAATTGTTGTCAACAGCCCTTATACAAAGTAGCTCTTTAAATAAAACCTCACAGGACAATAAATACCATTCTCTCTCTCTCTCTCTCTCTCTCTCTCTCTCTCTCTCTCTCTCTCTCTCTCTCTCTTTTTCTCTGTCACACACACACGCCTCAATGTAACAGGTAGAGGAATGTCCTCTTGGAGATTTTTTTCTACAACTTTAATACAATCTTCTGTTGTTGGTGTGTGTTTTTTTGTTTTGTTTGTTTGTTTGTTTGTTTTACTCTAGACCCACGTTGGACACCAAAATGTTCTTGGTTTGTTTTTTTAACCCTTTACTCTTTAGCTCTTTTGGGGGGTCCACAACACAGCTCTCAAATAAATCACACACACACACACACACACACACACACACACACACACACACACAGGCTTATTCTTAATTATAAATGCCCAAACTTAGCTTGGCTTGTTTCTTGCCAGCTTTTCTTAACTTTAAATTGTCGTATCTACCTTCTGTTTCTGGTCTTTTTCCTTTTTTTACTTCCATAATCTTACTTTCACACTTACTCTGTGACTGGCTGTGAGGCTGCTGGCTGGCTAGCCCCGTGTTCCTTGATTTCTCTTGCTCTACCTTTTTCTTACAGATTTCCCCCTCTGTTTATGTTCTGCTTGCCAGCCACACCTATCCTTTCTCCTTCATTGATACTGACCATTCAGCTCTTTATTAGACCATCAGGAGTTTTAGACAGGCTCAGTAACACAGTTTTGCAGAGTTAAACAAATACAATATAAGAGAATGCAGCACATCTTTGTATCATTTAACAAATGTGCCACAGCATAAACAAACCTAACACATATTAAAATAATATTCCACAATAGAATGTTATGGAAGCATCTATAGATCAAAAAGCACCACAGTACAGCCTATTTCTCATTTTAGTAAACAAACCAGACAGAACTCACCATGGCCTGTCAGTGCTCCCAATTCTAAGAGTCTCTGTGATCCCTGGTTTGTAAAATGTATAACCGTCCCTTCATATTTATACAACAAAGAGAAAAGATTAGTCTTGTATTTTGTAAATCCTTTGAAGATTATTTATTTTTACTAAATATTACTGGGGCTTTTCATCTTCAAAAATATGTGTACTAATAATTTCAACTTGAATATTAATATTACTTCTTAGATGGACAAAACTGTATAAATAACATATAATATCATGCTTTGAATGTATGCACAAATTGTGGAGTGGAACAAATCAAGCTAAGGAATAGAACTTCTTTATTATACTTCAAACTTTTCTTATAATGAGAATATTTACAACCTTGTTACTAGAGTCATCATGAATTACAATAGGTCATTGGACCTCATACTTCAGTCTAACTGAAATTCATTTCATGCTGCTTGAAATAATTCTACAATAGTATTCCTGTCTTCCATAGTTTAATGTTTTAACTGTCTATTTTAGCAAAGGAAATTATAAATGACATACAAAATTGGCTATTTTCTGGTCAATCATTGTTTTATTTGCAACTATAACCACTTATTTGGTGATTGCAATAAAGTCCTATTTCTACCTCTGGGCAAACCATTCAGCATCTCTATGTTCCTTTCTCTGCATTAAGAAAGTAGGAGTAATTACTATAATTATAAGAATGCTGTGAATATTTTTAAAAAATGCATGCAATTAGAAAAATGCTAAAAATCAACACTAGCTTAGGCAATAGTTGGTAGAGTTGCTTTTGCCAAATTATTTAGTATAAATGTTTTCATTATGGTTAATTTCAAGTTACCATCAATTTAGCCATTGGCCTACATCATTAAAGCTCCATTCATATCACTGTGTCATAGTAAGTTTATAATAAGTGCTGGTTTTTGTTATTACTAAGTCTGTGGTCCTTTTTGGTTTTATCAATGTGTTTTTTCATCAGTTGCACAAATGATAAAAAGGAGGAAATCTCAAGGAGGTGAATAGAGAAAAGGATGTGAGGATTTCAGCAAGCTGGGTTTGAAGAATCAGAATTCAGAAATTGATTTGAACACAGGAATGGGAGTAATTGGAAGGGAGAGCACATGGTATTAATTTCACCAGCAGGTTTATAAAAGTTGGGAGCAAGATAAGATGAGAAGGGAGAAAAGACAGAGGTATATATGGCAGAAATTTATACATGCTGGAATGAGTTTATGATGCCTAACACTGACTTCTTGATATTGGAAATGTAATTTGTTTCATTTTGAAGATGTAGAATTATTTTGGTTAAACTGAGTTGTTGTTTTTTGGGGGAAGGGGACTAGGATGATGGGAAGGCTGGTTATTTATTAATTTTATATCTCTATATATATCAGACAGAGAAACCATAAATGAACTAGTGGATAAGGAAATGATGAAAAAGTAAAAATGGATATCTTAGGAAACCATATATGGCATACAATGGATGGGAAACAGGAGTCACTTATTTAAGTTAAATACTCTGGGGACAGCTTCTCTGTGGTGATCATACTAAGGACCTGGAAACAGAAAAGAAGCCAGCCATGGAGGAGTGCAGAGATAGTTGAACTCTAGCAAAAGAATTACAAATTTGAAATCTTAAAGAAAAAAAAGCCATTAAGATTTTAGAACAATCCTACATGAAGCATGGTCCAAGGTGGGTTGTCCATCCAAAGCCTACCCTGTAATCTGCAGTAAAGTGAATGTTTGTTGAGACTAAATAGATGGTATGATAACAACCTGACAAGGTAATTGCATGTCTGTTAAGTACCATAATTTAAAAAAATCAATTACTGCATATATGTCTGCTCTTTTCCTTTTATTATAATAATTAACTTATATTAAAATATTGAGCCATGTTGGGGGGGAAGGTAGTGCCTTTATGAACCATTGGTATCTAATGGTGCTGAAAATGTTGGTATCTAAAATATGCATAATCTTGGAAGATCTAGTAAAATGACCTAAGAGTGCAGAGAGGAAGGGAGGTACTGAGGTTAAATTCCAGGTCTCACTTAGTACATTCCTTGTGGGGGAGACTGCTGTCCTCCCACTTTATGTGCTAGAAAGTTAATAACTCTTGAAAATATTTCTGTTTCCTTAATGAGTATTCCCAACCTATGTCCAGCAAGTTACAACCCAGAGGAAACGAAGTTTAGGGGTCTCAGTGAGACACTCAATGATCGTTTGGCATTCTCGAACATGTGCCTTTCTTTGTAGTCTTAGGTGATTCCCTAAGTCCATTACTGGGGTCAGAAGTGTCTTCTTCCAGCCAGTGTGTGATCCCAGCACTTGGGAGACCAAGGAGGTAGGGAGATCATCGCTAGTTCAAGGCTGTTCCAGGCTTCACATGAGTCAGTGAGTTCCAGGACAGCCTCGGCTACAGAGTTTTCACTTATCTTAAAAACAGAACAACAAAAAAGAAAGAGTAAAAAAGGAAGGGAAGGAAAAGAAAAACTATACACTAAGAGATTTCTGTTTTTTAATCTTTCTGTTGTTATTTGCTTCAAGTATGTAGAGAAGTTACAAATGTCCAACACTGACACACTTCTCTTTCTTTCATCCAGAGCTCTAGAGAAATCATACAGAACCCTGAAAGTTTTTCCCTGGTCTACTTGAATCTGATGTGAAAAGAAAGCAGGTGGAAAAGGTCATTCTCTGTGGGACCAAAAAAAGAGCAAAAGACGCAGAAGCAAGCGTGTGAGGGATTTGACTTTTTGCTGCCGTCCTAAGACCTCAGTGTTTGCATTCCAAGAGGAAGTCGTGTGCCTCAGGTCTGTTGTAGGACTTGATTTCGTAGAGCAATGCAGTGTTGTGCTGTTATCAGACTTACAATCACCAGAGCCAAGCCAGCTCTCAGGCTGACTTGGGCTCCCACCAGAGGGAAAAAAAGAGTCCCTGTAGTCAATTTACCTCACAGAGCTTCCTCGTCCTTATATAAAATAGAAAGGAGTGGGACCCAATACTTTGCCATGTAAGTCTGAAACCTGGTGGAATTCTAGAAAGAAAAATGAAGACCAAGCAAAGGAAGAAATGAAAAGAAGAACACAGAAGGGGTACAAAGAACTTCTGAGACTACCTTTTGCCTTTCTGTTGGTCTCCCTCCTCTGCTTTGTTCTTAGGTCCACAAGTGTGTTTCCCTGTTGTTTGAGTATCTAGTCTACTACCTGCTACTATTCCGCTAACTGTTGGCCTTGCTAGAATCCTTGATCCCCCTGCTGTTCTCCGTGTGCTTCTATGAGGGTTACTATGATGAAAATAGAACAGAATTTAGTGTGAAGTAACATTGGCAACTGTAACGTGTCCGTCTAACTTATTTTTATAGCACTTAGGCTGTATTGTTAGTCTTAGCCAGTAGTGCACATCTTTACAAAAGCATGCTTTCCTGTCCACTTAACCCACACCATCACCCTCTTTTAGGCCATTCCAAATCCCACCTAGTGTAAGGATAATATATTATGAAAACAGATGCGTAACAATTTCCTGTACATCAGTCAGTTGTATATGCGCTCTTTCCCTTAGCTTCTATTTCTGTGACTTAACTTTTCACAAAGAGAAGGCAACTCTGGAAATACAATCCCTTTGCCCTAAAGACATTGTGAACCATTCATTCCTAACCCTTTGACAAGACTAGTGAAGTTGTTTTCTGTACCTTTTGCCTCGTCTGTCTCTATACAGTGACCTAGGAATTCAAGAGTAAGCTGTTTTCATTGTTGAATTGAATATTTATATACTTGGTATGCTTTTCATGTGTTATTTAATTCTGTATCATTTCTTATATTTGTATTAAATTACTGAGCGATTAAAAGTGTCAACTAAATAAATACTTGATGTGTGGCATTCCCTTGAGAAATATAGAAATAAAGAATAACACCTGGATTTTCTCTCTCTATGTGAAATCCTCAGTTGACCTTTCTGCCTACTCACAAGATTCTTCATGGGATGTCTCTGATATGGTCAGTGAGAGCTGTTGTAAGTGGGTATCTTTTGACATGGTTCTACAGGTTATGGAGCTTCTTCGGTATGCTCCCTTGTTTTACTTTTAAATACCAGATGTCACTCATTGACTAGCTTAGATGCTTTCATGCACAGTAGGAATCAGCACTCTGTCTTGTTGTGTCTCTGGCACCTCAGATGAATAAGGGCTGGGTCAGAGGAGTGAAAGCTACATTTCTTCAGCATAGTGTCCTCAGGACCCACCCCTCGCATCATTAAGACATTATTGAGGACCACAAAGTATTTCTACCTAAAATTAATTATATATCTTGATGTCTACCATATTTGAGATGAAAAAAATAAATTTTAAAAGGAAAAATACATAAGCACATGGAGCCATTAGTACTGTAAACATCAGAGTTTTTGGTCAATTCCACAGCACACTTGCAAAAGAATGAGAGTTAAGAGGACACATAGTGTTATTGTGAAAGTAATTTTCATTCAGAAGACCCATGATCAATCTTGGAACAATTACTAAAGATGGATCAATTAAAGTATAGGTAATGCAGCTACGTGTGCCTTTCTCAAAGCAACTCCTTCCTCAACAGCTATCTCCACACTACCTCAGTTTTTAATCATTGAACCATCCCTTAAGTAAGGCCACTGCTTTCCTTGGAGTTTATCCTCCAAGTTCAGAAACTTCAGATAGCCCTGAACTAAAACTTATGGTCCATTAATAGTTCAATTTAAATCAAAATGTTCAATGGCTAATCAGTTGTCTACCATAATATAGAGGCACTTGGACCTAAGACAAGTGTTTTTGATGGAGAAGACAAATAGGCAGGGTTAGAGAGAAATGCAAAGATAAGGAGAATTAAGAAACAATTAAGAGCATGCATGCTTCCTTATCTGAGGAAGCAGACCAATGTGGAGCGCCACATCATGCTTTCATCAGCATGCTTCCTTCCACAGCCTCACCTAGACCAGCCCTCCCCGACTCATTTTGAAGTTTTCAAGTATGAAGGCTTTTTATTTTGTATTTATGAATTAGAAAGAATAGTTTGAACTTTGTGTATTAAAGCAAACCTGGGAAAGTTGTAAACTTTTTAGTTCATGATAACTCAGTCATGTACATCTTTGCTAAAATTTTAGAAAAATTCCACGGTGGTGGTAAGCCCATTCAGAAGCAAGAGGAACAAGAGCTCTTTGGTGCTGAGCTCAAACTGAAGATGAGGTTTGGTTCTCCCATGAGTTAGTCATCCCTCTCTAAGAGTGATTCACAAACATGGGCACAAAGAAAACAAAAGCCACACTATTACTAGATACTGTAGGCTTTCTCTTTACATAGTAAGTTCCAGACCAGCCGAGGCAATATAGCAATGCCTTGTCTCAAACAAATACACAGACAAAGCAAACTAAACTAAACTAAACAACTAAAGCAAAACAATATCCCCCAAACACAATTGTTCTTAACTTTTTTCTCTAAATTTTCTTATCAAGACAAGGATTTCACTTTCTAAAAAGACTTCTGAAATTATTTCCTCAATATGTTTTAGTGATTAAGTTGTTTGATATTCTCAAAATATTCCAAATTTGACCTTCACATTCCCTACAGTTTCTCAGGCTAATTAATTCACAGGTGGTCACAGAGAGCTATGATACAACTCAAGATACTCAAGCTATGTGTGAGTACCATAATCATTTGAGTCAGGAAGGTATTTAATTCCATTTTTATATGTATCAAAAATGAGAGTGCAGACAACATTAGACATACGCAATAGTGCTAATGTTTCCAGTTCCAACTTCTAGGCTTCCTGTCCTGTCCTCCACACTCCTGCCTACACTCATAACTGCACTGGGACTCACCTCACATCCTGTTTACCAAGGTTCCCTGTTTGCTCTATCAATACATTCCAACTCTATCACCTACTCTAATTTTAACCCCTGGTCTAGATCGTTATTATCTTTCTCCTGAGTCATTGCCATAGCTTCCCAATTAATCTCCTTGCTTCTCATTCCAGTTTATTTTAAATACGACTATCCTAAAATACATCAAATCAAACTCTTGCACAAAATTTCTTATGGCTTCTCAGTTCACACCTTGTAGAAGCAAAAGTCTACATGGGCCTTCAGGATGGTGCTGTTACTAGCATCTCTGACATTTTGCCAGTGTTCCAGACACATTTTGACCCTGGTACTTGACTCCTTGCTTAAAGTTTATCCTATAGATCACCTCATAGTCCATACTTTTCTGCTGACAAAATGCCCCACCTCCCTCCATGGGCTTTCCTCCTTTGCTCACCTCAATAACTAGCATACCATCCCTGGTACATGTTTATGATGTTTATTATCTGCCTCCTTCACTATTTTATAAGCATTGTGGGGGACATTTTTATTGGCTACTAAATCTTTACTGCACTGGGGATATTGCTCAGTTGGTAAAGTGCTTGCCTAGCATGTGTAAAGCCTCCAATTCAATCCCCAACACTCCATAAGCCAGGTATGGTGCTACACACCTGCAATCACAGAATCTGGGAGATGGCAGGAGGCAGATCCAAAATTCAAGGTCACCCTTGCCAACATAGCAAGCTCAAGGCTGGCTTAGGATTCATGAGACCCAGTCTAAATCAAGTCAAACCAATCAATTATCCAATCAATATTCCTTGAGTGAAGTTTTTTTCACTCACAAATTGTGAGAGGGAGGAAAAATTCATATAAAAACATTGCCTTGGGGCATCCTTTCTGCCCATAGAGGCATTATATATATATATATATATATATATATATATATATATATATATATATATGACTAAATTCTCCAGGAGGAAAGAACTTTTCCTAAAAATTGGGCTTAGTGAGTAAAGTTTTTATTGTACAAGGACCTGAGTTCCAATCACCAGCACCCATATTAAAACCCATGTGCAGTGGTGCTTGCCTGTAATTCCATTTCTGAGGCAGCACTGGATTCTCTGGATTACAATCATGCACTACTATACCCAGCTTTTGATGTGAGTGTTGGGGATTCAACTCCGGTCTTCATGCCTGTAACCCCAGGACTAGGAGGCAGACAAGAGATTCCCTGGACACTCTAGGGTTAAAGACGCTGACATATAAACAGATAGATAAATAAGATAGATAGATAGATAGATAGATAGATAGATAGATAGATAGATAGATAGATAGATAGAGGAAGATACCTGGACACCTGATAGACATCCGGACAACACACACACACACACACACACACACACACACACACACACACACACACATGAAAATGAGTATATGTACAATTGCAAAATTGGCAGACTGAGAGACAGAGAATGAGGATCATATTCTGTTCCTGGCATTTATGAGCTGGTCACTCAATCCAATAAAAACAGTGCTCAATCAGTCCAATATAAACAGAACTGTAGTCTCTTTTCCTGAATGGACACAAGGCTCAAATGATGGATGGTAGAGTCTATAACTTGTGCAAGTTCATGTGCTGAGTTCATTCTTCCTGTGACCTCAAAACCCTACTGACACAGCACATGCCTCTTGTCCTCAGTTTCCTTTTCCAGCTCCAACATGCTGCCACAGAGGCAGACTCAATGTAAGGAGGATGCTCTCCAGGCCAGGTTGTGGGAAACTGCCATTTGACTAAGGAGAAAGAAAAAAAAAACCTGGCTTTAGAGATGCGGAGACACAGGCAGAACCAGAATGAGTTGGCATTTTTCTGTGCTGAGAAACAAAAGGACAAGCAAAAGTTCAGAAACTTGCTTACGTGAAGTTGGCTTTCCTGACACAGTTTTGTAATGTACCGGTTTCTTTTCCTGTCACTATGATAGAATGCTCTGACAGAAGCCAAAAGGGATAGACTGTTGATTCTGGTTCACAGTTCAAATCAGAGTCCATCATGGTGTGTGTATGTGTGTATGGAAGTGGGGAGGAGGAAGGGGCCACAGCCATAGAAGCTAGAGGGAGCTGGTTTACGTTGCATCATGAGGCAGAGCACGCTTTTCCCTTTGTCCATCTTAGACAGGTCTGGATGCCTGCCCAGGGAATGGATTGACTCCTGTGAAGATGGGTTTTTCCACATCAATTAACCCAAAGAAGACAACCCTTCAAAGCTCATCTTTCAGTTGACTCAAAGTCCTGTCAAGCTCACATTAACACTGACCATCACCCCACATGACTTAAAAGTCAGAATAATGAGACCTTTTCCATAATGACAGTCATGTTCCAGATGACTTAAGTAGGGTGTCACAACTGATCTTGAAGTTTCTTTCTCCAGACTCATATTAATAAACCAGAGGTAACACCATCAGGAGATGGTTAAATGTCAAGAGTTCCCTGTGAACTTAATAGCTTGAGATTTTTCTTTCTGATTCATGTTAGTCAGGAAATTAGAAAACTCCCACTTACAAACGTCAAAAACATCTCATGTATACCATGTACAATTTTGATGTATTAGTCTTTACTTATTTTTTAAACTAAAATAAATAAATAGATAAATTTGGAACTCAACAAAATGGAGTTCAGTTTTTCTGGGAGCAACCATCCTTTTCTGGTCAAGTTGCAGAGGTGTGTATGAAGCTATGCTCTTCAAACAACACAGGATTCTGGAAGTGGTTGCAATGCTATTATGATTCTTATGTGGTCTCTTAGATTCTGGGCTACTGCCCCAGCTCCGAGGAGAAAACAGTTTCCCTCATTTATATATAGTGTCAGGACTTCAGAGTTTACTGTGAGCCAAAACTTTCCTAAACTGCTTTCCCATACAAGGCTCAAAGCTTTTCCCATTGCTGGCTTTTGACTGGCTGCCAGCATTTTTGGTGGTGGAAAGTACACAACAGGCTTAAGTTCTGGAGAATAGCTTTTCTCTTGGGTAGAATCATTTGGTTGTTTTTCCTCAAGGGTATTTATTTCCTTGGATAAGGAGAGGTGTATTCCAGTGCATTCTTAGCCGGGAAAGGACAAGTGTTCAGAGATAGCAAACTAACAACAAAATTAAAAATTATATAAAAAAACAAAAGAAGCACTTATGAAGCAAATATATAAAGCCAGACTTGAATGAGTTTCCATTCATAATCTTCAAGTTTCAAACCCTGAATACACATACTGTATAGGCAACGTTTCAACCTTGGACAAAAGATGAAGGAAACAAGTGGTTGACAAACTTTGGGCCATGTTGGTTTTGATTTTTAGGGACAGAATGCAGGGACTAACATCACTTAGAAAGTTTTCAGTTACTGTATTTTATACTAAAAACAGAATAATTTTCTGATACAGCTGTTGGGAGGTGGCATCCATTTCTCTGTAGTGTGTCATGCCATGTTTCCATATTAGACTAGTGTTTAAGGTGGTCACATGAGCAATATATATCCAGCAATGGGCAAACCTTGAACAAAATGTCACTCAAGTGGCACATAATGTGCTGAGCATGAGAAGTAGGTGCAGGGGAAGGAATTAATAAAACCTTGTAATACAGAATTTCAGCAATTAAGAACACATAAAATAAACCTATTTGCGTGTTTTCAGAGGCAATCTGTGGAAATTTATGAAACAACGTGTTCTAATGCCAATTGGGTATCCTTTATGCAAAATGTTCATGTTTGAGAGCAGAAGTGTTTTAGCTACTTGTAATTTTAAATTTCTGTATAGCATAGTTATCCTGGAACTAGGACCCAAGTGTAAACACAATTGTTTATGTTTCATATAAATCATACACATGATATATATGTATGTTTTATATTTTTATGTATATATGTGTGTGTGTGCTAAATGGAATTTTATACAATATTTTTATTTTTAGTATTTGTGTGTGTACCTAATGTGTATGTGATGTGTGTAAGTGTGCAGGCATACATGCAAGCATTCAAACTCATGTCATTTGTGTGGATGTCAGAGGGCAACATTTGAGACTTGCTTCTTTCCTTTAATTGAGGCTTCTGAGGGATCAGAATGCAAGTCATCAGGCTTGTGAAGCGAGAGCTTTTGCCTGATGAGCCATCTCACCAACATTGGCAAGGTATTTTTAGTGTGCTGCCATTGTGACTGGGATCCATCACATGAGGTCAAGTGTGGAAGTCTCCCCATGTGGCATTTTGTAGTCAATCTATGTATCATGATTCAATTTTCACAATGATTTCATGTAATTACAAATGTAACTCTCTGATGCAGTAGAAACAACTGATAAGTAATAGAAGTTGGCCATGTCTTAGTCATCATTGAAACTGAGGCCCATTCCATTTTCCTGTTTGTTTGAAAAAATATCTCATAACCCAAATAAAGTCAGAAAAGGACTTGGGGACAATTTTCCATTATCTGAGGGTGATTTTCCATCTAGCAATATCACTATCTTCTTTATTTTCACAATATGTATACTTTTACCACCTTTTCATTCAAATAAAAGCTTTTCTTGATGTTCTTGAATTAATTCCATTACTGTAGACCTCTGCCAATGAAAATAAAATATCAAACATTCTGCTCTCAACCTTTCATAAAACCTAAATGTTAAAACAACTAAAGAATTATTCTCCTGATAATTGTCATCATAGAAATGAGCTAACAGGAATCCAGGTACTGAACATGTATTTGAATACTTGGTCCTCAGTTGGTGTTTGAGAGGATTATGTAAAGTGGTAGTTTGAATGAGAATGGCCCCCATAGGCTCATGTTTGAATACTTGGTCTGTAGTTCATGAAACTGTTTGAGAAGGACAAGGAGGTGTGGTCTTATTGGAGGAGGCATGTCACTGGGGGTGGACTTTCAAGTTTTCAAAATTCCGCTCCATTCTTGATGTCTCTCCCTCTCTCTGCCTCATGCTTATGGATCAAGGTATAAACTCCTAGCTACTGCTAAAATGCCAAGGCCTGCCTGCCTGCGGCCATGCTCTCCTATCATGATGGTCACAGGCTCACCCTCGGAAATTATGAGCCTCCAATAAACTCCTTTTTCCCCCTGTAAGTTGCATTGGTCATGGTATCTTACCAGAGCTATAACTAAGACAGGGAACTTTTAAAAGGTAGAACCTTGCTAGGGTGGGTATGTCACTGGGGGTGGGCTTTGAAGGCTTATGACATTGCTCCACTTCCTGTTCCTTCTCTTTGCTTCTTGTTTTCAGATGAAAATGAGGTCAGCCAGCTCCCAGCTCCTGCCACCCTGCCATCACTTCCCTGCCATGATTGACTCATGCCTCTAGAATCGTAATGTAAAAGCTTTTCTTCCTTAAATTGTATTGGTCCTGGTATTTTATCACAGCCACAGAAAAGTAGCTAGCAGAGCAACTCCTTGGCCTTTGTTCTTGGATCCCATACCCATCACCTGTTACAAAATCCCTTACCCCATGAGCTCATTTCAGATGCTTTTTGCTCATTTTTGGCCCCTGTCATTGTGGTCATGCAGCCATGGTGCTCAGAGCTCCAAGCTGACAACCAGCACTAGAAGGACTGTTTCTTTCCTCAAGGAACTGATACCCTCCTTTCTGATTCTAACCATAAGAAAGTCTTGACTAGAGAGAATCCGAAACCCAATGCAGTCATTTTGTTTAGTTTTGTTTTTCTGATCACCTTAAAAATGCTATGAAGTACAGAAAGATAAAGTTGTAAGGCATGCAAGATAAAAAAACCAAACCTAATCCACTACAGAGCTCACTGCCCAGAAAAGCCACCATGATCATGATCATTTTTGTAAACTTTAAAAATGACCTCCAATTTATGAAATTATATTTGCTATCACGTTTGATATTAGAATGATCACTTTATTTGGTTCCAATTTTCACAATTTACTACTTTTTAAAACTTCATTTTGTGTGTGTATCTGTCTGTCTGTCTGTCTGTCTGTCTGTCTCTCTCTCTCTCTCTCTGTGTGTGTATGTGTGTGTGTGTGTGTGTGTGTGTGTGTGTGTGTGTGTGTGTGTGTATTCATGTGTGCCTCAGTGAACATGCAGAAGCCAGAGAACAATTTTGGAGAGTCAGCTCTGTCCTTCTCTCATGCAGGTCCCAAGGATAGAAATGACATTGGCAGACTTGGTGACAAGTGCTTCCTGGAAAAGAAAGGACAAACAAAAATTAACCCTTAAATCAACTGACATGGTGACAATAGGAGGCAAGTCTAATCAAGCCTACATTTCTTGACATAATCCCCACCCAGCTGTGAGATTATGGAGATTATGATTCATTGGCTCCAGGAGGAAATTGCAAAGTATCAAGATATAATGGTAACAATATCAGCCAACTTGTGTTGAGGGCTTTGCCATCTTAATCAGCCATAATACAGAATGGCTGCTCACATACCATGTTATTTAATGCTTACAACTCTGTAAGAGGGAACCAGGATCTGACTTACAATCAACATCACCAAACCTGAGAGGTGTAGTAAGGCTAGGTAACTTGACCAGCTATAAACTGGAGAAGTTAGATACTACTAGGTGGAAACAATTTTGATGTCTTTGACATTTGGAAAGTTGTGGTTTTGTTGTTGTTTCAAACCTTTTAAAGAATCTCTCCAGGAAGTAATACCTGAATTCTAATCCAGTAATTAAACAATAGTTCCTATCACTATTTTGTAACCTAAAGGGAGTGTAGAGTAAGGTTACATTTGTCAGTTGTATAGCTATGTAGAAATACCATTGTGTAGCCAGGTGTGGTAATACATCCTTGCAATCCCAAGACTTGAAAGGTGGAGACAGGAGGATCAGAAGTTGAAGGTCACCCTTAGCTATTCAGAGTTGAAAGTTTCCCTGGGGTACACTAGACTCTGCCTCAGAAAAAAAAGAAAGAAAAATGGGGAGAAGAAAGAGGAGGAGGAGGGAGGGGAGGAAGAAGCAATGTAAGGAGAAGTTGATTTTGTCTCACAGTTTCAGAATCATTTTAGTCCATCCCCATGGTGGTGACATGGCCGAGTGGCTCCATCCATGGTGGCAGGAGTGTGTGGTGCCTACTATTTACATGGTGGAGGACCATAAAGAAGAGGTAGCCTGAGACCATGGGAGGCCATGATCTTCAGCCCATTCCTAGTGGGCTATATCCATGGCCAGGCCCCTCCTCCTACAGACTCCACAGCCCTGGAAACAGCACCTCAAACTGGGCACCGAGCATTTACAACTTGAGCCTTTGGGGGACATTTGAAATTTAAATGGTATCTCCCCTTCAAGAACTATTTCACTGGGGCTCAATGAAGCTGGGAGAATAAAAGAGGACCCCCAACTTGGGTGAACTGAAGAAGGGTGGAATGAGGTACAAAGAGAACTGCTTCAACTCTGAAGTCAAATCAGGAAGCTTAATAAAAACTACGTTTAGCCTCTGCCTCCATGTGGCTAGAGATTCATTTCAACAAACAGGTTGTTTGTTTGTTTTAACAGATACGAGCAAGGTATTCTCCTTAGCTTTAATGATGTAAAGTAAGACAGGTTTCTTTCTCTAGAGAGGCTATGAGAGATTTTCACAAGTCAGGACGTGATGAAATATAGTATGGCTAACAAACAAATATTCCATGTTGTCAGACTAGCATGTGCAGAGGGAGCAGCTGTGAAACTCTAGGTATGGCTAAAGGAGGGAAACACGAGGCAGATGAAAAAGGTGGGAAGCAGGAAAAAGACTGGGAAGGGAGGCTGTTATGCTGCATAAGAGCTATGGAATATAGGGAGTTTGTATCGCTTCTTCACTCTAGCTTACAATACAGTTACAATTAACTTGAGATGCACTCATTCAAACTGATGCATAGGGCTCACGGAACGAAATCTGACTGCTTAGGGTTTGAAATATTTTACTTGGGCCAGTGGAAGTGTATGTCCAATTCATGCAGATTTCTTGGCTTTACTCATGTTACGCAACATGAAGGGAACAGGGGAATTGGATGCTATTTCTAGATTGTTATTTTTCCCACATTGAATGATATACAACTCCCCTCTCAGATGACAGTAAAATCACTGAACCAAAGGGGCCTCAGGATGTATCATATCTGACCTCCATATATTATATATATGGTTTTTCGAGACAGGGTTTCTCTGTGTAGTTTTGGTGCCTGGCCTGGATCTCGCTCTGTACACCAGGCTAGCCTTGAACTCACAGAGATCCACCTGGCTCTGCCTCCCGTGTGCTGGGATTAAAGGCTGGCGCCACCGCCACCTGGCCTGACCTCCACATTTTGCACATTAATGACCAGAATTCACTCAAGGGTGTGCACCCACAGATAATGATGAGGTTTTAGCTTGAACTGGGAAGTTTTCTCAAGTGCCTTCATATTGGTGAAATTATTTTGGCCACTCCACGTAGTTAAAAGGATATTTATTTATTGGCGTAACTCACAAATTAAGTAATAGGTAGGTTGCAGGATTTGGGGAAGGTGTATCGCAGTCCAGCGGTGTTCTCTGGAGCTCTGCTCAGTCAACCTCCACCGTTCAGCGTCCCGGCACAGAGAGCGCACAGAGCGAGCGCTGGCCCATCCAGCTCTCCATCTCCCGGCGCCTCCCCTTGCCCCACCTCATAGGCGTGACAGTTGCCAGAGTCTCAATGGGGGTTGGAACTTCCAGATCCAAGCTGGAATGGCTACCCACTACACCTTCATGCAGAAATGGGCATAGAAAAGAAGCTGACATATTGTAACAGTGTCATCTGGGAGAATGTCCTACTTCTCAGTCTTATCAATCAGACCAGGGTATTATATTTAGCTCAAGTTGTTGAGAGAGATTAGATAATCTTCACGAATTATTCTAACCTACTTCTTATAAAAACGATTATTCTAACCTACTTCTGATAAACACCATTGTTTCTACCCATGTAGTGTTTATTCATGGAGCTTCTAGAACTCTCCATGTCTCCACTTTGTTGACCTCTTTCCCTTGCCCTAGAGTTTGAGATTTTAGCACTTTGCATGACTCAAGTAAGTTAATGATAGTTCCCCATGCCTCTTCCTGAGATAGGGAGCCAAGTAGTCATCTGTTACAATTCAGGAAAAGGGGAGGTTAATAACTAAGAAGGGGAATAATGGAAACCAACACATTATAATATTATTTGGACACATGCTTGAAACACAATAGGTATTCAGTAATGAGGATCATTTCTTCCTTTATCTCACCGAGAGGAGAGTTGAAAGATACATTGAGACAAATGAAAGAAAACCTGGGGAAGATGAAACAGGTGTATTCTCTGGAGGCTGTAGTGGGTTGAACTGTAAAAGTCTAGGCCTCCACTTTTGCTCCCAGAATCAATGAATATGACCTTTTTTTTTTTTTTTTTTTTTTTTTTTTTGAAAATGTACCATGGAAGTAGAAATTAAGGTAAGGAAGAATCCTGAAATGAGACCATCTTGGGATCTGAAAATGCTTTAAATCCAGTGGAAGATGACCGTGGAAGCAGGGATTAGAGCAACACAAGCCAAAAAATGCCTGGTATCACCAAAGTCTGAAACAGGCCAGGGCCAGCGTTCCCCTGGAGTCTTGAAGGAACTCAGACTTGCCAAAACCTTGCTTATGATCTCTAGTCTCCAGAATTACAACAAGGTAATGTATGTCTGTTGTTTCAGGGCACCACACATGTGACATTCCTAAATCATGAAACAAAGAACCTGGAAAGAGGATGACCCTGTCGCAAACAAACAAACAGTTCAGAATAATTACTGAGAGAGTAATGAGCACATATCACATTAGAAGTCGATTGAGATTTGTACCTTCTAATATTTATTCTATTTCATATTTCTGAGCATAGTTTTCTCAACTAACTCCTCAAGAATCCCCGGATGTTATTTCTGTTATTGCACATTGTTCCTGGCTGAGTTAAGAATAATATAACTATGTCCAAACACAGAGTCACTGTTGACGTGGCCTGGGAAACAGACAGAAGCAGCAGACATAGTTTCATATCTGATTGGCTGTTTCCCTGAAGCTGGTTCATTATTGTCTTCTATTTGTAGGAGAGATTTCCCTATGAACAAGTAGGGGAGGTGCCATATTTATATTCATATCATCTTTCTTTAGACCACTAAATGATCAGGGAAATCCAATTTATATAATTTCATTGACCTTAAAGACAACTAAGTAATACCTTTTGTTCTTGAGATCATAAAGAGTTAATATGTTGGAGGTGCCAGGGACAAAACTCCAAACACATGATATGTGTGTGTGTGTGTGTGTGTGTGTGTGTGTGTGTGTGTGTGTGTGTGTGCCTGTGATGTATCTGCCTTACAGTCAACTCAAACTGAACAGGTCTAAAGATGAATTCTTGGTCTTTCTCACATGTTCCTGGTTCCAAAATGAAGAATTGATTGTGAGATTAGCTTTGAAAATTCTAACAACCTTCTTATAACCTCCATACACAGCAGAGGGGATATTCTTACCGTATAACCATGTGTCTCTAGCACTGACCGTAACACCTTATGGAGAGATTAGGTGCTCAATGTAGCTTTGTCAAATGTAAGGTTAAAGCACCAGTGGCCAAGATAAGGATCCATAGATTTCATTGGACTCTTCAATGAGTTGTTACTTTCTTGTGACTGTGATGAAAAAGAGAGTTTTATTTTGGCTCATTGTTTCTGAGGTCCATGCTAGCTTATCCCATTATGTCTGAGCCTCTAGCAGAGAGGGAATAAAAGTGGGTAAGAAGCTAATGTCAAGAACAGAGTAAACCTTCAAAGGCATGCCATTTGTGAACCCTGTCCGTGACTCGGCCCCTCACAGCCTACTCATCTATGAGCCCATTGATGAGGGCAGTGTCTTCATAAGCCAATCACTTCTCAACAGTAACATCAAATGGGAACCAATCAACAGAAGAGTCTTTCAGGAGGACACTTCCTTTCCCCATCTTAGCAGGCTTCATCTAAACAGTTAAGAATGACTTTGTGAGGATAACATGACCTTGGAGAGCAGATGACCCGGGCTTGCGTTCAAGCTAGAGGGCATCCAGAGTCCTGTTGAGACTTTGGTAGTGAGACAGTCTCAGCAAGCAAACTTCCTCTGCTTCCTGCTTTGCCATCTCAACACTGACTTGTTGCTGCTGTTTATTTTTGAGATTGCAATTTAATTGCATTTCCCCCTTCCCTTTCCTCTCTCCAAACCCTTCTACATAGCCCCCACACCTCCCTTCAAGTTCATGGCCTCATTTTTAATAGTTAGTGCCTGCATCTATGTGTCTGTATATACATGCATATTCTTAAATATAACCTGCCGAGTCCACACGATGTTATTTGTATGTGTGTTTTTAAGGCTGACCGTTCAGCACCGGCCAACCAATTGGTGAGCTCTCTCTTGGGAAGGATCATCTCTTCCCTTCCCAGCTTTACCCAGTTGCCTGTAGCTCTTTGTGTAGAGTTGAGGCCTTGTGAACTTTTCTCTGTCCAGTTTGGCATGTTCATTCGTGTCCTCATAGTTCAGCTCACATTTGGGCAGTTCATGCTGGTGAGACTTTATGGATGTAGCTTCTGATGTCACTAGAAGATATAATCTCACAGCAAACGCCTTGATCCTCTGATTCTTATGATCTTTGTGAACCTTTTCCTTGGTGTAGGAGTATTTTGTAGATGTATCCATTGGGACCCCTTTGAGCTACTTTGGAACTGTCTTCACTGTGAAGAGATTATGGAATCAAATTTTAACAGATAACTGCAAAACAAAACGGGTCTTTTAAGAAGAGTGGGAGAAGGGCTGTGTTTGTGATTTATTACTAGCCAGACACTGTTAAAAGCCAATTAGCTTATCTTATTTCATTCCATTTTTTCAAGGAATTGAAATATTTTGCCGTTACTTACAATCTACAGATAAACTAAAGGGCAGTGGATTAAATAATCACAGTTCCTGGCTTCCATGGTTTCATTTAATATCTTTCACTTTCAGTTTTCTTCTTTGTGTTCTTTTGTGGCAGTAAACTGAGACTTAACTAAGAGACACAGTCATGGCAGAGAGATTCCAAGGAATGGTTCCTGGCTTCGGCCTCTGTTTCTCCAGCATATTCCCTGTGTTTGTTTTCCTGCCTGGCACAACTTTTGACTTTTCTATTTTTTTGTGTATAGACTGTACCTGCTTCAATCATCTGTTAGACATTGTGAAGGAAGGTTTAGTTCTTTAAACATTTTCCTAAGAATCTCAGCAATGCTCCTCAAGGGGAGAGCATTGCCCAAGCAGGAAAATCCATTCTTGCTGCAATAAAATACTTTCAAATCAGATCTAATGAAGTTCAGAAAGGGACCAACATGCTGGTAGAAAAGCAAAAGAGAAAGCAGGTTGGAAAGGTTTATTGGACAAACTCCCCAGAAACTAAATTTACTGGAAGTAAAACATAATAGAAAACTTGGAAATGTCTCTGGAAAACGAGTTGCAAAAGATAACACAGGTGGACCTCCACAGAGACCTTGAAACAAGTCACCCTCCCCTTGAGCAAGCAGATTTGCAGGGTCCATTACAGCACTTGGTCTTGTGCTTGGTTCTGGCCCAAAGTAAATGCTTGTCTGCCCTCTCCTGTACTGGATTCCACGCTTCAAGACAATCCTGTTCTCTGCTTTGAAGGTGCAGAAGTAAATTTGCTGCTGTTCTTTAGAGCTGCTGGATGGGATCGCAAGAACCTGGCAAACAACAGAGTTCAAACTTGTGTTCGGTCAAGAGAATCTCTCGGTGTAACTCAGAATAGCTGAAATTCATAGCCCAGGCTGACTTTGAGCTCACAATCTTCTTGTCTCAGCTTCCTGGGTGGTGAAGTTGCAGGCATGTAGCGCCATGCTCAGAGTCGGGACAGGAAAGCTAATCATCACAGCATGCACAATGGGAGAGCTTATCCTCTTGAAGGCATTTTGACTCTCCCTCCGATTGGCTCATTTGATTTCTGTTCAGTGACACAGCTGCAGTCTGGGGAATGACAACAGCATTTACGCACAAGTTATTCACAGGGCACACCCTTGGGTGCCTTCCTGAATATCCATTGCTCTTCCAGGGAAAAGCGCTAGGTCTTTGATTACAGCTAAAATAAATATTCGTTTGACTGGAAATTATGGTAACTCTGGACAGAAAATTGTTGTAAGGTGCATCACCATCCCCAGAAGTCATATGTGCTCTCTGTGAACTTTTGTTGTATAGGATGTTTGCATGACCTTATCTTTGCCTCTCTGAATGTTTGACAAGGCTTTCCTTAGGACTTTGCGCTGGTGAGATATGTGCAGTTCTACAAGGAGACTCGCAAACTGTGGCCTAATGCTTTGCTTTCTCCAATTCTTCCAAACTCGGTGAGCTTGGCTGTATGTCCCCATTAAGGAATGGAGCGGGGCCACGAGCAGGAGGGGAGATGAGAAGACAGGAAGAAGGTATGCACTTCACTCTCATGAGTTCCACCAGGCCATGTCTGCTTGTGTGGGGGAGAAGCTTCTGTATGTGCAGCACAGACTTCCTCACAGTTTTCCATCCCTTCACCCCTTTCCCTGCCTCCTCTGCCCTGACATCCTTTTCTCTATAATCTACCAAATGGAAGGGTCCAGACGGAGGTGGACATCCTGGAGACTCATGGCCATAATCCATGTTAGATCGATTAGGAGTAATATTAGAAACAGTAACAATTGTTCCTAAGGAGCAAATGAAAATGAAAATATTTATGACCCAAAATAGTAGCGAGAGCTTACCCTTGCTGTGGAATCTTCCTTCTCCCAACTCTGCTAAGAAAGGGGTAACAGGCCAAAAGGACCACACTTCATAGACTTGATTGCTTTCTATTTTACAGCCAAGCCACTGGGTCTAGGATGTGCAGAGTTATTTTCCTGGACTCAGTCCATTAGAGAGACTTAAAAAGCACTAGTTCCCTATACTGTAATTAAGTAGGTTCTAATACATTTATGCACATGCTTCCAATGAGGACATTTTCATTTTTGACTACAGGATCCTGAAAACAGTTTATTAATTGAGCGGACATCAGAATTTGGTCACTAAGGACCTCAACCACTAGCAGATGTGTTTTGCTTGCCATATGAAGTATTGGAAAAATTTGGAAACTTTCTGTAAAAGCATGGATTCCTTGGTTTAGGAAAAAAGGAAGTAATTCCAATCTGCCCATGCTTGGCCAGGTGTCTGGCTCCCGCACAAACCCACAGCTTCCTGCAGGGAGCAGCTGCACTCTGCCAGAGTCCACCACATCCTGTTGTTTTGTCTGTGGTAACAAGGCCTTACATTTTGGTTACCTGTCCGGCTCCTCATAGAGACTGGAGTCATACCTTCGGAACCACAGCAGTTAACATCTGGATTGCAGGTGCTGCCTTCTCCAGTGAGCTTCCTCTGAGATCCAGCCTGCCCTCTCAATACTCCACTCCTCCCTTCCTCTCCTCCCTCTGCATTTGTCCACCTCCCTTTCCAGAACCATCAAGCAGCTTGAGTATAGTGATGAAGATGTCTGGCCGGCAGACCAGGTCTTCCCCAGCTCAGTATGAACTCCTGATAGATCCCTTGGAAAATGCTTCCAGAAGCTTGTTTAGTTTCTCATAGTTGAGGTCAAGTCTACCACATCCTGTGAGTTCCTATAGAAGATTACTTTGGAGGCTACAGTTAGGCAGTCAACAGTCAAACAATTCCATATAAACAAAACATTTTTTCCTAAAATTCAGGAAATATGACAGAAGAGATGGATTGAATCCAGATCAAAGGGACAAGGCATTATTTGTATAAACCAAATTCTCAACATGGCTACCTATAAGATGTAAACATCTGGAACAGATGTTTTGTGTTTACTTACGGCCTCTCCACTCAAGCACAGGCTAAGCATCCCCTCCTCTCGATCCCCCTTTTCAGATTCTCCAGGCTAATAGGCCTTAACACTTCTCCAGGTTTATATTTTTGTATTTTATTTGTGCAGTTTTCCCCCAGTGGCCAGCAAGTCAAAATCTATATATGTTTTTTTTTTGTTTTTCCTGTTTATCACCAGTAGCTATCAGAACCAGGCACACAGACAGTGCTCGATAAATGTTTGTACATTGGAGTTGCTCCAAACTGAAGACCCACAGATGAACTTAGATTGTTTCTATTAGACACACTAGAGAAGACAGATTGAGTCATATAATGTGGTAAGGGCATGTACAGATTTGTGAAATGCTCACAAATATGTGCTCTCAATCATGACCTCATTCATATTTCTTCTTTTGGTCATGGAAAAGAATACAAGGTGCTTAATTAAAATGTAGCTGAATGTTTTAATATCCACACAACTTGGCAGTCACTTCAGTATATATTTTAGTAGTTCAAGTGTGTGGGGGGGGGGAGCAGTTAAATACTCAAATTTGCATTTTTTTTCTATTTTGGATGAGAGTCACACGTTAACCTCTCTTTTCATCTAGAAAATGTTCAGATGATGTGTAGAGACCTTCCTGTGGCTGAGAGATTAAGCAGGCATAATCACTTTTTGAGAAACTGCTACTAATGGACAAACACAGATGTGCGAGAGCAATTGCAGACCCAAGTCCCGCTCCTTCCTCGTTAACTGCCATGGTTTGTCATGGCTTGTCTCCCAAAGGTTTGTACAGTGGAAGCTTGGCGCTCATTGTGGTGGTTAGGCTAAGGAACCTTTGAGCGGTTGAGCCTACCGGAAGCCATTTAGATGATGGGGGTTTGACCCTCATGAATAGATTAAACACAAATTAAAGCTGCCCCACGAAATGTCACTTAAAAGTGAGGTCACTCACACGCTTTGGCCCGCATTCACCTAGAGTCTCCCTTTTCACTTCTCTACTATGCTGCGACACAGCCAGGGTGGCCTATTACCAGGTGGCTGCCATAATTTCTGGACCATCCAATCTCTTGTGTTCTAGTCCAGATGAAACTCCTGTTTTTAACAAAGCACCCAGTCTTGAATATTTCGTTTCTATCAACACAAACTCAACGAAGACAAGAACGTACCAAGAAGCTGGATTGTTATGATAGAGATATGTGAGCATGTGTAATGAGCTTTATGCCTGAGTAACCAGTAGAGGTTAGAAGACTTTTGGGGAGCAGGCTAGAAAACGTGTGCATGGCCATAAACAGAACATGAAAAGCGATTCTAGTGAGGGCTCAGAACAAAACTGAAGAGCCCAGGAACGTGAAAAATTATTTACCTACCTATATAGCTTACACACACGTTCCAGGGATATTGGAGCTGACGGTGGCTCTGAACAAATTAACCTTTGCCCCACATTCTCTCCAGTGATGGGAAAACCTGTCAGTTAAGAAATAAGGCAGATCCACAGCTGCGTCAAGATAGCCACAGGCTTTGCAGACATCTTGAACTAACACCCTTTAATCAGAAGGTGTGGATCTCAGAATGTGCTGTGACTTAAGACCCAGGTTCAAGAGTGGAAAAATCCCTTTGACTCGCCACCTGGTTTATGGGGTTTTGCCAAAAGAGGGGGCTTATGGCCTCTTCTCGGTGTCATAGTGTCGGAAGCCCAGACTCGGCCTGTGGCCCTAGCTAGCTAGAAGTTTTGGTACCCTGCCATGTTTGGAATAAAGTTTGCTTCTGGCTAGTAGACTTTGGTGGTCTGGTCCCCATTATTTGTGCAATTCTAGGACCCAACAAAACAAGGTGACCAGAAAAGGGGGCTGGAATTTCTCAGACATTCATTGAGTGCTTGTGAGCAGAAGACTGGTGGGAATGGGTAGTAAGCAACTAACCGACGAGATGAGCAGGTGAAAGGGAGTATGACCCTGTTGGAAATTAGAACAAGTCCCACCACCCCCACCCCCACATTATGGAAAAGAATATGGCTACGTTATGGACTAAGATGTTTTGTTAACTAATGTCTAACAAAAGCCATTTCTACACAAAATACGGAAAAGCCTATGTGAATGGCTTAAAGCCTTTTTGATTTGATGAGAGAGGAAAAGGGGTGATTTAAAAGAGAAAAGGAGATGGGAAATTTGGGAGGAAAGTTTCAGCCCGGCCAGGGAAAGGCGGAGAAGAAATGTGTAAGATATGGCCCAGCAGCTGCTTGCTAAAGATCAGCATAGACTAAAAGGATCCAGGTGCTGGACATCCTGTCGATGAGAAAAACAGGTCAAGGTCATGGCAAAACTTAACAAGGTCGTTTCTCCTATTATAAGCCCTTGGCCTTTGAGGTAGTGTGGGTTCAAGAAATGGGCCTGGTGTGATTCCTACAGGCTCCCCGAGCAAGGTCACTCCAGGATTTAACTGCATGCTTTGTAGCACACTGCTTGGAGTCTTTCCAGATGTAGAAGAGGGTCCAGGTGTCTCAGGCTGGACCCTAGGGGAAGCCAAACAGAGACCTTTATACAAAGTCTCTTCTCTAGTCTACAAACATACAAAATGTAAGCGCAATAGAGTCCCGGCAAGTTCCTTCAAGATTTCAAAGAAACCCTGAAAAGACCTCGTGGTAGAGGTCCCCCAGTGGTGCTCTTGGAGCAGGTCTGCAGGCATTACTGTGGACACCAATGCCACCCCACTGCAACGCTAGCACAGGAAAGCTAAAGGTTTCGGTGTGCAAAGATAACAGAACAGCCACATGAACTGTCACCAGCAAAGCAACGGAAGGCTGGAGGCCCACAGCTTCAGGGACAACTTCTAATCCCAGTATATGTAAATTCCTGTCCTATATACCATCGAGATTTAATGCCTGTTCTGCCAAGTTTTGAACCATTGGGAGGACTGTGACTTCTTTCTCTGAGGATAAGCATGTTGACACTGATCCTGTTCCACTGTTTTATTTGCAAGTGTGCATTCCGCTTTGTTTTGTATTGTGCTTTGCTATGGGTTTGTTCTGTCTTGTGTTGTTTTAAATGGGTTCAAGGCTAGGAGAAGTGTGAGTCCCAGAAAAGATTTTGAATTTGAACATTTAATGATTGTGGGATAAGCTAAGATTTGGGGGCCAGTAACCCCAATGGAATGAAAACATTGTGCAATAAGTTGGACATAAACTTTGAAACTCAGGCCTGATGATTAAGCTGGATCCGGAATTGACTAAGAGACACACCTCTGGGTGTATCTGTGAGGTCACTTCCAGGAAGAATTAAATGGAGGGAGAAGACCATCCTCCAAAATGGGAGGTACCTTTCATTGTGGAGTGAGCAGTTACTATCTTCTCTGCCTCTCCAGCATTAGATGACTATTGTTGGACTATGTATGTGCACACACACACACACACACACACACACACACACACACACAGCAGTCCTGACCTGAGAAACATGCCAGGTTTGAAAGTCATCTATCACCTAAAGTTTCACCTGCTGGTTTGTTGATTTCCAATGTGGAGAGACTGAAGCAGTGATTTCAGAGACCAAGCCTACTAGAACATAATGAGGTCATTATGAGTACTCCTTCCTGAACAGACTAGTGCTACCTCACCAAACCAGAACATTAAAAAGTAGGTCACCCTCCCTTCCGGGCCTTACTCATATGGAATCTCCTTTTCCATGTCACCACACTGTGATACAGCCAGGAGGGAGAGGGACTTGCCCAATGGTCTGCTTTCTAGATGTATAGTAAGCAGCATCATGAGTCAAATCAATCTCTTTCCTTTTTAAAGTACACAGTACACAATCACTTTGTGATTGCAACACAAAACGGACCCAGATAGAAACAGAACTGTGGTACATACCCAAATGGGTCACATTCAAAAATCTGAACACTTATTTATTATCTGTTCTGGCAAAAGTGAAAGATCCTGTCTAAAAATATGTTTAAGGTGAGACTGTCTCAAAACAGCAACAAAACCATATGACCTTTGCACCATTTCCTTATGTCAGTCATTGCAAGAAACCCAGCACTGCCTCCTGGGAAATCTACTACTTCAGACACTAATCTTTATACAGCATTGTTAACCCTTTTGTGACCCTGGCTTCCACCATTCTTTAAGGCTTGAAATCTTTTAATTCTCTTCTTGGAATTCCCATCCAAGTCATGAAGTCCTGATAAGTCCTCAATTTGCTTTTCTAGAGTTTCCCTTCAGTTGTTCTACCAGGTTCTGGTACCCACTGGAGGACAGTAGTCATGGCAACCACTTGGCTTTCTTTGTCTCACAGTCTGGATATTGCTGGTGTGGGGATGTGCTTTGCTTCCCATTGCCCCTAGAAGTTGCTTCCCTTTCAAATTCCATGGAAAGCACTTCCTTTGGATTTCAAATAACTCAGTGATTTACTAACTCCCCTCTTTGTTATATAGTTCGTCTACCTTCCGCAGGTCATCCTCTCTCTTTTTAAAAATGTTATCTGTGGTAAACTCTATGCCCACAAAACATCAGTATTGGTCATATCAGAGTGGACATGAGTAATCCTATTAATTCGTCTGGATCTGTTATCTGTAGTTCTCAACTGAGTGTTATTTTGACTCCGATTATACCAAAAGATACTCATCTTTGAAAATCGTCTGGTGACAGTTGTGGTTCGCACAGTTTACAGAGTGTTACTGACATCTTGCTGGGAAAGGTTGGGGTGCTACTAAGCATCCTATAGTACCCTGCACAGTTTTCCATAACAAGGGATTGTCCAGTTAGTCTGAAAAGGGCCAAGCTTGTAATGTCTATCCAAACACTACTTAGAGTCTACCTCTGTGATGGAACTGGGTAATCTAAAATAGGAGGTGTTCAGGTCTTAACTCTCAGGTATGCCGCATGCTAACTTATTTGAATATAGTAATTATAGATGTAATTAAGGTAGAGCTATGCCGGGAAGCACAGCTCCCTGATCCAATATGGTTTTGTCCACACAACATAAATACCACATAAGTGGTTCAGTTCTACCTAGTTATAAGAAATCACCCCTCACAAGCACAAGGCCATATAAAAATAAATAAATAAAAGAAGCACATAGAAAACAAAATTAATACAACAGTGTTGCTCTGCGTAGTTTTCATTTTTTTCAAGTATGAATTTCAAACTCACTATATTTCCCTTGAAGACTTTGTATTGAAGATATTTAAGATGACTTTGGTGGAAGCGCTCAGAGCTTTTCCCTATTTGTATTTGTCGTAAGTTCTGAGTATTTAAGGTAATCTCATTGACTGGATTTGTGAATTCATGTTATAAAAGGCTGAAATGTGCCGGACAGTGGTGGCGCACGCCTTTAATCCCAGCACTCGGGAGGCAGAGGCAGGAGGATCTTTGTGAGTTCGAGACCAGCCTGATTTACAAAGCGAGATCCAGGAAAGGCGCAAAGCTACACGGAGAAACCCTGTCTCGAAAAGCCAAAAGAAAAAAAAAAAAGGCTGAAATGCTTGAGGGAGCCACACAAGGCTACAAGCTTTAATACAACCAAGTTAACTAAAACTGACTGCTTCAAGAAGGTTTTCCTCTCAGTCTTTGCATATTGCTTTGTTAGCAATTTGAGACCCTTGAGGAAATCCATTGTTGCAATAATAATGTGACCAAAGCTGGATGTTTACAGGAATGGAACTAATCGGGTATAGAAAACATGCTGAACTATTCAGGAAGAAGCAAATTATTGCATTTCAGCATTCACTTGTTGGATACATACTCTGTATAAAGCACACGATGCTTTAAGTTCATATGAATCATCTGAAATTTTCTGTACTTTCTGTGAAATATAGACGCTAATCAAACAAGTATAAACTGTGCTTGGTTTCAGTCTAAGATTTCCTAGATTTAGAAATTAATTTTGCCAGATTTTTTTTCCTTCCGAAAGCTCTGTTGAAAGTTTTCTAAAAAGCAGTTTCCAGTTTGCAATTGTAGTACATTGACTGTCGGGAACAGCACAAGCTACTGTAAGTATTGTTTTCTGCAAACAAAAGCTTCTATGAGACTTAAAAACATAAAGTTCAGCTGACATCAGCTTAGGGTTGGTCCAAAAAAAAAAATCTTTCTGATGAAAATAATACCAGTTCCAAAAGCAGATTCTGGCAGAATGAGGTGAACAGGGAGCTGTCCAAAAGGAGAAAGGATGGCAGTGGGTGGGGGATATTAAGAGGACCAGTCTTGGAGTGTGAAGGATAAATGAGAATCCTTGACAGAAGCCAAAATTCCATAACAGGAAAAGTATGCAGGAGGCAGCGGCTGAAAAGGATTCCCCAGTGCCTGAATCCCACTTTCAGCAAGAAATAATTCCTCAAACACACAAAATGAAAACAAATGGCCTTCCAGACATCGTTTACCAGAAGTGGCCCTGATGGCTGAAGATGGAAAACAAACAAGGCTTTTTGTTTTGTTTTTTTGGTTTTGCGAGACAGTATTTCTCTGTGTAGCTTTGTGCCTTTCCTGGAACTCGCTTTGTAGACCAGGCTGGCCTCGAATTCACAGAGATCCGTCTGCCTCTGCCTCCCGAGTACTGGGATTAAAGGCGTGCGCCGCCGCCGCCGCCGCCACCACCACCACCCGGCCCCAAACAAGGAAAGGAGGAGCCGGCTCTGTGGCTCACATCCTTTTCTTTCTAACCTTTTAGAAATAATAAAACTCTTATAAAAATAACACCACCAAGTTCTGACGAGTGACACATTTGTTCTGCCCCCCAAACACTTCATCCTTGGAAAGAGAGACCCTCAACTGAGGAACGGTCTCCATCCGACTGGCCTGTGGACATGTCTGTAACTTGTGGATTAATGACAGTTGTTGAAGGGCCAAACCCACTGTGGGTGTGCCACATCTGGGCAGATGTTCCTGAATGTCTAAGAAAGCACACTGAAAAGCCATGAAAAACAAGTTAGTAAGTTCCTGCATAGTCTTTGCTGCATGCAGTTCCTGCCTACAGGTTCCTGCTTTGATTTGTTGCCCTGACTTCCTTGCTGATGGACTCTGTCCTTTAAGATGTAATAAACCCTCTCCACCCCAGCTTGCTTTTGGCCACCGTCTACATCACAGCAATGGAAAGCAACAAGAACACACTCTACTCCACGAATGTTGTCTGTCTCTTCTATCAAAGCCACCTCTATTATGAAGCTGCCCAAGTGCTCCTCTTGATGGGGCCCTCGTGGAACACAGACCAAAGGGATAAAAAGAGAACCATTTAGATAATTTCCTGCAGGTTTTTGGGTTCCCTTGTGATGAGAACAAAAGGCCAGGGCAGGTCAGATAGGACAGGGTTCCTAAAACAACCGTTCTGAGACGGTCCTTGCCTGAAGCCAGGAAATGGGAGAAGATAGGTCTGGTCCCTGCTTCTTTGTTATCTCCAAAATGAGCATCTCTGGCTACAGGCTGTATGTGATGAGGGGATTGAAACCAAGAAGGGGCAATGGGATGCCTGGCTGGGCCAACTGGGCTGACCAGTTCATCTCCCTTCCCATAATTCCCCATAGTTTCTGCCACAAATCTTTTACAAAGTCCCCTTTTTACAGCAGGCTGTATCCTATAAGGCACAGATTTTACAAGGAAGTTAAAAATACTAGTTCTGGACAAGAACTATTTGATTATGGCAACAAATGGCACCCCAAAGAGCAAGTTCCAGGGAAGCCGTGACTATGTATTCTCTTGGGAGTGCAACCCAATGAGATGCCTGGCTAGTTAATTTTTCCAACTGGTTTGAACTTGTTTTGACCCATTGTAGCTGAACGTTTTCCTGTGTCCTGCCTGGCCTGCAGTCAGTACAAATCTTTCACACCCACCAGTCCTGCAGCTGCTTGGACCTAAATAAACACACACAGGCTTATATTATTTTTAAACTACGGCCATAGCAGGCTTCTTGCTATCTAGATATCTTATATCTTAAATTAAATTAATTATTCTTATATCTTAAATTAAATTAATGTATGAGTTGCCACATGGCCGTGGCTTATTGGTCTGCTGGCATGTTTTTTCTTTGTCTGCAGCTGGCATTTGCTTCTCAGCCTTCCTCTTCCCAGAATTCTCCTTGTCTGCTTATTCCACCTATACTTCCTGCCTGGCTACTGGACAATCAGTGTTTTATTTATCAACCAATCATTGCAACACATTCACGGCATACAGAGCAACATCACCCATCAACCCACTTACTTACAAAACCAAATTCTACTGGGCAGGGTGGCACATGCTTTTAATCCTAGCCCCATGGAAGCAGAGACAGGTAAGTCTCTGTTAGTTGAAGGCTAACCTGATCTATATAGTGAAACCCTGTTTCAAAAAAGCCAAAAACCAAACCAAAACAAACAAACAAACAAAAGCTCCAACAAAACAGCATCTCTTGTTAAGGATTAAGTGGGTTCCTCCTTATGCTCCTAGAAGCAAGTCTAAAGCAATTGAGTGTGGTTATATAACTAATCTCATTATTTTAACTTTGATTCAGGAGTGAGAGCCTGTGGACTGGAAAAAAAAGAAAAACAGAGTAATGGCTACATACTGAGAATGTGGCAAAACACAAAAGAACAATTCCAGCAAATATAAAGGTGGAATAAATTAGTAGGAAAATAGTTTGAGGTTATGAAGGCAGATAAGCATCCTGACAGGCAGACAGGGAAAGAGGCCATAGGTAAATACCAAGATGACAATTTTGGCTTCTTCATCCAGAACAAAGGGTGGGGCGGGGCTTACCACTCCTCCATGGATCTGAGGATTTGGAAACTTTGCTATGGCTGTGCAAATGTCAACAATACACATTCACTCAGGACCTCACTCACTTTGTGCTTTCTCTGGTCCCCACACATGGGCGTCTAAATAGAACTTCTTTGCATTAAAAAGTTAATATGTACAGCTGGGCATGGTGTACACCTTTAATCTCAGTACTCAGGCAGATATCTGAGTTCTGGGCCAATCTGGTCTACAGAGCAAGTTCCAGGGCAACCAGAACCCTACAGAGAAATCCTTTCTTAAAAAACAATGAAGTTAATGGATGCATTTTTCTCCTTGTTTGAAGAGAATTTCTAAGTCTTTTAACAGATGATGGTAGGGTTAAGTAGCCTTATTCTTAGAATACCCTTGAGGGTATGGATACAGAAGGGAGAAGTTTTATTCCAGAGGAAAAATTCCTGACCTCTTTCTGCTTGACTGGAGTAGGCCTCTATCCAGCCTGAGAGGTAGTTTTCTTTCAATTCCGAGAAGGTTATCAGCAAACATCAGAAGGTATTTATACCCTTGACAAGGATAGCATTTAATTAAAATTTAATTGCCAGTTATTTCCTCGGAATGTGCCCATCCTTTGTACTGGATGAAGGAAAGGTGGCAGCTTAGCTTCACATCTCAAAGACAGTGCAGGAAGGCCCTTGTAACTTTGGGATCACCATCCTTTGTCTCAAAGGCACAATCAACTAGAACACTTAAGGTATGTCTTTTGAGGTAGCATGAGTCATAAATCCTTTTAATAGTTTTTCCACTTTTACTTAGAACAACAGAATATTACCTTCCTCTTGAATCCCCTGGGCATTGTAGTTAGTAGTCTAACCTCATTGGGTGGCCCATTCTTTCTCTGCTTCTGTGTAAATGGGTTTGTCTTTAATTATCAAAAAGAGGTAGCCCAGCAATTTTATAATTCATCTACCATATTGCCAAAGCTGCCATAGCTACTATAGGTTATAAGTGTCCTAGTTATTCATGTGTTACAGAGTAGATGGGCAAGGAAGTTATGGGCTCAAAAATGTACCCTAACTTTCAGGTGAGGGCAGTTCCAAAGCTGGGTCTGACCACAACTCCTTTGACTTTTTGGAAAGCCTACTGTATTTGCTACTATACAAGTTCACTCAGTAAGCATGTTGGGATGCCATAAGGCAGAGAATAAAGACTTGGTATTGTAAATAATATTTTCACATGGTTGTGTCAAGAGTTCTCCAAGGTACCTCAGTGGTTATTTGCAGTCACTTTGAGTGGCACACATCACCAGTGAACCCATGGCAGCTTCTGTCTTTAAGGGCAAGCATTATTGGAGCTGATGGTCCATCCACCCTTGGAGAGTAGAATGTCATCTCTTACATCTCTTACAACTCCACTGAGAGCAGTGCACTAGGTTCCCACAACTATGGGAAGCATCCTCCACTGGATCATGTTCTCTGTGGACTTTCTCTGAGGTACTTATGTGCCAGAGGAAATAGACTGTGCCCTGGGCTAAGGCTGTCAGTTGGACTTGTCCCTTTGATTGTGATTATTTCTTCTGGGCCTCTGGAATTGTTTCTATTTTATTTCTGTTCTTGAAAACATCAAAAAACCCAAAAGTTAAACTCCAGTGTCTGCGGTCCACTACCTCCTTGTACAGCTCTTCCTAATGTGTGGAGTAGATGGTTGGATAAAATGAATATCCAGCCAAAACTAACCCTAGAAAAAGATTGACTTGAGTGCAGGGAGCCACCATATGTCTTTATTTGGTCTTTTACCCAATATGGCTTCACTAAATAAATCTGCCTTTGCCTTTTTTTTCAAATGTCACTCTAAGAAAAATTTATTAACCTTTCTTCATCAGAAATTTAATCAGCTATACTATCTTGTAAAGTTTTGTCTTTTATAAACCTTTTTGTGACTCAGGCCTTCTGTAATGGGTTTTACAGTCATATCTTTACTGATTTTTATTTCCATTTTGGAACAATCCTCTAATGTAGGAGTAGACTGCCATCCCAAATTCTTTTTCATCTAACAATGTCTTCCTTTTTCTTTAAACATCTTTACCAATAATATATCTCATATCTATAACTTATAAAGGTTTTTTACTTGATGGTTCTGATCTTAATTTTTGTCTCTAAATAAAATAACTGTGCTCCAGTGAATACAAAAAAAGCCATATCTGAAGCACAAGCAAAGCCTGCTAACAGTCCTTGAGCTGCTTCTGTTTTCTCCCATGATAGGTGCAGAATAGCTCATAAAGTGGGATCTGGAAGGTCCAGCCCAAAGTCCTACAAAATTAGCATATGAAAAACTAAATAAAACAAGCTGGTAAAGATGAAGACTGGAATTCCCTGCCCAGTTAAAACCAAATACAGGCTCTGACACAGAGATACAGCAGAGCGTCTGACTTATAGCTCATTATAACAAAAAAAATTGCACACCTTTAAATAGAGATTTAAGATGCTGATAAGACATGCAGTGCATAGTTGTATACAGAACTACATGCAACTGAGAGAGCATGCTTTTTAAAAGCTGATGCAGATGCTGAAAAAGCCTTTGACAAAATCCAATACCACTTCATGATAACAGTATTGGAGAGATCAGGAGTACAAGGAACATATCTAAACATAACAAAGGCAATTTGCAGCAAGCCGACAGCCAGCATCAAATTAAATGGAGAGAAAATCAAAGCAATTCCACTGAAATCAGGACCAAGACAAAGTTGTCCACTCTCTGCATATCTATTCAATACAGTACTTGAAGTTCTAGTTAGAGTAATAAGACAACAAAAGGAGATCAAAAAGATACAAATTAGAAAGGAAGAAGTCAAACTTTTGTTATTTGTAGATGATATTATAGTATATATAAATGACCCCCAAAATTCTACCAGGGAATTCCTACAGCTGGTAAACACCTTCAGTAATTATTATTGTATTAGATACAATATTATATATTCTATAGATTATGTTCTATATATTTATATTTAGCTTCTATATATATAGAATTATATAGATATATTATATATTGTATAGACACAATATTAACTCAAAAAAATCATTAGCCCTCCTATATACAAATGATAAATGGGCTGAGAAAGAAATCAGAGGAACATCATCCTATACAATAGCCACAAATAATATAAAATGCCTTGAGGGTACTCTAACTAAGCAAGTGAAACACTTGTGTGACAGGAACTTTGTCTTTGAAGAAAGAAATTAAAGAAGTTATCAGAAAATGAAAAGATCTCCCATGTTCATAAACATGGTAGGATTAACATAATAAAATGGCAATTTTATCAAAAGCAATCTACAGATTCAATGCAATCCTCATAAAAAATCCCAACACAATTCTTCACAGACCTCAAAAGAACAATATTCAACTTCATATGAAAAATAAAAAACCTAGGATAGCTAAAACAATCCTGTACAATAAAAGAACTTCTGGAGGTATCACCACCATCCCTGACTTCAAGCTCTACTACAGAGCTATAGTAATAAAAACAGCTTAGTACACAGGGACCAATGGAATAGAATTGAAGACTCTGGCATTAATCTACACATTTATGCACACCTGATTATTTTTTTTTACAAAGAAGCCAAAAGTGTACAATGGAAAAAAATAAAGCATCTTCAACAAATAGTGCTGGCATAACTGAATGCCAACATGTAGAAGACTGCAAATAGATCCATATCTATTGCCATGCATAAAACTCAAGTGCAAGTGGATCAAAGATGTCAACATAAATCCAGCTACACTGAACCTGACAGAAAAAGTGAGAAGTAGCCTTGAAGGATTGGCACAGGAGACCACTTCCTAAATATAACACCAGTAGCATAGACACTAAGAGCAATTATCAATAAATGGGACCCCCTAAAACTAAAAAGCTTCTCTAAGGCAAAGGACAGTGTAAATAAAACAAAACAGCAGCCTACAGAATGGGAAAAGATCCTCATCAACCCCACATCTGACAGAGAGCTGACCTCCAACATATATAAAGAACTCAAGAAACTAGACATCAAAATACTAGATAATCCTATTTTAAAAAATGGAGTACAGATCTAAACAGAGAATTCTCAGGAGAAGAATCTCAAATGGCCAAAAGACATTTAAGGAATTGCTCATCATTCTTAGTCATCTGAGAAATGCAAAATCAAAATGACTCTGAGATACCATCTTACACCTATCAAAATGGATAAGATAAAAACCGGTGAGGACAGCTTATGTTGAAGAGGATGTGGAGCAAGAGGAACTCTCCTCTACTGTTGGTGGGAATACAAACTTGTACAGCCACTTTGGAAATCAGTATGGTAGTTTCTGAGAAAATTGAGAATCAATCTACCTCAAGACCCAATGATAACACTCTTAGGCATATACCCAAGGGATGTTCAATCATACCACAAGGACACTTGTTCAACTATGTTCATAGAAGCATTACTTTTAATAGCCAGTAACTGGAAACAACCTAGATGGCCCTGAACTGAACAATGGATTAAGAAAATATGGCACATATACCCAATAGAGTATTACTCAGCTGTAAAAAACAATGTCATCATGAAATTTGCAAATGGATGACACTACAAAATATTCTGAGTGAGGTAACCCAGACTCAGAAAGACAAACATGGTATGTACTCACTCATAAGTGGATACTAGATGTAAAACAAAGGATAACCACTCTACAACCTATAGCTCCAGAGAAGCTAGCTAACAAGAAGGACTCTAAGAGGGATGCATGGATTGCACTGGGAAGGGAAAACCAGGGGTGGGGGATGGCAGAGGGGAGAGGATGGGGCATGAGAATATGAGGGAGGAGGATGGTCGAGCTGGGGGAGGGACAGAGTGGGAGAGCAATAAAAGAAATATCTTGATAGAGGGAGACATTATGGGGTAAGGGAGAAACCTGGTGCTAGGGACGTTCCCAGGAATCCACAAGGATGATCCCAGCTTAGACTACTAGCAATTGTGGAGTGGTTGCCTGAACTGGCCTATCCTGGTAATCAGGTTGGTGAATACCCTAACTGTCATCATAGAACGTTCATCCAGTAACTGATGGAAGCAGATGCAGAGATCCATAGCCAAATTCCAGGCCTGACCTCCAGGAGTCCAGTCAAAGTGAGGGAGGAAGGATTATATGAGCTGGGGGGGGGGTGTCAAGATCATGATGGGGAAATCTACAGAGACAGCTGAACCAAGCGTGTGGCAACTCACAAACTCTAGACTTACACCTGTGGAGCCTGCATAGGACAGAAGTAGGCCCTCTGCATGTAGGAGACAGTTGTGTAGCTTGGTCTGTTTGAGGGGCCCCTGGCAGTGTGATCAGTATCTACCCTTGGTGCATGAGCTGGCATTTTGGAGTCCATTCCCTATGGTGGGATGCAGGGTGGAAGGGCTTGGTCCTGCCTCAACTGAATGTGCCAGGCTTTGTGATTCCCCATGGGAGGCCTTACCCTTTTAGAGTAGTGGATAGGGGATAGATTGAAGGGGGGGAGGAGCAGAAGGAGGGATGGAATGGGGAACTGTGGTTGGCATGTAAAATGAATTAAAAAATAAGTAAATAAATAAATAAAAAGCTGATGCTATGCAAATGTGTCCCAAAGTTGTCACTACCCAAATAAGCCCTTGGCTTTCTGTTGCTGTGATAAAACATTGATCAAAAGCAACTTTGGGGAAAAAAAGGCTTATTTCATCTTACACTTTACATCACCAAGAGAAGCCAAGGCAGGAACCGCAGGCAGGAGCTTGAAGCTGAGACCAAAGAGGAATTCTGCTTCCCGGCTTGTGCTGCTGCCTTTCTTCTATAGCTCCAGACCACTGGGACAGGAATGGCACCCTGGACTCCAAGGACTCGGCCTGCCTACGTCAATTAGCAACCAAGAAAATGCCCCACATACATGCCGACAGGCTAATCTGATGGAGGCAGTTCCACAAGGGAGACTCTTCAAAGGTATGTCTAAGCTTGTATCAAGTTAACAAAATCTATGAAATCCCTGGAGGTATGGGGGGCAATAAAGCTCTGATTCCAGCTGCTATCAATTTTAGATGCCTGTAGGGTGGAGGAAAGTAAAGAAAGTTAAATGGTTAAGTAAGAATAAGAACTTTTAGAAGCCCCCCCACACACACACACACCAAAAACAAACAAAACAAAACAAAACAAAAAACCCTCAAGCACTACATAGTAGGGAGCAGAATTGCCAACAAAGTAGGGAAGTGCCTCTTGGCGCTGAAATATTGGTGTGTGGTAGATATTAAGTATTTTTAAATATAAGTTTAGGTGGTACTGCTCAGTGGTCCCAAAATGTCTTTTTCACTGAGCTTTGAGTAATTTTCCTCAAATTTCTCAATGGAGTATCCAGCCTGGCTTGAAATTTTCTAAAAACATTATCCCTAGAGGATGAAGTTGGAATTGAAATTCTTCAGTAAAGTATAAAGAGATTAGAAAAAGAGTTGACTTTCCAGACTTATAGGGGAAAAAAATGGGGGAGGCCGTCTCTGGTCTGCTAGGTGGTGCAGGGACTCGTGCATGATCCGTGTGGGCACTCCCAGGCTTGGCTTGCTCTCCTAACCTGGGTCTCCAGCTGCCCTCTAACTCACCCCCGCCCCCCCGACCTTTGAAGGGATTCTTTATGTGAACTTCTTGACTCTCAACCCCACTTCCCTCTTAGATTCTACCTTCGGTTTCCACTTTGTCTAATAGGCTGTTCTTTTGTGGACTTTCCCATCACAACCAGACTTGGCACATGGCTTCACCGCTCAGCCAAGGGCACAGCCCACAGTTCGAAAGTTTAGTAATAAGAAATGACGTTGGGACGTGGGAAAGTTGCGAGAAAAACCAGGAAAAGTGAGGAAATGTTAACCCAAGTAGATAGAGAGAGAGAGAGCTCCAGTATGACTATTTGAGTAGAGAGAGGGCCTTTCCAACAAGGGCAGTGGTGACAGCCAGCGGGACTCTTTTTTTCTCTCGTTAAGCTTGGCAGCTTCACCATGAAAACAGCCAGATCCCGGCAGTGACACTGTGGATGCTCCGATATGGCTGTGGTACCTTATTCATTGAATGAGCCCATGAACAAGTGAGGCTACGGCCTCAAGGTATCTGCCATAGTGAAAACAAAGGGCTTGTCTCTGGCAGGAGAATGGGAAGGAAATGTGGGTGGGACAACTCTGGAAGTCAGTTGTTAGTGAAGGGAAACCGCTGTCGGGTTTGAAAACGCATTGCTCAGTTCTTTGTTGTCCTTCCTCTGGATGTTATATTGCCAGGAAGAAAGGGAACAGATGTTTCCTCTGCCACCCCTGAATGCAGTAGAGGGCTGCAGCTCTTCTGAGCTTGAAACAGGAAGATCCCAATTTGCACCTGAATGCAGCCATTATCGTGACATCTCCCACAAGTTAGGTTAGTACACCTTGAATCTGGGCTCCCAGCTTTTAAGAAATGAGATGTTATTTAAAAAAAAAATCTTCTTACACTGCTGTGAAGCAAATTAGATGAGAAAAAAAAATTGTGAAAAACACTAAAACATCTTATCAATGTGGAGTTGTATTTCTAGTTTAAAAAAAAAAAGGAAAAAAAACAAAAAACTGGTTCCCAGATGCATTATTTGTTAACGAAGCAAAATTCTGTGAAACAAATATAGTGTTTACTACATGATGCAAAGCCCAAAGACAAACATACAATAGCACACAATCCCAGCACAGCAACCAATAACTGAGTAACAGATGTGTATTCAAGACCATACCACATGGGAGCAAGGAAGGCTATGCAGAAACGACAGGCTGCTGACGGATGCAGGTGGTATTTCCAAGGTTAAGTATTTTTAAATCAAAAACAAGTTTCCAGAACGAGTGTTTTCACTTCTAAAGAAGAGAGCTTTTATGTTAAGGTCCTTCAGTATTACATATACTCACAACCATACTCACCCACGGTGGAATTAGTTCATTTTGAGAACATCATTCAACATCATTAACACTCACCCAACTGAAGCCCTTCCCAGGTTAGGCCTCGCATCTGGTAAAATGCAGTTGCGATTGTTAATAAGTAGGATCAAGTGACTTCTGCTGCTAGATGAACAAGATAGAATGCTATGCCTACCACTCTAAGAATTTGTTAGAAATAGTAATATTAGATTTTGATTTTCAGACCTTTGAAAACTATTTAAGATGTATCATGAAAGAGAATAAAGTGAAATACAGTGAAAATACAGTGAAAGTGAAATACATGTTTTAATCCGAATTTTTTTCCCAATATACAAAGCCCAACATAGTTGTTTTTGTAAAGTAAATAAAAACCTCGCTTGTGAGCCATTGTCATTCATTCATGCCACAGTATTCAAGTCCACCTTCCTATCGCTTTGTCTTGGGCTAAAAAAAGGGGGGGAGGGAAGAGAATAGAAGGAAATAATTTCTAAAAATGTCTAAGACTGACCAGTAAAAGATTTCCTACACTATTGTATCATGATGGATAAAATAGGAAAAATGAGTTATTTTTGGCTATGGTTCCAGAGAGATAAGAGTCCTTCATGGTGGGAAAGCCTGGCAGCCAGCGACAGACAGACATGCAGCAGGAAGCTGAGAGATGGGTGACATCTTCAACTGCAAGCATGAAGCAGAGAGAGTGAACCAGAAGAAGGATGGGGCTCTGTCTCCTCCAGCAAACCCATACCACTTCCCGAAACAGTGCTACCAACTGGGAACTAGATGGTCCAATGCTTGAGCCTATGGCAGGGGAGCCACTTCAAACCACTGGGGGAAAAAAAAAAAAAAACAGCTGGCCAGTCAGCTGACCCATCCACAAGGTATACATGAGTCTTGCCATCTGGTGGCTGAATTTGGGGTTTCTGGCCACATCATTTCTGGCAAGTCTCACATCTGGCCAGGATAATACCCAAGACAGACATGAATCAGTCTCTGGCTGGAACAATTGTGGCATTCTTGACCAAAGATAGGTACCAGAACTGTCTGTTTTCAAAATTGCTGTCTGCCTGGCCATTTCTGTCTCCTCACTCATCACTATTTCTTCTTAAAAAGACCCCGAAGCAGTTTTTGTTTGTTTGTTTGGTTGGTTGGTTTTTTTTCTTTTTTACTCTTCACTCTTTGGGCGCCTGTCACTCAGTTCCCAAATAAATACATGGAGACTTATTCTTACTTATTAATGCCAGACCTTAGCTTGGCTTATTTCTAGCCAGCTTTTCTTAACTTAAATTAACCCATTTCTTTTCTTCTACATCTTGTCTCTGGGCTTTTGCCTTTCTCTATTCTATATACCCTTCTTTCCTTCTTATTCCGTGTTGGTCCAGTGGCTGGGTGGCTGGCCCCTGGCATCCTCCTCTCCTCTTTTTCTCACTCCTCCCTCTTCTCTTTTTCTCTATCTATTTATTCTCTGACTGACAGCCCTGCCTATCCTTTCTCCTGCTGAGTTACTGACCATTCAGCTCTTTATTAGACCAATCAGTTGTTTTAGGCAGGCGAAGTAACACAGCTTCACAGAGTTAAACAAATGCAACATAAAAGAATGCAACTCATCTTTTCATCATTAAAGATTTTTATCCCACAGCATAAACAGATGTAACACATCTTCAACTAATATTCCACAACAAGATGCTGTTCAATGCTGGGATTTCCCATCCATGCTTTCACTTCTGTGTTTCATAAAACCTCTTCACATCCCCGAGGCCCCTCCTCAAGATGGAAGTTTGAGTTAGAAAACACTCATTGAGTTTCCCCAGGGCACACCTTTCCCGATTTCTGTCTCCCAGTTTTCTATGCAGCTTGAGTGTGAGAACCTCAGATTCAGGTTAAAGTTTCAGCCCCCGCTGTAGATATTGATGGATATTGGGGTTCAAAAGTACTTCCGAATAAAGGGGTTCTAGGTAATTGTATCCCTGAACAAGGAGCTGAGCAGGCACGCATCAGTAGCAGGAACAGACTTTATAAGAAAGGATATACTTCTAAAGGGGGAAGTGGGCCAGAGTAGAGAGAGTTGAGTACCTCACATGGCACTGTGTTGAGATTTTTATGTTACATCACATGAGCACTGGGGTTCCTTTGCATAGTGAGGACTCAGGATCACATTTGCATAGTGCAGTCTTTCTGAATCATACAACTTCAAACATCATCTCTCATCAGCATCTTAAATCTTCCTTTAAGGATGTGTATTTTACCCAAGAACTGAAGTTCCCAGAAAAGAAAAAGTTGTACTCATGTTAACCATTCTACCTGACTGATTAAAACTTTCATGACTGTGGGAACTAGAAGAGTATAGACTAACCAAATTAACTTGGTCTACCTAAGAGCTACTTATAACTCATCTCTCTGTGTGACCTAACAATTTCATGACTATTAAGTAAAATTTTTTTAAATGTATAAACAACACTGGTAGCTTCCACAAATCCAAAGACTAAGAATGACATCTGATAGCATCAAACACCTTGAGCAAACACCTGCCCATTATTCTGTAACCCACCCACCTGATGTTTCCAGCAATAGTTTATTTTCCAAGTCCACAAAGATAATAAGACGTGATAAGGTCAGTTTTCAAATTAATTTTCCAAAAAAGCAATGGGTCTTTTTTAAAATGAATTTTTTTCATTCAGTATGTTCTGTGTTGGAGCCTATTTGGGTTTCCTGGTGGCTTTATTCAGCAGGTCTGCATAAAGAGGATGATTGGGCCACGGACCTGAGTACCAGGTGCTTGGAAGGGTCTACACTTGGATGTATCTTGCAAGGGGGAAGTTTTTTCTCCTCCCCTTGGCATTGTCATAAATAGCCCTTTGGAATAAAGTTCAGGGCTGGTAGGTTTGGACCCAGGCCCTCCCGAGGCTATCCTGTGTTTTCTGTCTTTCCTCTCATTGTCTAGGTATCTCCTTCTAGCTAATATTTCTCATTTCTCCCTGCTCAAGAGTACCATGGAAGAATAAGAGGAAGCTGGTCTCCCTCAATTTTGATCATGGTTTCTCCTCCCTCATCACCTCCCAGATCTTCCAAACCACCCCACCTATACAATTCTATGCCCTCTTTCTCTCTCTAGAAAACAAACATGTCAATTTAAAAGAAAAAAAAAAACAGAATAAAACAGCAAACATATAAATGGTGGGAGGGGGAGGACACAATAAACATACACACAGAGACACATGGACATACCCATAAAAACACAAAATGCAAAACCATAATATACAATGAGAAGACAAGTATGGTGAAAAAAAAAAGATGCCCAAACAAAGCATTACGGGATAAAACATCTCCAAAAATACCATTGAATTCTTCTGTGTTGGCCATCTTCTGCTGGGCATTGGGACTCCTTTAGGTGTGGTTTGTATACCCAGTGAGACTCCATTTGGAGAAAAGTGGTTTTCTGTTTTTTGTTTTTTTCCTTTGGGAGTTGTCAGTTGGAAAGACCTTCTGGATTAGGGATGGAGGCTCACTTCCACTTCCTTCTTAGCCCTAGAACCCCAGGAATGGGATTCAAATGAACTGTGGCATGTTCTGCATTAACATTAGTGGGTAGGAACTGAATTGCTGTTTCAGTTATTCTTTTTAATTAAAAATTTTTGTATTCTTTGCCAATTTCATATATATATATACATATATATATTGCATCTTAATTATATTTACCTCCTACTCCTTTCTAATCTCCCCAAGACTACTTACTCCTAACATGTTCCCTAATATCTTAAGTCTATCCACTTTCTTCTCTCTCAATCCAGTTAATGCTTTTCTATATGCGTGAGAGTGTGGAGCCATCTAATGGTGCTTGGACAATCTACCAGCAGCTATATTCCTAGTGAAAAATGACTCTCCCTACCCCAGCAGTCATCAACTCCCAATACCTCCTGAGCTAGCAGTAGAGCTTCATAAGACTCTGTCATATCCATGTTTGAATATCCATGCTAATTGGCTTGATCTTGTGCCAGTCTTATACAGGTTAGCACAGCGGCTGTGAAATCGTGAGTGTGATGACCATGTCCTATCCAGAAGACAGTATGTTACAGTTCTCATCATTCTCCGGCTCCTGCATTCTTCCATCTCATCTTTCATAATGCCTACTAGGCCTTATGTTGGGTTAAGAAGGGATATAAAATTTCATTTATGGTTGAGCACTCAAAAGTCACGTATTCTCAGCACTTTGATCAGTTTGAGTCTCTGCATTAACGGCTGCCCACAGCAAAATGAAGCTTCTCTGACCAAGATTGAGACTAGCACTACTTGCCCGGCGGTGGTGGCACACGCCTTTAATCCCAGCACTCGGGAGGCAGAGGCAGGCGGATCTCTGTGAGTTCGAGGCCAGCCTGGTCTACAAAGCGAGTTCCAGGAAAGGCGCAAAGCTACACAGAGAAACTCTGTCTCAAAAACCAAAGAGAGAGAGAGAGAGAGAGAGAGAGAGAGAGAGACTAGCACTACTCTGTAGAAACAAACATAAATATTTATTTAGAAGGCAGTTTGACAACATGAGCATTTAGCAGAACAACAGTAGTGGGTTCTTCCTACAGAGCCTATGACCTTCTGAGCCATGGACTTCTGCCCAGGTTGACAGGCATGAACTTCTCTCTGGAAAGCAGATCTGAAACTGAATTAGAAAGTAGTTGGCTAACCCTGTAACAGTTGTGCCACTATTACAACAGGGGGTGCATCTTGCGTGGTAGGTACATATAGTTAGGGACAGGGAACCCCCCTATACAGAGCTTCCTGAAAATAGCCTTCTGACAGCCAGCAGCTGTCTCAAAAGAAATCCAAAAAACCCATTACCAAGTAAAACCCCTGGATGAATGAAATAGCAGGAGGCCATCTTTACCTAGTTAAAGATTTGCTAGCTAGCTACTGGCTAGGTGAGGAGGCATTGGTAGTTGGTGACTGCTGGGGTGGAGTCATTTTTCATTGGGAATGTAGCTTCTGGTAGATTGCACATGTGCCATTGGATGGCTCCACACTCATAAGCAGAGGCAGAGGTGTGCAGACCTGGTTGTGACTTTTGGTAGGCTCAGGGTTCTTCCCTGTCCTACCAGGTTTGTTCCATTCATCCCCAGTTTTGCTTATTTTTCACCTATTTTCATGCCTTCTTTTAGCCAACTAATGCCCAGCTGGGACGAGTTGAACTCTAATAGCATCTTCCCAATTCAAGTTTCAGAGGGGAGGATCCCATAGATCTCAAGGGAGGAGGAAAGGAAGACAGCCTTTTAGATCCACCAGAGTGAGACTGATTGGAGAAGGATGTCCTTTGGGCTTGAGGCTTTTTGTCTTCTGGCCAGCCTCCAGGACTCAACCTATAACTTCAGGCAGAGGCTATACATTCCTGCCTCAGCCCTCAAGACTCCACACTTCAGCTTCAGAAGAGCAGTATGGGCAGTTAACCATGGAGCCATCTCTCCATCCCCTTGTATTAAAATGTTGAGCATCACACATAAGGTAGGCAACTAAATACTTTTGCATAACTTTCTAATTAATGCTATTAATTAAAACTTTAGTTGATTTTATTAAACATGTACTAAAACTGTACACTAGAGAAAGGTAGCCTATTTTTAAAATGTTACTGGGAAAACTAAATATCCAGTTCTAGAAGCAATGAAGATATCTTACAGAAAGTTTTATATTCCTCTCTTTGGCTCTCAGAACATTGAAATAATGGTCCTGTTGTTTTATGATTTGTCCTGGGGATATGTAAGGAAATATCCAATTATCTCAGAAAGGTATTCTGTCAATTACACACCAATGAAATGACTCTACTTTAGTCTTTCTTAGTGAATCAGGGCGTTTACTGGAGTTACTTACAGGAACAAGAGTGACATACAAGCAGCTGCATCACCCAAAAGTTCAGCATGGGTGTTAATGCATGAAAGCGGTATTCCTGGAGCTCTCTGCAGGGATTACAGGTATCTGTAAGCCTCTTTACAGTGGGGAAAGTCCCTTTCTGAGCATTTGTTTCTACTTTTACAACCCAAGGAAGAGGACTTGTGAATTTTCAGTTTCAGCGTCCTGAAACCTGGAAGTGTAATCTACTTTTTGAGTTTTGGGGGCCCTCCCACTCCTTCCAGGAAGGAATGTTACTATTCATGGGAAATCACTAAATAATACCCAGTAATTGGCCAGGGGAAGGCAAAGGTTGAGATGAAGCCTGACGTTGGGCAGAGGAGAAATTTCACCTAGATCTGACAACCCATTAGACCATTTTGAACAAGAGACTGAAGCCAGATAATGAAAGGTCAATGGTGGCTGTGACCAGAACTGCTTAGTTAGATGTGTATCTTGCCTTCTATTTAAGCCTAAATCTCATGTCATACTCTGGAAGATGGAACAAGGGACTCACTGGATCTTTTGATTTTGCTTCCCGATGAATGAATCTCCTTTCTATGTTCTTCACTGTTGTCTCTTTAATGGGCCTGTTGGAATGGCCAAAGTTTGGTTGTTAGGACCACCTGGAGCTCAGGTTCTGAGTCTAACAACTCAGATAACACATGTAGAAAAATGAAACTAGATCTTTGGACCAAAAGGAAAAGTCAGTTCAAAATGGTTCATCGATCTCAATACAAGACCTGAAACTTTGAAACCGCTGGTGGAATATATAGAGAAAATAATGATTTCCTCAATAGGACTCTAACCACCAGAAACAAAAGCAAGATTTGACAAGTAAGATTTACATCTAATCGAACATCAGAAGACAGCTTACAGAATGGTAAAATATCTTTTTCAACTATTCATCTGATAGATTAATAGCCAGAATATATAAAGGAATCAAAATGTGTGACAACAAAACCTGAGTAGTTAAATTAAAGATAGGCAGATGATCTGAAAAGGTGCTTCCTAAAATAAGAAAAACAAATGACTAATAAATATGTGGGAAAATTCAGTTTTACTCAATCGGGGAAGATCACACCATAATAAGACTCCATCTCATCCCATTAGAATGTCTATTATCAGAAGAATAAAAAAAAAATGTTGGCAAAGATGTGAAGCAGAAAGGAACTCTTGGAAAATAATTAGCATCGTCATTACAGAGAAGAAAATGGAGGATTCTTTACAACCTAAAAATTGAAACACCATGTGGTTCAGCTGTCAATATCCTGGAGATAAAGCTATCCATCCATATTTATGTATCTGTCTGTCTATATAAGATGTCTATTTGATCTCTCTATTATCTATAAATCTATCTAACCTATCTCTCTATTGCCTATGCATCTGTCTATTCCAATTATTTTTCTATTATTTATCTACCTCTATTATCTGTCTACTCACCTGTCTCTCATTATCTATGTGTCTATGTATCTATCTAATGCTCATGTTTATCGAAGCACTATTCACAAAGACCAAGATATAGAATTAACTTAAGTATACATCAATAGATGAATATATAAATATAGTATACCATGTACACATATGAAAGTTGTTTTGAGGAAGATGGCTGGCACTGGCGTACATCACACTAAACAAAATAAACAAGGTGAGTCAAACACAGAGAATAAGTACTACAAGATTGTTCTCATGGAAAAACTGACTTTTTTTAAAGAACTGAAAGTATAAGCATGACTTCATGACTACATGAACTAGATAGTGGATTGGGGGGAGGGGGAGATAAAGGAAGCTGAGATACACTAGAATAAGCGTGGTGAACAAGATGAACACATGGAAATGCAGGTATGAGAATGTGGCAGTGAATCCTATTCATTTCACAACTAACATATGTAAATAATTATAGTTTAAAAACCCAAGTGTAACTTAACAGGAAAATTACCAAAAATGAAGAAAAGTAAATGTTTGGAAGGGAAAACAGCGACAAAAATATGAGTGGGGATCAAAATAAAGAAGTTAATGTTACCTACTTAGCGTTTACAGTACTTTCAATGATGGCCTGGTACAGTTAGAAAACTGAATCCTACCATGCTGTGGCAGAACGACAGAACATATATCCATGAGGAAATCATACACCTTACACTCTAAACAAGTCAAAGGAGAAAACATGCCAATTAGCCATGGTTTCTGCATTGAGGAAGAAGCAAAAAGATAGGAAAGATACCTGGGAATTTTTATGTATTTATGAGTGATATAGAGTAGTTTTTATATTTATTTATGAGATATGGTATTGTAACAACCAAACCAGATCCTGAGCACTGTGATCTCCTTAAACATGTATCATTTCTTCGTTTGGGGTACCACCCAATTATTCTATTTCAGTTCTTTTTGCTTATTTGTTTTGTTTTATCTGAGATGAGACCTACTATGAAGTTCATTGTACATGGTTTGGTGTTAAATAAGGGTGTTTTCATACAAGTATATATTACATGTTATTTACACATTTTAATGTGGCTAACTAGTAAGCATCAGGCATATTCTTCTCCACGCCTCTCACTCCTCACCTGTCTTATCCTCCTGCCTCCCATTAGTCTCCATTGTTCATGGAGGAAGTTTTATATCATATATACATGCATGACTTTAAATATCTGTATAAAATCTAGGAACTGTATTTCATGGTATTTGTCTTTCTGAGACATCTTAATTTGCTTAATATGTCTCAAGTCACAGCCACCTTTCTGCAAATGACACAACTCCATTCTTAATAGTAGAAAAAATTCCAGTCATGTATATATACTACACTTTCTTTATTCATTTCTAGTTTGGAACATCTAAGTTGGTTCTACGCCTTAGCTCTTGTGACGAGTACTACAATGAATATTGTTGTGCAAGTATCTCTATGACTGGCTGGCTTGGAGTCATTTGAGTAAATATCCAAGAGTGGTACATCTATTCCATATGGTAGTTCTAGTTGTAGTTTGGTTGTTGTTGTTGTTGTTGTTATTGTTGTTGTTAGGAAACATCATACCACTTTCTATAGTGGCCAGATTTTTTTTTTTTTTTTTTTTTTTTTTTTTTTTTTTTTTTTTGGTTTTTCAAGACAGGGTTCCTCTGTGTAGCCATGGCTGTCCTGGAACTCACTCTGTAGACCAGGCTGTCCTGGAACTCACAGAAATCCACCTGCCTCCCAAGTACTGGGATTAAAGGCATGCACCACCATCGCCTGGCAGCCAGACTTATTTCTATAGTATCTACTTATTTTTATAGTGTCTAGACTACCAGCAATGTATAAGGACTCTTTTCTGTTCATACCCTCATAAGCATTTTTTAATGTATTTTCTTAATGACTAGAATGAGATGGAATCTCAATGTAATTTTAACTTCTCTGATGGCAAGTAAGATTGAACGTTTTTTTTCACATGTTTAATAGCCATTAATATTTCATCTTTTGGAAATTCTGTTCATTTTCTTAACCCATTCATTGATTTGGTTGTATTGAATATGATGGATATCTGGTTCTCACTCATTTTTCTTGTTTGTTTCATTTTATGCTCTCTTCCTTTTATGGGGTCTTGCCTGGGCTTAGGCACCATCTCCCTTAAAGAGCGGGGAAAGAGGCACCAGTAGCAAAAATAATGACTTGACAACATGTTTGGTATTAAAATGAAGTTTTCTGTGTTTCAACTATGCTGCCAATAAATTTGGAAACCAGTGTGAATACTATTAGCATAAATGTAAAGATTTTTAAAGCCATGCTTATTAATAATTAAGAGGTAATAAAGAAAGTAATTGGAAAATGGAAAGGGGGAGTAAATTAGGAATTAGAAGAAAAATGTCTGGCTGGAGGCTTGACAAGTAATAGAGGAAAAAGGCTTTAGAAAGCTAATTAAAATACCAAAGTTAAAATTAAGAAAGTTTGAAATATGAAATGAAGTAGATAGGAGAAAACATACCAGTCAAGGTTTCCTCTTGGTTGGGATATATGTGTTTTCTGCTCAGGTATTTTTTGTAGCTGACTCTACAAGAAGCAGAAGGTCGCTATTAGACTTATATAATTCACAACAATCAGACCAAAATGTCTCTCCTGCTGGGTTAAGTCCTGCAGGACAAGAGGCTAGCCACAGCAGTCCCCAGGTCCTGGGCACGAGTTGCCCAGCAGGATCGTGCCCTCCTCTTCCTACAGTCTTCTTTCTAGTGTACCGGTGACCACATTTTCCACACATCCTCGGTATCTGAGGTTCTGGGAGAAGGGGTGCACCCACACTTCTGTGTGCCTTTGTTGTTGGGTGCTCTTCAAGCACATTATTTATTTCTAATAACGACACCCAGTTCTTGCCTGGAAATATTTCTGTTGTCCGTCTCTGTCAGGTCCTATTCACTTCTCACATTGGAGCGGTTGTCAGAGTTGTGACTGCCTGGCAAGTGGAGGGGAGTGGAGTCCTCATGGTTAGAAGATGTAATGTTCCTGAATGGTCTGCTTTCCCTGGCATGACAGTTTGGTGATGGTGTGTCCCTTAAATGCATTACCTACACGTTTCATTTTGGAAAGAATGGAGGGAAAAGGGCAGACATAGAGTCAGTGACCAAGGGGAGTAGGAATTGGGGAAAGCTACATGAAGAGTAACGTGGAAGAAATCATCGTGCAGAGAAAGACTAGAAATGCTTACCTGGCATCACCTAACAGAGCATGCTCCACCCACCCCCATGAAATACAAATGCAGGGTCCATACAGACCTTACATCTCGCGACCAGATGCTTTGGGTCTCTTTCTTCGGGTCATTAGCACACTTCCATTCTCGGGCGTGCTTCTGCCTTTCTTGAGAGCATCTCTTTCTATGCCATGCCTCATGTAAAAGGAAGACTTTTTCTCCATCTCCCTCCTGGTGACTTGGGGGTTTTCACCTAACCTGTTTATCTCCTAAACTAAAATTGTCTTCAAGCTTTATTCTGAGTCTGTTTCTAAAATCTTGTATTAATCAGACAAAGAAATCCTGTAGGAGAACTTCAGTTTCCCTGGTAACAAGACCTTCCTAAGCTCCTGTCTCATAGGCCCCATGTAGCTTTCTTTTTCTGTCTCTCTCTTTTCCCCTCGTTTTGCTTCTTGAGACCATCTTCCTCTATTTTGTCTGTGCCCACAATCTTGGGGTAAAAGAGGGCAGGAGGTGAAGGGATCTGGCAGGCCCAAGCATGGCAAACATAATGCTTACAGGATTTGCCTTTAACTCCACCCCCTCTCCCAAAACCATTAGATTACATTCCTGAAGCTAGCCCTGAGGTCCATACCCTTATTTGGGCACTGACTCACTCCTGAGGTAAAATACCAAGATCCAACAATCAAAATTCATTATTTGGCTAATACGTCCAATCAGGATTGACTTACCAGCTCACCCTAGCATTTTCCCCCTAAAAACCCACTCCTGCAGAAAGTCTTGCTCTCTTGCTTGCTACTTCGTGCCAGGCTGCTGTTGCTGCTGCTGCTGCTGCTGCTGCTGCTGCTGCTGCTGCTGCTGTTGCTGTTGTTGCTGCTGCTGCTGCTGCTGCTGCCGCCAACTTTGCAGGCCCTCCCACCCCACGCTCCCTGCTCAGGGGTAATAAACTTCCCTTGTGCTGAGAATTTGGTGTCAGGGTATGTCCAGGGAGCCGACCTCCCTTACAAGAGGATTCTCTAGTCTTTCTTGTGTCTTTTCCCTACTGTCCGCTCTTAATCAAGTGTTTTCTTCCTGATTAGCAGGTCATGGGAACACGCAATTTGTTTCTCCTCTGCCGTCTTCATTGAGAAGGAGCACAAACTGAAGTTTCCGAAATAGCAGCCAGCTAGTCAGCCACAGGATAGAACTTTCCCATTAAATATGCTTTGTGTGATCCACCCACACCCACACCCCCAACCCCATGTAAAATCCTTCAGGAATGTGTGAACAGTTGTTCACTGAGCAATGTCTCAGACATTCTTCATTTTTTTTTTCTTTATGGGACTGTATTATTTTAAAGTACCTTTTGGAACATTTCCGAGATCCTTTTTCTGCTTGATCTAGGTTTGCTAGTGAGGCTCTTGAATGTGTTCTTAAGTTGTTTTTTTGTTTGTTTGTTTGTTTGTTTGTTTGTTTTTAATATTCCTTTCTGTCTTCCTTTTTCTTTTGTTCTTTGGCAGGGCCTCACATAGCCCAGTCTGGTCTTGTACTTGCTACATATCCAAAGGAGACCTTGGTTTCCTGATCCTCTTGTGTCTCCCTCCTAAATTACAGGATTAAAGGAGGGTGCCACCACAGCAAACTGCTTCTCTGAATTTTTCATCTCCAGCATCTCTGTTTACATCTTCCAAATGATTTATTACTCCTGAATGTCTTTGCAGATTATAGATTATTTTAATAACTTTGTTACAATGTCTTTTGTGTTTTATCTTGTATTTCACCAAATTTCTTTAAAAATCACTGTTTTTAGCCACTTTATCAATTTTCTTTTTTCCAGGCCTGTTGATAGAGAATTATTGAGTTCCTTTAGAACATATTATTTTGCTACCACTTTATGGTTCTCACGTTCCATTGCTTGATATTCTCACATCTCATGGATAAGTTCTCTCTCTCTCACATCTCATGGATAAGTTCTCTCTCTCTTTCTCTCTCTCTCTCTCTCTCTCTCTCTCTCTCTCTCTCTCTCTCTCTCTCTCTCTAACCAATTTCATAGGGTTGCATTCATACTAAAACACTTTCTCCTGAAAACATGCTCGGAGGCATTGCTGAGTAGGATGCAGTGACATTGGTTTCTGCTGGGTACTGTAATACAGCCTGTGTATCTTCTTCCTCAACACTGGTAATGTCTGCAGCTGTCTTAGTGGCCAAGGCTGCCAACCACTGTGGGATTTGCCAGCTGAACTGTGGCTATCTTAGATGGGATGAATTCACTAGCAGCTGTAGGGTTGCCATTTGTGGACACAGGTGCAAGATTCTTATCCATTTCTGTGGGTTTCTTGTGGGTGGAGAGGCTTTAATTGGCTAAGGTAAGCAAGCTGCAGCTGGCATAGCAATGGAGGTCGAATGACGTCAGCATCTGATTGATCTGGACCTCCCCTTGGTGACCCACGTACATGTGGGAAATAGCCTAGCCTTGGGAATGGTTCAGTTATCAGTGTCTTAGGGCCATACAAGAGTAGGACTCCACTATTAGTCCAAGGAGGGATGACCATCAGTGTCTGTAAGCTTCACAAGTGCCTATATGAGCCTCAGCTGGTCCTGTCACTTAGGATGAAGCCTAGATGCTTCAGTGGGCCACAATTTGGGTGGGCAGGATGGGCTAACTCCTTCTCCAGGCTTCAGGAGTACGGGTAAGGCTTCTTGGCTGCTTCACATGGGGATTTAGTGGCTTCCTAGGTCACAGGAAGGTAGTCAAGGCAGAAGATTCATAGATTGTTCACTCACTTTGAGGGACAATAGGTATGGGGTTTCCAAAGGGCATTGTGAAGCAGGAACCTGGGTTAAAGGCAGTACAGTATGAATAGGTTCTCTTCAGGTAATACAATGCTGTTGATTCCTTCATGAAACCCCTCAACTTGTCTGTTCCTGTGAGGGCTTCAGTTTTATCTAACCACAAACATACCGACCCATTAGTGGGACCTGCTGGGCTTCATGCTTGCACATTCCCCCACTGCACTAAGTAGCTCTTGGTTCACTGTTGATCTGGAGAGATGGGATGGCAGATGCTGTGTGTTGTATTCACTCCTTAGTGGGCCCACCCTGAATCTCCACGCTGTTGCATCCCTATTCTTCCAGCACTCCAGTGAGATAGCAGTTATGCTTTCTTTGTTTTGTGTCTTAATTATTTTTCTTTTTAAAATTAGCACACAAAATATGAGGCATTTCCAAACAGAGTCTGTCTTAGCTGACTCTCCTCCTGGCTCATCTCCTTTACTCTGTAGTCTCATGGATCCCTAATCCCCACACACATACCCTATAGTCTCATGGTTCTCTGATCCCCACATACATACCCTGTAACCCTCCCTCCAATCTTTCCTGGAACATGTGTATTGTCTTCCCACCACCCGACCCCAGCAGCTGCTTTTACAGCCTTAGTCTCCTTTCTCATTTTGTAGGGTGGAAACACATTTACATTGGTTCAGCCGGTGTCTCTAGGCAGCCATCTTGCTGATGTCACCTGGGAATTATCTGTGATTCAAAACCACATACTTGAAAAAGTAATTTTTGAAGTTAATCTAGACAGCTTTTTCCACTTTGAAAGAAATAGAAAATAAAAAATTACATTACAGAAGTTCCATCTTTCTGTTACAAAAAGCCTGAAAAAGTGTTTGCATGCAGCATGGGCTCACCACTCCCCTGGTCTTGTTTTGGTTCTTGGTTGTAGCCTGAGTTTTCCTGCCTTGCCCACAGTCAGGACAAATCCTTGTCACCTGCCAGTCCCACAGCCGCTCAGACCCAACCAAGCAAACACAGAGACTTATATTGCATACAAACTGTATGGCCGTGGCAGGCTTCTTGCTAACTTTTCTTATATCTTAAATTAACCCATTTCTACAAATCTATACCTCGCCACGTGACTGGTGGCTTATCGGCGTCTTCACATGCTGCTGGTCATGGCGGCTGCAGTGTCTCTGGTCATGGCGGCGGCTGCAGCGTCTCCTTCTGCCTTTCTGTCCTTTTATTTCTCCTCTCTGTTAGTCCCGCCTATCTTTCCTGCCTAGCCACGGCCGATCAGGTTTTATTTATTGACCAATCAGAGCAACTTGACATACAGACCATCCCCCAGCACAGCCAAGTGCAAACCATCTCAAACACCTGCACTCAGGCCCATGGTCCTAATCATCCTCTATATGGACCTGCTGGGTAACGCCACAAGGAACCCAAGAAGGGCTCCCACAGGACATACAAATCATCCCACAGCACTTGGTATGTTTACTTATTTTGTTTTAAGACAGGGTCTCACTATGTAGCCCTGGCTGACCTGAAATTCTGTAGATCAGACTGACCTCAAGCTCACAGAAACTGGCCTGCTTCTGCTTCCCAAGCATGGAATAAAAGGCTCGTGCCACCACACCCGAATCAACTCTCCACATTTCAAACTATTGAAATGCAGTGATTTCTACCCTCTTTTAATTTTTTCCCTTTCTTGGGGGTGGTGGTGGTTTATTGCTATAATTAGGGTTAGATTAGGGTTGGGATGGGGCTAGGGGTAGAGTTAGGGCTGGGGATAGGTTTCAGGTTATAGGAATAGGGTTAGTATTGTAATTGGAGCTAGGTTTAAGTTCTAGCCTGGGGCTAGGATTTAGTTATAGTTAGTATCATGGTTAAATTTAGTGGTAGATTATGGGTTGAGACTAGGTTATGTTCAAGGTTAGTACTCGACTAGGTTTAGTGTTAAAAAGAGGTTCATATTTAGGTTTAGTATTTAGAGTTAGGGCTATGATTAGGGTTATTTAAAAAGATTTTTTTGGTGAATGAAAGAATGCAAATATTTAAAATGAAAAGTTGGTTTTGAGTGGGTTTCTTATTCTTAAGGTTTAATCATCTAAATTCTTTACAGCCTGGCAAGTACCAAACAGGAAATAATTCCAATTTTTCCAATTGTTTCACACACTTAGAATTCCTATATGTCTTTAGTAAACTGATATAGAAAGCTTAACTATCAAATATCCAAGCCATGGATAAATGGCTTGATAATTCCAAGCCATGTTTAAAACTTCTATTTGATTAAATTACCTAGTCTCACAGTTCAAACTAATCTTCCTGCCTCTTTACATTAATGATATAATACTAAATATATTATTTTGGAGTTTTGAAGAAGTGATACAATTTAGGTAGTTTTATCTGAAGATGTCATAAAAACCTGTTAATATTAAAACTGTGCTATTGTTGCATCTCATTATTCTTGGCTTGAGTTTGTTACTTGTCAGCTTGTTAATGATGACCACCTGAAGACCTAGATTTCATTTTATCTGATCCTGCCTAGAATTTCCAGTAAACTCCAATAACCTTTGAGAAAGAGGACACAGAGAGCGTGTGGGAGGCGGCGCTTTGTGACATAGTTAAGAGTATATTGAGCAACCGCTCAAACGTTTTGTCTGGCTCACACACGAGAGTTCAGAGAAGACAGAAACTGCTGCCTCACAAGTGGTAATATTTTGTGATGGAGAACAGAAAAAAGCAAGCAAATATTTGAAAGAAGTTGCCAGAGCAATCATCTAAAAGGTCAGTCTGTCAAATATCAACATAAGGGGAGAGGACACACAATAGGAAAACCAAACAGCTGAATAAATAAAACGCCAAGTTTTAACAAGAAACCAGAGTGCTTCATCTTAATTACTTCCTTTTACCATTTACCTCTTGTTCTAGTTAGGGTTACTATTGCTCTGATGAAACACCATTGTAGCTGGAATCTTAGAAGTTCTTATTAATAAAATCAAACCCGGGGCCAGTTATTGGGGTGAAATGCTGGATGGTCAGAGAGACAGAACAAGCCACAGCCAACCTCACCTGGCCAACTTCTCAGCTGGTCTTGTTTCCTCAGACTGGAATCTTCTGTGTCCTCATACCAATGGCTTTCAGCTGAACTGCTGCTTGAACGCCTGAAGCTTAACCAGCCAAATGCTTCTAGTTTCTGGTCCTCACACCTTATATACCTTCCTACTTTCTACCACCACTCCCTGGGATTAAAGTCTCGCTTTCTGGGGTTAAAGGCATGTGTCACCATGCCTGGCCGTTTCCAATGTGGCCTTGAACTCAGAGATCCAGAGGGATTTCTACCTCTGGAGTGCTAGGATTAAAGGTGTGAGTGCCACCATTTTCTAGCCTTTGTATCTAGTGGCTGTTCTGTCTCTGACCCCAGATAAGTTTATTAGGGTGCACAATATTTTGGGGAACACAATACCACCACACACCACATGACCAAAAGGAAGTGGAGATGGCAAGGGTTTATTTGGCTTATACTTCCACATCATAATCTATCACTGAAGGAAGTCAGGACAGGAACTCAAACAGGGTAGGAATTTGGAGGCGGGTGTTGTGATGCAGAGGCCATGGAAGAGTGCTGCTTACTGGCTTGTTTCTCATGGCTTGCTCAGCCTGCTTTTTTATAGAACCCAGGACCTCCAGCCCAGGGATAGCATTACCACAATAGGCTGGGCCCACCCCCAACAATCACAATCAAGAAAATTCCTTACAGCCTGATCTTATGGAGATATTTTCTCAACTGAGGTTCCCTTCTTTCAGATAACTCTAGCTTATGTCAAGTTGACATAAAACTAGCCAGACCACCTATTTAATAAAAACAATAAATAAAGAACTTTTGTTTATCTCAGAGGGTATGTTTTCTTTTTATGGAAAATATTCTTTTCTCATAAAATACATCCCAACCACAGTCCCACTCTTCCTAGCTCCCCCCACTTCCTCTCCCTCAGATCCACTTCCCCTCTCCTCTTCAGAAAAGAACAGGCCTCCAAGAGACAACAGCCAGACAGGACAAAAAAAGATACAATAAGACAAGGTGAAAGCCCTATTATCTAGACTGGACAGGGCAACCCAGTAGGAGGAAAATAGTCCCAAGAGCAGGCAAAAGAGTCAGACATACACCCCTTCCCACTGTTAGAAGTCTGACAAAACACCTAGCTAACAGCCATAGCATATACACAGGACCTGGCACAGACCCATGCAGACCCTGTACTTGCTGCTTCAGTTTCTGTGAGCCCATGGGAGCCCTCCTAAGTTGTTTCAGTGGACTATGTTGTCCTGGTGTCCTCCACCACCTCTGACTCCTACAATCTTTCCACCTCCTCTTCCCCACTCTCCAATAGGAGGGACCCAATGGAGACTTCCAATGTAGATTATATATATCATGCCTGGCTATGGGTCTCTGTACCCCCTTCCATCTGCTGCTGGAGGAAGCCTCTCTAATGATGACTGTGCAAGGAACCAGTCTCTAAGTATACCAGATTATCATTAGGAATCAAATCATTTCATTGATTGATATTTTGTTATTGTTGCCAGTAGTGTTTGGTTCTCCCCTAAGACTCTGGGCTATCCAGTCTCCAGTTCTTGGCCATCCAGTCAGCATAGCTCAATGGGCTCCCTCTTGTAGGGTGGGTCTCAAGTTAAAACAAACATTGGTTGGCCACTCCAACATGTTCTACCATTGCCTCAGCCCATCTTGCAAGCAGGACAGGTGGAGGATTTTGTGGCTGAGTTGGCGTCCAAGTTTCTCTTTCCATAGCCTTCAGCCATCAAAGAGACTAGAATGTAGGAGTGAAGGCCCCAAGCCTGCACCAGCCCCTCCTCTCCACCCTCTCAACATTCAATGAGATGAGTGGAAGTTGTCTCAGCAATGGAGTCCCCTGCTGTCAGGTGTCAGAGGGTGACCTTCTGTCCTAGCATCAGCCTGGGTTGTTTAGGAATCTCCAGGGAACCTCTTCAACTAACAACTCAACAGGATATAACCTAGTCCTATCACTGGAAGCTTTGCATGACTACAAAAATGGCCAGTTGATTATCCTGTATCTGTATCCTCTGTTACTAGGAGTCCTCACTAGGGTCACCCTCATAGATTTCCACACAGCCCCTCAAACAAACCCCAATTCCATTTGACTCTCCTTGCACTCACTCCTTCCACCCCTTCATCTGATCCCTCCTGCTCCTGTCCCCACCTGCCCCTAGTCCACCCACAACAATCTATTCTATTTCCCCTTTCCAGGGAGATCCATTCTTCCCCCCTATATCCCTCCTCTTTACCTAATCTGTTTGTGTCTATGGACTGTAACTTGATTATGATTTACTTAATAGCTAATACCCACCTATGAGTGAATACATACCGTATTTGTCTTTCTTGTTCTAGTTTACTAATTATCACTCAGGATAATTTTTTTCTAGTTGCATCCATTTTTTCTAGTTGCCTGAACTCTCCCACTATTGATGTGTAAGGTTTTATGTATGATTTAAGCTTTAGTAATGTTTCTTTTACAAATGTGGGTACCCTTGCATTTGGGGCTTAGATATGAAGAATTGAAACATAATCTTGGTGATTTTTTTTTTTTTTTTTTTTTGGTGAGTATGAAGTGTCCTTCCCCATCTCTTTTGATTAATTTTGGTTTGAAATCTCTTTTGTTAGATATTAAAATGGCCACACCAGCTTGCTTCTTAGGTCCATTTGCTTGGAATATTCTTCCAACCCTTTTCCCTGAGGTAATGTATATTATTGTTGCTGAGATGTGTTTATTGTATGCAGCAAAAGGATGGGTCCAGTTTTCATATCTATTCTATCAATCTGTGTATTCTTATTGGGGAATTGTGTTCATTAATACAACTTAATATCAATGAACAATGATGGTTAATTCCTCTTATTTTGTTGTTGTTAGTAGTGGTGATGGTGTATGTATGTATGAGTGTGTGTGTGTGTGTGTGTGTGTGTGTGTGTGTGTGTGTGTGTAGGGTTCTATGTGTGATTTAAGCTTTAGTAATGTTTCTTTTACAAATTTTACAAATGTGGGTGCCCTTGCATTTAGGGCAGTGTGTGTGTGTGTGTGTGTGTGTGTGTGTGTGTGTGTGTGTATGTGTGTATGTGTGTGTAGGGTTCTATGTGTGATTTAAGCTCTAGTAATGTTTCTTTTAGAAATTTTACAAATGTGGGTGCCCTTGCATTTAGGGCAGTGTGTGTGTGTGTGTGTGTGTGTGTGTGTGTGTGTGTGTGTGTGTGTGTGTTTTCTTGGATTTCTTTAAGAGATTTATTAAGTTCCTCTTTAAGGACCTCTATCATCTTTAAGGTATTTTCTTATGCTTCAGCAATATTAGAATATTCAGGACCTGCTATGGTAGGATATCTGGGCTCTGATGGTGACATATTAACTTAGCTGTTATTGATTGTATTCTTAAACTAGTGTTTAGGCATTTGGGTTTGAGGTCATCATAGGTCTAGGTGTTGATTTCTAGGTTTGTCTTGGTTGGTTTTGTTGCTTGTTTTCTGTTTCCTGTATGGATTTTCAGAGGTGTGCTGGCTAAGTGTTGCTTGGCTGGTGTGTTCGAGGAGAATGCTTGCTGGTGTTGGAGCCTGGGGGAAGGGGAAGTCAGGGGAAGATAGATGGTCTGAAGGTTCCACAGGAGGTATGAACAGGGAAGAGGAGATGACGCTCCTGGTGTTGTGATGCAGCTGCAGTGCTTGGAGTGACCCTGAGAATTAGGTTAGGGTAATAGAGAGAAAGGGGAAAGTCCTCAGGCAGCCTACCGGGTCTTCTGGTAGACACTGCTTGTGGTTGAGCAGGGGCTGTCTGCTCAGGTTGGGGGCTGGGATATAGTGAAGAGACAGAAAGAGTAGGATAGCCGGGAGTTGGTATGTTTGCTTTTAAATATGTTCTCGTCTGGCAACCAGTCATCAACATTCACCTAATATGCTCATTATTGGACTTTTCACTTTCTATCAATTCCATTACTCACATATAATAGTAGATAGTAGCAAATGTCACATCTATAATACTTTAAGACATACAGAGAAGACAGAGGCCATATTAATATTACTTTTATTGAAGTATTTTTATTACTTTCCTATTATAAGACAAAATGGAAAGACTCTAGCATCGATCTTTATTTAGAAGAAATAATACAGTAAAAGTGTATAACAATTTGGGTACTGCTTTCCATTTCAGACGTCCACTGCAGATCCTGGAATGTATTTCATATGGGTAAAGGAGCTTCAGTGGAAATTCATTACAAAATTCATTACAAAACACCCTCACTGGGGGTTGACTATAAATAAACTCTTCTAGTTTTTCTATAAATTTTAATTTTGGGCCTATAAGTGATAGCTCTAGGGGTAACTGATACCAAAGTCAGTTGAATAAGCATTTTTAGGAATTGATAAGATAAGGCTATTGGAAGTTCTAGGCGGGATTAGACAAAGTACAAGTAAGTCTTCATATGATCAGTGTAAATAAGCTCTGTGAGGGTGTTCAGTACTGACTACCCTTGACAGGCTGCACTCCTATAATCCCAGCACTTGGTACAAAGACACTGAAGGGTCTAGACTGCCAGGTTGGTCTTTCAGTTCAAGACCAATATGGTCTACAACATGAGACCCTACCTAAAACAAACAAACAAAATGCCAAAGTGAAAAACTATCAATTACTATATTATTTAGAAGTGTCTATCCTGAAACATTCTCTATTTCATAATAAGAACCCTCTGTGAATATTATTTCTGAAATTATACCACACCTAGGAAGGTAATAAATCTTCCTTATATAATTAATGGCATCTCATTAAGGATGAACGGGTACTATTACATCTATTTTGCTTAATACTAGGAAACTGAGGTTCAGAGAGATGGTTAGACTGACCTGAAGTCTAGGCCATGGCAAGGTGAGACTCTAACCCTGTTGGCCCACTCCCCAGGGCAGCGCCCTTTTCAGTATCTCTAAATGCTTAGGAATATTAGATATGGGAGGTGTTATCTTATGCTTGCCTTTACTTGGGTAGAAAGACTCTTTGGCTGAACTAATAGGATAAACAGTGACTGATCTGGGGTCAAAACAGAGATCCTTCATTCTGAGATCTCTTCCTATTGCTTGATCTTTGCTCATTCATTGCTCACCTGTTTAAAAAACTAAGAAAAATAAATGGTTAAAGTAGGAAGAATATGAAAAAAATTATTAATAATACATGGGTCAAAATATCATAAATATGTACTTTGTACACTTAATGATTTAAACGGGTATAAATGTAATTGACACTTGAAACAAGTAATTGGAGACATCACTCTTCTCATTTCTAAACAGTGGAAATGTTAGAAATTATATTCTCAAATATAGACACAAGATAAATATTTTTAATAAATTTATTTATTTATTTATTTATTTATTTATAATCTTACATCCTGACTGCATCCCCCCCTCCTCCCAGTCCTCCCATCCCACCCCTCTCTCTTCCCACCCCACAATCCACTCCCTGCTCTGTTTCTGTTTAGCAAAGGGCAGGCCTCGCATGAGTATCAATAAGGCATGGCACATCAAGGTACAGTAAAACTAAGCACCTCCCTGGTGCATTAAGGCTGAACAAGGTGACCCAGTATGAGGAGTAGGGTCTCAAAAGCCAGTAAAAGAATCTGAGACAGTCCGTGTTCCCACTGTTAGGAGTCCCACAAGAGGACCAAGCTACAGAACTGTAGCATATATAGAGAGTGTCTAGGTCAGTACCATGCAGGCTCCCTGGTTGTTGATTCAGTCTCTGTGAGCCCCTATGAGCCCAGGTTATTAAAACTGATTCTATGAGTTTTCTTATAGTGTCCTTGACCTCTCTATTGACAAAGAAGCCAAAATTATACAATGGAAAAGAGAAAGTATCTTCAACAAATGGTGCTGGTCCAATTGGATGTCAGCATGTAGAAGAATGCAAATAGATCCATATTTATCACCCTGCACAAAACACAAGTCCCAGTAGATCAAAGATCTCAACATAAATCTAGATACATTGAACCTGATAGAAAAGAAAGTGGGAAATAATCTCAAACGAATTGGCACAGGAAACAACTTCCTGAAGATAACACCAATATCACAGGTACTAAGATCAACAATTAATAAATGGGACCTCATAAAATAGAAAAGTTACTGTAAGGCAAAAGATACCATCAATAGGACAAAATGGCAGCCTAAAGAATGGAGAAAGGTAAATATTTTTTAATTCATTGTATGACTAACACTCACACAGAAACCAGCACTTACTTTTGCATTCTTATAACCAAAATACTTGACAGAAACTTAAAGGGGAAAGGATTGTTTTGACTCCCGATTTTCAATGGGTTTCAGTTCACAGTGGTAGGGACACATGACAGCAGGAATGGCTTCATTCGGGACAGTGGGAGTGTGATGTTGTAGCCTCTGCTGTCAGAGCTAGAAATGGATATCACCTTCCAAGGCTTGCCCTACCGACTTGCTTCTACCAACGAGGCCTCACCTCCTAAAGGCTCTAAAGCCCTCCATATTCTACCACAGACTGAGAACCAGTGTTCAAATCATGAACTTACAAGAACCATTTCAGATTCAAAGCATAACAGTCCTCTACTGCCTTCCAAAGACCCACAGTCGTCTCATACTATAAGTTCCTAGACCTGAAAACCTCAGCTATCTCATGACACAGAATGTATTTAGTCCATCTTCAAGAGTCTCCATAGTCTTCCAAGATCCAGTACTGCTTTAAAGCCCAAGGTATCCCCTGAGACTCCTTATAACTTATATCTGTAAGCATATATTTAAAAACTAGACAAAAAGAAACCAAACTACCCCTTTCAAATTAAACAAACAATAACAGAAAGATGACACAATGTTGGGATTAAAGCAAGAATAAAATCCAACATGGTAAACACTAAATCCTGTAGATGCATGTCTGGCAGCCAGGGCATGCAGTAGCATCATCTGAGCACTGGTGGCATCATCATCACCTCTATGGTTCTGCCATTTACAGCACATGTGGACTGTCTTTTGGGTGGCGTCCACTCAATGACTCCAGCTCTCCTTAGAGGATATCCTACATTTTCAGCAAAACATCCCCAGGTCTCCATTTCACTAATGCTCCACTTCCCATACTTTACAAGTAGCTGACTTAAAGGCTCCCTGTGGGAAATTTGGCTCCGTTACACACTGCCTGCCATTCTAGGCTTTTCTCTAGAACCTTGGTGCAGCATCTATAGACATTCTAGCAATACCAGCACCACATGGGTGACCCCTAAGATCACTGTCAGATGAAAAAGTAACCACTCCCTCTTTGAGACAGCTACAGTGACCTCTGAGTTTCTGAATGGCCCAGCCTGAAAAGCACTTTTCGGACATACCCTTGGATGGTAGCAACAGCAATAACAAAAGCTTTGGAAATAACAATAACAAAAGCAGTGGAAATCTGATTGGCAACTTTCCTCCTCTTTTAAAAATAGAATGTTTTGTCTCCAAGGAAATCAAAGAATAAAGTTCACTCAATTCAGTTTCCTCATAAATTTAAGTGTTACTAATAAGGGAATTCATAAAGACTACTCTATTCTTCATCAAAAAAATAGAAAGCTGCTGCTTAGAACACATTGTTCTTAAGTTATTCTTTTTCAGGGCTTTTCAAATCTGATTGTGTCCATTGATCATCTGGAGTACTGGGTAATAATATAGGCCACATAGACTGATATTTATTTGAATCTCCAGTGAGACCCAAGATTCTGCATTTGTACCAACTCCCAGAGAATGCCAGCCTTGTTGATACAGCAGATAGAACAGTGTGTGCTTTGTGCAGTTGGGTGGAGATTCTCATGGCTTCCTTTCTCCTCAATCAAAGCACTAATATCTACTACTTCAACATTATTGACTCACCATCAAATATAGAGGTCTACAATGTCCCCAACTGCCACAGTCCTGCCGCAGCCGGGAGTAAGGCCCTGAGACAGGGAAGGGGCCTTGGTGTAAAGAAATGAACTGTCCAACCATCAGATGAGTTTCACACAAGTGACTGGCCCCATGATAGCTCCAGCCATCTTTATTTATACATCAAAAATAAATATGTTTTTCCATTCTAACAAATAAGTTTTTCTGATCCTCTGACATTAACCTCCAGCAAAAACCAAATATGTCAAATATGGTTTTTCCCAACTTTTACATCAAAACATCCTTAAACCAAAAACAACACTTATTTTGCTAGCTTGGCCAAATATCTAGTCAGGTACACCCTGTCTTTACAGAACTAAAAGGTGATTGACATAGGCACATATTTTCAAGAGCAATAATCTTATTCAAAATATAGTCAAAGATATAGGGTGATCTGCCTCTGATCCTGTCAGCACTGAATCAGAACAGCTCCCAGGGGCTGATGTGACAGCTGGCAAGAAATCGCCAGACAAGAAATCTGAGAAGCATCAAAGAATTTTAGGAGGAAATATTCAAGAAAAAAATGGGGTTTCCAGAAATGATCACATCTGTCCCGTGCATGATTGACCAAGGGACACTAAAAACTACCAGGAGAATCATCAATATTGTGGGGGAGAAGAGAGTGTTCAGGCCATGTGGTCCCAGCAGTGTTCTGTGCTGTGCCTAAGTCCACTGGTCCTTACCAAGTGAGACTGTCCCCATGGGCTTTGCCTCATCTGGAGACCCATTGGACAAGCACTCATATACTGGTCTGAAACTTGGCTGCACAGCTCCCAACATCCCACATTAATATCATACTCTGTTTTCTGTTATTATGAGGGTAATTTTTAAGAAAAATCTTGTTTTATCCCACAATTCTGAAATTTGGAATTATCAAGAACATACCATTAACTCATGCTGGGAAACCAAATGAAGATGACCATGCTTCATAACAATCAACTCTAGTGATCACTAATTGAGTCCCATGAGCATTAACCCAAGTGCATGAGAAAGGAACTGATCTATTTTAACATTTCTTTCTTTAAAAGAAAGGAAGGAAGGAAGGAAGGAAGGAAGGAAGGAAGGAAGGAAGGAAGAAATTTTGTGTGCTTCAGTGTTTTGCCTGCAAGTATGTCTGTGTACCACATTCATGCAGATACCAGAAGAGAGTATAGGATTCCCTGAAACTAGAGTTACAGACAGCTGTGACCTGCCATACAGGTGCTTGGATTTAAACCCGGGTTCTCTGGAAGAGAAAGATCCCTTAATCGCAAAGCCATCTCTCCAATCCCTACCTTAGCAGTGCCACTGTCATGGTGACCACATTTCAGCAGGGGCTTTAAAGAGAACAAATTATATTTAAGCCATGATAGTGGACCTTTTCCTCTGTCTGCAACTCAGGTTATATTAGATCATAATGCCAGCCTATTGGTATGACATACTCTGATAGGTAATATTACTGTTTTGAACATCTCATAATTAAGCAGTAAAAATTAACCGGCTAGGAAATCTATTTCTACCGGAACCTAAGTCATCACCTTGTAACAAGTAGACCCTTCCTAACAGGATGCCAGGCCACCAGAAAAAACGGTTTCCTCCTTCTTCAGTTTGCTCCCACCTCAGGTGCTGACAGTGTAGTGAAGGTGAGGGCGGTGCCTATTGAACAGTGAGGGATTGAAACTCCCTACTCTCAAGCCCCATCCTTTGAGGTTGGGAAGTGTTTTGAGCATAATACAGAATGAAATTGAATATAATGGAGTAATGAAACTAATGACTTATTTAACAACTTCAGTAGGAGGCAGCGGCTGTTACCATAGCAACTAGTGCAAATGCTGAGGTATGGCAGGCTCATACTCCAGGCCCCAGCTCAGCTGCTAGAGACAGCTGGGTTCCACAATGGCTGTAGGCTCACTGGGCCTTCCTACACCCTGCGCTGGTATTCTTGGCTCTCTGGTAGCCCTTTAGGCTTATACGTGATTGCCTCCCTGGACAAGCAGCCACTGTGAACTGAGATCTGTACTCCTAGAACCTGACATCCTGGCTTTGCCTTCTGGTCTGTTCAGTGTCATTATTGAGCTGGCTGATTTACTGTCGTTGTAACTTCCGGTGTGTGGAATTCATTATTTATACGCTTGAGGACATCGCTATCCAGACAAATCTGTACTAAGAACTCAACAACACAAGTGGACACTGGGTACAATGCACTCTTATGCCAGGGGCTAGCTCCAGACTTCACAAACATCTAGTGAACACATGGTTAGTGGAAGACCTCATCTTCACTCTCTGTCTCATCCTGGTTCTTCCCTTCTGGACTGTGTCTCCATTTTTAGCCCTTTTCATTCTGCTCTTTGGTCTTGCACAAAAGCCTGCTTTTTGTATCAAAGAAGTATTATGTAATTTGCATGCTCTCATTATGACCACGAATTTCCTTCAATTAATTCACTGAGTTGTTTTTGTAGAGGGAAGTGTTACAGAGGCTTATGGGAAAACAAGTTATATAATAAGGCTATTCATAGCCATACAAGGTAACTTCTCGTTAAAGTTAACTCTCATATTGACCCTTAATTTAGTTTTAAAGAAATTTCTCAAAGCACGATTTTGTTCAAGTACTGAAAGAAGTCCATTGATCCTAGATTCAAACACCATGAAAATTGGAGGGGGGGGAGGTTAGAAAATGTGATCCAAAGACCCAAAATTATAACTTTTGTGATCCAAAAGTACACAAAAACCTTTAAGAAGGTTTAAGAAGCAAACATTGATGGGGGTACTAGGTAAAAATAGCAGGCACATCCCCTGTTCTCTTCCTCTTGTTCCTGTCTCTTGCTGCAAGCCCAGCCTGGCTCTCTTGCTTCAGTCTCAGTGACTTCTAACCCCCTTCTTCCTTGTTTCCCTCCTTATCCCCTTCCAAGACTGAGTGATGAAGCCACATGAAGTAGAGGACTCACTCCACTAAAGGCATTGACAAGGCTGGGAGCAAGAGAGCTCCACATGCCTGGGATACAGGGCCAGTGCAGAGGAGAATTCTGGGAGCTGTGCATATATGATGATACTGATGCCTAAAGAGACCCGTACCATCAGACAAAAAACACACAAGATGCTCTGGAACCAAAAAGATAGACACTGAAGAGATAGGGCAATTAAATTAGAATAAAGCATATTTAATACAAATTTGTTTAATTTAATATTAAATAATCAAATTTAATGCAAATTTAATTCAGGGTTTTATAATATGTGCTGGTTATTTTTTATTTTATTTTATTTTATTTTTTTAGTTTATAGATTCCAATCAGTGTTTAGAGATGTTGAAAAAAATTCCTAAATGTTGACATGATTTCATCCCATATGTTTAAAAAATCCTCAAGTAATGATTGTCCCTCATACCCATCCTCTTCATCAGAAGTCAGCAAAAGGAACTGCCATCCCTCTGGGGCCTTTTCCTCTGGCTCTGGGCAGTGAGAACTGAGACCCCATAACTAACATGTTGCCAAGTGTCAAAATTTGATTCCTCCCAGTAGTCCTCCTTTCTGGAGTCAACTTCTCTCCTACTTGAATAATTTCAACAACTTCTTAATTTCAATGGCTCTTTCCACCTGCTTTGTCCTTCCAATTATCTACATACAAGCTCGTGTGGAGATGTGGAGACATACGTTCACTGGACTGTGAATATTCCCACACGGGGTGACAGATAGAGCCTATCAGCTTACTGGTCAACCACATGTGGATGCATTTCCCTTCCTAATACATAACACAACTGTCATTCATCTGTTTTTGAGAAGGATGGTTTACTTCAGCACCTTCCTTGTCTAAAGTAGTAGTCATTGGTGGACTCTGATAGGCTTGAGATAACCCACATCACAGACAGACCTCTGATCCCCAGAATGAGAGCCACTTGAGAAAGCCACAGTAGCAGGGAAAATGATATTATCTTAGGGGAAAGTAGCATTCTGCTCTTACTCCTTCTGTCTGGTCTTCCCCGGGTGTTAGTGAAGAACACGGAACCGGTAGATGCCCCCAGCATGTGTCATGTGGTAAAGGGAAACCACAATACTGTGAAGGTTAATCTTAAACAGAAAAGTAGAAAGTACAGTGAGGTAACATGATAAATTTGTTTCCATTGGTTAATATTTGAGCTATGGAATACAACTTTGTTTGAGTCACTAGACTATTCAGTTATGAAAAACGACAAATTCCATTTCTGCCTTAAACCCGTTTGAATTAATCATTTGGCTTCCTTTAACTTCTTTCTTTTTATCTTTTGCCACCTTGGATGAGGCTCAGCAGGCTACACTGGCCTTCTTTCCTACCAAAGGGCTTTCCTATGCATTGCTTCTTTTACTTAAGACATCCCTTAGTCCTGTGCCAATTATTCACTTATTGTTTCTAGGCTTCCAATTCACAGTTGGTTGCCTATTCTGTAAAAATGAATCTGGGCCAGTCTTAGAATTTCTATTGCTGTGAAGAAACACCATGACCATGGCAACTCTTAAAAGGAAAACATTTAACTGGGTCTTGCTTCAGTTCAGATGTTTAGTCCACTGTCATCATGACGGGAAGCATGGCAGCACACAGGCAGACATAATGCTGGAGAAGGAGCTGAGAGTTCTATATCTTGATTTGCAGGCAGCAGGAGAGACTGCTAAACTGGGTGTGACTTGAATATCTGAAACCTCAAAACCTACCCCACTGACCATTTTCTCCAACAAGGCCATGCCTCCTAATAGTCCTACTACCTATGGGCCTATGTGGACCATTTTCTTTAAAAATACCACAGGACCTTTTGGTAATTGGCATGATCCTAACTTTTGTCCATTGGGGTCACGTGACTGAGAGACATTGATAAGAAGGGGGTCTTCTTTTTAGATCTCACTTGCCAGACTCCTTAAGAGCACAATTTTAATTTCATCTGTTGCTTGCTAACATACTTTTCACTGGAGCTGGAGGCAGCATTGTACAGTGTCTGCTAGCATTTGGTTACTATGTATTTTCTATACTTCAGAAAATGTTTGTTTGTTTATTTAGTATTTGTGGTGTGAGTTTATGTGCACCAAATGCCTCCAAGCACCCTCAGAGGCCAGAAGAGGATGGTCAATCACCTGAAACTGGAGTTATAGACAATTATGAGCTGCCATGTGGATTCTGGGAACTGAAACTGGGTCCACTCCAAAAACAGTAAATGCTCCTAATAGCTGGAATATCTCTCCACCTCCCAACCCCTTTTTTCCATGTCTTGACCAGAGCAGCAGATTAGATCATGTGGGCCTGTTTGCTGCCTGAGGTCACTAGTCCCTGTGACCTCAGTAGTACCCTTCCCTCAGCTCCACCGTCTCCTCAGCCCCAGACTGACTTGGAGCCATGCTAACATGGAGGTGTTAGAGGATCCTAAAGATGGAGTCCTCTGTATTCCAGGAGTGTCCAAACTTTCTCTGAATGGTCACATGCCAATGGAGCTCATTCTTCTCTGTAGTCTTGTTCCAAATTGCCCAGAGACAAAGGACCAATCTGGGTAAGCATCCCAGCAAGCTGTGACCTGCAGCTGAATCTTTTCCAACGATCAGACCTTCCTTACAAGATTGTCCTTTCATAGGCTTGCTAGTCCAGCTCTATGGCACCCTGTAGAGTTTTTATGTACATAATTAACCAGTACAGCTTGATAATTGTTTTCATATTGTATGGCTCCTGTTTAAGTAACTGTGTGGTTTCTCTCTCCTGATTAGACCCACACTACCCATGGCTGCTCATACTCCCAACCTCAGGGTATGTATTACTTCCTCCATCAAACTTCTCCTAACCCCTGGACTGAGTTCCCCATATTAGCTAGTTCTCACTGTATCCTTTTTCTTCAGAGTATTGCTTACAGTGGCGACAATCATATAACAATTGAATGGTTCTTACTTAATGTCTTCCTGACTGCACTGAAATGCTGAGGAAGAAAAGACAGCATGAAACCTACTTAGCATATCTAGTACAACAAAAAATATTCAAAGTTTTTGGGGGCATTTTCAAGCAATTTTTCCTGCCTTATTGAGAAATAATGGAAAAATAAAATTCTCAGTTAGGGGTTTAACTCATTTGTAGAAGATTTACATAGTACACATAAGGTTTTGGGCTCAATCCTCAGCATCACAAAAATAAGAAGAAGGTTGTATACATTTAAGATGTACAACATGATGGCTTGACATACTTACATATTGTGAAATGATTACCACTATCAAGTTAGCTAATCTCTCTCTCCCCTCTCTCTGTCTCTCTGTCTCTGTCTCTCTCTTTCTCCCCTCCTCCCCAAGACAAGGTTTCTCTGTGTATCCCTGACCCCTGGCTGTCCTAGAACTTGCTCTGTAGATCAGGCTGGCCTCTAACTAACATATCTCTTACTTCACATAATTACCTTCTTTGTATGCTTGGTAATCTGCTCTCTCAGCAAATTTCAGGTGTGAGTTATAGTATCATGTAGTATATCAACAATTACAAAGTTAAATAAGTGCTATTGCTCTCAGCTAGGAGATAACTCTCTTATAAGGAATAGCTCTGATTGGTCTTGATAGTTAAGGGATGTGATTTTACTATTTTAATTTCTAGTTCATATAGGAAAATGAAGTTTTCTCTATCTTTTAAGGGCCTCCTGATACAAATGGTTCTTTCCTCATCAGCAGTCTGTGTCCATCTTTCCCAACATTAATTTGTTTCCAGAGGCTATTTGCCTCTTTCTGCATAGCTCCAGAGCAAGTTCCATATGTACTAAAGAGGCTTTGTGTCACTCAAGATGTCTACAATGGACAGTGGTTGGTTATGTCATATGAAAGTAAGATCCTGTCTCTGATCACAAGACTCTTTGTTCTCTAGGATTACCCACTGCCCACCTTTATGTCCATATGCTTATTACGAAATCGGTTTCACAACTAGTCTAGGAGTGCAGTTGTGGCCAATCCTACTTTATATTTATGTAACACAATTTTTTCTGGCCACTTTAGGACTCAGAGTCCAAGACTGTGGAATTAGCATCAAAGAGAATTTGGTTTCTCTTTAGGTCTTCTCAGATGAAGCTTTCTTTCTCTCATGAACATGGAGGTTGAAAGTTAGAAATGTTCCGTAGTGCTACAGCTGTCTAACAACCACAAGGACAGAGCAGTAGAGAACTGAACCAAAGTAGAGGCGAACAGAACCACAAGGAAGATGAAACCCATGCAGATGCTGATAACAGAATAAAAACACTTTCCATCAAGTTGCTCCAGAAACTAGACATTCTGGACTTTTCAGTTCTCTGAACTCATAAACCCACTTATTGCTTAACCAATTCCCCTTACACATGCTGCTGACCTTGCTGATAGTCAATCTTCAGAACAAACTGTGAATAGAAGAAAGGCAGACAATGACATTTCTTGATATGATGGCTTTGACAAAATAACTGAGGGAACAACTTGATGGGGAAAGATTCATTCTGGCTAATAGATTCAGCCCATAGCAATTGGCACCAGTATTTCTGGTGAGTGCTTGATGGAGCAAAGCTGCTTGCTTGGTGATAGTGAGAAGCATGGACAGAGAACGAAAACAAGATATGATGTCATAGACACATTTCCAAAGACCTGCTCTTTCTAACTAGGTTCCAGCTCCTATGTTCCTGTTATGTCCCTACAGTCTACCAAAGTATTAACTCATCAATGGACTAATCCATTGATGAAATTAGAGCCCTTATGATCTCATTACTTCCCAAGAGTAGCCAATCAAGAATCACAAAGCTGGGGAACATTTCAAAGCCAAACTGTAACAACTATATAAAATGTAATAAAAGAGCAATGCTGAGATAAACCAGGCTCAAGCCAGTCATTTGTCTAGGTCTTAAACTAGGCATTGTAGAGTGACCACAAAATCTAAGAGCAAGCCAATTTAATAAAACATTGGTTTTTATTACAGCACTGTAAAATATTATTGTTTCACAGCTTGTGGACACTACTATAAGATTTAGTTTAGAGCCAGGCAATGGTGGTGCATGCCTTTAATCCCAGCACTTGGGAGGCAGAGCCAGGCAGATCTCTGTGAGTTTGAGGCCAACCTGGTCTACAAAGCAAGCTTCAGCACAGACACCAAAACTACACAAAGAAACCCTGTCTCAAAAAAACCAAAAAATCTCAAAGATTTAGTTTACCCTAAAATCTAGTTGAGAAATCAATTACAAATTAAATATATGGCATTAAATAGATGGAATATGTTAGGAAAGAGCCTACTGCATACAAGTTAAAAGGCCAATGAAAGACAGTGTGACAGAGACACAGTGACAGACAAGAAGACAGACAGAAAAAGGTAGGAAAGAAAGAAAAGAAGAGACAATAAGGTGAAAAGATGTAAAAAGGGAACAAGAAAAGGGAAGAAGGGAATGAGAATAATAACAAAATATTCAATAAATATTCTGGTTTGGGGAACATGAAATAGAGAAACTACATCTAAGAAGGAGGAGAAGAGGGAGAAAAGGAAGAAGAACTAGCCCATGGTGATCCTTCTTGAGGCGTTCAGTGTGACATTAAAGGTGACCATATAAACAGTGGTAAAAATACATTCATCATAACTGTTTAGTGAAATGCAGATGTGTGTATCAGGTGTTATAAGGACAGAGAAGCAGGACCCTGGGTAGACAAGACTTCACAAAGAAGATATTCTTCAAGCTAGACCTTAACCATGAAGTCATTTCTAAAACAAGCTTAGCTGCCCCTGGAGGCACAATGGTGGTATCTCAAGCAAGCCAGACAAAAGGGAGGTGGATCTGACCACATACGGTTTCTATCTCATATTTACTAATCACGAAGACATTCTTCATTTGGGATGATTACATAAGGCAAGGGTCATGCTGTGTTCTCTTTAGGCTTACATGGAGCAAAACTATTAGCTGGCAATGGTCAGGGATCAGGGAGATCAGAAGGCATTGTGTCTTTAAGAGAAGTTAGAACTTTATCAAAAGTGTGACACTGTTACTCACTGGTGCAGTAGTGATGCGAATGTTATGGGGGAGATTTACTTTCTGTTTAGATTTGAGGTCCACTCCACAGGAGGGGGTTCATGTCTGGTCCAGGAAATCTGATCAAAAGGCCATGGTTCAGTAAGTAGGTCATGGGCTCTAGGAGAGAACCTAGTGGTGGTGTTTTGCTAAATGCTCATATTATCAAACTTCTTTATAAATATTTGTCTTTGCTGCCATAGATTAGGGCTACTCTCAAGCTTGGCCAAGAAAGTTTCTTTTTGCAGTGGGTAACAGTTAATGCAGAGACACATAATTGGTCAAAGTGCTGAGAATACGTGACTATTGAGTACTCAGACCTAAAAGAGATATCTGTATCATCCCCTCCCCTCCCCCTATCAAAGGTTCATGGAACTATATAGAAAAAGACACTGACAGGAGGTTAAAAAGTCCCCTCCCTCCCTGCCTGGGGGACTTGGAAGACTGCCGTGAAGCCCTGTCCTTCTGGACATAACATGGCCATTGTACTCATGAACTGAGCAACTGTGGTTACCATCACAAGACCCACACAAGGTTGAGCTCTTCAACATTCCAGCACCGATGGGAAACATCATATGAGTCTTCAACCCTAGCTGAAGAGCTACAAGCGATCAATGACTAAGCGGAGGAAGAGGTGTCTTTCTTCAGTGACACAGGCACTGGTAAGCTGTCTGTGATGCATTAAATAACCCCTCACTCAAGGACATGTAAGCAGCTCTAATTAAGCCCAGTGGGTCACAAAAGCAAACACACAAAAAAGATAAGAAGGAGGAATGTTGTGAAGATGAATGTTTCCAGAGGTGGTAAGAACGGGATAAGGGAGGGGGACTGGGGAGGGTGTCTATGATCAAATACATTATATGAATGTATGAAATTTTGAAAGAATGAAAATTATCTATAAGAAGAAGGCCCTGTTTCTTTTCTTTTATCATCATCATCATCATCATCATCATCATCATCATCATCATCAGGTTTTCAAGACAGGATTTCTCTGTGTAGCCCTGGCTGCCCTAGAACTCATTCTGTAGACCAGGCTGGCCTCAAACTCAGAGATCCGCCTGTCTCTGCCTCCCAAGTGTTGGGATTAAATGTATGCAGCACACCTACCACTGCCCTGTTTCTTTAAGGAAAACTAGGTGTTTATAAAGTTGCTTTCAGAGCATCTTGTGACACAAGAGGAGGGGCTGAGTGCTGCAGTTGAAGATGACACTGAAGAAATGTCTGTGGCCCTTTTGACAGAAGGAAGTGTCTATGCGGCCATGGCGTAGACATTGCACTGTCTTACACATTGGAGGATATTCCTGTCTCACCAGTCCGGGGTGTACACAGGACCACACCACTCCAGCTGAGATGGCTTCCTGAATACTGGCTGTCTTCACCTGCCACCTGTGCTCCAGTTTCTACCTTGAGGTTTAATTATCTCAAACAAATATGGAAATGATTGAGGGTATTTCCACTCTCTGGATAAACAAGTAAAAGCATCTCCATAAAATTTATATTGGCCCAGTGTCTTCTAATCACACTAACCAGTGGGTGATACAAGGTAAAAGCAAGCCAATCTCACCAGATGTTTTTCTCTTCATACCTGTTTTGAACTTGAACAGGCTCCATCTCTCTCCTCCAATGTACCCCTGGCCAAAATCTCTCCTGGTTATTTTTTTGAAAAATGTTTAGAATTTGTGTCTAATGTTCCATGACCTTGATATCTCACGTTTGAGAGCCTGAGAGAAGTGCCTTTCCCATGATCACTTTCACCACCAGAACAGGAACTCTGTGTGGGATGCTTTGAAAGCTTCAAGCTTCTGCTTATTAAATCACCCACTGGTACCTTGGACTCTTTGTAATGCCTAAGAGAAACAGTTCCCAGAAGAACTCCCAAACATGTAATGACCTCACGGCTCTGAATCTAAAGATAGAGGCTTCTAAAGACATTCCTAAGGCACAGTGCCAATCATTCTCACAGAAAAGTGCAGAACAGGGAGGACATCCATGCTTCTGGTACAGCGACATACACCACATGATACTAGCAGCATGACATGTCATCCCAGCTTTACTGAGATGTGATTACTAAAAACAAGGTTCATATAAGTAATACACAGGACCTAGTGTGCTTGGACACAATGTACACCAATATTCCCTGTGGGGAGTCTGTTGGAGTCCAGCTCCAACACCAGTCAGAGGGTTCTTGGGTGAAGGAGAGAGGAATAAGGAAGTATTAGGTAGAAAGATAGAAAGAGATGATAAGAAAGACAGAGACACAGGATAGCTTCCGGATGGCCCTGGGTCAATACCCAGTTTCCCAGAGGTATATTCAAAAGTGCTTTTTATAATATGCCAAGGGGAGAGGCAAAAGACCTCCCCCTTGCAAGATCAAAGAACACCATACCGACAAGCATAGAGCCTTCCAAACACCTGGTGACCATGGCCCTGGCCAAATCATTCCATTATGCAGCCCTGCTGGGTAAAACAAGCTCAGATTCTCTGACCTTGAGTTAGGTCTCACTAGGAAGCCTCTGTGGACCACCACAATTCCCCAAAAGACACAGCGTATCCTGCAGCTCCATGCAGTTCCTTGGAAAACCTTTTGCTTTGTTTTTGTTTTGTGGAAAAAAAAAAACAGAGCATGATACCAGCTTTTTAGTTTTTAAGCACTCAATGATTTAATTATAGCACAGTTTTATAGCAGATCTCTGAAACGTATCCCTGTTTTATAACTGTATCTTTATGTCCACTGAACAACTTCTTTAATCTTGCTCTATCTGTTCTCTATCTCTTGTCTTCTTTCATGTAAGAAGAATCATATAGTATATGTAATTCGGTTCTTATTTCACTTAGAATGTGTCTGGGTCATTTATATCATTTATATTATTCTTTTTAAAGGCTGAGTAATATTCCACTGCACATACCTATGCGCACATATCACATCTATTCATCTGTCAGTGGACATTTAGTTTGCTTCTAAATTTCAGCTTCTGTGAATAATGCTGCCAAGAATGTACAATTGCAGGTACATCTTGGTGATCTTGATTTCCATTTTTGATATATACCCAGATGTGTGACTGCTGAATTATATTTTTAAGCTTTTAAGTAAACTTGATGCTGTTTGTTATAGCCTCATGTCTGAGTCCCACAAGTGTTCTGATGTCTTCACAGTCTCAGTAACACCTGCTACTCATTTCCCAATCCCTAACAAGTGTGAATTAATACTCAGGGTGGCTTTGGTGCACATTTATCTGATTATCCCGCTATATCAAGTGTCTTTTCGAAACTGTGACTTCTTGACAGCCCTGTCCAAACACTGCTGCTCATAAACAGCATGGAGTTGTTTTGAGATGTCTGTCCTGGTTCCCTTTTCCATTCTACAGTTTGTCAGTGCCGTAATGTCTGAGTCACTTCAGAGTTATATCTTAAAATCAGAGAGCATGATGCCAAGATCTTTATTTATTTATTTGCTATTTTGGTGAAATTGCTTTGGCTAGTGGGTTCCTTGGCCACTCCACTCCATGTGATTTCTGCATAAAAATTGTCTTAAAAATTTGCTAGAGATCGCATTGACATTGCTGCCAGCTTGGCTCGATTGTGAAGAGGGCTCATGTTTTGACTTTCTGGTGAGATTTGCTAGCTGGACTTTCTGGTCTGGTGAGGTTCTGGTCTGGTGAGCTTTGTAATTGCCTGAGGCTGCAAACTTAATCATGTTTATATGATGTCTCATGAAACAAATCCACCAGCCAGGGAAGTCCCTGTTTAGATAAGGCTATTGCAACTCAGGAGTTTCGGCACAGACACAGTGCTTGCTCCCCCGTGTCTCAAGTCTTCTTTGCTCACATTGGTCCCTGCTAGTCTAGGTGTGCAACTCTCCAAGTGTTCCCTGGGAAGAGAAATAAAATGGAGCTTCCTGAGCAATGCACTGAAACACTGGAAGGTGGATAACCAACCTTTGTCTCTGATTCCCTCATAAGAGAAAACATAGGCTAAGAGGATCCCTCTGTGCTTTCTTGCTGGATCTCAGTGCTGAGATCCCTGGCTTGAAACTGTGCAGGAACTGTGTATGCTTCCAGTCTTTGTGAGTTCATGTGTGCATCAGAAATAAAATTTCAGCACCTGTTTTAGCTGGAAAGCACCATTTTCTTGGAGTTATCCATCACCTCTGATTCTTGCAATCTTTCCATAGATATCCTTCCATAGATAGCTGAGCCATGAGAGAAGGCCTTTGATGAGGGCATCTTATTTAGGGCTGAGTATCTCCCTTCAATTCTCACTCCTAACCAAGAAGCTATGTGCAATCGATACCTGCTTGCAAGAGGAAAAAACTGGTTTTCTCCAGTGGAATCTCACTAGGTCTATTAACTACACATCAGGGCAGGCCCCATGCACAAGAGTTAACTCAGCAGTGTTTTTTGTAGACTTTTTGTATCATTTTGTTTTGTTTGGGCATTTTTTTTTTGTCTTACTGGTCTTTTGCTTATTTTGATTCTGTTTTTGTTTTTATGGGTTTTGTTTTATTTTGTTTCTTTGGGTTTCTTTAGAGAGAGAAAAAGAGAGGGGGAAGGAATAAGAGAGAGAGAGAATAGATGGGTAGGGAAATGGAGGTGGAAAACATGATCAAGACATATTGTATGAGAAAAGCTTTGTTTCAGTTAAAAAACAAAACAACAACAACTAAATGCTGCTGTGGGATGTTAATGTATGTCCTGTGGGAGCCCTTCTTGGGTTCCTTGTGGTGTTACCCAGCAGGTCCGTATAGAGGATGATTAGGACCATGGGCCTGAGTGCAGGTGTTTGAGATGGTCTGCACTTGGCTGTGCTGGGGGATGGTCTGTATGTCAAGTTGTTCTGATTGGTCAATAAATAAAACCTGATCGGCTGTGGCTAGGCAGGAAGGATAGGCGGGACTAACAGAGAGGAGAAATAAAAGGACAGGAAGGCAGAAGGACTGGCTGCAGCCGCCGCCATGACCAGAGACACTGCAGCCGCCGCCATGACCAGCAGCATGTGAAGACGCCGATAAGCCACCAGCCACGTGGCGAGGTATAGATTTGTAGAAATGCGTTACTTTAAGATATAAGAATAGTTAACAAGAAGCCTGCCACGGCCATACAGTTTGTAAGCAATATAAGTCTCTTTGTTTACTTGGTTGGGTCTGAGCGGCTGTGGGACTGGCGGGTGACAGAGATTTGTCCTGACTGTGGGCAAGGCAGGAAAACTCAAGCAACAAAATGCCATTTCATCCTGAGACACAGACCTTGCAGAGATGCTTTGTCCGAGGTAGTCATTGTGAAGTTCCCATGAAGTACTGGAACTGAGAGGCTCTCCTGCTGGGTTAGGTGGTGATCTTTAAAATTGAAGACAAAGGTTTTAAAGACTGCTTCTGTATTACTTGGGGAATGATGGGAATGATAAAGAGTGATTTATTAGCTATTTCTGAATATTTTTTCCTCTGGGTCATTTACCTTTACATAATTACACCCTCTTAGGAAAGTTTGCAAAGATCTTTTTGAAAATGTGGTGGTTTTTTTTTTTTTTTTTCAGTGATATCACTGAGAATAAGCCATAGTGTTCCTTGTCATTGTCTTTGGGGAAAAAAAAAAACAGTTTGTGTTCTTCTCCTTCTTTGGTTTCATAGGAACTGATTAATATCTGATTTCTTTTCATTTTTGTTATGTTCATATTCCACTACTCAGAAAATCTTCCAAGTAACCTATAAATTGTGTTTACAACAGGTTTCAAATGTTGACAATGTGTTGACTCTGAAAGAATTTGACAGGTAGTAAGAACATTTTATACTCAACCATAATACATTCAATATTTTTGGTACAATAAATGAATGTTTAGAAATGTCGTGGTAGTTGATTTCTGTGAACTGGACACAAACTTAGACAGATCTGGGCAAAGAAAATCTTAATTGAGAAAATGCCTCTATCAGATCAGCCTGTAGCAAGTGTGTGAGATAGTGTCTTGATTAGTGACTGATGTGCAATGGCCCAGCTCATTGTGGGTGGTACCACCCCTAATCAGGTAGTCCTGGGTGCTATAAGAAAGCAGGTTGCCAGGTGGTGGTGGCACACGCGTTTAATCCCAGCACTCGGGAGACAGAGACAGGCAGATCTCTGTGAGTTAGAGGCCAGCATGGTCTACAAAGCGAGTTACAGGAAAGGCACAAAGCTACACAGAGAAATCCTGTCTCAAAAAAACAAAAAAACAAAAAACAAAAAAGAAAACAAAAAGCAGGTTAAGTAAACCATGAGGAGTAAGCCAGTAAGCATCATTCCCCCATGGCCTCTGCATCAGTTCCTGTCTCCAGGCTTCTACCTTGAGTTCTTGCCCTAATGGACTGTTACCTGTAATGCTGGATAAAATTAACCATTTCCTCCCCACATTGCTTTTGGTCATGGCATTTTACCACAGCAATAGATACCCTAACTCAGATTCTTAGTTTTGAAAATTATAATAATGCCATACCAAAACAACATCGGTGTTTCAGGACTTAAAATCCCATGGTCTATCAGACTATGACTACTAATATGTGGTCTCAGTTTCTTCTTCAGAATTCTTTAATTAATTAAGTTACAGGAAAGCTGGGATTGTTTTCTGATTCACTTTCCTCTAGGGAAATTGCTGTAAAATTTATTCCTCTCCCCAGAACAATATAAAGGGAACTACAAAGTTTCTATGTAGTAATCTATCAGTGCCCCCATAGTAAACCACATCGTTTTACTCAGACAAAGAAGGGCTTTCATGAGTAACCACTAGCTGCCCATGATGTAGCTAACACTACCTACATCTTTGACACATCAGCCACAGTGGTCTTTATTGTTCTTTTTATAGATTTTCCCCCAAACATAGCTCTTAATATAGGCTGATACTTGTGCCAGGGATACTGTTGCTCCAGAGCACTGATAACGAGCTTGCTATTTAGGGGACAGCTAAATTCTTGTCCCCTTAGATATAGTCTTGACTATTCCATGAGTTGGAACTCTCTGGTACCGCTCTAGCCCATTGGTAACCCAATATGTTGGCTCATTTTTCTCGCTTTTAATACAGAATTGTTCTTCTTTTCTATTAATTTAATTTTTTTCTTTGAGTCTCTCTTGCTGCCCCCCTATGCTGTAAATGTGCCATGAAAACAGAATCTTCGCCTTGTTCAATTACCATGTTTTTAGTGCTTACACTGACTGCTGACACACAGTTGGATATCGGCAGATATTTGCTACATGACTGAATGAATGAAGTAGTTATTTCTCACATCATCTGTGATTGGGAGAAACCACACATTCTTCCCTGGATCTTGTCCCCAGGATTACCTAGCTTTCTCATCTCTGAGAGCTCTTCACTTCTTACATACCTTCACAACAGCCACAGTTATCCTTTTCTGTATCTTCCAAACACTGCTCTTGAAACAGATCACATTTGTTCACATTATGGCATTGTTAAGTGTAGATTGGATTGCTGGCAGTTGTCAGTCTTCAGATTGCCTTTCAGTCTCCTAATAAATCTGCATGTAGTCAAATATGTCAATGACTTCATCTATGGACAGATGCTCCTGTCTTTACACAGAATGGTTTCACTACTGGTCACCCAAGCTCATAATCTTACCATCTCATTTTCTCTGTATTCCGAAGAAACTAGGTAAAGGGAGGTGAGTTTATGTACAGGATAGGAAAACTATGGCAACACTCCTAATTTCCCTCTGCCTTTCTGACCTAATGTATAAATTGTATAGAAAAGATGAAACAAAAATAAAGACACTCTAGTGTTGATTTAACTGAGATTTGCTGTCAGATCTGTGTGCAATCTTTTCCTGAAGCTTACAGTTCCTCCTGTAGCCAAGATTACTCTTTTCCTTCCCTTGGCATGGATCCCAGGAGAAATTGTAATTCTTTGGAGTCCATTGTTTTAGGGCCCTTATTTCCTCTTGTCTGTTCCAAAATATCAGAAATATTCTTTCATGATTATCTATACAGTCTTTATTAGTTCACCCTCCAAAATAAATGACATGCTTCTTTTGCCTGAAAGACACAATTTTAATATCCCCATTTAACTTCATGATCATTGTTATGAATATTAGTGACTGGCTTAAACCATGAAACAGTATTATCCTGTAGTTCTGTTACAATCCCAAGGCTATTAGATCCTGGGTATAAGTTAGAAGACTAGCAGTTATGAAAGCTGAAAAATGAATGCAGAGTAAATGATGATATAGAATGGAGAAGGTGTGGCCTGGACCTGAGACAGCTCCAAAAGGGAGCAATGCACTGAGTCCTGGCAGCCTCTGGAGAGGACTGTAGACAAATTTCTAAGTGGTCTTACTAAACAAAAAAACACATAGCCAAATATAGGGGTGAAAGCCTTAGAGATCAGGGAAATAGTAATAGCCACCAGCTAACCTTACCTCACCACAGCTTCCAAAGTGTGCTACTTCCGGTCTACCCATGCCTTTTTTGCCTTGCTTTTCTGCCCTCTCATTTGCTCTTAGCCCAGCTACCTCACCTCCTTGTCACTGTCTGTCTGTACCAACCATAGAGACGTGGAGGTCTGTACAGACAGACAGTAGTCACCACGATTGGCTCTCTTCCCTAGTGTGGCCTTGAACACACAGAGACTCTGCCTGCTAAGTGATCAGATTAAGGGCATGTGCTACCACTGCCTGACTTCTGTTTACTTAAAATGGCTTGCTATTTCCTCTGATTTCCAGGCAAATTTTATTTATTAACATACAAATAAGGTATCACCACATTTCAGCACAAATAAAATATCACTACAGAGGACCATAAGTCAGACCCAGAAACTGTCAAGTTGAAATCCTAAGTCCAGCCTAGGTGAACTCTGATATATTCCCTAATTTGACTAGCCACACATAGAACGATAGGCAACTAGATAGCTATGCTCAGACAAAAGGAAAGGGAGAGAGAGAGAACTTGCTCAATTCACAAAGGAACTGAACAAATGACCAGATATCATCCAAGGCAGAAGAGTTGAAGGCCAGTTCTTCAAGATCACAGACCTCTACTTGTGGGCAGTAGAGGGTTCTGAAACCTGGCCAGCCTGCTCCCTTCTGTTTTCCATAGCATGAGGACCATCAGCTAAGAATCCTCATGGGGAGGTAATGAGACAAATTGCCTGGTATATATAAGGCCCAGGGTTGGAGCTCCAGTATGAAAATTCAATTCAATTATCAAGCAAGCAAGAAAGCCCTACTTGCCCATTCAAGTAATCAAGAGTTATGAATTAACTTAAAGATAGTTGAGGAAATTTGGTAACATGAAAGATCAAGTTAAAAACAAAAAGTAAAAATTTTAAAGGATGGATCATTTTACTTAGGAGAAAGAGAAAGATTTAGATAGAAAACAAGAAACTTCAAAAAACAAGTCAAATTCTAGTTAGTCCCAAAGAGAGACTTGGAAGATTATCACTTATGCAAAATAAGTGAGAAAGGCTGTGAAGAAAGACTAAGAAACAAAACGACAACTAACTAACTTAAGAGAACTGTCAGAAACTAAAAGTACGGCAGGAAAAAGGAAAGGCAACGAAGGCAAGAATTGAAATGACAGAATCTGTGGAATCTCCGAAGAAAAACCGGTGGAAAAAGTGAGCAGAATTGAAAGGAAATATATAAGCCGTGCAGACTCTGACAAGATAGCTAGATAGTGACAGAAGTTTTGAAATGAGTGGACAGAAAGAAATTATCATCGGAGAACATCATCAAAAACAAGACAAGAGCAGGCAGTCGTCTGGGGGTGAGGGATGATGCAGAGATGTACTGAGTGCTAGGGTCAGGAAATTAAAATAGATAAATAAATGCATAATAAAAAAAATCCGATCTCATGGAAGTGCTGAGCACCAGAGGGAGAGGTGAGGAGGGGGACTAAAGACAAGAAAAATGACTTGCCAGGCAAGAACTAAAGAACAGAGGGCATGAGCTTTCTTATGGCCCCCTGTGGTTTACTGAAGCAGGTCAGCATCAAGCTAGGGTTGCACTTCAGAGGAGGCACAGTTACAAGCCAGGAGAAAAAATACAGAAATAATGCTGCACATGCTGGCACATGCCTTCACCACCTGCAGAGGCAGGTAGAGTTCAAGGCCATCCCGGTCTACATAGCAAGTTCTAGCACAGCCAAAGGCTATACAGAGAGACCTTGTCTCAAAAAACAAAAATAATTAACAAATAATAAATAAAAGTAAATACAGAAATGAACTGCACAAGATTTCTGAGGAGTCAATTCTTACATTTCTTTATATTAAGTAAATATGTATGTATTACTTTTTAATTTCTCTTTTTTTATATAGTCCTAAACTTTCAAGTTGTTCTCCATGTTCGTGATAAGTCCCTTAGATTAACTTTTTCACTAAACTTCTATAACTATATGTATCATAAATAAAAGCAAGATATAGAGGTTTGTCTCATTACTTTGAGACCAGAATGTGTTTCCTAGTATAAGTTTTTCATGCTTGCTTTTTCCTCAGATTTATAAAAATCATTTAGACTCTCCTCACCCCTTGTTACTATATTAAAAATTAAGTATAAACAGTATTAAAGGTAGGTTGGCAACTGGTATATATCAGTCCTTCTGCTTAGTGTCCCCAGGTCTCAGCCCTGGTGGCTAGCAATGTGTACAGAAAGACAGGGGCCTAGTGAGCTCAGCTTATCTTGCCTTCAAAATTTCTTCTCTGGACACAGTCCAAAAATGTCGTGAGACCTAGGATTTATGGCCCTCTGGGAAAAAATCTAAATAGATAAAATATTTCAATTCACTTATATCCTTAGAATAGTAAGTCATTTGTGTCCTCCATGGTGGTCCATAGGAACATGGACCTCCATGGGAACACACTGAAGAGACATCTATAACAGACTTCATCCTCAAAACTCTCTTCTCATATGGCTATAAGCTGGGTTTAATGATCCCGGAGTGGCCGCAGAACCTCCCTACATATTGATGTTGCAAGTCCATCCGCAGTACATTGTCTGCTCTCTTGGAAAACTATTTGTTGCTTACTGATCTTGACATTTTGCAGGAAGGTGTCTCTGTCATGTTTAGAAATCCTGAAAAGCAGAACTCTTAGTCAACAGGAGCCACTGCCACCAATTTCTACTGTGTGTCACTGTCTTCCTGACCTGACCCTCTTTTCCCTGTGGCAGGGGAAAAAATACAGGACTTGTGGCTAAATTTTAGTTTAAGATTTTTTTAAAAAAAAGCAAAAGTTTTAGTGGTTTCAAATGTTATATGGACATACTGATTCTAAAATCATTTATTTCTCTGAATTTAACTTTGAAATTAATTTTGTTTTATTAAATTTAGTAACCCCTATCTTCTGGCAAAAATGTCTAAAGGAAGGATTTCTATCTTGTTCATGGATGTGTCTCCACCCTGAGCACAGTATCTTCATGTAATGGATGATCAAACTTCTGTTGAAATAAGTCATGAAAATACAGATCCCTACCCCCCAAACCCATAAGATGACCTGTTTACAAAAAATATTTGCAATTTAGTAGCCTAAGTGTGAGATCAGACCTTGGACTGAGCCAAAATCATTGTGTAATTGCAGTGTATTTGATCACCGGATGCTCACACACAGATTTGGGGTTTTAAAACATTCTTGAGAAGATGTACTTTTCAAGTTCACATTTGTGGTAGCTCCCTTTACCACCAGTGGTCGGAGCAGTCCAATGTGTTTGTTTTACTGTTACTAAATGAGTGAAAGTGTTACCTGTCTGAGTGGGAAGGTGGGGGAAACTTGGTCGAACTGAAAATTTTTATTCTTTTGTAATGTTTTCCCTTGACAACAGCCACTGGTAAGAAGGAAAAACTAGGTTAACTTATCGGTAAAATCAAACCATTTTCTCCAGGAAGTTAAAACTAAAAAAAAAAAAATCAATTTATTTAAAATAACACATAGATTTGATATTTAATAGAATCCACTGACAACAAAAAATCTGAAACTGCCTCTATGGATCACATTTGACTTTGGTCATTTACATGGTCTGCTTTCTCTTTTTTTCCCTTATTCTAAAGGTGAAAAGATTTGATTTTTAACTTTCAGGTAAATGTTTGCTAATTGTTTTAGAGCATTGGTTTAATTGAGGACTAGGGAGACATGCATCCACCTTTTTACAGATGGCTTACTTAACAGCTACCTAAGACTCATGGCTATCTCCTGGTTCCCTGGACGTCCTCTTGAACAACCAATCCCTTTCCCCCACCTCAATGTACTCAACTAGAACATGGTGGTCAGGATGTCAGCTGTGTATTGGGTGGAGAAAGCAGGAACGTGGTTGTCAGAACATAGCTATTCCACACAGCAAGTGTTGTTTTTGCTTGTCGTGTGAGGCGTCTAGCTCCTGTTGAGAAAACAAAAGATTTGTGGACCATAAAGATAAATCATTTGGCGTTAACATGGAGACAACAGAGATCTCTGCCTTGTAAATTCTCTGCTTTCCCATGACGATGTCTGATCCACTTAGTCATGCTTAATTTCAAAGCTGCAGCTAACCCTTGATATCATTCTGTGTCAGAAGCAAAAAATGTGTTGATGAAAGAGTTCAAGTGTCTGGCTGAGAACAGTGCTGATGTACTCCATGTGAATAAAACCCCACCTATGCTTGAAAACAAGAGATCGTGTCCCTCTCTCCCTGCCATCGCTCCACAGCACTGGGTGGAATCGAACACACACAAATCATAGGTATTTTTTTTATACCTTTTCTTTTCATCAACTTTATTTTCTTGAAAACTCCATACATGAATAATTATCTATGTCACTCCTGCCCTCCATTCCCCCTTCCTACCCTCCTATGTCTCCACTTCCTACTAACTTCACAATATGTACATATAATATATATCATAACACACCACACACACACACATGCACACATATATTGTGTGGCTCATATACATGTGTCCAGGGCTGACCACTTGGGATTTGCAACCTATGCAGGGGTACCTCCATGGAGGGAACTGAATCTCCCTCTTACAGCAGCCATTGACCACTAGTAACTCTTCATCTAAGGGAGTGAAACTCCCCCTATCCCCACTGCCATACCAACTGGTGTCATTAGGCTGGTCTCATCTGGGCAACTGTACTGTTGGAAATTCATTAGTGTGTTGCCCCTGTCATGTCTAGGGGACACTATCCTTGGGCCCCTGGCTCATATAATCTTTCCACCCCTCTTCCATTATTTTTCCTGAGACTTAAACATAGGGGTTCCGTTATGCATGTATCAGTTGGGATTGGGGACCTCACAGTACTTCTTCTCTGGATTTTGGCCAGTTTTGGACCTCTGTAATAGTTTCCCTTTGTTGTGAAAGGCCTGAGACCTACACTTAACAGTGGATATAATGATAAGTATCTGGAATACAGTTAGAAGTTACATTGGGACACACACCCACACACACACAATGTATGTATTTTTAAGTATATAAAACAATATAGTTTATAAAACTTATAAAACAATATAGTTTTCTACAACCTTTTCAAATATTCTTAGTGTTATCTCTCCTCGATCCCCTGTCTTGCCCCTCCTCCCCCTCACCAGCTAAAGTCTCCCACTGTTCTCGTCACTCCCTTTGAAGCACCTGTCTCCCACTAGTCCTTTCTCTAGAGCTCCACAAACCATTTTTTAAATGCCACAGTCACGATCTAAATTATTTATTGAGATGCAAGATCTGGTACCTAGAAACTCTATCTAAAGAATGAAGAGACAAACAAGGAGGCTCGGGGTTAGGTTAGCAGCCAAGTTACTCATCCCTTCCCCCATTGTCTACATGGGAAAGAGCTCACTCACAGTAGAAATCTACAAGCACGTTGTGATGCCTGGGAAGAATGGTGAGCATCCTAAAGTCAGGCCCTGCCAGCACTCTGTGTTCCAGACACTGTGCTCCCCCCCATGCTCTATGAAGAACTTTGCCCAAAGGTTTGCTGCAAAACAGACAAGACATAAAATCCACAGTGTAAAGGAAAGTAAGCAGGAATAATGAAAAGTTTAAAGAAAGCCCACATGAAAATAACCAGAAATCAAAAAACCTGTAGTAGGGGAAACAAGGCAAATAGAGTGATCTAATTAGAGTTTAGATTCTTTAATACCACAGCAAGTTTAAAAAAAAACATTAAATGTAGGATAGCAAACTCTAAACTAGGTCGTGAAGTGAAAAATCCAAGAGATGGTTTGAAAACTAGAGCACCTATAAGGAAGACTAAGTTAATAATTTAGATGTTAGACAGTCTCTTCTGCAATGATAATAATCACAATGCAACAAAGAACCAAAGAGGGAGGGTCTACAGAGATGGTTCAGCAACTAAGAATGTGCCCTGCTCCTGCTGAGGACTGGGTTCCCAGTTCTCACCGACAGCTGCTTGTAACTCCAATTCCAAGGGATCTGTTGCCCTCTTCTGGACTCCTTGGGTACCTGCACTCACATGTGCATCTAGCCCTCCCTGACATAGACATACATGTACACCTGATTAAAAACAAAGTAAATCCTTTTTAAAAGGAAACTGTAAAGCTTTTGTAGGACAGATTCAGAATTCAAAGAGTCATACTATAGGAGTTGCTGAACGTAATATTGGGCCAAGTGGAGAGGAGATGCCATTAAAGGAAACAATAGAAGAATATTATCCTTCATTGACACAGGCAGAGCCCCGATATTAGAAGCTCCTACTAAAAGCCAATTTGAAACCATATTCCACATACTGTCATTTCAGAACCCCCAAAACCATAGGGGTGAGAGTAGGGGTAGACCCCAAGATCCCCTGTGGAAAAACGAAATTACCTCAAATGCATCATAATCCATTTATATAAATCTAATTAGAAACTCCAGAAGCTGTATAAAAAAGAAATCCAAAGCTGCAAGGGAAAGTCACTTTGACCCAAGAAAAATAATGAATATAAAATAGAAATATTTTAGCATGCAAGAACTCAGAATATTTAACACTGGAAAAGTTTTTGTAAGAATTTCTTGAATATGAATATATCCAACAGAAAGAAAAAGATTATCTCTATATATACCAGCAAGAAAAAGATTATTTCTTCAACTTGATGTGGGATTCAGGAATGCATGCCAACCGAAGATATTACTATAATTTATTGTGACATCTGAGTACGTGTTGCTTATCTTAGCTGAAACTTGAAAATATGATGAGAGGATAAGGCTTAAATAAAATGGCTTAGAGAGGAAAGTGGGACTTTGGGGTGCCCCAATTCTCTTCTCCAGCCAGAGGATATAGTTGATGAAGACTGACCTTTGATATAGTAGAGAAATGTGCAGTTAATTACAGAAAGGAAACAATTGACTACTCAGAACAAAATGAGACTATATAAACATTTCAATGGACTCCAGGGGAAGAGAGGCAGGAGGTGGGCGAAGAGAGGAAAAGCAATCAAAGAAGAAATTGAAATTGGAAGAAAAAAGGGAGGAATATTTCAATGACATCAGCAAACATGTCTAAAATGAACAACTCATAGAATTCCATTAAGACAGAAACACCATTTAATAACAGGGAAACACTGGCTAATCGTATCAACAATGAAAAAAAAGGCCCCTCTATGAGGATACTGACAAGAATAAGCTATAAGGGAACTCTCAGGAGCAATGTGTATAGTCCACATATCTTGATAGACTAACCTAGCCACATGGAGGCATTTTTTAACTCAGCAAATGTATATCTTGCTACATGAAATTTTACATTAAAGGGAATAACAGATAATTTTGATATGTAATTGCTGATAAAAATTAAATAACTTGACAAATATTTTGGAGGTTAAAATTAATATTTGTATATGACATTGAAGTCTGTCAGTAAAATAAGCAACTGGATAGATATGTTTTAAAAATCAGGCATAAAATGAGATTAAACCAGACATAAAAGGCCATAGACATGTGTCCAGGGTAGGCTAATTTGTAGTGACAGTAGATTGTTTTTTAATCAGATTATTGGCTGAAGTTTCTAGAGTCCCCGCTGGAAATGTTTTTAATGAATAATGTTGGGGTCAGGGCTGTCAATAGGTGAGCTTTGAGTTGAGTATAGTTGGATTGCCAACTGGACCCAAGAAATCAGTTTGGTAAAATCCAAAACTGAGTTGGAGCATGTGGTTTGGGTAACGATGAGTTCTCTGACACTTCATTATTAAAAACTGAGAGCCTCCCACATGGTTTTGCACACACACACACACACACACACACACACACACACACACACACACTTACACACTTGTCAGTCTTGCAGACCAAAATGGACCTGGCTCAGATCCAAAGTTAGAGGTATTAGAGCATGGACTTTACAACTCAGTCCAGATGCAGGAGCCAAGGAAAATCAGGCCACACCTGCTGCAGTCTACCCCAGGCATGTTCTCCATTCACATCTGTTCTACATGGTTTTAGCACTTCTCCTTCTCTGAGGAAAACTCAAAAACTAGAGTTAATTCTTGCATGCCATTTCTTATTGCACAGAGTAGAGGAAAAACCAGTTTCCACTTTCAGAGACAAAAAAGTCAGAGAGTCGTAAGTCAGTGATCCCTGTCTTTAGATCTCTTCTTGTCAGAAATGATTTTTAAAATAATGGTTGATAGGTGTACAAATGTTGTAATAATTATCTCATTTGGCTCCTCTGGGGTATTTTTGGGAGCCAGCAAGTCAGGGGCCCCAAACGGGAATTCTGGAAGTAACTAGTCTTGTAATTCTAAGACCTACAACAAGATTCCTATATCACTACTATAGGACTCTAGATTGTAACAATACCACTGCTGGGTAACTAGACAGAGGTTAGTATGGGCATGGAGGCTGTTGGGAAAGGACTCCTCCCTCCCTCATGGTCTACTTTGGACCCCACTTTCCATTTTCCTGGTAGCCCTAGGTAGACAGGCACCCTCTTCCTCCAAGATTTAAAATGCTATAGGGAAAAGTGATGGTTTGGGAGTTTCTTGAGACATTAATAGAAAGTTACTTCCTCCTGGAGAAAAGAATGGAATCCGAGTTCTCCCTCTGGCTCTGGGTGGAGAAATTTCAGTTGTTTCCAAAGATTAGACCTTTACGTACTACTGTCTCCTCCCTTCAGAGTTAATCCACCTGGGTCTGTCAAGCACCTGGCCAGGAGACAACACCTCCGGCAGGCTGATTCACCAAAGATGTGATAAGAAGAAGTGAAATAAATATTGCCTCAATTCAATGATGCACTTCTTCTTCTGGGAGCCTCTTCCAGATGCAGCTCTGTACAGAGCTTGCACCGTGACGTACTGCTGCTCACCCTGCCCACTTTCTGAGTTCTGACTCCCCAAACCATGACTCTCCCTCTTTCTCTTTCCATCGCTTCTTTGCATTCTCACTGTGTCTCTGAAACTCGGGTTCCCTTCTGTATCTTCGTGTTGACCTCGGTTGATGAACCTGCCTGCCTTTCTGGACCCTTACTCAAAAGACATGATTCTCTTTTCCCCTTAGTCATCTCTGTCCTCCAGGAGAGTTTTTTTTTTTTCAGTTTGCTGTCTTGTTATTTCTCTCTCTCAAACTCTAATGAAATGGTCATTGAGCTTCCTTCTGACTCTGTTGTCTAAATTCTTTTGCCAATGCAACCAAGAACCTACAAAAGAGAAACAGTTTCCCCAGTAACATTGCATCTCTCAAAACAGTTTAGAAATACCGCGCTTCTGCTTAGGGCAATAGAGTCAAAATAAGACACAGGATGAAAAGTAAGGTACAACCGAGTTCTGGTAACGCCGTACATCAAAAGCTGACTCTGTGTGACTAAGTAAAGGCAAGAGTTGGGATAAAAAAAAAAATAGACTATTCCCATGAGAAAAAAAACTCCAGAACATCCAAAACACAAAAATAACAACATAAACAATGAGAAAATAAATACAGCACAGGGACAAGAAATAGCCTGGGGAGATGCAGATGTTGCCAGCTACTTGGGGGTTTTAGTTAATTCCAGATATAGTCAAGTTGACCAACTAATAGCTATCACATGCTTCCTTATAGAGCATGGGTGATGGGTTACTTAAAGGGATTAGCTGTACTCATCCCACACATACACACAATAGGCCACATCTAGAAAGCCTTTATGCAGCAGGGAGGAGGGCTTCACTCTAGCTGAAATGAAGTCATCCTCTCCCGTCTTTCTGTGCCTATATCATGTAGCCCCTTCCAGAGGGCACACGTAGTTAAGGCAGAGTTACATATAGCGGGTGGTAAGGAGAGGCAGGATACTCATGTGAGGGTCTTAAGATCCCCTTACCTCTTCATGAAGAACATAGTCAGCAAGCCCAATCAGGATGATCTTTACAATGGAGCAGAAGAATCCTCCTCAAGGTAGTGGTTGCTTGGCTAAGAGGACGGTTGCTCACAACAGCATACCACTCCACTGGCTGTAGTGGTCAGGGGTAGTCAGCGGTAGCCACCAGGGATAGGTAGGTTTGCATGAAATTAAAAAAAAAAAATCACCAACCTGACAAGACAGCCCTGAGATTGGGGATAAAAATTGTTTGTCAACTGTACAACAGATAGAGTTAATATCTAGAACATATAAAGACCTGCAAATACTAAACACCAAAAAATGCCTTTCTCATCAATAAATGAGTTAGTGAACTAAACTGATAGTTTTCAGAAGGAGAAATACAAATGGCCAATAAATACTGAAAACATTTTAATATCCTTAGCCATCAGGAAACTGCAAATTAAAGGTACTTTGAGATTTCATCTTACCCTAGTAAGAAGCTACCATCAAGAAAACATATGCAAACAAGGATGTAGAGTAAGGGAGTATGTGTGGAAATTTGTGAAATCACTATAGAAATTAGTTAGAAGTTCCTAAAATATTAAAAATTGAATTACCATATGATCCAATTACCATTCTTGGGTAAGTATTCAAAGGACTCTAAGCCTCACCACAAAGACACTTGCACACGCATGTTTATTGTTTCGCTATACATAACAGATAAGAACTATTACTAGACTAGATGTCTAGTAATCCATTAATGGGTAAAGAAAATATGATACATAGGGTAAACCTCACAGTGACTCACCCCTAGATGAAGAGCTGCAGGCAATTAATATCCATGGAGAGATGGAGAATCAGTCTTCCCAGGGACAAGCTCCCTAATTGGTTATCCAATACTAAGTTGTCAGCCCTAAAATATATATACATACGAGCAACACTTAGATGAACTCAGAAGGCTATATTTATATATTTATTCATATATGTATATATGTAGCAATGATAATTAAGGAAGAGTTCACCATCAATTTGAGAAAGAGTGGGGGAACACAGGAGGCGTTAGAGAGAATAAAGGGAAGGGGGAATGATATATAATACAGTTAACACATATTAAATTTTAAAACTACAATAAAGAAAACATGTCACATACACTCAGTAGTTTTTGACTCACCCCTAAAGATAAATTAAGTTATGACATATGCAAGAAAAATGAATGGAATTTGAAATCATTATGCTGAGTCAAATAAACCAGACTTAGACAAATAACTCTAATTTTCTCTCACATAGAAAATGTAGACTTAAATTATATATGTATATGTGTGGGAAATTATGAAACTGGGAAGGGACCAAGAGAAAGTAAGAATATATTTCAAAGGAGAAAGAAGGAATGTAAGTAGAATATACTTTTAAAAATAGAAATGGAAGTTTTAAGGGGTCTGTTTGCTAATAAGGGCTAGCACAGAGAAGAGAGAGAATAGTACTCATAATGGATGGTAAACATCATCAGAATATTCATATGAAAGTGTCATAACAAAACATATTTTTTGTAAAATTAATACATACTAATAAAATTAGTTTATCTCTGTTCTCAACCTTTTTCTTTATTTCTTTCATCAGATTCTTGAGAATCTGCATCCTCTGATCATTCACATCTAGTAATCATGCCTTGTGACAGATGACATCCCTCATGAATTGTTTCTTTCTTAGTATCCACTATTATGCTCCCTATTTTCTCAAAAATGGCTACTAACTGATTTTTCTAGTTCCAATCTTCCCTTTGCCTGCCCATCATCTACTTGTGGGAAAGAATGTAAATTTGATCTCTAAGCCTCTTCTTCATAGTAGAATATTATTTTAAAGTGTGTTACTTTTGCTTGTGTTGCATTTGTTTAACTCTGTGAAACTGTGTTACTGTGCCTGTCTAAAACACCTGATGGTCTAATAAAGAGCTGAATGGCCAATAACAAGGCAGGAGAAAGGATAGGCAGGACTGGAAGACAGGATAAATAGGAGAAGAAATCTGGGAGGAAGAAAGAGGGAGTGAAGAGGGAGGACACAAGGGGCCAGCCACCCAGCTACACAACCAGCAATGGAGTAAGAAATAATGAAAGGTATAGAGAATAGAAAAAAGTAAAGGCCCAGAGGCAAAAAGGTAGACAGGTTAAGTAAAGAAAAGCTGGCAAGAAACAAGCCAAACTAAGTCTGGGCATTTGTAAGTAAGAATAATCCTCCATGTGTGATTTATTTGGGAACTAGGTGGCAGATCTCCCAAAAGAGTAAAGAACAAAACAAACAACATTTTGGTGTTCCAAGGTGGGCTGAGTTTCCATGTAGGGCCTTAGAAAGAAAGAGAGAGAGGGAGGGGGGACATGGCTTCTTTAAGAGGCATGGCCATTCAGCAGGCCACACTAAATAAAAACAGCAAGCTAAGTAAAAACCCCTTGCAGCAGCACAAGTACAGGCTTCCACAGCTAGGAAGGTTGAATGTAGTTTTCAGTCATGAACCTCTGACCAGGCCTTTGAGCTTTCAGCCTGACTTTCACTACCACAGAAGCAGGCAGAGCCAGCTGAGAGCCACCTGCAGAGGATCCAGGTGTAGGTTAGCACCATTTGCTCATATGGTCAATAAAGGCTGAAGACACACAATAAAAGAGGTTCAGACAGAAAAACCTCTAAACAGGTTACAATGTGTTCAGCAATGTGTGTAGGCTTAAGAAAAGAAAAAGGGTATAGTCATAGGAAAAAATGAATAGTTTAAAAATAAAGTCTTTAAAGAGAGAAGTAAAGTAATATTAAAAAAAAAAAGAATAAGCCACATAGAGATGGGAAATACACAGGGAGTCTGGATCCTGTATGTTATTGTGTTGATTTTGAATTTTTTTGAATGTTTATAAGCAAAACAGCTGCTGACAGACATGGGATTGTAAACAGGACTGCAAAACTGAGCCAACCTAAATACTTTAGGGCTATCTTAACTTTAAAAAAAGAAGTCAAAATGTATTTTTCAAATGGAAATTAAAAAAATGCTTTGGAGTTTTATTCCCATAGGAGATGAGAGGCTGTGGATTCCTTCAGGGTTAATATGGATCAGGTTTGATCAGGAGAGACCTCCTGAATCTTGACAGGTGATATCTAGCAGCAAAGAGTAAAGATCAAAACAAACAACAACACCCCTTCCTCTATGGAAGACACTCATGGTGAGGTGCAACCACAGCTATGTCTACCTCCCTTTCCTATTAACATTCACAACAGAAAGATACAACTGTGTCTCTGGTATTTGGTAGTGACTATGCTGCTCACTCTGGGCCTTGTACTGACAGGAATTCTGAGGGTTGCCTCTCGGGAACTTCTATGCTTAATAGAGGGATCTGTGCCTTGATTACTCCCAGTTCCAGCCACTAATAGTCTGGAGATAGAATGCTGAGAGTAGTGTTCCCTTGCTCTGAAATACTCGTATGGAAACAGAGTGATACTTTTCTCTAAAATTGTGACCCAGTTCTAAGTGTCCTTTTCTTAGAGTCATTTGCTTTTTCTATTATTACCATTTTTGTTAACATACACACTTTCCTCATAGTTGAATTTTGGGAGTCAGTAGATGAAAATTTTACCCACAAGGTAGTAAATCAGCCAGGCAAATACTTCTCTTTGGCACCACCCCCAGGAAGATTTCATAGCATTCTGGAGACACAGAAACAGACCAACTTGCCCCCTCAAAATGGAATCCCATTTGCAGATGTCTCGATTTGATTCTGTTGTATGAACTTCCAATCCACTCTAAAATAACCTTTAAGGATTCACACTGTCATATTTAATGATATACATATATCTTAATTCATTTATATCATTTTTGCAGCTATGTGCACTTTCAATGTAGGTCATGTATAACAGTATCAGGTAAAACAGAAAGGTATTATGAGGTGAAATTTTCATAAACCTTGTGTAATTTCATTCTTCTTGACCCCCGTTCTCATTTCTCAGGCACAGAAATGGTTGCAGTGAAATCTTCACATTACTCTTCCTTATCCAATCATTTAATAACTAACACATTCGATATTTTATTAATTCATTTAAAAACATAAAGATTTCAAATCCCATTCTGATTTCTTAATCTATCACTACTGAGAGAATGAACAGAAATAGAGTATAGGTCTGTAAGACCATGTCTTTTCACTCATTTCTGTTCACTCCCCACAAGAGCCATGGATTAACCAGAAACCCACTATCAGACATAAAAACACAAGTGAATTCCCAAACAATATCAACTATGGATGCTGCCCATGGTTGCCTTTCAGAGGGTGACAGTGAGCCACTGTTGTTGAAGACACCACATACTTAGGACACAGGACCCAAGTGATTCAAGCTGTGTTTAGTCTGAAAGCCTCCTTCCTGCTGTTCAGCTTTCATGGTACCAGAAAATCCTATGCAAGCTACTGAGGAAGGGAAGCATGTTCCCACTACTGCCACTTTCCTAAAGGAGCGTAATTCCTAACTACACTCTAAAACCCATCATACCACAGTGTCACTACCACCTCTCAACAAGGAAGCTTCTCTTTACGGCAAATGGAGACCACCACAGAAAACTTATAACTAGACATAATGCAGAGACCAATGGATCATGGTGGCCCCAGCACCAATGGATATATCTACATCACTGCTCCTGAATCTATGCTTCAGGGAATATCACAGAAGAGGGGGCTGAAAGACTGTAAGAGCCAGAATGTCAGAAAGTCTTCTGTGAGAGTCTTTACAGAAATGGCTGCATAAACAAGATCTGAACAATGGCAACATCAGTAGACATGATGATGCAGAAGCGGGACAATCTCATGATGTCCCACCACTGGACAAGGAACTACAGGTAACTGATGACTGCTGAGAGACAAAGTGTTAGCCTCTCTCAGGGACAAGCCTCCTAACTGTTTGTCCAATACAAAGTAGTCAACCCTGAAAGCATACACACACACACACACACACACACACACACACACACACACACACACATACACACACACACACACAACAAAAATAGACTCAGTAGGTTGTATTTATATATTTGTGCATATATACATATATATACATATATATATGACAATAATAATTAGGGAAGAAGGAGCTATCAATTTGAGAGGGGGTACATGGAATAAATTGGAGGAAGGGGACTTGGGGCGGGAGGGGGTAAAGGGAAGAGGGGAAATGATATGTTTTGATTTAGAATGCATTAAAATTTTTTAAGGAAAATGCCAACAAAATAAATATATTTTGGATTTTTTTCAGGCAATATATTTTGATCATGCTATTTTTACTCCTAATCTATGAAACCTGATGTTCTTTTTCTCTCTTAAAAACAAAAACAAAACGAACAAATGAAAGCACATCATCAACAACAAAACAGTGGAGTCCAATTTTGTTATGGACTACCCTGGGTGTACCTAGTGCCAATCCATTGAAGAAAACTGTTATTTCCCTCTATAAGAAGCTATCATTTGCAAAAGGTTCCTTGGTTAGGGGTGGGACTTTGTGCTTACTTCCCCTTCTCCTTGCTGGGATTTTTGTCTGGCTTAAACTTGTACAAGTCTTTTGCTTGCTGTCACAGTCTCTGTGAGTTCACATTTCAACTTGCTTTATCTGAAAAACATTGTTTCCTTGGAGTCATCCACCACTTCTGGCTCTTACAATCTTCCCACCTCTTCCTCACAGATCCCTGGGCCTTGAGGGGAGGATGTGATCAAGACATTCCATTTAGAGCTAAATATTCCAAAGTTGGTCAGTCTGTGCACATTGTCTAGTTGTGGATCTCTGTTTTAATTAAGGAAGCTTCTCTGATGATGGTTGAACTGATTTCCATAGAGGCTGTACCAGTTTTCATTCCCACCAGGAATGAATAAGTGTTCCCCTTTCCCAGTATCCTTGCCAGCATCTGCAGTCATTTGTTTTATTATCTTGGCCATTTTTACAGGGATAAGATAAAATCTCAAAATAGTTTTAATTTGCATTTCCCTGTGTCTACGGATGTTGAACATTTTTAAAGTCTTTCTTGGCCATCTTTTGAGAACACCCTGTTTAGCTCTTTACTCCATTTTTTATTGGGTTATTTATTTTCTTGATGTTCACTTTTGAGTTCTTTGTATACTCTAGATGCTAACTAATATTTTTAAAGAAAGTTTAATTGGTACAACCAAACCATTTGCCCTATTTACATCATCTTTTCCCTGCCAAGAACAGCTGCAGTGGTCAGAGGAACCAAGACCTAATCCTTCACAGTCCCCTGTTAGCATCCAAAACAGTGTGATTATATGCTGGAGCCAGGAGGGTTGTTTATAAAATTGGAACAAGACAAAAATTCTACTTCAGTTCTTTTCATTATCATAGTAGCTATTGCTTGATGTCTCCTCACAACTCTGGGTTGTTTAATGTTTACTTCAAGAGGGCTAAGGCAGTTGCAAAAGTTTTGTATAGTATGGCCAACTGAAACTGGCATTTAGCTTGATTTATGTACGTTATCACTCTGTTTATAACCTCGTGTTAAGGTGAAAGATTATAAAACAATCTTTTCATTTGCATTGCCAATGTGCAACTTGTACCCTTGCTTTCAGGCACTCCCAGCTTCAGTCCTGTTAGTACGCTTGTCCTTATCGCCCATTTGTAATAGGAAATTTGTTCTATCACTCCCAGCTTCAGTCCTGTTAGTACACTTGTCCTTATCACCCATTTGTAATGGGAAATTTGTTCTATCTACTTCTTATTTCTTTGGATATAAGCAATAAGCACAGTGAATGGACTGAAGGGCCCTAAGAAAGGGGTTCATCTACACAGGGTTCATTAGGAGGGATGCTCTTCAAAGCAAGCATCTTTGACAGAAGGAGAAACTCAAAAAGGATGCGGGGAGAATAAATAGGACATGATCTCAGGCACAGAATAACTTGAGCCTGATCAAAAAGCCTGGGAGTTCATTGGCACATACATTGCACCATGAAGGCTTTTCCTCCTTGAGGTGAGGTGTTGAGTTTTCATACCCTACCTATTTTCTGTAGGCTCTGTGGTGGAGGAGTCGGTAATCTGCAGGAGAAGTCATCCTTTTGAGAATGATTCTCCTGGGAAATGGGTGGGCAGGAAACTGGGATCCATCAACTGCGGTCATGATGGCCTCAGGGTGTATGTAGCTGCTGGCAAAAGCAATTAAGCACCAGAATTATATCATTTATATGCCATGCTTTACTCATAACTCACATGCATAAATTGTTTAAGAACTCTAGCCAAAATTGTGTTGACATGGAGGCTGAAAATAGTTTAGAAATGTTTTGATGAAATAGCAGATGGACAGGGGCAGGAGAGTGGATTGACTGTCTGTGCTGCAGGTCCCCTCAAGTGGACAAGTAGGGAGCTCACAAGTCAGAAAAGAATTTTTAAAATTCTGTTGCAGAAAAGGTACGGTAATGAATTTAAATACTTGGAACATTTTCTAGCCATTCCTTTTGTTCCCAAAATTTTTTTTTCATTTTTGCTCTTTTGAAACAGGAACTCCCTATTTAGCCTAGGCTGGCCTTGAACTTACTATCCTCCTGCCTCAGCTTCCTGAGTGCTGGGATTATGGTTGTATACTCTTGTACCTGGCTAGCCATTCCTTTTGAACTACTGGTTCCAATCAGATATATTCTTAAATAAGCCAGCTAATCTCTCTGTATGAAAATGAGGAACTGATCTGTAATGTACATATTCACTATGTGAGACACGGATTTCCATCACAGTACCCATGATGTTCTTGTACAAGCTCACCACATGTCTTTCCTGCTTTCTTGCTCTCTAGCCTCATTGAGAGCTGAGGGTATGTCTTGCTGCTTTACTTCTGGCCAGAAGCTGGTATGTTTTAGTGCACAAAGGAAGAAATAAATGAATCGCTGAGGACATGTCTAAGGATCCACCGTGCTGTGCATGGAAGTCATCTTTACTGTAGGAAAAGCATCGTGGGATATTTTTAGTGCTTGTCTTTTCCCCAGGAAGTATTCATCATAATGATGGCAAGTGGTGTCAATTCCTAAGCTTGTTTGACTCACCCGCTCATTCTCTTGGGATTATTGAAGGAAGGTTTAATTATAATTATGGCCTAATGCCCAAATGCAAGTGGGAAATGGTAAAATTAGAAACCAAGCATCTATAAGATTTCCAGCTCTGGAAAAAAATGAATTTCTTGCAAAACCAAACAATACTTAATTTCTCCTTGGACTGAAAGACTGAGAAGTGTATGTAAATTTAGCCTTGTAACTATGATAGAAAGTTTTTAGACTTGTTGATCTTCATTATAGTTGATCAGAACCTGAAAAATCAGGTTCTCTTGCAGTTAAAGAAAATTAAATAACACCACCAAGTGTTTCCTTTGTCTTAAAAAAAACTTTTAAAGGCAGTTTCATGTATCCCAGGTTGACCTCAGACCTACAACGTAGCCAAAAAGTACTTGGAATTGCTGAACCTTCTTCCTCTACCACCTACGTGCTGGCATTATAGTCATGAACCACTACAACTGGATTATGCAATGCTGGGGATTAGTCTCTGGGCTTTGTGCATGCTGGGCAGGCACTCCACCAGCCAGCTGAACTACACTCCTAGGCCTTCAGTGTTTTCTTTGTACCAATAAGCTATGCTTTTCCTTGGCAGAGAACGGGAACTTTATTAGTGGGATGAAGCAACTTTGCCAGTTTTATAGAATTTTCCGGTATTGGGGGATTTCCAGAGAAACACAAAGAATGAAATAAAGAAATAGCCTTAAGTGTGTTTGGGAGTGGAAATGGGAGCTATAGAGGGACGGGGAGTGGTAGAAAAGATGGAGGGAGGTCTATGTTAAGATGTAGGTATGAGATCATGAGACCAAGGAGCATTGTAGATTCTGCACGGTAGGCCGCCAGACTGCAAACTCGGGGGAAACTGGGATTTTAATAGGCCAACGCCTATTTGTTGGCAGAATTCTCTTTTCCGGAGAAAGCCTGTGTTGTTTTTTATTTTATTTTTACTTGTATACAAATGTTCATAGCAGCTTTGTTCATAATATTCCCACGCTGAAAACAACCTAAATGTCCAGCAACAGATGAACAGGTTAATAAATTGATATGCAACAGAATATTGTACAACAATAAGGAGATGGAAACTGTTGCTTAGTGCAGTACCAATGCTTTTCAAAATAATTATAATGAGTGCAAGAAGATAAAAGGAGCGCCTACCCTATTCAGGCTTCCAGCAAATCAGATGAAGCCTACTCACAGACAGAGAATAATCTACATGTGAATACCATTTAAGAAAGCCTTCAGTGACAACCTAGAATGACGTTTGACTATGTATTTGGTTACTGTGGCCAAACCAACTTGACTCATAAAATTAATCATAACATTGCACCAATGCTTTGCAAATCTGTTAAGCATTCTGGTATTTTTTGTTCTCATATTTCACAGTATGATTTCTCTGGTTCTAAAGCTTGTTCACTATTAATTTGTTCACTTAGTTCATCATTTCACTTCCATTCATAAATAGTATTTGCTCTAATATATTTTACATATCAATCTCATCTTCCCTTAAATTCACAGAACAAGAAAATTTTGTATATTTGTCTCTCTATAGTGACTTTCAATCATATTTCCATTCAAGATCATAGCAATGAAATATAATAATGAATGAGATATCACCAACTCATTGAGCATCACACATAAATGAGTCATATGACACACCACAGGTTCTGACACATTACTAATTTGGATAACTAGTAAGACAATCCTTTGGAAGATGATTTCCATGTTTCTCCATCCTAGGAGTTTTAAATATGAGTAGATTTTATTGTTTTAGGGTTTCTTTAATATAAATTGAACGAATTAAAGAAAATATTCTTCTATTCCACTAAGCAGTTCAAACGATCAACTGAGTGTAAACACCCTCAGGAGTGGTGTCCATAACTCTGGTCATTCTTCTCTCCTTACCTAATCCTCTACCTGCCAAACTCCAATCTCTGTACTAAAGCACACACATGCATGTCCTATCTGTCTGTCTGTTTGTCTATCATCTATCTGTCTATCTAGCTCGATCCCTCACACACACTCACACATACAAACACAGAAAAAGAAAGCAAAATATTGAACTCAACTAGCTCTACCATTGAGAATACAGAGCAGGTCACTCCTTAAAGTTGGTGCTGTAAAAAAACAAAAAACACCAGTAGTGAGGATGAAATTTTATCCAATAATTATCGTAATAGGGGAGAAGATCCAGTGTAATAGAACCCTGCTTCTCTTAGACAAAAGGCTAGTGACTTTTACAATGATAATACATGCCAGGAAGATCTGTGCGTGTTAGGGGAATTTCATTCCACACGACCAGGTCATCTGGACTCACTGGTACTTACCATAAAGGACAAACTTCCTCAGTTCTTTATATCTGGAATCAGTGATGGGGCCGGAGAAAGGCAGTCTTAAGACTGAAGTTTGGTCTTTACCCTCTCTGGGGACTGGAAAGAGAAAAGGGGCGTTGCTGCCCTCTTGTGTGAATGTTGGCTTGGGTTATCATAGCAAAGAGTCAAAGAATGGGTGTGTTAAAAAAACAAACAGAATTTATCTTCTCAGTTCAGTGAGATCCGGTCCATCCTGGGTGGTATGGCCATAGACATCTTCTCATAGTTCTGCCAACTAGAATTCCAAGATTAGGGTTCTGCTGTCTGTGTCTGGTACAAGCTGTCTTCCTGGCTTTCCCATAGCAATCTCTTGTCATGTGCTCACATGGACTTCCCCGGAGTCTGACGGTCTTCTACCAGAACATCATTTCCACCCAACAAGGTCCTTCTGTAATGACCTGATATAATTTACAATATTTCCTCAGCAACCTCATCTTCAAATGTAGCCACCCTGGAGCCACGGTAAAGCTTCTGAAACCTTCTCCACTTGGCACCTTTTTGCCTGAGAAATTTTTATGCAACTCCAAATACACAGACATATTAAAATAGGCATATACGCCAAACATTTACTGGTAAGAACTCATAAAGAAATTTATTGTAAAACAATTCCTTGCATACATACAATTTTATCATTTATTAGAAACAAGAGCAAATTGGCATATTAGTGAGATGAATGTGCTTGTTTGTTTGCACACAGATAATTAGATCTTGGCTGAACATTTGATACTGCAGGATATGGAGCTTCTTTAACATTTTTCAGAGTTTGTGAATATTTTTATCATCAGTCTGTTGAGAACATTTGCTTCACATAAATACAGAGTAAGAAATACAAAAGTATGTTTAGGGTCACTTCAAAGTTTTTGGGAATTCTATTCTAATTCCAAGCCAAATTTTATTTATTGATTTTTGTGTAACTCAAGTCAGTAACTCAAACAACAATTTTTAGAATCAAGCATTTTAATATAACACTGTCATATAAATACACATATAATATAGATAAATAGATAGATAGATAGATAGATAGATAGATAGATAGATAGATATTAATCTGCTATTTGCATGCTGAGAGATGGCCAAATGAAAATACTGTCTTTGCTTTCAATAATTAAGTTATGATATTTCTGTAAGAGCAAAAGATGATATATGCATAATAAAAACAGTGTAAAATTCATAACATACAATAGTCTGGAATCAGCATTCACTGGCATGATCAGCAGGACACATGCACAGTGCAGTTGTGTGTTGTGTGTTCTGAAGCAAGACCACAAATGAACTACTATAGTGCAACCTGAGTGGGCACTGCCAGAAGCACTTTGGATTTATTATGCAATGGAATTTGAATTCATTTTGGTGGAGAATGCAGAACTGTTTTTCTGTTGCCAAAATTTTGCAATCTCCACATTGAGTTATACAACCCCAGCTTAGGAAGCCTGAGGCCCCAGCTCCCACACATGAAAATGAGAGAAACACCATTCACTGAGGCCACTCTAGTTTCAGGAGTGAATTCAGATGCCAAGGAGCAGATACAGGATTTGTAACTGCAGACTTTCCAAAGAAAAACTGCCTTAAAGACACTCAGCAGCTTGGATGCCCAGTGTGATGTTTTAGCTGGCATGGTGAATTCCCCTGGTGGCACTGACATTTCTTAAAGCAATCATTACCGAAGACTGAAGTCATTGTAAGATTCCAGAAGCCACCTTCGTCTGGTCATGTCTCATAGTGGGGGAGTTTGCTTGGAAATGTGCTGAGAATTCTGCAGTCCCAGGATCCAATGTAAAGAACACCCAAGAATGTCTTGTGTAAATGTCACTGGAATGTTCTTTCAATCGCTGTAATTACCGAAATACTTTTTTGCCTCAGATTTCTGCATATGTGCATGACTCGAAGTAGAAAACATCCAAGAGAACATGGAGGAATATACAAAATATACAAATGACTTCATGCCAGTAATGCCTGGGTAAATATTGTTTATTGATGAGAATGCTACTGTTGCTCATTGTTGTTTATTTGTTTACAGTATTGGGGATTGAACCGTAGCACCACACTCACCATTTTATTTTTTGTTTCATTTTGAGAGAGTCTTGCTGAGTTGTGGAAGTTGCCCTTGAATTTACAATCCTCCTGCAGAGCTAGGGCTGCAGGCCTGAGCCACCAGGCCAGCTCTGTCCATTTCTCTTTAGTGTTGCACTGGGTTGGTAGTCTGCATTTACTAGGTCTGTTTCATCAGGATCAAATGTTATTATAGAGTTAATGACCATGGGTTTCTATGTTATTAGCTATGGTTAGATTCTATAAAGTGCTTGGCTTTTTTTATTGAGCACGAATCTTGCTTCTGAATTCTTTTTTGGTATGAGTCTCCCATTCACAGCATTGAAGCAGCTTTCAGTGGTCCTTCTGGGTTTCTGGTTTTGTTTCTCCACTTGATCTGAAATGGAACCATTTCAAATTGTATTTCTGCTTTTCTATGAATTTTTTTTTTTTTTTTTTTTACTTTTCTGTAGAACAAGACACATATCAGGGTATGAAAAAGTAACAAATTCAAGAACTGTGAAATGCATCTGCCTTTTCTGGAATAAAACTAAAAGCTAACAGCAAGAGAAAGTGTATCAATATACAAAGATTGAACAATATGTTTTTGAATGAAAAGTGAATCATTGGAGAAGGGACAGGGGAAATTTAAACTTTTTTTAAATTAAACGAAAAAGGGAAATATGGCCTAAAAAAAAGTATGTGGGGTATGGCAGAAGCAATACTAAAGGGGAAGTCCATAACAGTGAGTGCAGAATCCCCCCAACCCTGTAATTGACTGCTTATGAGGCCCCTCCACTTTTTCCCTCCCTCCACTCTCTAAGAACTCCACCAAATCTTGTAGCTGACCCAGTTTTCCTCCCTCTCCCCATCCCTTTGTGTCAGTCCCCTGTACCTACAAACACGTCCTACAAGGGATCGCCAGTGGCCACACCCAGCAAAGACTCAGGCAGGTGAATCCACTATCCTTCCTGCCCTCCTTTATGATCTGCAGTCTCACCCTCAGCGCAACTAAAACCTGCTACAGGTGCCCCTCCTCCTACCTTAGCTCCGTTCACTGGAGCCTCCCATTCTTGGTTCAGACCCAGGATTTCTCCAGTCCTTCATCCCTTTCTCTACAGACAATTCATTGCTTTATTGCAACTTATTTGCAAGATCCTTTCTTCCCACTACACCTCTGACTCCCTGGGATCCTGCCTCTAGATGTAAATAGGATTTCCTGAAGCCTCTCTAAGCCTTTTCTTCTAGGCTAGCTCTATTCCCCTCTGCCACCCACTGACCTACAGAAGCATTCCTAACCAGGCCACAGCAATCACACTTTCCTAAACTCCAGAGAGGGCAACAGAAACCAAGGAATGGAACTCCCAACCAGCAAAAATAAGACTAGACATCAACACTTAAAATTGTCTTAATCACCCCAACCCAAATGCCTAAACATAATTGCAAAAACACAATAATTAACAGTCAGGACAGTATGAATAACACCCAGAACCCTACTATAGTAGATTCCTAGAAATGTAATATAAATGAAGCACAAAGCAAGGACTTCAAAATAGCAATTATGAATATGTTCAAGAACCTTAAAGGGGACTTAAATAAATTCCTTAATGAAGTCTATAAAAACACAGTGGAATGAAATAATGAAAACAATGAAGTAAAAATAGGATCACTGAAAAAAAAAGAAAACTTAGATAAAATTTGAAATGAAAAAATCAGGAAAGTCAAACAAATACTTTGGAGATAAGCCTCACCAACAGGATATGAGATGTGAGAATGTCAGCTGTTGATGGCAAAGTAAAAGAAATGGATTTCTCAGTCAATGAAAATGTTAAATCTTACCAAAAAACATAATTCTGAGCACAAAACACCAGTAATCCTGGGACTCTATGAAAGCACCAAATTTACTAATAATAGAAATAGAGGAAAGTGAAAAAGTCCCCAGGCCAAAGGGACAGAAAATATTTTCAATGAAATCATAGAAGAAAATTTCCCTAACTGAAAGAAGAAGGAGGTACCAATAAAGGTACAAGAAGCATACAAGACACCAAATAGACAAGACCAGGTAAAAAAAAAATCCCCATGTCACAAAATTATCAAAACTCTAAATGTACAAGTAAAAGAAAGAATATCAAAAGCTGTAAGAGGAAAAAGACCAAGTAACATATAAAGGCAGACCCATTAAAATAACACCCAAGTTCTTGATGGAGAATCTAAAAGCCAGAAGGGCTTGGATGGATGCTCTACAAATTCAAAGAGACCACTGATATCAGCCCAGACTACTATACCCAGCAAAAAATATCAATTATACTAAATCAAGAAAGAAAAATATTCCACAATAAAACCAAATTAAGGCACAGGCAGTATCTACCAACCTACTCTAAGAAAGACACTAGAAAGACAACACAAAGAATAAAGAATCCCAGACCAGCATATCAAGGCAGAGAGCACACAACAACAAAATAACAGGAATCAATAAGCATTGCTCATAGATCACTCCCAATATTAATGGCCTCCCCAACAAAAAGAAACAAAGTAACAGATTGGATTAGAAAACGTATCCATCTTTCTGCTGCATCCAAGAAACAGACTTTAACATCAAGGATAGACATGATTTCAGGGTAAAAGGATGAAAGGAGATATTCTAAGCAAGTAGAACAAAGAAGCAAGCAGGTATTGCAATTTTAATATCTATCAATATAGACTTCAAACCAAAATTAGTCAGAAGAGAAAGGGAAGGACAGAACATATTTATGAAAGGGAAATTCCACTAAGAGGACATTGCAATTCTTAACATCTATACACCAAACAAAAGGGCACCCAAGTTCATAAAAGAAACATTACTAAAGCTTAGTTCACATATTGACCCTCACACACTGCTAGTGGGTGACTTCAATACCCCACTCTCACCAAAAGACAGGTCATTGAAATAAAAAATAAACAGGATAAATCCCCACCCACTGCAGCCCCAGTTACAGGCCAACAGGCAAGACTCCTACAGACAGACCTGACTATCACCACCACCCGCATCTGGCCCTGTAACCTACAAGCCCCACTCAACCCCCCAAACCTACCCATCCCCCAAGACTGCAGCTGCTCCCTGAGACATACACTCTGCCAGCTCCCATGGGTCCAAGAGGTGAGACATTGTTCTCCTAGCCTATCACCCCAGCTTTAGGCCCAGGGGCACAACCCCATGCCCTCACACCTCCACCCATTGCAGCCCCAACTGCAGGCCAGCAAGCAAGAGTCCTGAGGGTAGGTCTTCTGGTCACTACCTCCCATTGGACCCTGCAATCTACAAGTCCCACTCTGTCCTCCAAACCCACCCATCTACCCATGACCCCAGCAGCTTCCTGAGGCACAAACACTTCTAATGTTAATTGACCAAGAGTGACTCTCTGAGATATGGACACCATTCTCACCGATTGGAGGAAGAGATGTGTAGACACCAGTGCAAGAATACATTCAACAACATAAAGAGCAATATGGCACCACCAGAACATAATGCTTCTACTACAGCAAGGCCTGAACATCCCAACATAGAAGAAGCAGAAGAAAATGACCTTAAAATGACTCTATGAAGATAATAGAGATCTTTAAAGAAAAAATAAAAAATTTTGTTAAAGAAATTGAGGAAAAGACTAACAAAAAAATTGAAAGAAATCAATAAATCTCTTAAAGAAAGTCAAGAAAACCAAGAAGAAGCCATCAAACAGGTAAAGGAAACAGTTAAAGACTTGAAAAACTGAAATAGAGGCAATAAAGAAGACAAACTGAGGGAATGCTGGAAATGGAAAATTTGAGTAAATGAACAGATACAAACATAACCAACATAATGCAAGAGATGGAAGAGAAAATCTCTGGCATTGAAGATACAATAGAGGAAATAGATCCATTGGTCAAAGAAAGCATTAAAGCCAGCAAAGTCATAACACAAAATGTACAGGAAATCTGGAACACAATGAAAAGATCAAACCTAAGAATGATAGGGATAGAAGAAGGAGAAGAATACCAGCTGAAAGGCATAGAGAATATCTTCAACAAATTCATAGAAGAAAACTTTCCCAATCTAAAGAAGGAAATGCCTATGAAGATACAAGAAAGAAGTTTACAGAACACCAAATAGACTGGATCCCAAGGTGGGGAAAAAAACCCTTGCCAAATAATAATCAAACCACTAAACATACAGAACAAAAAAAAATATTAAGAGCAGCAAAAGAAAAAGGACAAGTAACATATGAAAGCAGACCCATTAAAATAACACCTGACTTCTCAATGGAGACTTTGAAAGACAGAAGATCCTGGACAGACATTATGCAGACACTAAGAGACCATGGATGCTAGCCCAGACTATTACACCCATCAAAACTCTTAATCACCATAGATTGAGTAAGCAAAATATTCCCTGATAAAACCACATTTAAACAATACCTATTCATAAGTCTAGCCCTACAGAAAGCACTAAAAAGAAAAATCCAACCTAAGGAAGTGAGATGCACCTATAAAAACACAGGCAATAGATAATCCCACACCAACAAACCCCAAAGAAGGGAAACACAAGACTACCATCAAAAAATAAAAGGAACATTGGTCATTCATATCCCTTAGTATCAATGGACTCAACTCAACTATAATAAGACACAGGCTAACAGAGCGGATGTGAAAACAGTATCCATCCTTTTGCTGCTGAGGTGAAACACACCTCAACTTCAAAGACAGATATTACCTCAGAGTAAAGGGCTGGACAAAGTCTTTCTAATCAAATGGACTTAAGAAGCAAACTGGTGTAGTTATCCTAATAGCTAACAAAGTAGACTTCAAACTAAAATTAATCAAAAGCGATTGAGAAGGACATTACATATTCATCACAGGAAAAATACATCAAGATGAAGTCTCAATGCTGAACATTTATGCCCCCAAATACAAGGGCAACCACATGTGTAAAAGAAAGATCAGTAAAGCTTAAATTGCACAGCAAACCCCACACTGTCAAATGTCCCAATGGAAAGATCTGCCAGACAGAAACTTAACAGAGAAATAAGAGAACTAACAGACCTTATGACTCAAATTGACTTAATAGATATCTACAGAACATTCCATGCAAACACAAAAGAATATACCTACTTCTTAGCACCCCATGTAACCTTCTCTAAAATTGACCACATACTGAGTCACAAAGCAAATCTCAACAGATACAAAAAAAAAAAATTGAAATAACTTCCTGTATTTTATTGGACCACCATGCCTTAAAGTTAGAATCCAACAACACAAATTACAGAAAACCTACAAACTCATGGAAACTAAATAATGTTCAACTGAATCACCACTGGATCAAGGAAGAAATAAAGAAATTAAAGACTTCCTAGAATTCAATGGAAATGAATGTACAACATACCCAAACTTACGGAACACTATGAAAGTAGTACTAAGAGAAAAGTTCATAGCTCTAAAGGCCCACATAAAGAAGATGGAGAAATCTTATACTAGAAACTTAACAGCACACCTGAAAGCTCTAGAAGAAAAAGAAGCAAACTCACACAGGAAGAATAGATGCCACGAAATTATAAAATTGAGGGCTGAAATCAATAGAATAGAAATAAAGAGAACAGCACAAAGAATCAAAGAAACAAAGAGCTGGTTTTTGAGAAAATCAACAAGATAGACAAAACCTCTATCCAAACTAACCTAAAAGCAGAGAGAGAACATCTAAATTAACAAAATCAGAAATGAAAGGGGAGACATAACAACAGACAATGAGGAAATTCAAAGAATCATCAGGCCATACTTCAACAACCTGTACTCCACAAAATTGGAAAAACCAAAGAAATGGACAATTTTCTGGATAGGTACCACATACCTAAATTAAATCAAGACCAGATAAACAATTTAAATAGACCTATAACTCCTATAGAAATAGAAGCAGTCATTAAAAGTCTCCCAATTTTAAAAAAAAAAAAAAAAAAACAGGGTCAGATGGTTTCAGTGCAGAATTCTACTGGAATTTCAAAGAAGAGCTAATACTAATACTCCTAAAATTGTTTCATACAATAGAAACAGAGGGAACATTGCCGAACTCCTTTTATGAGGCTAAAGTTACTCTGATACCCAAACCACACAAAGATGCAACAAAGAAAAAGAATTACAGATCAATCTCCCTCATGAACATTGATGCAAAAATATTCAATAAAATACTGGCAAACTGAATCCAAGAACACATAAAAAAAAAATCATCCACCATGATCAAGTAGGCTTCATCCCAGAGATGCAGGGATGGTTCAACATACAAAAATCTGTCAATGTAATCCATCATATAAACAAACTGAAAGGAAAAAAATCATATGATCATCACTTTAAATGCTGAAAAAGCCTTTGACAAAATCCAACAACCCTTCGTGATAAAGTTCTTGGAGTGGTCAGGAATACAGGGAACATACCTAAACATAATAAAGGCAATTACAGCAAGCCGACAGCCAAACTTCAAATTAAATGGAGAGAAACTCAAAGGGATTCCACTAAAATCAGGAACACAACAAGGCTGTCCACTCTCTCCATATCTATCCAACATAGTACTCCAAAGCTCTAGCTAGAACAATAAGACAACAAAAGGACATTAAGGGGATACAAATTGGAAAGGAAGAAGTCAAACTTTCACTATATGCAGATAATATGATAGTAACCAACACAATAAAAATGTCAATCTTACCAAAAGCAATCTACAAATTCAATGCATTCCCCATCAAAATCCCAATACAACTCTCCACAGACCTCAAAAGAATAATACTCAGCTTCATACGAAAAAACAAAACCTAGGCTAGCTAAAACAATCCTTTACAATAAAACAACTTCTGGAGGCATCACCATTCCTGACTTCAAGCTCAACTATAGAGCTGTAGTAATAAAAACAGCTTGGTATTGGCATAAGAACCGACATGTGTGGGGCTTAGACATTAAGAGCACTGGCTGCTCTTCTGGAGGTCCTTAGTTCAATTCCCAGCAACCATACGGTGGCTCACAGCCACCTATGAGATCTGGTGCCCTCTTCTGGTGTGGTTCCCCCCTTCTGATGTGCTGGTGTATATGCAGACAGAACACTGTATACATAATAAATAGATAAATCTTTAAAAAACAAACAAAACAACAAAAACATTTGAAAAAAAAAAGAACCCACATGTGGACCAATGGAATTGAATTGAAAATCCTGACATTAATCCACACACCTATGAACACCTGATTTTTGACAAAGAAGCCAAAACTGTACAATGGAAGAAAGAAAGCATCTTCAACAAATGGTGCTGGCATAACTGGATGTCAATAGAAGATTGCAAATAGATCCATACCTATCACCATGCACAAAACTCAAGTCCAAGTGGATCAAAGACCTCAACACAAATTCATCTACACTGAACTGGATAGAGGAAAAAGTAGGAAGTAGCCTAGAATGCATTAGCACAGGAGACTACTTCCTAAATAGAATAGCAGTAGCACAGACACTGAGAGCAACAATTAATAAATGGAACCTCCTGAAACTGAGAAGCTTCTGTAAGGCAAAGGACACAGTAGATATGACAAAATGACAATCTACAGAATAGGAAAAGATCTTTACCAACCCTACATCTGACAGAGGACTGATCTCAAAAGTATATTTAAAAAATTCAAGAAACTAGACAGCAAAATACCAAACAATCCAATTCAAAATGGGCTATAGATCTAAATAGAGAATTCTTAACAGAATCTCAAATGCCCAAGACATTTAAGGAATTGCTCAACATCCTTAGTTATCAGGGAAATGCAAATCAAAACAACTCTAAGATACCATTTTGCACCTGTCAGATGGCTAAGATAAAAAACACTGATGACAGCTTATGTTGGAGAGGATGTGGAGCAAGGGGAACATTTCTATACTGTTGGTGGGAATGCAAACTTGTACAGCCGCTTTGGAAATCAGTATGGCCGTTTCTCAGAAAACCGGGAATCAATCTTCCTCAAGACCCAGCTATACTACTCTTGGGCATATACCCAAGGAATGCTCAATCATACCACAAGAACACATACTCAACTATGTTCACAGCAGAATTATTCATATAGCCAGAACCTGGAAACAACCTAGATGCCCCTCAATTGAAGAATGGATAAAGAAAATGTGGTACATTTACACAATGGTGTATTACTCAGTTCTAAAAAATTATGACATCATGAAATTTACAAGCAAATGGATTGAACTAGAAAATATCATCTTGAGTGAGGTAACACAGACTCAGAAAGACAAACATGGTATGTACTCACTCTTAAGTGGATAATAGATATAAAGCAAAGGATAATCAGATTACAATCCACAGCTCCAGAGAAGCTGGGAAACAAGGAGGACCCTAAGAGGGATGCATGGATTACCTTGGGAAGAAGAAACAGAGATCTCCATGAGTAAACTGGGGATGAAGGGGCAATAGAGGGCAGGGGATAGGGGATGAGAACATGATGGAAAGGGATGGTTGAGCTGGAACAGGGACAGAGCAGAACAATGAAAGGGATATCTTGATAGAAGAAAACATTATGGGGTTAGGGAGTTACCTGGTACTAGGGAAATTCCCAGGAATCCAAAAGGATGACCCCAGATTAAACTACTAGCAGTTGTGAAGAGGGTGCCTGAACTGGCCTACCTTGGTAATCAGGTTGGTGATTACCCTAACTGTCACTACAGAGCCTTCATCCAGTAACTGATGGAAGCAGATGCCGAGATTCACAGCCAATCACCAGGCTGAGCTCTGGGAGTCTAGTTGAAGAGATGGAAGAGAGATTATATGAGCAAGGGAGGTCAAGATCATGATGGGGAAATCTACAGAGACAACTTTACCAAGCTCATAGGAACTTACAAACTTTAGACTGACAGCTGTGGAACCTGCATGGGACTGGACTAGACCCACTGCATATGGGAGACAGTTGTGTAGCTGGGTCTGCTTGAGGGATCCCTAATATTGTGATCAGGATCTATCCCTGACACATGAGCTGGCTTTCTGGATCCCATTACCTGTGGTCGGATACCTTGCTCAGCTGATGTAGTGGGGAGGGGCTTGGTACTACCTCAACTGAATGTACTACCCATGGGAGGATTTAGGCTTTTGGAGGAGGGGATGGGGGTAAGGGGGGGACGATTCAGGGTGGGTGGGAGGTGGAATGAGAGGGGGGTCTGTGGTTGGTGTGTAAAATGAATAAACTTTTTTAAATAAATAAAAAAAAAAACTAAACAGAAATGCTGGAGCTAACTGACATCATAAAATGGACTTAGCAGATATTTATAGAACGTTTCACCCAAACACAAAAGAATAAACCTTCTTCTCATCAGCTCACGGAACTTTCTCCAAAATTGACCTCATACTTGGACACAAAGCAAGTCTCAACAGATGCAAAAAAAAATTTGAATAACATTCTGCATTCTATCTGACCAACATTGATTAAAGCTGGATATTAACAACTGAAACATGAGAAAGTTTACAAACTCATGGAAATGGAACAACTCATGAATTAATGAAAAATGAGTTAACATAGAAATTAAGAAGAAAATTTGAAACATTTTAGAATTGGATGAAAATGCAAACACCACATACACAAGCCTATGGGACACAATGAAGACTGTTCTGGGGATATTTTGTACCACTAAAGATATTATTTTTAAAGACTGGAAAGATATCATATTAAAAACTTAATGGCATACCTGAAAGATCTAGAAGAAAAAGAATAATACCCAAAAGGAGTAGATGAAAAGAAATAATCAAACAGGTTAGAAATCAATAAAATAGAAACAAACAAACAAGAATACAAAGAACCAATAAAACAAAGAATTGGTTCTTTGAGAAAACCAATAAAATTGATAAAGCCTTAGCTAAATCAATGAAAAACACAGCAAGAAGATTCAAATTAATCAGATTTGAATCAAGAATGGGAACATCACAACAGATACTAAAAAAATCCAGAAAATCCTAAGGACATACGTTAAAGATCTGTACTCCACCAAACTGGAAAACCTAAAAGAAATAGGTAAATTCTTTGATATGTACTACCAATTACCAAAGTTAAATCAAGATCAGATAAGCAACTTAAACAAACCTATAATTCCCAGTGGAATAGAAGTAGTAGTAAAAATAAACAAAAACAAACAAACAAAAGCTCAGGCCTAGATGGTTTCAGTGCAGAATTCTACATGACTTTAAAAGAAGAGTTAGTACCAATACTCCTCGAATTATTCCACAAAAGAGGAACAGAGGGAACATTGCCCAATTTATTTCATGAGAACATACTTATCCTGATACACAAAGCACACAAAGACCCAACAAAGAAAGAGAATTTCAGACCAATTTCTCTTATGAATGTACATGCAAAAATTCTCAATAAAATACTTGCAAACAAAATCCAGGAACACATTAAAAAGATCATCCACCATGAGCAAGTACGCTTCATCTTAGAGATGCAGAGATGGTTCAACTTACATAAATCAGTAACTGTCATCTACCTCATAAACAGACTGAAGAAAAAAACTACATGATTGTGTCATTAAATGTAGAGAAGGCCTTTGAAAAAATCCAACACTCCTTCATGATAAAAGTAGTGGAGAGACTAGAGATACAAGGAAAATACCTCACCATAATAAAGGTGATTAGTGGCAAATACATAGTTAATACCAAGTTAAGTAGTCAGAAACTCAAAACATTTCCACTAAAATCAAGAACAAAACAAGGATGTCTACTTTCTCTATACCTAATCAATGTAATATTTAAGTCTTACTAGAGCTGTAAGACAATCGAAGAAGAACAAGGAGATGCAAATAGTAAGAAAAGAAATCAAAGTACCTTTATTTGTAGATGATATGATTGTATACGTAAGTGAGCATAAAAATTCCATCAGGAAACTCCTAGCTGATAAACACCTTCAACAAAGTAGCAGGAAACAAATTCAATACACAAAAATCAGTAGCCTTCCTACATACAAATGACAAATGACTGAGAAAGAAATCAGGGGAAAAGGACCCTTCACTATAGCCTCAAAAAGCATAAAGTCTTGGGGTAACTCTAACCAAGCAAGTGAAAGACTTGTATAATTAAAAATGTTCAGTCATTGAAGGAACAAATTGAAGAAGATATCAGAAGATGGAAAAATCTCCAGTGCTCATGAATCAATAGGATTAACATAGCAAAGAATAGCCATCCTACCAAAAGCAACCTAGAGATTCAATGCAATCCCCATTAAAATCCCAACACAATTCCTCACAGATCTTTAAAGGAAAATTTCCAGTTTTCTATGGAAACACACACACACACACACACACACACACACACACACACACACACACTAGCTAAAATAATCCTAATAATAAAAAGAACTACAGAAAACATCACCATCTCTGATCTCAATTTATTATACAGAGCTGTGGTAATATAAACAGAGTATTAATGACATAAAAACAGACACATTGATCAGTGGAATCTAATTAAAGAGCCAGACATAAGTCCACACACCTCTGGATAACTGATTTTTGACAAAGAATCCAAAAAAACACACTGTGAAAAAAAAAAGACAGCATCTTCAACAAATGGTGTTGATCAAACTGGATGGCAGCATATAGAAACATCCAAATAGATTTTTATCACCTTGTACAAGACCCAACTCCAAATGAACCAAGGACCTCAACATAAAACCAGATAACACCGAGTCTGATAAAAGGGAGAGTGGAGAACTGTGAGCGGCCATGTCAGAGGAGCTGAAGTCAGCAATGGGACTCACAGAATATGGTCCATCTGATAGCAAAGCTACACTGGTACCCAGAAAAGGGAAAGCCCCTGAAGGATTGTTTCCAGAATGCCCTTTGCTTGTGCTATGCTTCCTCCTGCTTGCTGCTCTTGTGGCCCTCCTGTATTTGGCATGGTGTGATTACTATGTAGAAGGATCCCACTGTATCTAGTATGGTATGATTGTTTCATGGGAAAATCCCACTCATCACTGGGCGATTTACTTGCAGATCATTATGAAGATTGTGTTTTATAAGAGCAATAATGCTTAGTTGGATTAATGATTTAATTAAATTTTCTGAAGCAGCCTGAAAGATGCAAGTGTTTAAGACAGTGAAGATGATTAGGGAAATGGTTTAAGTTATCCTGCCAATTGTTCCAATAAGAGATACCAAAAAAAGGGGGTGCAAAAATAGGCTAGAAGTCACCTTCTCCTTTGTTAGGTGTGAGATTTGCAGAGGATGGAAAATAAGAACAAGGAAGTTTCATGCATTATAGACCCATGAATGCTGCCTGTGGAAAAACAGGCTGATGATTAAAGAAAGCAATTATGTCCCTTCACCCAAGGTTAGGCCTGAGTTTCTTGATCATGTAACTTATAGAATTAATCATGGGTTTTGGTATGCACCTTGAAAAAACAAAGTTGTGAAAAGAAATTAAATGACCCTTTTGTGTGCAAAGAAAAATAGATGGTTGACTGACCACTTGTTTAAAGTTTTGTAGAAATAGGGTGGGAATCTGCTACACTGAAACCGCAAGCAGCTGCCTAGAGTACAAAGGTGAAACATACTTGTCCTGCTTAAAACTTTGTTAGTCAATTATAAAAGAATCATTGCTTTGAGGTGGATGTGTTATGGTGGGAAAATTAATGCAAAGAAATGTTTAACTACTTGTGGGCTTCTAATAAATATATGTGACTTGTGATCATAATGTTATTTCTTCCTCGGTAAAGACTTTAATTTGTTTTGAGAAAAAATGTAACTTGTGGTTATGAGGTAATCTTTTCTTTCATTGAAATTTTTGTCTTAGGAGATGTAAAAGAGTTAAGAGAAAAGTAAAGGGATAGAAGGAGAACAATGGGGAAGAAGAAGAAGGAAAACAGCAGGATAGAAGAACAGAACAGAGAAAGAACAGAAGAATAAGAAAGAGAAAAAAATAAAATGAAGAATTAAACTTTACCCCTCAGATACAGTGTGTGTGTGTGTGTGTGTGTGTGTGTGTGTGTGTGTGTAGTAGTAGTAGTAGTAGTAGTAGTAGTAGTAGGTCAACAGCTCCATATCTCCTCTCCAGTTTCTCTGACCTGCTGGGAGCTGGTTCTCTTGGCAGAGAACAGTCTTGAACTCATTGGTACAGGAAAAGACCTTCTGAACAGAACAACATTACTGCAGGCACTAAGAACCACATTTAATAAATGGGACCTCATGAAATTGAAAGGCTGCTGCACAGCAAAAAACAACATCATTTGAAAAGTAGCAGCCTAAAAAATGGGAAAAGGTCTTTACCAATTACCCATCTAATAGAGGGTACATAGCTAAAATAAATAAAGGACTAAAAGAACTGGACAGTCAAGAGAACAAATAAAAATTTAAAAATAGGGTAGAGAACTAAACAGAAAGTTCTCAAAAAAATGAAACACAAATGGCTGAGAAGCATTTAAGGAAATGGTCAACAACTTTAGTCATCAGGGAAATGCAAAACAAAAACTACTTTGAGATTTCATCTTACACCTGTCAGAATGGCCAAAATCAATAGAAACAAATGGCATTTCATGCTGGCAAGGATGTAGAGTAAGGGGAACACTCATCTGTTGCTGATAGGATTGCAAACCTGTACAGCCACTGTGGAAATCAGTGTAGCACTTCCTTAGGAACCTGGGAACAGACTCACCTCAAGATCCAGCTATTCCACTCTTGGTTATATATCCAAAGGACTCTACATTCTACTCCAGACATAGTAGCTCAACCATGTTCATTGCTGCTCTATTCATAACAGCCAGAAATTCAAAACAGCCTAGATGTCCACCAACAGATGAATGGATCAGGAGAATGTAGTGCATTTACACAATGAAATATTATTCATCTGTTCAAAGGCTGAAATCATGAGGTTTTCAAGTAAATGGATAGAGATAGGAAGGGAAAAAACCAAAAACATCCTGAGGGAGGTAACCAAGAAATCTTTTTCTAAAAAAACCAAAACAAAAACCAAATGGCTATGTATTTGCTTACATGTGGATGTGAGCACTTGAGCTGTCAATAGGAAGGCTACTATCAGTACAACTATATGAGTTATATAGAGAGTAATAAACTAAGGCCAGGGGAGGATCTCCAAAGGAATAGGAAATAACATAGATAATTAGAGATAAGGAGGTGGGAGAGACTGGAATGATATTAAACAGAGTAGGAAGAAAGATGGAGGTAAAAGAGGGAAGACAGGAAGGTACTGCTAACACTAAGGGCCATTAAAGGGTCATATGTAAACACATTAAATTATGAGCTTATTTAAATATATACACACATGAAAATTTTAAATGGAGTCACCAAATAAAGGGGGAGAGAAAGCCCCAACTAGACATCTCTCTACCAAGTGAAATTTTCAGTGCCAGGAATAGGTTACATCTAATTGAGTTGTTGGCTAAAGGAGACCTATGGAAAACCCCCAAACAACTCAAACAATTTCCAAAGAAATTGATTGCTCTCCACAAAGTCATAGTAAGACCTTACTGATGATAATGATGTATATAACTCATTGCACATAGAGAAATCAAACTGGTGCTTACCTAGACCCTACAGCCTTATTGACTAGTGTTCACTGTACTTGAAGTTACTATACACACTTATACACACTGCCAAAGGAAAAAGGGAAACATCAACATATCTACCAACTCAGCAATCAACAAAGTGACATGCCTGCATTATATACTGGTGCAACAGTGGCAAAAACATGAGAGTAACCAACCAATATCTGATTAGACTTAAGGTCCCCTCCATGAGAGAGAATCCATCCCCAACACTGCTTGGGTGGTCAGGAACCTGAGACTAGATAGGTCATGGACCCCGGGAGAAACCTAATAATAGTGTTCTGCTAAAGGAATATAGCAATAAACAATTCTTAACAACATTCTGCTATACCCAAAATCAATGTCTCTCTCAGTCATCATCAGAGAAGCTTTCTCCTGCAGTAGATGGAAACTAATACAGAGAGCCACAACTGAACAGTGTGTAGAGACTGAAAGCCCTTGGAACATTCAGTCCTAAATGGAATGACTTCATCAATTCATGACTCAGTGAAGTATGCGGAAGAGGAAGCAGAAAGATTCCAAGAACCAGAGGGGATGAATGGTAACAAGGAAGCAGTGTCTTCCCGACACAACAGGACTGACCGGTATATGAACTCACAGAGACTGTGGCAGTATGCATAAGGCCTTCACAAGCCCTAATCAGACAGATTCCTAGCACTGAGATGGGGAAGTAGACACAAGCTCTCATTCCCAGACAAGAAGCTGTCTCCAATTAACAGCCACTAAGAATGAAAGAATTCATTTCTCCAAGGGAGTGTCACTGGTTATACAAACTACACTTAAGGGCAGGCCCCATTCCCAGTAGTAGATGATCAACATAATACAAACTCAAAGATATTTTGGGAAATATTTTTTCTCATATTGCTCTGTTAGGGCATTTTTTTTTTTTTTTTTTGGTTTTTTCGAGACAGGGTTTCTCTGTGTAGCTTTGCGCCTTTCCTGGAGCTCACTTGGTAGCCCAGGCTGGCCTCGAACTCACAGAGATCCGCCTGTCTCTGCCTCCCAAGTGCTGGGATTAAAGGCGTGCGCCACCACGCCCGGCTAGGGCATTTGTTTTAATCTTACTGATCTTTGCTTATATATTAATGTTTCTAATTGTGTGTTGTTATAGGTCTTGTGTGTGTGTGTGTGTGTATGTGTGTGTGTGTCTGTGTGTGTCTGTGTGTCTGTGTATCTGTATATATGCATTTCTTGTGCTCTTTCTTGGTTTCTTTTTGTTTGTCTGTTTGTTTTGTTTTATTATTGTTTGTCTTTTTTATTTGCCTATTTATTTTCTTAAGAGAGAGAAGGAGTTGGAAAGGTGGGTAGTTAAGGAGGATCTGGGAGGAGATGAGAGAGGGGAAATCATGATCAGAATATATTGTATAAAAATAATTTTATTTTCAATTAAAAAAACTTGACAAAGCAATATATCTTATATTAAAAAACAGTACCAGAGAAAGTTCAACAGTGTAACCAGATGGTTCTCTCCCTCCTACCAATTCCTGAATAACCACTCAGAGGTTATATTTATATATATAATTATATATTATATTATTTTATGATTATATTAATTATAAACACTTGGCCAGTAGCTCAGGCTTATTACTAACTAGCTTTATCCTTAAATTAACCCATAATTTTACTTATGTTTAGCCCTGTGGCTTGGTATCTTTTCTCAGTACAACATTCTCATCTTCCTTCCTCTGCATCTAGCTTGTGACCCTGACTCCTCCCTCCTTCTTCCCATCATTCTCAGTTTGGCTTTCCTGCCTAACTCCCTGTCCATCTACCAGCCAATCAGTATTTTATTAAACCAATTTGAGTGACAGATCTTTACAGTGCACAAGAGGATTCTTCTACAGTACAGCAGCATGTCAAATATAGCTCTGTTATAGAGTCCTTGCCTGAGTTTAATACTTACAACCACACATGCACACAAGCACACACACTCATTCATACATAATATCTATTTATTATTATATGCCATAATCAAGTTGGTTTCACTCAAGGGATGTTTTGATGGTAGAATTTATGCAAATCAGGAAAAATAATATATCATACAAATAAGATGGCTAATTAAAATCATAATATTATCTCAACATTTGCAAAAAAGTAATTTGACAAAATTCAATTCCTCTTCATGAGAAAAGCCTTGAAAAATGAAGTACAAGAAGAAGAAACCTTAAAGTAGCAGAGGCTGCACACAACTCACTGTAACCAACAGTGCTGAATAGGGAAACACTGAAAACATTTCCTCTAAGATCAGGACTAAGACAACGGCATCTATTCTCAATGCCCTTCTTCAGTGTTGTAATGGTAATTTCAGCCAGAGCAATTAGCTAAGAGAAAGAATAAAATGCATATAAATAGGACAAGGGGAGGCAATAACCCTGTCTACAGATGATATGATTCTACATGTGGTAAAACCTAAAGTTTCCACCAAAGACTCTAAGACTGATAAATTCAGTGAAGTAGAAGGATGCAAAATCAACATACAAAACCAGTAGATTTTGTGCATATCAATAATAAATTTGCCATGAAAGAAATTGTGACAGGTATTCCATTTGCAATGGTCACAAAAAAGCAAATGTAAAATACCTAGAAATTAAGTTAGGAATTAAAAGGCAGCTATAACAGAAATTACAAAGTATGAGAAAAAATTGACAAACATACAACTAAGTGGAAATGACTTCCATTTGCACAAATCAGAAGAATTAATATTGGTAAATATCTGTATTACCCAAAGAAATCTATAGATTCAATGTGATCCCTGTTGAACTACAAGTATTTCCCTAAAAAAAAACATTTAGTAACCTGAAGATTCATGATAGTCTTAAGTAAAAGGAACCAAATCCAAAGCATCAGAATACCTGGTTTCAATATACACTATAGAACCATAGTCACCAAAACAGTATTATACTGACATGAAAAAACAGACACAGGCATCAGTGGAACATAGAGGACTCATAAATAAGACCATGCAAATGATACGTTTTCTTACCCAAATGCAAAAAACACACGATGAAAAGGGGCTAATCTCTTTAACAAATGTTGAATAACTGGATATTCATATACAAAAACTGAAATTTGACCACGATTTCTCAACTTATATAAAACGCAACTCAAAATGGATCAAAGGCCTGAAGCTGTGAAAATATTAAAAGAAAATATAGCAAAGACTTTTAAGACATTGGTCCAAGCATTAATTTTCTGGACATGATTCCAAAAGTACAAGAAAAAAACAAACAAAAAACCCACAAATGGACTACATCAAATTAAAATGCTTCTGCATAGCAAAAAAAAAAAAAAAATCACAGTGCAGAGAGAAGGTACAGGACAAGGGGAAATGTTTGTCAGCTATGCATATGACAAAGAGTTAACAACCAAAAAGTAGAAAGAAGTTTAAAAATGAATAATAAAACAGTCAATTAAAATAGGGAAGTTATCTAAATACACAATTACCAAAAGAATATGAAAAAGTTCTCAATATCATTAGCTACTGGGGAAAGCAATGTAAAATTACAATGAGAATCCATCTCACTCCAGTTAGAATTGCTATTATTAAAAGCAAAATGAAATAAACAATTATAAATGTTGGTAAGAACATGGAGAAGAATCCTTGTACACTGTGGGGGATGTAGGTTAATGTAGCCACTGTGAAAATCCAATAGAGGTTCCTTAAAACCTAGAAGTGGAACTTCCATATAATCCAACTATCCCATTCCTCAGGAAATGATATTAGCAGGCAAAACCAATAACTACACCCTCAAGTTTATTGGGGAACTTTCCACAACAGCCAAAATATGGAAGCAGCCTAGGTGCCCATGAGCAGCTAAATCGATAAAGAAAGTATTATGTATCAAGTCAGTGGCATGGCGCAGTGGGTAAAGGTGCTGATGGCCAAGGCTGATGAGCTGAGTTTGATCTCCAGTACCCCCATAGTGGAAGAAGAACTAATTTCCTCAGGTTGTTCTCCTACTTCTATAAGTGTGTGTGCATGCACAAACACACACACACACACACACACACACACACACACACACATACACACACACACTAAACAATTGAAAATTCCTAAAAATAAATTATTAAATATGACATGTTTACAGACAAATGAAATGCTGTCATCTGCAGCAAAAGGAATAGAATCCAAAGACATAATATTAAGTGAAAAAATTCAGACACAGAAGGATAATTATCATATATTCTAAAATAAGACAATTTAAAAAAAATAAACCAAGTTTCTACTAAAGCTTTTTAAAAGTAGTAACTTAAGTACACAGGCTACTGTAGATTGCCAAACTATCACATTTTAAAAACAAGAGACAGACTACAAGAAAACAAGAGACAGACTACATTTGGCCAAAGGGTAATGAAAATTGAAGTGATCTCCAAAAGAAATGAACAATGCTCAAGTAGCAATGTTTCTACTTGACATTCCAGAATCAGAGAAAGGTCAAGACAGGCATGAAGTTGGGCAGATTGCTATTTGAAATTCAGAACTCAAAGCATAAAAATAACTTTGCAAGTATCTAGTCATGAAGAGAAAAGAAGGAAAGAAATAAAACAGAAACACAATTAACATGGATCCAAAATAGGAGAAACTATCTTGGAAGAGTTTGGTTCAATGATGAATTCCAGAACTACATAAAACTAACTACATCATTTTGAAAGGAGAAGAGAAAAGTTACTACAGAATTTTGGATTTAGTCAAGTTATCATCTACATATGAGGAAGAGAAAAATGCTCTGACACACAGGTAGTTTTTTAAATGTGTGATTCTCCTTGCATTAAAAAAAAAAAAAAAAAAAAAAAAAAAAGGCTGACAGTATTATTTCAGCTGCCTGAGACAGGAATCTACATCAACACCCAAGAGAAGTGGTGGTTCAGGGAAGAGGAAAAACAACAAACCTTTAAAGGAACCTCAGAAGCTTTTAACATGATATCAGGTGATGTGGACACTTAACGTTTTGTCATGCAGCAGTTTGGCTATTTCCCTAATGGAATTTCTGAATCTCTTATATCTGGAGATTTATAGTGCTGACAGTCTATGACTCTAGACAACTGCTCCTCCTGAGAGAGAAATCTATCAAGTGAGGAAATGGTCATTGTTACTGTCAGGATTGGGAGCCAGGAACACACATTAAAACCTTCCTGGAAGGTATTCCTGCTCAACAGCTCTGGAGATGCTAGCTTCATTGTCTACCTATTCAGCATGTACCAACATTTCCATCAGAAAAAGCCAAGATCAGTTTCTGTGAGGCATCCTTCACTAAGACTGGAAATTAGCTTTGTCTGATGTTCAGTGTTACATCTCCTTGACATGTACAATTGCAAGAGTTAAGCTGACCATTTCTTCCTGTGTACCCAAAAGGAACACCAAAGTCACAGATGCAGGATGGCATACATAGTTAGTCACATTCTTTAACCATCCGTGGCTGAACATCCTGATAGGTATCAATGTGAGAAGACACATTAGAAGACTCTAGCCTGACTCCTATAGTAACCTAAATCTAATATGCTTACTCACTAAGTCAATGGCTTATAAAGTATAATTTCTTTTGAAGGAATGTTTTAAAATGTATTTTTAAATGCTTTATAAAAAGAAAAGGATCTGTCTTTCTCTGTGTTTTAAAGTGCCAAGTATTCTGTTCAATGTTTTTGGATGACTGTGGCTAAGCCTGAAAACTGCGTAATTTCTCCTACATTATTTTAATCTTTCTTCACTACAAGGCATATTTACACAATGAAGAAACCAGTTACAGAATAATTTGGGCCTTGTGTTGTGGCACATTCTTATAATCTCAGCATGTGGAATGTGGAGGCAGGAAGATCAGGAGTTCAAGGACACACTTTCTCTAGAGAGTGAGTCTGAAGTCAACCAATGCTACATGAAACCTTATCACAAATAAACCAAACAAACAAAAATTGGAATGTAAAAGTTGGACGAAAACCACAGTTCGTGGCTGTGGTGGTTTGAATGTAATTGGCCCCTATAATCTCACAGGGAGTAGTATTTTTAGGAGGTGTGGTTTTGTTGGGGTGGGTATGGTCTTGTTGGAGGAAGTGTTATCACTGTGGGGGTGGGCGTTGGTGTTGAGGTTTCCTTTGCTCAGGATACCACCCAATGTGTCAGTCAGCTTCTTGTTGCCTGTAAGATGAAGGACTCTCAGCTGCTACTCCAGCACTTTCTGCCTGCTCCCTGTCGTGGTGATAATGGACTGAACCTCTGAAGGTATAAGTGAGCCACTTCAATTAAATGTCTTCCTTATAAGAGTTGCTGTGGTCATGGTGTCTCTTCACAGCAATAAAGACCCTAATGAAGATAATGGCATATAGATTTTGTTTGAAGACAATAGTTCAACAACAGAAGGGACATCTTATAATGTAGGGGTCATGGTATAGTAAGGACAACAGTGTCTCTAAAACTACTTTATAAACCTTCATTTTTCACTTAACAGTTGGTTGCCCAGATAAGATGATGTAAGTGCATTATGTGTAAACCATTCAAGGCCTCCCCAGTATTTGTGAATATGTTCTACATTTGCTAGTATGGCAATTAAGAATCATCATAGCTTTTACTGTGCTTAGGATATAGAATACCCAAGAACAGATTAGATTTTACCTATTTTAAAGTATAAATATTTCATTACTTTTCATTTTTTTCCTTCGGGCCTCAATCTGAGTATCTCCTTTTTCTGCAAACTGGAGGCATAACCCACATGCAAAATTGAATCAGCTTCACTCTGGTACATGCTGATGGACATGTTGCATCATTTGTGGGGCTGTAACAGGGGGAATTAAGCAGGAACTAATATGAGTGAAGGCAAGGGATCTCTAGGCAAGATCAGGGTAGAATGTGATCTGGAACATGTACTTGTTCAGACTTTAAAAATCAAAAGTAACTTCAAAGGCAAGCTTTATGAATACAGAGATAGCATGTAGCAAATTAGAAATAGAGGCAAAGGCATAGAAAAACAAAAGAAGAGGAGTAAATTCATCTTCTTGGTACTAGGAAATAAATGTTTTCTTTATGGGAGTTGCTGTGGTCATGGTGTTAAAACATGTGAGTTTAAACATCAATAATATCTAACGGTAGAGCAAGAAATCCAAATCCAGACTCAGCCACACAGATGATTACAAGCCAGCATGAGGCTGCATGTGACTATAGCTCAAAGGCAAACCAAACCAAATCTTAAAAGACTTAGAAAGAAAGTGATAGGAATTAAGTCTGAAATAATCTGTGTGCCAAGAGGCACAAAACATGGAGTAAAAATGAGAAAAAGAATAGACAAATATTCAAGGCTATGGAGGGGTAAAGAGTTCATGGGCACTGGGTTATCAGGATTGCGATGGAGACTGGATACTTATTTTCTTCTGTGCATATTCTCTTAAAGTAGAACTCAACACAAGTTTTAAGATTCAATGGCCATGAATACAATTAAAAAGAGATTCTGAACACAGCTTCTGAACACAGCATTACAGCAAAAGTTACTCCATGAGTATTCAGTGGAACACAGTAAGGGCTTCACTGTGTCAAGAGACAGATAGTGGCACCTTTTATATGCTCTCTATTTAGCAAGATTTGAGCATTTAAGACAATGATTTTTGTCCTTTTGGCATGGAAAGAAATAAGGGAGATAAGTCTAGGAGGTTTAAGCTAGAATCAAATTTGCATAGGTTTTACATGTCCCACAGTAGAGTTTGTAGTTTACCTTCATCTGCGCTTATGTCTAGGGAAAGAGACTATAAGGAGAGAGAGAGAGAGAGAGAGAGAGAGAGAGAGAGAGAGAGAGAGAGAGAGAGAGAGAGAGAGAGAGAGAGCTCAGTGGGTGGAGGTGCCTGCTTCTGAGCCTGGTCATTTGAGCTGTGCCCTCAGGACTTGAATGGTGGAGGGAAGAGAACTGAGTCTGTCTGGATTTCCTCTGTTCTCCATAGCAGCACATGGCACACACACTCAAGATGTACACACACAATAACAAGTGTAATAAAAAGTTTCAAGAGAGAAATATGAACAGAGCATGCTGATAAAACAAATTTTCATCTAACAAATTTCAGGACATTGAGTAAGAACTTAATCAGAACTAGGTAGTTTTCAACCAGGGTAGAGAAAGCAATCTTGGCAAGTCTACCATCCAACCTATAATGAAATCCAGTGCCAGACAGGCTTGCCTATGCAAGTGATAGTTCATATCAGAGAGATAAAAGGAGCCCTAACTTCAGAAAGAATTAGCCAGAACTATGTATTGGAAGAACCTTCTACAAACAAGGCAAGGAGATATCAGAAAAGACAGCAGGGCCGGGAATATAAGCTTACCAGACTAAGACAGGAAACCAGTCCAAAGAACTTGGCCAAGATAGAAAGGCGGATCCCTTCCTGTTAATTTTCAGGAGTAAGGGTAAGAGATGGTTGGAAGAAAAATATTTTGTAACTAAGATGTGTAGCCAGGTTGACTTTTGAAGCCATTATCTGTGAGCTATTATCTGTGTTTACAAACTCATTTCTCAGACTGGAATTGACTAAGGGTGTTTTCCATTCCTCTCTGAAACATTCCAGGAAATTCTCTCAATAGCCAACTATCCTTGGGTCTTTGGACTCCAAGTGATGATGGACTCATTTGGAGGCAGAAGCAGAGGTAGGCTGATTTTTTTTTTCAGGCCAAGAGTAGCCCCTTGACTCAAGATCCAACTTATAATCAGGCATGTCCCCTCTTCCAGTTGCTCTTCATTAGCAGTGTGTACATCTAGCATTAGGACACTGTGTCACACAAACTGATGTCAGCAGAAAGCCATTGTGTCTCTAGACATATTTTACTCAAGAAATTCTAACCATCTGGGGCTTCACTAAGAACCTGAATATGAACACCCTTTCTTGTACCCACATAAACAAGACTTTCCTCAACATGGCTCTTAACCTCTGTGGCAAGCATGCTAGCTGCGCTGATCTCTGATCCCATCTCCCATTCACATGTCTCTGTTTATTCCCATCTGTCAGGCAACATCGTGGGGCTTTTTGCATAGAGTTTCTGTGAACTTGCACCACTTTAGTTAGGTCAAATAAGATCCAGGGAAAGTCACTAATAATCTCTCTGGTCAGCTCAAGTTCTCCTGGCAGTCCAGCCCTAGCCTATTCTATTTTTAGGGGGACTACTTTCCAGACCATGGGAAAGCTACAATATTTTCTAAGCAGAAAGAATCAATGAGAAGATTAATTTTAGTAAACAAACTTTTTCCTACCAATGGACAGACCTAAACTTTTACTGGAATGTACAAAAGGGCCATATCTGCATGCCCCAGGTTTTTCACATCTGAGTGGGTATTTAGACTGTCACCTACTCATAGAGATACTGAAAGGATCAAACAGTATAAGGAACTTCAGGTTGGGGTGCACTCCTGGTAGGCCACCAAACACCAGTATTTAGCAGGACAAGCATCTGCTTTCAGCGATCATACTTCAAGCAAAGATCTTTCTTAGGCTTTCTCCCTCAGAACAGCTTTACCATTTTTGCTTGATCAGCTATTTTTTTTCCTGACAAAGATTTAAAATGTGTTTATGTAGAATGTTTGGAAGCTCTGTGTTGTGAAGATCTTTAAGGATCTCTAGTTTCCAACACTGCCCAAAGCAAACACTACAGTTTCTTCCCTGTCTGTGATTATTTCATTTAAGCCTGAAAAGTCTTTCTATGGAAATATAAACAGTTCTGAGCCATTCTCCAAGCATAAACCATGTGTTGAATAACTTCTGATTGGTGATGTTTTTATACCTGCTCAATTTTCTTCCAATGATGTTTATTCCCTTCTCAAACTGATTTTAAATACTGGTAGTGTTGTTGGTTCTAATTCTTCCTTTCTCAGAAATTGCCTACCAGTTTTCATTTTCTAGGTGAGCTTTGATGTAATTTTCCAAACTTTGGAAAAGAAATTACATTGATATTTTAATTGAAATTCAGTAAATAATGAAATTTTTAGGGAGTCATGTGAAATCTTAGTCTAAAGACATAGTTTGTCTTTGCATTTAATTTAGTTTATAATCTAATAGAGGACCTCTTTAAGGTTTGAAGTATAATTGTGTGCTGTAGAGTATACAGATCTTAAATATTCTAGGAGTTTTGCTGAAGGAGTCTACCTCTGTAGCCATTTTTCCATGTCAGGACACAGAGTGCTTCCACTTCTCTGAGAAAATCCCCCTGTGAATCTTCCCATCAGTATTACTACACATATTACTACACATAGATGTTTACACCTAGCATCCTATAATTGCTTTTCTGGTTCATTGTTTTTTCCTATTCTAGAACTTCCTACAAATGAAATCACCATTTTTACGTCACATTCTTCCACCTAGCAAAATGATTTAGAATTGCATCCACGTAGTTACAGGCAGTAGCATTCTTTTTTATTGCTGAGTGATCTTGTGTGACTGTAGTGTGATTTTTAAATCATAATCCTATTGATAGTGATTTGCTGTTGTGCATAAAACTGCAACAAAACTGCTGTGCACATTCTTGTACAATGAAAACTATATTTTCATTGACCTTCTTTAAATACTTATGAAAGGAATTTCTGTCATAGGATAAAGCCATATTTAATTTTATAACAAAATGTGTGAGTTGATTTATGGACTCTCTCTTCTCTTGCACTGATGTGCTGTCTATACAGTGGTTTCTCAATTGAGGTTTTAATGATGGATTGATAAATTTCCCCCTACACCTTTGATCTTTGTTACATGTGTTTTAAGACCTTTTTTCAACTCCATATACATTTAGAATTGAAATTTTTCCTACAAAATTGATGCTTGAGGTATGAAATGTCCCTCTTCCCCTGATAAAATTCCTTCTCTTAAATTCTGTTAATATTAATATAGACTTTCCACTTTAATTATGATTGGTGTTTTGTGGTATATCTTTTTCTATCCTTCTACCTTGGAGCTGAACTTTAACATTCAAGGCATAGATCTTATAAACTGAATATATCTAACTGTGTTTTGGCTGTTTTCCAGTGCAGCAATTTCTAATATTAATTGGTAATTAAGACACATATTTCTTTTTCATTATGTGAAATGGGTTATGTGGTTGGTTTATTATCTTAATATTTGTTTATATTTGTCTCATATTTTCTGCCTGTTTAATTTCTTTTCTATTTGATATTTATCCTCTTTCATTTTTGTCCTTTTTGGCTTTTTAGCTACAGTTCTTCAAAGCACATAGTGAGTGTCCCAGGGAGTTCAAGTTTATTAATTAATTAATTAATTAATTAATAATTAATAGCTTGTTAAGCACATCATGCTTCCACTTACCATGCTCATTCTTTAAGCTACTGTTGTTAAATATTTTATATCTGCACATTCTAAAATTTCCATATTACATTTTTACTTTTTTTTTTCCAGTCATTAATCTTTTAAAAACTCTGAAAAGGAAATTTCAAATGTCTTTTATATTTATCCAGATATTTCTATCCCTGACACTCTCCATTCTGGTGCCAGGACCTACTTTCCTCTGGTATTACTTTCTTCATCCCAATGAATGCTTTTTAAATCCTGCAAATATCCTCTCTGAGTTTTAAAAATATTTTCGCTTTATATTTGTTTGTTTTGTTTTGTTTGTTGTTGTTGGTTTGTTTTGGTTTTTGGTTTTTTGGTTGTTTTTTTTGTTTTTGTTTTTTGGTTTTGAGTAATTTAACCATGCTCTAGTCATAGTTTTCTTCGTGCTTACCATCTCTGAGACATTTGAGTTGATATTTTTCCACCAAATTTAGAAGTAATTGTGCTGTTGTTTCTCCAAATGCTTCTTGTCTGTCTGCATCAGCTTCACTATTGTCTTTCTCTGAGGATATGGTTACATATATATTAAACTACTTTGCATTCCTTAGAATGTTTTGCTTGGTTCTATTATCTTGTTTCTTGGATATCCTGTTGCTTCACATTTGGAAAACTTTAATTGAAGGTTGCTTATCAAAATGATCAGAGAAATGCTCATGTCCTTTCCTTTAAGTTTCTTTGGATTCCGTAGACAGGTCTAAGGAAGAGTTTCTAGGAGGAAGAGTGGTGAATTTACGAGCATACTTTGAATTTAGAACTGAGCTTCAGGTCCTTATTTAACATCTGGTTTGTGCTGGTGCTCATTTGTGTCCCACAGGAAGGCTTCGTTTTCGATCAACCACATACACACAGCCTTGTTGCACCCTATATTCTCCGTATGTCACCCATTTTTATTTTGGGGGTAAGGCATGGGGGGTTGTATGTCTGCATATATGTGCATGTGTATGTATGCACGTATATAAACAATGTGTTTGTGTACAGGCCAGAGGTTGATGTTGGTATCTTCGTCAGTTACACTCCATATTAGTGGTTTTGAGATTGAATCTCTCACTGAACTTGCAGCCTGTAGATTTAGCCAGACTGACTGACCAGCAAGCCCCAGGGTCTTCCTGTCTCTGCGTCCCCACTGTTGGGATTACAGGCTGGCACCATTACACCTAGCTTTTTTTTTTTTTTTTTTTTTTTTTTTGGTTTTTTGAGACAGGGTTTCTCTGTGTAGCTTTGCGCCTTTCCTGGAACTCACTTGGTAGCCCAGGCTGGCCTCGAACTCACAGAGATCCGCCTGCCTCTGCCTCCCGAGTGCTGGGATTAAAGGCGTGCGCCACCACCGCCTGGCAGTACACTTAGCTTTTAATGTAGATCCTAGAGAACTGGATTCAGATCTCTATATTTGTGCAGCAAACACAATACTGACTAAACCATCTCCTTAGCCCTCTATGTACTGTTTCCAAAATAAAATATTAGTTTTACTATGAAAAATATGGATTAAAATAACTCTCCACCTCATTTTTTCTTATAACATATCAAACTGATTAAAATCATTACATACATTTATTTTATCTGTCTGGCTATGCCATCAACCCAACGTGAATTTGAGGTGATTTTAGTGTTTTTTTTTAATTTTAAAAATTATTTATGAAGTATTATTATTGCCTAACGTTGCAAAGAATTCCCATGATTCCAAAGTCAAATTCTAGAAGGTACAACTTTTTCTTTTTGTTTGTTTGTTTGTTTTTTGAGACAGTGCTTCTCTGTGTAGCCCTGTCTGTCCTGGAACTCACTCTATAGACCAGGCTGACCTTGAATTCACAGAGATCTACCCTCCTCTGCCTCTGCTGGAATTAAAGGCACGCACCACCACTGTCCTGAAAAAATATAGTTTTTAAAGACTCATTTTCTTTTTTCTTTAGTTTTTTTGACACAGAGTCTCTCTATGTAGCCCCACTGTCCTGAAACTCACTATGTAGAGCAAGCTAGCTTTGAGCTAGCAGAAATATACCTGCTTTTACCTCTGCCTCACCTGCCTCCTCTGTCTCCAAGTGCTAAAACCAAAAGTATGCACCACCAGCCTAGCAAGAATCATTTTTTCTTTGCTTATTCTACACTATTATTTCTTTCCACCAAGTGGTAGCCTTTTAAAAATTTTTAGTTTTCATTTTTTTTAACTAAATATACGTATGTGTCCAGGAAAATCTCTGTGTCTGTGTATCTATGTGTGAATGTGTATAGATATATTTTTTGATAATACTGTTAGTTGGAGTTTCTGAAATACTCAAAAACTCTTACAGTAAAGAATAAGAATTTCACAAAACAAAACAGCTGATTGTGTGGTTGTGTCTGTTTGAAAGTTGTTTTGGTTTCCATAGAACGTACACCACAGGACCAGCATATTTTAGAGTTGTCAGCTAAAAATGAGTTAAATTAGATGTTCACAAGACATATGGGGTTTACTGAATGTGTTACCCTCTGATTTTCCTCAGACCACTGGAGTCCATTTTTAGCTTATGGGTGATACCCTTAACCATAAATTTGGTTCAGCAATTTGCCCCCACCCCAGCCTCTCCTTCCTTTTTTTGGCATTATTGCTGATCCTGTTTTGTTTGTTTGCCCAACATATCCATGCTTCTTGAGGGAGGGGAAGTGTGGTAAGAGCTGTCAGTTCTGCCTATGAACTGAATTTTTCTCAGGATTGTTACTGGAAGCATCATCTTCTCTCATTCCACATTACTCTTCTCCAGGAAAACCAGGGGTGTCTTCATCTTCAGATTTAAGCCCACTCCAGTCGGGGACCAGGCCTAGGTAGGGAGCATGTTAGAGCCCCCACGCTCACATGTAATGGCCTGAGCTCTCAGCAAATGCTGGTTCTCTGTGCCATTTGCTTTGTCTCCAGTCACTCCTACTGTGATCACTGATCTCTCATTTACAGTCTGCTCATTTTTCTCCTTCTGAGCATATCTGTCCTAACAGCCATCTTACAACCTGCCCTTTCTTTCCACAAGCAAGCTGCCCACTCTCACATAATGCCATATATTTCCCTTGGCTGTGATTCCTTTCATCCACTGTTCAGCTCCCACTGATAACCAGACAATTGCAAACACTACGAATCTCACCCAGGACTCAGTAAACACCCCCAAGTCAGCTTTAACAGACAGCTCTAAGGCATCACATCACTCTCAGTTCTTGTGCATATGACAGAGCCCAGAACAACACGACTCCTTTGTAGCTTCTTGAGTAGAGAAACAGAGGCTCTGCAACAAGTCTGCTAGCTTGCAACTCACTCCTTAAAGTTGTTAATGATAGGAACATGGGCAAGTTATTTAACTACTGTGTGCCTCAGTTTTCTGATCAGAAGACTGAGCACAATACCACTCTGTTATATGGTGGTTGGGAGAATTAAACAAGTTGTATATGTAAAGTTCTTAGAACAGTGTTTGGTGTGTAGAAAACCAACAGCCAAATGGTAGCTGCCTGTTATTGTAAGCAGTGGTGTTCATGCATAATTATGAGCCATAGAAAGCCCTAAATAGCATCATCTCAATTTAGTATACCAACAATGATTGGAATAAATGTACTATACTATTTAAGTTATTCTTCTTAAGTTTAAAAGAAGGTACACTGGGCATTTATAGATGTAAAGTGAACTTGGAGATCACATTGGTCCAAACTCTATATTGAATATCATCCAAAGAAAATAAAAATTCTCTAAGATTTGAAAGCCAGCATAATCTACGGTAGGAGCTATCATTTTAACCATCTTCAGCAGTTTGTGAATAGTAAGAAAGTGTGAAGGGGACTGGGTGGTGGTGGCACACACCTTTAATCCCAGCATTTGGGAGGTAGAGCCAGGCAGATCTCTGTGAGTTCAAGGCTAGCCTAATCTACAGAGCGAGGTCCAGGACAGGCACCAAAACTACACAGAGAAACTCTGTCTCAAAAACCAAAAGAAAAAAGAAAAAGAAAAAAGGAAGTGTGAAGGGTTTTTATTGTTAGAGTTTCTATTTGTCTTTTGATTTGTTTTGTTCAAACAGCAGCTTATTCCATAGCCTAGACTAGCCTCAGACTTGTGATCCTCCTGCCTCAGTCTCCTAGGACTTGGATTACAGGCATGCACCTACTGCAGGATAATCCTCTCATACACTGTAAGGATTTGTCACTCAAACTGATTTAATAAAACACTGATTGACCAGTAAGTAGCCAGGCAGGAAGCATAGGTGGGGCAACCAAACTAAGGATGATGGGAAGGAGAAGGGCAGAGCCAGGGGTGTCAGCCAGACACAGAGGGAGCAGGAGATGAACATAACATGCTAATACAGGTGCTACATGGCAGGTCATAAATAAGGAATATGGGTTAACTTAAAATCTAAGAGCTAGTTAGTAATAAGCCTGAGCTATTGGCCCATCATTTATAATTTATATTAAGTCTCTGTGTAGTAATTTGGGAAGAGACTGCCAGGTATTTGGGAATAGGAAACGCCCATTTATTTGCACCACCATTCCAGGCTACTGAGTTTAAATTTTCTTTCTTTTTTTTTTTTTTTCAAGATAGAGTTTCTCTGTGTAGCTTTGCACCTTTCCTGGAACTCACTTGGTAGTCTAGGCTGGCCTCAAACTCATAGAGATCCGCCTAGCTCTGCCTCCCAAGTGCTGGGATTAAAGGTGTGCACCACCACCGCCCTGCAGGTTTGAACTTTCTAATCTCTATTTGTTTACTATTTCACAGGGCTTGATAAAATTCTAGACATTCCTCCTGCTAAATAAAATTATCAACATAATTAGTAAGACTTGGCTAAGTTCATAGCACTGTCATAAATAAAAATGAAAGTTATTGTTATATAAGCATATTGACTATGTATTTTTTTGTGTACATATATACGTTCATGAATGTGTCCATGCATGTGGAAGCCAAGGACCAATGTCAGGTGTTTTCCTCACTTCCTCTACCATAACTTTTGAGACAAGGTCTCTCACCAGACTTGGAGGACACTGATTTGACGAGACTGGATGGTCAGGAAGCCCCTGGGACCTTCCTGTTTCTACCTCCTCAGAGCTGAGATCATGGCTGGCACTGCTGTGTCTGGCTGTTATTTTCACATGGCTTTGGGTGGTCAAACTCAGATCTTCATGTTTGCATTTCCAACATTGTCAAGATGTGCAGTGCTTACAGGAGTAACCACAGAGACTCTTTACCCGGTCAAAGTGTTCACAGTAAGTGCTTGAGTACTCTGTCATAAATAGGACATCTCTAGCTCCCACTCCAGCTTTGATGGAATATCACAGAAGAGGGGCAAAAAAGAATGTAAGAGCTTGAGGAAGGAGCCAGGCATTGTAGAATGAAGACTTCGGGTACAATATGATCATTGAATTCTTTTTAAAGAATTAGATTTTACTTTCTTTGTTTGGGCAGAGGGGGATACATATGCTACAGCACACAAGTGGAGGTCAAAGGAAGACTGTGTGAGTCAATTCTTTCATTCGGCCTTGTGGGTCCCAGGAATCAAACTCAGGCCACCAAGTCATGTAGCAGGCAGCCTTACCCCCTGGACCATCTTGCTGGCCCATATCAACTCCTGAATTCACAGCAATATGGGTACCTGCACAGCTCTTGCCAAAGACTGGGCCTACCAACATCCCATCACGGAGCAGAGAGGGGCAAATGAAGCCCACCCACCTGCAACCCTGAAGATCTATAAGTAGGTAATGCCTTCTGGATTTTCTTCAATGATACAGCCATTGGTAAAGCGTCTATGCTCCTATAAACAACCTTCCCATCCATGCTTTCATAAGTAACCCTGATGAAACTCACTGAGTCACCAAAAACAAACAAAATCCAAAAAGGACATTATCGTAGGAGGGGACTAGTTGGGAAGAGGACCAGAGAGTAAATATGATCAAATATATACAAGTATAAAAATAGGACAATATATATACATATGTATATAGTCACTAACAGAAACAGCTTTACAAAATACCCCATACCCTTAGAATGGCTATCTCCAATTAAAATTTTTTCTTTTGTCTGGCTAGAAGAGAAAGCACAAGTTATATTTCTTTGATCTCCCCTAAAGAACTGCACTTTTAATTTTATCCCACCCAGTAATTAGTGTAACATTTTGTGCATTCTTATTATAAACTCAAATAAGCAAGAAGTCATTCTTTTGATTTCCTCGAGGTTTTACCTTAGCCACAAAATAGGATCTTTATCTGGCCTACCTCTGTTCAGGCACGCCCTCCAGAAAGAGGATGTTTAGCTGGCTCTGAGAGACAGGGCTCTGGCCCTTTTGACCACATTAACCTCGGGGGCGGGGGGGACTCTTTCATTAAAGTTCAGGAAGTGTTCATCTCGTTTCTCTTCCTGTGTCTACAATCAAAGCTTGGAGCCAGCTGGCACCTCCACAAGGCTGGAACATCTCTCTGTAAATCAACTCTACCCACATGTGAGCGGCAAGGTCAAGCAGGATTTAGAAAGGAAGTTTTGGGAAACCCCTTTTGTCTTTGGGCTCAAGCCATGCACTCCAGTTCATTTTTACTACTGATATTGATAATTTTCCTGATCTGACTCCCCCATTTCTTATTTGGTTAAAGACCAATAGAGAGAGAGGGATGTGGTGAATTGGAGTTTCTTCACAACCCTCCAGGCAGTTTCTAGGGAATGAAGATTCTAGTAAAATAAGAAACAAGCTTTACCTTCAAGGGACTGAGAGTGGCATGGGGTTTCCACATGTTCTGCAACTACCTGTATGACATCATTTAGCTGCGGGGTTACAATTTTTGTTCAGTACACAATATCATGCAGAAATAGGGTCTTTGTCCATCATGTCATCTCAGAAGCCAGCAAACCAGGAGATGCAAGCATGTGTTCATAAACTCAGGTGAAGCAATGCACACAGAGTGTTTACTGGTTCTGACTCCTGGAGAGGGCTTCATTTTGAAAATCAACATCTATAATTTGCTTTTGAGGCTGTATGTTGATTTCTAGCACAGAACTTTCAGTTCTCATATTCTCAAGTTCTTTGGCACAAGCTTCTAAAAAAATTTTTTTTTAAGTTGTGTTTTCTTTTTTACTTGCCATTTTTACTTTCTGAGTGGGGTGGTGAGGCCTTTCCTGTACCCGCTCAAAATAGAACTTTCCAGATTCATCTCTCCTATAAATGTACCTTTGCTTATGTTCCTACTGCACTTGACTGAGGTTGGGGAGAGATGCTCACAAAGGCTCAGTGAATTATAAGACCCAGAGAGGGCATGCAACCCACCCGGGGCTTTGTTCAAATGCAAATCCATGTTTAGGGTGGGAAGAGTGTGATTTCATATTACTAATATGCTCCCAAAAGTTCAAAGTTCCTATGCATCTGACACAAAGATCATCCCTTGTCTATAAAAGAAAGTGGATGGTTTACTTCACAAACATTCAACATATTTAATTATAATACACACCAAGCACTGGGTTGTGAAACTAAATGGGAATGTGACAATATTTACCCTTAAGAAGCCCACAGATAGGGATGGAGAGATGGCTCATCCAAAATGAGAAATTTCTCATACTGGGTCACCTTGCCCAGCCTTAAAAGAAGGCGAGGTGCTTAGTCTTACTGCAACTTGATAGGTCACGTTTTGTTGATATCCATGGGAGGCCTGCCATTTTTCTGAACAGAAATGGAGGAGGAGAGGATGGAGGCGGGCAGACAGGAGGTAGGAGGAGGGACAAGGAAGAGAGAAGGGAGGGGAAATTGCAGTCCGGATGTAAAATAAATAAATACATTTTTTAAAAATTTTGTTTTTAAAAAAGAAGCCCACAGATAGGGATAGATAGATGGCTCAGATGTTGAGAGCAATGGCTGCTCTTCCAGAGGACACAGGTTCAATTTCTAGCACTAAAAAGGCAACTTACAACTGTCTGTAATTCCAGAAGATCTGATGCCCTCTTCTGGATTTCAGGAGCATGAGGCAGCTTGTATGAATACACACACATGCAGGCAAAACATCCATACACATAAAATAATTTTTTTAAAGTCTGCAATCTAATGTGACAGCCAATGTAGCAAATAAGTTCCCTGATTAGCTTGAATATAAGAAGATGAACCAAAGATTGGGATGAGACATTTGAACACATTCCTCCCAAAAGAAAACACAGAGAAGGCAAGTAAGTCTATAAAATTGATGAATACCACATGCCATTATGGAATTTAAATTTTAAATAGCCATGAGATATTATTGCTGAACATTAGAATGATGAAACTCCCAAACATGACATTAAATGTTGGCTAGGAAGTTGGTGGGAATATAAAATGGTACAGCCACTGTAGCACTTATTACAAAAGTAAACACAACCCTAGGCCAGCGATCATCCTCCTTTGCTTTTATCCAAATAAAATAAGAATTTATTCCTACACAAAGACTTCTGCATGGATGTTTATAGCACATCAAGATTACCAAGTTCTTGGAAGCAACCAAGATTTCCTTCAGAAGGAGAATGAATAAACTATAAGTTGTCCAAGCAATGAAATATCATTCAACAGAAATAAACTATTAAGCTATGGAAACATGACAGAACTAATACATGTTACTGCATCTAAAAAGCCAGTATGAAAAGGACACATAGGATGTGACTCCAGCTGTTCTGGAAAAAGCGAAGCTACAGATAAAATACACAGATTACACAGTTTCCAGGAGTTAAGAGGACAGAAGGGTTGGATAGGTGGAACTCAGTGTGTAGTAGGTAAGTAGCAACGTTATTCTTCATGTCTTTGCAATGATAGGTAAAGGTCATTATGCAAGTCTAAACTCCATAGACACAAGAATACCAAGAATAAATTCTGAGGCACACTAGAGACTTTGATTGATAATGATATCTTAGCATTGGTCCTCATTTACTAGTTTCCTGTCCTGCAGGATGCTGATGGGGACCAGCTGTGCACATTGCAGAAAACTGCACATGGAAAACTTCTGTGTTTTCTTCTTGATATTTACTCTGATGAAAAGTTTTAATTTTTAATTATGTTAATTCTTTATGTGTTTTATTGAAGATATTTTTTCATAAGATATATTCTGAATATGATTTCCCCTCCCCCAACTCCTCCCAGATCTTCCCCACTCACTCAACTCCACACCCTTTCTTTACCTCTTTAGAAAACAAACCAGAGTAAAGAAATGTTTTAAAGGAGAAAGCACAGGAAACATGTACATACCCAAGCACAAACAGAACTCATGAAAACACAGAATTATAAACTATAATACACAAGCAAAATACGAATAAGGAAAAAAATCCCAAGCAAAGCAATATGAGACAAAAAAGTCTACAAAAAAAACTGAGTTCATTTTGTTTTGGGGGATAAATGGAAATAAATAAGAGACTCACATCCAGATGCATGTACAGAGTGAGAGACCTTGAAACATTCTGTCCTAAACAGGATGTCTTCATAAAACCCCTCCCTTCAGGAAACCCTGCCTAAGAGGAGGCTGAAAGAATGTAAGAGCCAGATGGCAAAGAGGGTACCAAGAAAACAGGGCCTTCTAAACACTGCAGGACAGACACACACATGAACTCACAGAGACAGAGACGGAGGCAGCTTGTACAGAGCCTGCACAGGTCCCTACCAGAGGGGGTCTTTGAGCTGAAAGATGTGGACAGAAGCCCCTATCCCTAACCCAGAAGCCATCTCCAATGGATAACCACTCACAAATGGAAAATTAATTTTCTGCAATGGACTCTTACTGGATATACAAACTACTCTTCAGAGCAGGCCTCCTGCTCAGCAGCAGATGGACAGCACACAATGAATTCAGTGGAATCTCGGGAGGCTCTTTGTCTCATAATGTTTGGTCAGGGCATATTCTTTTTTAATCTTACAGGTCCTTCATGTTTATATTATGACTTCTGGTCCTGTGTTTTCATGGGATTCCTATGCGTGTGAACATGTGTCTCATGGCATCTATCTGTGTTTCTCATGCTTTTTCTGTTTGTTTTGTCCTACTTGGATTTGTTCGTCTTTGTGTTTTCTTGCTTTATAATTATTATTTAGATGCCGGATTGTTTTATAAGCAGAGACAGAAGGGGTGTGGATTTGGATGGGAGGGGAGATGGGGAGAGCCTTGGAGGCATTGGGGAAGGAGAAACTGTAATCAGAATATATTGTATGAAAAAAACTATTTTCAATAAAAGAAAAATGGAGAAAACGCCCAGTAAATTGTCAGCTGGTCAAGCAGGTTTTGACATACTTACCTTTATACCCCTAGATCTGGACTGCTCTCAGTCTTGGTCAGAAGAGCTTCTTAATGTGGTGGGTGTGGTCAACGCGGAGACTTGGAACTGGTCAAAGGGTCCAGATAAAGTGACTGTTAAGCGCTCACCTGTAAATGTGACATGTGTAGCATCCCTTCCAGAGATTGAGAAAGGTGAAGGAAGACAGAGGGGAAAGAACGTTTGAGCTGGGACACAGGAAGGAGCACTGTAATGCTGGCTTTGGGCCATGACACGAGTGTTGTACCCATGAACTCACAACAGCTGGGTTTTCTTGGGCAAGACCTGCACAAGACCGGTGCCATCAATGTCCTTCGTGGATGGGGAAGGGGCTTACAATGGTTGCGCCTGCCTGCTAAGTTATTAGCGGTTGATTGCCAGGCCAGAGCGGGGAGGGGGTCTTCTTCAGTGTTCTAGCTACTGGTAAATTTTGGCGTCTTCAATCTCAGGTAAATTTTAAGAATTTTACTGTCTTACTGGGAACAATCAACAATCTTAAAGTTCGTGGAAATCATAAAACTATCTACCATCTGTAACTTAAATAAACACGAAAATAATCCTGGAACAGATGTATTTGAGAAAAATATATGTATATATATTTGCTAAGTAGGAATAAGAGCATAAATGATATGTGATTTTTGACAAGCACGGTACAAACATAAACATAATGGACCATTCATAGAGGTGAAATCTCTAGCAGTGCCTTTCACTGTAAAATATAATAATAACATTCTTTTTTTCTTTTTTGGTTTTTCAAGATAGGGTTTCTCTGTGTAACAGCTCTGGCTGTCCTGGAACTTGATTTGTAGACCAGGCTGGCCTCGAACTCATAGAGATCCGCCTGCCTCTGCCTCCCGAGTGCTGGGATTGAAGGCGTGTGCCTCCACCACCCAGCTAAGAGCAACAGGGATGGCTCGGCAGGTAAGGGCGCTTGCTGTGCAAGGGATTGAGTTTGGATGGCCCACACCCACGTAAAAAGCTGGGCATGAGCAGATAGCCCTAGCAATGTGGGGGGCAGAGACAGAAGGATCCATCACGGTGCTTGCTGTCTACAGGCCTAGCTCCAGGTTCAAGGAGAGACCTGTCCCTAACAGAGTGAAGTGGAGAGCAATAGGAAAGGGCACCTGGTGTCCTCTTCTGGCTCCTGCACACACGTGTGCATATGCCACAACATGCATACAACACACACACACACAGGCATACACAGATATACATACACACACAGCGGTTTTCAAAGATTGTTTTAAACAAAATCGGCAGAAGAATTTTGTTTTTAAAGCTGGAGACAAAATTCTGATAGAATTGCTCCACTCACATGTTGATCTGATAAGAGGGACAGGGTGCTGTGCTCATCCCCCATACTTCCTGTTTCCATTTTGAAGATGAGCAGCTAAAGCAGCTATTTTAAGACTTTTTTTTTGCATAAATACCCACAAATGCACCTGGTTGAAAGAGCTTACCTAGAGTTGGTTGCAAGAGTATCTGAAAACAGTGTCTGCTGTCCCACATCCAGGGAACTGAAACCTGATGTGAGCAGTGGCTGAGAAATTTCTCCAGCAAGGCCTCTTCGTTGTCTGTTTCTCAATACCTTCTCTAACAACATTCCTATTCCCACTGTGTCAGAACTTATTTTCTTTAATGCCCAGTTGGTTCTATGCTTTGTACCTCCTAAGCAAACTAAAATTAGGGCAGCAATCTGATTGGTTTCTTGTCTTGTTTCTGTAAGTCATGTCTTGCGTTTTCATTTTAGCATGCATGGGCACAGGAACACACACACACACACACACACACACACACACATGCACAATTACTTGGACCATATTCACTCATTCAGCAGCTCATGTGTTTGTTCTAGTGGCTTCTAGCTTTTGCCATCCACTGCATACTAAAATGATGACGATACTCAGTTTCAGAGTCAGAGAACTCAAGCCTCAGGCTGATGAATAAAATTACGAGCTATGTTTTAAATAATTAGACTCAAGTAATCTGGAAATTCAGCACACCTGAAAAATCTATCCTCTCAAGCAGCTACAATGTCAGAATTTAAACCTGAATGACCTCCATATGCCATATTTCATTACAGATGATTCGTCCTGATTCACTTGATAAGAAGCAAGAAACAGACATTCATGAAAGTATGTCAACGCCTAATGATCAACTACATATTCCAGACTCTTTCTTTTTCTGAATGGCCCTTTGAATTGGCTCTCGGGTAAAGCACACAGTGGTTTAAAAGTTCAATCTGGATTCGCCTTATAATCTCTCCTCTCGTTGACTCTTGTTCATATGTTCATATGTGTATTAGTTCGGTAGCATTGCATCACATTCATGCACATTACTCTGCTTGATCCGAACACTACCGCTCTGATTACAAAAGTGCTCACTATACATTGATGAATCCTGTCCTACCCAACTTTCTTGATTTAGCAGGGTGGTGATGAGCATCTCATTAGCAGGGATAATGTACATTGGCCCCACCTCTGCTCGGCATCTTCTGTACCTGTATTGCACCAATTACCTTTTCTAATATTTTTCTGAATTGTGTCCAAGATAATTTTCCTTTATATTAAGAAAAATAAAACCTTAGCTATAGATTGACATGGGAAATTGTGTTATCATGGAAGATTGGGAACATACATTCATTACTGTATTTATGATTAGTCAGTCAAATTGGGCCATCCTTTTTCTAGAATGTGTAGTGAGTTGATCCAAATGTCACACTTCTTTCTTCCCTGCAAGTCTCTCTGAGAGTTCCAAAGGAAATATTAAATTCACACCTTGGGTAAGACATGGTCAAATTTAAACATTCTATTATTCTACTATTTGCGATATGAGTTTTCCCAGAGAGAAGTCTTTTGTTCAAGGCTCTTGTACAAAACTCTTCCAAAGTTTTCAGCAGAAATTTTAACTAAATATTCTATGGACCTTTACGACACAGCCCAGTACAAACCATCTTGACGTGAAAATTCCCAGGTTGAAGAAAGTTATTTGACCCCAGAGGTCCAGACAGTGGTATTGACAAGTCCATCCTACAGTGCTCACAGTCTATGTCAGTACCAGATTTAACTTCTCCTACAAATGGATGCATATTCTGTGGGTGCCTCTTCTATGTTCTTTGCCTGTCTTGGGTTCCTTCCAATAACAGAATGGTTCAGAGAAGCATAAACAATGCCCTGTTTGTTTCCCTCCAATTGGGAGTTAGTTGTAGATTCAGAACTTTCCTGGACACTTGACCAGAGATCATTATCATAAATGCCAGTTTCTGATGGCAGTGTTTGGGAATTTGTCCTGGGACTCACTGGGATATCAACCTACAAGAGAAAAGAGATGTAGCACGTAAGGATGCAACAAAACATATTGATTATTAGACTCTGAGTGAAAGGCTACATGTTGTCATGCACATTGACAGAGACTGTCTATTGTTCCTCATGTAAATTACTTAATATCTACATTTTCACTAAACTTTATATAATCAAAGGATGAAAGGGTTGGTTTGTTTGGGGGTGTGGTTGTTTGGTTGGTTTGGATTGGTTTTTTTGTTTTGTTTTGTTTTATGTTATGTCCAGGTCCTCATGAGCGCTAGATAGGTTCTTGACCACTGAGCCCCAAAGGCCAAACATTTGAAGTTCACTATGTTCTTCCCAAACAGTTGTTTTGTGCTGTATTATGGGCCATTTGAGGTCACAACACATACACACAATGCTCTTTCCATGGAAAAAAAAAATCACTGTCCAGTTCATGGGAAGAGAAAAATAACTCTATGAAAATTTTAGGCAGCTTATAACACATTGGCATATAATACATAGAACATCAAAAGATCAAGCCCAAGGCAAAAAGACCTGAGACCTCCTTGGAAAGCAGGAACAGGAAGCATCATGGGTTATCCAATACACATTATGATGAGAGAGCTAAACTAGACAATGGAAGCCAATTTTGAAAGAACAAAGTTTCATTTAAGTCCTAAAATACTATTCTATTTGTTATTTCTACTGCAAAAAAAAATCATCATACTTTTAAATAGTGCCAGAGACCTAAATGGTGTGAGACAGAGGGAAATCTGTGGAAACTGAAGTGAATTTTGATATTTTCTCCCCCTTTTCAGTTATTTGTTAGCTTCTCCTGGTTATACAAAAATGCAGATGGTAAGAATGATGTTGTGTTAATAATTAGGGTTTTAATTCTCATGTGTGGAAGGGGGAAGGGGTGGGTAGGTGCATTCACCCATGTGTGTACAGGTAGAGGTCAGAGGTCATGTCAGGTTTTTTCCTCTATTCCTCTCTATCTTATTTATTGAGAAAGGTGTTCTCACTGAAGCTGGTACTTCAAGTATGCTTTCAGCTAGGCTGGATGGCCAATGAGTGCCTGGTTCAACCAGTTTTCACTTCTTCCCCCACCACTGGGTTTTAAAGTGTGTGCAACCACATCTAGATTTGGCATAAGTTGTGGGATCCAAACCAAGTTCTCACACTTGCACAGAGTGCTTTACCCACTGGTCCATTTCCCCCAGGGCTCTATTTTGACTTTTTAAATCTCCACTTTGCCAGCCAAGTTATGCTCTTCCTCAAAGTTGCCAGGTTCTTGATCTTTGACTAGTCACACTCCTCTAGTCCTTGGTAAGTCTCACTGTGACATATGCAGCAGGATTTCTCTTATACCTACTGAGGAAAGCTCTGTCCTCAAAGCACGCTTAGTCCTAACTTGAGAAATGAGGCAATAACTGCTGATACGCTGCAATTTTCCAGTGAGGTGAGCACCCAGAAATCACACGGAGGCTGGAGGTCTGACAGAGCCGAGAGTGGGTTGGCTAAGATGGAAAGTACCCCCTCACGAAATGAGCCTGCATGGGGGGGGGGGGCAGAAGACTGTCAAATGAACTGCTAAAGAGTGGCAAATTCACTGTCTACCACCGAGGTTCCCTGCTATATTTTCCAATCTTAGTCTGTCAGTTCAGTTGGCTTGGCTCTCTTCACCAGAATGGCTCATTGTCATGAAAACTCTGTTAGCATGAACATAATTCTTTGCACCTGAAGTTCTGTAACACTCTATAAAAGCAGCGGGTGCCACAAGGCAGGTGCACTGTGATGTGGTGGCCAGAGACGATAAAGGCTGTTAGACAGGCAGACATCTCACCTTGAAGACCTATTGGAGTTGTAAGGCTCTTTTAAAAACAAGCATGCTGGTTTATAACTCACTTTCAAAAAGTCTAACCCTTTTAAGTGTGTTATGACCAAGGGGACTTGTCTATACAACCACTTTTATTCCCTTAGAACAGTGGTTCTCAACCTGTGGGTCACGAGCCCTTTGGCAAATTTCTAGCTCCAAAAATATTGACATTATGATTTATAACAGTGGTAAAATTACAGTTACAAAGTAGCAATGGAAATAATTTTATGGTTGGGGGTCTCCACAACATGAGGAACTGTATTAAAGGGTCGAAACATTAAGAAGGTTGAGAATCATTACCTCAGAAGGACTATTTTGAAATAATATCAGAACCCTGTACTTTTCTGTTTTGTTATTTTTTATGTTTCATTAGCATAACTAATATATTAGAACATAACATTAGTAACTACACATAATAATGTTTTACATGACATAGTTGTATACAATAGGTTTATTCATAGTCACCCTCCATTGGTCTCTCTTGTCCCCTTCCCAATCCTCCCAATCCCCTTCCTCTTCCCAACCTGTTCCCTTTCTATTTTGATGGTTTTTCCCACAATGAATTTCATTTCAGTGGCTTACAATAATACAAGTGAGGGTTTATTTACAGTGAGCACACTGAAAATGGCTCTCTCCCCATCCATTTTTGACTACCATCTTTTCCTCCCCACTCCATAGCAAGTTGCTTAGAGGCCCTATCTTATACAAGTATTATACAAGCAATCACAGCTGACGTGAAAAATCTGGAGTGTGTGTGTGTGTGTGTGTGTGTGTGTGTGTATGATAATATCATATAAACTTACTGAAAAAATACATATGGTGTAACATAAAATGTGTTTGTCTCAGCAGATATTTCAGACGTACCAGGTTAACGTCCCTTTCTGCTAAGTCAGAAGGCATCTTTCCTTTCCCTGAAAGATTGAAAAGAAAGAAAGAAAAATGGTCATCAAATGGTATTAAGAAAGCAAGGTAAATGATCTTCCCACCACACCCACCTCATGCACTCCAGCACTCATGCTGTTAGCTTTGCCTTGCTACCTGGACCCCACACATCTCGGCCTGTGAGAGTGCACATGCCCACTTCCTTCCCCTCACTTCTTATGTCATACAACAGTCTTCACATCCAAGACGAAGGAGTAGGATCTAATGAAGAACAGTTTCAAAGGTTGGGAGTCATTGCAGTCTCGATGTTAAAAGTGCTTCTGTCAGCTCTACGATAGATGGGACATCTATAGCATACTCCTCCCCCAAGGCTCAGGTAACATTGAAGAAATAGTGTAAGAGCCAGAGGTTGGTGAAGACTGAGGAAAAACTGTCTCCTGGATGTGACTGTGCCATTGTATCAAGTAACTCATAACACCTGTGATTTCTTGTTACAGACCTGTGCAAGATTAAGACAGCCAGCATGGCAGTACTGGAGCTCTGCAACCTTCAGCTCATGACAGATAGTAGATGCTAGGAAAGGAAGAGTTAGTTCTTTTGCAGGGGGAGGGGATCATCTCTGGTAGGTTACCATACCTCAGTGAATCTCCACAGCTATATGTATATGAGCAACAGTAATTGGCTCAATGGGATATATGTTGTGGTAGTTTGAATGTAATTGGCCCCAATAATCTGATAAGGAATAGCACTATTAGGAAGTGTGGCTTTGGTGAAGTGTTTATGGCCTTGTTGGAGGAAGTGTGTCACTGTGGGGGTGGGATTTAAGGTTTCCTATGCTCAGGATACTGCCTAGTGTGTCAGTTGACTTCCTGTTGCTTGCAAGATATAGGACTCTTAGCTACTGCTCCAACATCATATCTGCCTGCATGCCACCATGCTCCCTATCATGATGATAAAGGTTGAACCTCTGAAACTGTAAGGGAGTCACCCCACTTAAATATTTTCTTTATAAGAGTTGCCATGGTCATGGTGTCTCTTCACAGCAATAAAAACCCTAACTAAGACAGAAGTTGATACCAGGGACTGGGCTATTGCTGTGATAGGCCAGACCCATGTTTTTGTTTGGAGGAATTTGGACTTTGGTACTTTGGGTTAAGGAAATAGTGGAATGTTTTAAGCACTGCTTGATGGGCCATACTAGTAGGGGCATGGAAGACAGTAATGCTGAATGCGATTTGATGAACTGTGGGGAGGTTGCTCAAAAGGTTACAGAGGAGAATAATTTTAGTATGTTGCCTAGAGATTCTTCTTGGGATATTTTGGTGAAGAAAGTGCCTGCTTTTTGCCCTTGTCCAACTAAATTTCCAACTTATGAATTAAAGAAAAGCTTAGAGATGGGTGTGGTAGTGCAAGCCTTTAATCCTAGCACTGGGAAGGCAGAGCCTGGCAGATCTCTGAGTGTGAGGTCAGCTTGGTCTAGAGAGCAAGTCTCAGGACAGCCAACCTTAAGCAGTAAAGGACAGAAAGCTGGTGAAGATATAATTGAATGAGTATTCCATGTTCCAGCCCCAGTAAGCAGCAGAACTTGGCAGCTTCAGGCACCTGTTTCTGCCTCTAGAGTTAAGGACAGAAAAAAATTGGTTATGGAATGTGCTTGTGTACCTAAAGAAAGCCAATGAGGCCAGGCATGTGACAGGGGCATCCCTGAATGGAGGCCTAGTAGAGAGGTCATTTCATGAAGCTGTGAAGTTGAAGCCTGGATTGCTTTGGAGAATGCAAGATGGTAGAGATGCCAGAGTCATGGTATACTTGCTGAGAAGAGCTGCTAACAGGGAGTGAAACCAGCCCAAAAGGAAAACAAAAGTGTGTTGCATTCAACAAAGCTGAACAGAATTGGAGATCTGAAGAGTGTTTTGACATCAGACATGGAGATGCAAAGTTTGGAGTTTGCTCAGCTGGTTTTTGGTCAGGCTTTGGTCCCATATTTCCTCACTATGCTCCTTTCCCTGCATTGTGGAATGGTAATGTATATCCTGTGCCATTATATGTTGGAAGTATGTGATCTGCTTTTTGATTTTGATTTTACAGATGATTACAGTTAAGAGATTGCGTGAATCCCAGAAGAGACTTTGAACTTTGGACTTTTAAACACTGTTGAGACTGTGATCGACTATGGGGGACTTTTGAAGTTGGACTAAATGAATTTTGCATTATGATATTGATACAAGCTTATGGGGGCCAGGGAATGGAATGTGGTAGTTTGAATGTAACTGACCCCCATAATCTCATAGGTATGATTTTTTGGTGGAATTGGTATGGCCTTGCTAGAGGAAATGTGCCCCTGTCGGGATAAGCTTTGAAGTTTCTTTTGCTCAAGATACCACCCAGTGAGTCAGTCAGTTTCCTGTTGCTTGCAAAATGTTGGGCTTTCAGCTACTACTCTGGCACTACTTCTGCCTGCATGCTGCCATGCTCCCTGTCAAGATGATAATGACCTGAACCTCTAAAACTATAAGCAAGCCACTCCAATTAGATGTTGTCTTTATAAGAGTTGCCATGGTTATGGTGTCTCTTCACAGCAACAAAAAACCTAAGAGGTGTGTGTGTGTGTGTGTGTGTGTGTGTGTGTGTGTGTGTGTGTAATTGGGAGGAGGATCTAGGAGGGACTAGAGGGGTTAGAGAAAAGGACAGTGTGACAATGGTCAAAATGTATTGTATGCATGTAAGAACAAACAGAAATATAAAAATGTAACTAATGTTCTAGTCACATATCCATGCTCCCAATTCCCTTTGGATATGATAACCAATAAAGATTATTCCAGTTTCTTGTGCTGTGTAGTTACAGAGGCAGAGCTGGGTTTACAGGGGGATTCCTTAGAACTGTAAAAAGGTTCTGGGATCCAAAAGCACTTACTTCAAAACACCAGAAGCTCTTCCATCCAGACAAAGCTTTCTCTTGTGGCAGCCAAACAAGGGATGCTCTGTCTGGCTCAGTTTCTACAGCTACACTGTGGCTTGTATTGTAGAAAAAGGGGAGGGGAAGACAAGGAGAAGAACAGGAAACAGAAAATATAGATGGACCAGATCAGCATGCCTCTCTTGCTGAGTTTTACTGTTCAGTGATGATGATGAAGGCATGATTTCAAAAGGAAAAGGCAACTGTTTTTGAAATATCACAACTCTCTTATTGTAGGCAAGTCCACATTTTCAAATGCAACACTACTGAGTAAAAATCTGACTCAAGCATGGGTTTATGACAGAATAGAAAGTACAAACGCACATGAATCCCTTCTGGGGACAATGGTTCTTTATTTAGATAAGGGTGTGTATCATTGGAATTATGTGGTATAGCTGTGGAAAGGTCTTAAAAAGAATAACTCAAATCAACATGTTCATTCAAGAGATTATTTCAACCTGCCTTTCAACCTGATTAAAGTTTAGGAAAACGCTGTCTTATACACACCTGAGATTGATGTGTATAGAATAAGAATACTCCAGTAATGTGCCCTCTTCGCCACAACTCCAGGCTAGCGTTGTGATGTGGTGAATATGCCTTATCATGCCTGGAGAGAGCCCACCTTAATCCATTCAGTTTTCTAGTGGAAACCAGTAGTTCCCCAGGAATCATTATCCAGAAAGAAAACACTAGCCAGCAAAAAAAAATTTATGCTCTAGAAAATGGGCCCCAAATGTGTGGTACATGAGGGCAGAGGGAAATTGCAACCCACCTTGGCGCCTTTTCAGGAAACAGACCAGGCAGAAACAGGCAAGCAGCAGAGGCAATGCCCCCAAAGGAAGCAAGCTGTAAAGCAGCCAGATCATGTCCAGCCTCTCTTCCGTGGTGGGTGGTCCTGAGGCGTTGGTGGCATCTGGGATGTCAGACGGTGCTGAAAACAATTAAGACATTCTAGAAGCATTAGAGCTAACAATACCCTTTTGCATTGTCATAGTTTGAATTATGACAATAATTCAAGCCCTCTATTTCTCCTTTGGTGGTCCCAGTACCATCAACCTACTCTTTTTAACTTTTGTGAACATCTCACATTTGTCTTGAACAAGTCATCTGAAGAAAGATCTCTGCGACAGTTCTCACAAACTACTTCACCAGGCCCTTTCATTTATATATTTAGCTCAGAGCTCATGAAACCATTTTCTTTATACAGTTTTAGAACTTGAAAGGAATGTTATTGCTCCAAAAATTGCCCAAAGACAGACAGCTCATGAATGGCAGTTGGGACTCCTGCCAGAGGGTTTCTGATGCTGTACCTTTGCTTCTTCTCTAAGACATCATTATCTCCAAACATCAAATACTTTTATTCTTACCAAATATGCTTTTCTTAGCATCTAGCTAGTGCTCGTTATGACTGATCAGTGTTTACATTCACTGGATCCCTCTTTGGTCAAGGTTGGTTGCAACTTACAAATAAGTTGTGACACAACTCAGTGAATCAAAAAATAGTAGTTTTTTAAAACATATTTTCTTTTATTTTTATATGCATTGGTGTTTGACCTGCTTGCCTTTGTGAGAGAGTTGGATTCACTGAGTTATAGACAGTTGTGAGCTGCCGTGTGGGTGCTAGGAATTGAACCCAGGTCCTCTGGAAGAGCAGCCAGTGCTCTTAACTGCTGAGCAATCTCTCTAGACACCCCCCCAAAATAGTAGTGTTTTAATAATATAAGACAAACTACAAAATATCTGAATTCATAGTACATGCAGTGGTTCTCAACCAGAAAATCTCTCATGCTCCAGAAACATGTGGTAGTTTTGGGAGACCCTTTCTGGTATCACAAGGTGGGAGAGTACCTGCATCTAGTAAGGAAAGGTCCAGGGCTTAGTAAAATCCCTGCACTACACAGGGCACTCTTCCATTCCCATAGCACAGAAATCAAACAACTCTACTATCTATGGATTGTGTGGATTTGCTTTTCCTGTGTGTGTGTTCTGGGTTATGATGTAAGATGTACTGCTTCTTTGGAGTTACTGTTATTTTGATACTGAGTATCAAAAGCAGTGAAGTAAAGTTTGAATTATGTGTGTGATTCCCCCCTACACACACACACACACACACACACACACACACACACACACACCCCAGATCCTCTCTTTGAGGGTAAAAACAATCAGGAGCAGTTGAAGGGGACATACAGTGGGCATATAGTTTAATGGTACAGAATGGTGGCGAATTACTGCAGCTGCTGTTTAGGTTGGGCAAGCAGCCAAGAAGCAGATGCAGCTGTCTGGGGGAAGGCAGTCTGCTGGCAAACAATAGATAATCTAATACAAACAAACTCAATTAAGAAGACCTTATTCCCATTATTTATCCGAACACCAAACAAACTTGCTAATTTTGATTGGTTTCATACTTACTTATTAGATGGTGTTCTGAATCATTTTGAGTCCTTTCTGAAACAGAAAACAAGATTAAGTATTAAAATGGCTTGAGAAAACACTAAGGTGGTACTCAATGTTATCTCTAAAGTCAGAGCTATTTAGAAAGGACTCCAGTGTTGCCACGACGACAGAGAATCCAATAATCCAGGCCAAGTTCAGCTTGCATAATTCATGGATCTTCACCTTGAGATCATGGTACACAAAGCAAAGGAGTTCTTTTCAAGTCTGAAGAAAGACTGCTATCAACACAGTATAACCTTCAACTGACTGCTTTGGTTCTCTCCTCCTCATTCCTTAGGCATAAGGACACAGAGACCATGTGTGACCTCTGACACCTGCAATGTAATAAAACACATAACCCTCAGGTGCTTCTGAGACTGTGGATGCTCTGGGTGAGAGTCAGTCAAGGTACTCATTCTGAAACAAAGATTGTGCCTCTCAATTCCTGCCTTCTCACTCTCTGCCTTCTCACTCAACACCCATCTCGATAATGACCTCTGCATTTTTCTAATGTCCCTACTCAGAAACTAACCTGGGACGATTGAGAATCACGGAGCTTTATAATATGCAGGGGCTGTTCCTGGCTCTGTGAGATAATCCCCTTGGACACTGGTTTGTTTCACAAGGTGCCTTTTCTCATTCTGGAAGACAGTTACTTTCTCAAGAATAGCCAAGCCTCCTTCTGTCCACAATTGTCCTTACACAAACCAATTCCTATCATGAACATAAAAAGCAAAACATATGCAAAAACAGGGGCATTTCCAACATCCCCTCAGAAAGATATTTCAAAGGGTAAAAAACAAAATACTTGTATTATATCTCCAAATTTTACTAATTACAAGCATAACCATAGTCCCAGGACATATTTATTTCCTCATTTCATAAGCAGTTCCCAGAATACTCTTGGGTTCAAAAATAAAAAGAATATTTTTATTCTTTCCCTGTAATCACCATTTCCCTAAAGGAGACTATATACTCAGCTGAAATTTAAACTAATCCTAAAAAGAAATGTATGTGACCTCTACAAAAGAAAAACAACCACAAAAAGCAAGACATGATTTCTATTTTGTAAGGCACTATAAGCTCTTATGAAACTTGACGTATTTTTATATAATGCACAGGGAAAGGAAATGTATGATAAATGAGAGACATAGACCTGAATGATAAGCAAATTGACAGACTGCAGAATCAGTTCATTGAGAGTAATCCTGGAGACTTCCTGGAGAACTTGGGCAATAATCAGGGCTTGAAAGGAAAAGTATAGTTGTGATAGGTATAAAAATGGATCTTCTGAAATGGATGAGAGTGGCATAGGAAGGTGATGATGGGGATGTGTAAGGCTGGTCCTGGGAAGATGCGTCACATGTGTGAGATTGAGGACCTACGTTGAATGTTCAGTATCCACATAAGAGAGAGAACATGGCAGCTCCTGTCTGTCATCCAGTGCTAAGGAGGCAGCAACAGGAGCATCCCAGGTTATCACTGACTAGCCAGCCTAACAGTTGTTCCATTGAGTCCAAAGTTCACTGAGAGATCTTGTCTCAAAAAATAAGGTGGAAAACAATTGAGGAAGACACCAGATGTCAATCTCTGCCTTCCACGTACACACATGTGCAGACACATATATGCACACACACAAAGATGAGGCAATGGAAAGTAATGCTGTTCAACTTGGAAAGGTTCCTCCTTGAAGTGATGCAAGAAGGTATGGAGAAAGCTCTGGTGCATCTTTATATATGTTGGGCAATAGTCTCTTATTAGGCATGTGATTCTCAAACACTTTCTCATGTTCTGTGAGGCGCCTTTTCACTCTTGATGCAGAAACATGTTGAATTGTGATGAAGTCTACTCCACTGCTATTGCTTTTGTTGTATGCTTTTATAATCATATCTAGGAAATGATTACAAAATAAAAGATCAAGACTTAGCTTTTTATGCATATGTATGGTTTTGTGTAAAAGTAGTTTTGTAGATTAATTTCTTGTATTTAAATTTCTGATCAATTTTGAGGTTTTTTATTATTTGACATTTTCATTCACATATATCATGAATTTTGTTCATTCAACTCCCATCATTTCCTTCTCCTTTATTCTTCCTTCTCCTACTGACTTACTTATTTACATGGTATGAAGCAGGAGGTTCAAATTCAATTTTGGCATATGTATATACAATTATATTTCAACATCATTTGTGTTGGGGTTATTTTTCCTTCTTTCTTTGTCATTTTTGGTGGATTTTTTTTTCTCTTTTTGTGCTAGGAATCAAATCATGAGCCTCCAACATAGTACGTAAGAACTCTACCATTGAGCTAAGTTCCCAGTTGCTATTGTTAAAGAGACTTTTCTTTCCCATATGGATGATTTTTATCTTACTTCTCAAAAATCAGTTGAGGGCATTGGGCAAGGTGACACATACTTTTAAGCCCAGTATTTGGAGGAAGTGGCAGTGGATCTCTGATTTTCAGTACAGCCTAGTCTCCATAGCCAGTTTCAGGATAGCAAAAAATACATACTGAAACACTGTCTCAAAAAACAAAGCAAAGCAAAACAAAAATAAGTAACAACAAAAAACAATTGAGAGGCATAAAGAAAGCTCAGTAGTTGGGAATATTAGCTGCTCTTCCAGAGGACCCAGGCCCAATTCCCAGAACCCACATGGAAGATCAAACCATCTGTAACTTCAGTCCCAGAAACACAAGCCATATGTGTAGTACACAGACGTACATGCAGGCTAAAACACCCACACAGAGAAAATCAAAATAATATAAAAAGTCAATTGATCCTATACAGAATTTTATTCTAGACTCTCAATTCTGCTATGTTGATCTCACAACAGTATTTAAATAGCTATATTTTAATAATGAGTTTTGAAATATAGAAGTCGTAAACTTCCAACTCTCTTCTTTATCCAGTTTATTTTGGCTTCTTGGAGTCTGTTACAACATGATGTGAATTTTAGAATTAAATAAGATTTGAAGGAGACGATGATGTTCAATCTTGGGGACTGCCATCTTTATAACAGTCTTCCAAGCTGATGACAATAGGGTATTTTTACATCTTTATCTGTTAATTCATGCTACAAATCTGCTGCTTATGTAAACATAACTTCTACAAATTCTAATCAACAAGAGCCAACAACAGAAAAAAAATTAAGGAAAAAGAAAACAATGTTGTTGTGATCATTTTTGAACTTGTCCAATAAATGTTTTAATCTTTAAAGGCAAGAACAATCAATAACTGCCTGCTGTGGTAGTGCACACACATTTAATCCCAGCACTCGGGAGGCAGAGGCAGGTGGGTCTCTGTGAGTTCCAGGACAGCCTGGTTTACAAAGAGAGTTCCAGAACAGCTGGACCCTACCTCAAAAAAAGACCAGTAACTTCCATTATTTTTCCTCTACTGTTCTTGCCTCACCCTTCTCTTCCCCTACACAAATACTTTATGTATTTATGACTGTCACAGTCTGGAAGATGTGGTAGACTGTGGATGTGATACAAGTGTTCCAACTTCTAACCAAAGCATCTGCAAGTCTGGGTTGTCTCTTCCATGGAAACGCAATGAAAAAAAGCCATAGATGGCCTCGGGTAGAGCACTCACCTGTCACATTGATGGTTATTATGCGGCTGTAAATAACATTAGAATTAATGTTTGTAGAACAGACATACAATCCTTTATCACTGGCATTTATTGGTTCAAAATGGAGAATAAAAACCGAAGCCTCGGGCTTTTCTTCCCAACTAGTGTGTTTCTGAGGTCCAAACTCAAGAGGTAAACATTGTTTTTCACTGTACTTGCACCAAGTCACATTAGGTCTGTGATCACAGTATGTCACAGGACATTTAATTTTAAAGTACTCTCCTGTTGTAGCATATTCCGAATGCCTGTTAACCTTAATTTGTACTTCACATGACTCTTCACCTAAAACACAAAAGCAAAACTGGAATCAGTATGATCTTCTAGTAGGACCATAGATAATGCAGCAATTATTTCCCACAAAGGTTTCTAGTGCACAATTCCATAATTTTCCTCAGTACTATTTTTCAGTATTTTACCTCCACTAGCCCAATGTGGTACATAGCTAGCACATAATAAATAGTTGTTTTAAAAATAAATAATTTCACTGAGTGGTAATGACATACACCTCTAATCTCAGCACTCTGGAGACAGAGGCAGGCAGATCTCTGAGTTTCAGGCCAGCCTGGTCTAGAGAGCAAGTTCCAGGACAACCAGGGATACACAGAGAAACTCTGTCTCAAAAAACAAACTAACAAACAATTAATTAATTAGTTTCATCCTCCCCACAAAATGACATTATGAATTCTGTTTTACAGATGAGGTTTAAATGCTAAAGAACTTGTCCATGGTTATATGCTAATAATTAGAAAAACTGAGGCTTTAAAGTCATGATGAGATCTCTACTGCATTATTTATTGGCATTATTTTGTTTGTATTACTTCTTAGCCAGTAATCACATTTTACATTTTCTAATATCAGCACTGCTATGGTCAAGTTAAATAGGGAATTATAAACAATCACTTCTCTACAATACTTGGCAGTAATAATATTCTTCCCTTGTTTTTCTTTATTCCTTTTTTGGATGTTTATCATTTTTTATTTCGATTCTTTTTTTTAATCCTTCTCTCATACAATAAATACATCCTGCTTACAGTTTCCCCCTCCTCCACTCCTCCCAGATCCCTTCTTTCCCTTCCCCTCCAGATCCACTCCTCCTCCATTTCCCTTCAGAAAAGAGCAGACCTCTCAGGGATATCCACCAACTAGGGCCTAACAAGATACAATAAGAATAGACACAACCCCATAACAAGGCTGAAAGAGGCATCCCCGTAGGGCAAAAAGGGTCCCAAGAGCAGGCAGAAGAGTCAGAGACACCCCTACTCCCACTGTTGGGGCCCCACAAAAACACCAAGGTAACAATCCTAACATGTATGAAAAGGACCTAGTGCATGCTCATGCAGGCTCCATCATTGCCACTTCAGTCTATGAGTCCTGCTTAGTTGATTCTGTGGGCCACATTCTCCTGGTGTTCCCAACCCCTCTGGCTCCTGTAATTCTTCCTCTCCATCTTCTGTGGGGTTCCCTGAGCTCCACCTAATGTTTGGCTGTGGGTCTTTGCATCCACTCCCATAGGCTGCTGGAGGAAGCCTCACTGATGACAATTGGGCTAGGCACTGAGCATAATAGCAGAATATCATTAGGAATAATTTCACTAATTTTTGAGGGGTTGGGGGCAGTCATGTTTGGTTTTACCTTAGGTCTCTTGGCTATCCAGCCTCTAGTTCCTGGCCATCCAGGCAGTGCTGGGCATGAGCTCCCTCTCATGGTGTGGGCCTCAAGTTAGACCAGTCATTGGTTGGCCATTCCCACAAGTTCTGTGCCACCATTGTCCCAGAACATTTGCAGGCAGGACAGATTGTAGGTTCAAGGTTTTGTGGCTGGGTTGATGTCCCAGTACCACCATGGGAAGCATTGCCTGGCAATTTACAGCAAGTCTATAACCAATATCAAATTAAATAGGAGAAACTCAAAGCAATTCTACTAACATTAGGGACAAGATAAGACTGCCAACTCTCTCCATATCTAGTCAGTACAGTACTTGAAGTTCTAGCTAGACAATTAGACAACTGAAGGCGATCAAGGGGATACAAATTGGAAATGAAGAAGTCAAGGTATCACTATTTGCAGGTGATATGATAGTATATAGAAGCATTCCCTTGTTTTTCAATGGCTTTAATACTGTCTTTCAGTCTTTTCCATGAATCTGAGTAAGAGACATGCAACTCAGGATAACCATGCCAAGGTAAGATGTGTTCTGATGACAGCCGACATTTGTATACTTTACAAAGCAGAAAGAGAAACAGCACCCCAGTTCTTTGGGAATTTCTGCATGCCAGACAGGTATCTTGGAAATATGCATCTTTTTGTTTTGAGGAAATGAGCTTTTCTCCTGAATATGCATCTTCCAATGACTTATGAACCTTGAGTTAATAATTGCCAGGAATTTATAAAAGTAGACACACAAGCCCGGAGTAGGGGCTCATATGGATAATACCAGTGCTTAAGAGGCTGAGGCAGAAAAATTGACTGAGTCACATAATAATTTTCAGGCCAACCTGTGCTATATAGAAAGACACTGTCTTAAAGAGCAATACCAGAAAAAAAAAGCGAACAAAAACAACCAATAGCATAGAAAAACAATTTAAATTTTCTATGTCATTGTATGTTACATAATCATTCACTTATGTACTATTTTATTATTAACTTATTATCACATGCCTTGTAACCTCAACACATAAACTTGAGGCCAAGGCACATGAAAAAAGATCTTCTCTATGCAAAAAAAGATGGACAATTTAAGATACCAAATTTACCTCACTTTACACATAGTTCTCACAATTTCATTATCATTTGCTAATCAACCTATAATATTAAAAGCACAAAAATCATAAAATTTAAAATCAGGTTCAAATACATCCCTTTCTTGAAACAAACAAGTGTGCAATTTGGTCCACCAAAGATTCTACCAGCATGGGTACTTCAAAACAGAAACTGGCTACTAAGTCCCAAGCTGCAATTGCTCAGAAAACAGTCATGTTCAAGTGTTCATTCATAAATGAGCAGAGGAAATGGCATGATCATGACAACGTTAGAAGCCTTTCCGCGTCATGCCCATCGTATAACTGCTATGTCTGACGCATCAAGAAATGACTAGATGGGATTTCCTGAGCTGGTAAAATGAAATAAGTAAAATAGGCAAAGAACCCTTTCGTGAAGTACTCTGTGGCACTTTCCAGCTTCCTCTTTTTACATTAAAGATGAGGCTAAACACAGGGTCTTAACATATTTCAAGTTCTTTTTCCTCCAGCCTTATGATCTTTCTTAGTTTTGCTGTTGTGTTGTTGTTTTATTGTTTTGTTTTGAATTTTTAGAAAGGATCTCAATATGTAGCTCTTGCTGTCATGGAAATGACTCTGTAGACCAGGCTAGCCTCAAACTCACAGAAATCCACCTGCCTCTGCCTCCGGAGTGCTGGGATTAAAGGCATGAGTCACTATGCCCGGCTCTTTCTTAGTTTTGAAATATTCTATTTCATGGCAATAAACGTCCTCTGCCTCCTCACTAACTTTCATGCTCAAGTACTTTTCTAAATAGATGTATGGAATCACAGGCTATAATGACACCTAAATATAGTCAAGGCTTCCTTTAAAGATGAAGAGTGCTCAGGGCATTATTTTAACTATTTCTTAACACTTAATAAATCTCGCACTGTAACTTTTGCCCAGATCTCACCTCCTCTTGCTTAGAACAACTGAACTTTGACTGAATTCTCAGGAGTCAGGTAGAGACTAGGGACCCCTACAGAGAACTTTTAGCATCTCCGATTAGTGACTTATTTTTAACTGTATTGGATTCCTAAACAACTTCACTTTAAGATGTCATGGTTCAGTCGCTTCAAATGTTCTAGAATAAACATGAAAGAAAATCAAAAGGTAAGTTATAAGGGCAAGTTTTCAAAAGCTTGAAGAGGAAGGGTAAGGTCGCTGACCAAAAAGAAGTGCCTAACAATACAGTACCTGGTGTGGTCAGATTTACAGCAAAAAGCAAGAAAGCCGAAGGGGGAAGGCAAAGGTGAAAACGTCAAGTGAAACCTTGTCTCCAAAGTTCCTTCCTCTCTCAAGTTAAGAGACCTCAGCCTCCTCACTTCCCTTTTTTATTTTCTTGAGAACATCTGAGCAACAAGGTGGCTGTGGCCAAAGGAATGTTGTCCTCAATGAGCTTACTGTTGATTCATGGGACAATTATGTAATGATAAGGACTTTTTCTAAATAAATCTATTATATACTATTCTTTTTCTCTTGAAATATATCCAAGCTTGAAAGCAAGGTTCAGAGGAGCCTTGTGCATTTCTTGTTAGAGAGTATAGGAATTAGAAATGAAGTCTGCCTTGGTGGAATTTGCCTTCATGTGGAAAATAATCATGCACAACAAATGGGAGGTTAATACTGTACACAGGTACAAAGCACTCAGCCTGGGCTGCTGGTGTGCTTTCCTAGAAGCTGAGCTGCCCTTCAGTGGATGAACAGCCTTTGACCATCAGAGTAGAGACTGTTTAGGTACTGGAGTCTGACGAAGTGGAAAAACAAAGGCTTCTCCTTAGTTCAATAGTCTCACAGCAGATTTACGGGACTGATACACAGGTGGATCATGGCTTTCTGGAAGTGATAAAGATCACTGGTTATTCCAGAATGAATAAGATGAGCACAGTTTGGGGACACTGAAACTTTTCCTATCCATGAAGAAAAAATATGATGCCCAACTTGGATAAACATACAAAAGGCATGAAATTAGAGAAAAAATGGGAACATTTATTTAACATGGTTATTTCCAGTGGCAGTACAGTGTGTGTGCTTGGAACAGATACTTGGAACATTCTCACCGACCCCCAATTTCTTCAAAATGAGGTACACATGGAACTATAAAAATAGGAAAATTCTCATGTATCAACTGTAAACACACATACACACACACACACACACACACACACACACACACACCTCACTTCCCTCAATGCATGACTGTGAAATTATTCCTAGTCTACAAAACTTCTAACTGCAATGCATTACCCTTCCCTTCAGCCAGAGAATTGTTACCTCATGCTAATAACCTAGTCCATCGTTAGCATTCTGTGACTATACACTTAAGAGAAGCATCACTGATTTGGAATGAAATGACAGAAACATTATTGTGGCTTCTGAGTATTCTTCTCCGCAGGATAAAGGTGACTGACAATCACATTAGCCGGCACAGAAATTTTCTTCAATGTTAGGATAAATAGAATAATGCTTTTACAGCATTAGACATCAAGAATAGTCACTCTGTGTGCAAATAAGGCAGGGTTTCTTTTTCTTCTCACCCTCAAAGCCTATAACTTGATGCTAGCAGGTCAAGAATGATCTACTGAGACAGATGTCACAGTTCTAATTTTCTATCTGGCAAGCATGTTGACAATTCCTTTCTGTCTGCCTTGAAATATGCCAATCAATCATGTGACACTCAGGATGCTCACAGCTACCCATGACTGGATTGTCTCCTCAAGCAAATAGTTTCTGGTGAGGAAATAATCACCGTTGGGTTTAGCTCTGACTTGTCTGCCAACTCCCAGCCACTTTGTCCTTGGTATTATTGTTCCTGCTGCTTTTCTCAAACATTATTATCTGGTGGGGGTTTTCAATGAGAAATAATGAAAGCACATGCAGCAAGACACCAAAACTACCTACCACCCCCAGGATTTCATATGACATAGCTCTTTGTGAACCACTGGAAGTGGAGGAGCCTATGAAAAAGTCTTCCCAGAGCTACTTGTGGTCTGTATTCTATGTGAACTGTACACACCAATGGATAACCAGTTAGTGTCTATCCAATGAGAAAACTGGGTTGTATTATTTTGTACAACAACTATCTCCATATGAAAAATACATTTTGTGAAATTTCAAAAGGAAATAAACAATAAAATGATCATATATATAAAATAAAGTCACAAAACAAAAATGTTGTAAGGATATCACAAAGAATGTGGAGATACTGGCCAGAATCAAACTCTAATGGTTCTGAGTATAATTCATGCTTCAAGTGAGCAAAAGGGCTGAATTCATATGTGCTCAGGGCCAGTTTTACAGCTGGGCAGTTCTGAATTAACTTTTATGTAGAGTGAAATTTCTGCTGAGGATAAATATTACAAACATGTTTATTTACAAATTATATACATATTTATTAAAACTCAATGGTAACATATTAACTAGTTAGAACTTAAACCAAAATTACTCTAGTGGGAAATGTTTTACCATGGACATTGTCAGAACTTCTAATACATAGTGATGATCAACACCAGATAGTATAGATACTGTGCCTTCCTGTTGTCCATACTGTAAAGGTATGGACATACCACTGCCTATGATCATTTAGGAATCTGATAATTTCTAACAGAATTTTATAGTTAGACTTTTTAAATCTCAGACATGACATAATCCCCCAGCTTTCAGATCCTCAAGATGGGAAGAGCCCTTCTGGTTGAGTTGGCCAAGAAAGGTTTCATCAAAGAATGTAACCCAAGCCCACCTCTAGGGAAACCCAGTCCTCTTGTCTTCACAACGCCATCTCCACTCATTAAAATGCCTTATGCTAGTCTAAAATTGCTTCATCTGCCTTGCCTTGATTACACCTATTATTGTAAAGCAAGTCTCAGCCAAGAGTCATCAACCCTCCATTGAAAAATTCTTACAGCTTATTGAAACTTCAAAAATGGTTGCAGTCATTGAGTGAAATTAATGAAAAAAGGTGAAGATTGGATTAGTTTGAGTTACAATGTCAAAGATGAACACATGAATGTAAACCATTTTAGAAAAATAAAATTACCACCAATGGTGTATTAATAATTAATATTAATGGTGTCTTTACATCAGGAGGGGGAAAAGTCTCTAGACAATATTCAGTAATATATTCTGCTGACTTGAAAGGCTAGGGATGATGAAGGGGGTGGGGAGGTTACACTCACTGAGGAAAGGAAAGAGATACATCTTTCCTAGAACTGGAATGTAGGAATCCTTTGAAGGTGCCCTGCACCTAGCCAAGGTTAGTCCATGCACAGCCTTGTAATTTCACAGTAACCATCCTAGGACATCAGCCAGACACTTGAGAAAATCACAGGCACCACATCAGAAAGTCAAGGTATTGTATTTCTCATCATAAGCTAGTTACCACAGCCACAAAACCAGAAACACCACAGTAACATGAGACTATAATGGGGGATCTGCACTCCATTCAGAAACCATTCATTGAATGTTTTGTAGTTTTGGTTAAATGTATTACTTTATGGTAAGTGAGCATATTCCATAAGTAAGATATTCCAAAAATCCTAGGAATATCTACAGAAATATGAAAAACAGCAATACATATACATCTAAGTTAAAATCAGAACTGTAATTGGAAAAGCACCATTGTTGGAGGAAAACCCTGTGCCTTGGTCTCAGGGATAAAGCATACAATGAAAACTGAGGCTGCTGTGAAATGGACCTGAAAAGAATTAACCCCATGTGAAGTACACACATGGTATGAATTCATATAACATCATTTAAAACACAGCAGAGAACATGGAATAAGAAAATTGGAAGAATTTTTATAATCATCTATTATTTTTTCCTCTTAAAGCATATACATCTTTATAATCATACGTAACACATTTAAATTTGATTTAATACATTTTTTAAGAACACAGATTCTTCTAGGGTTAAAGTTTACGATAGTTACTGTGACATGAGATTTTGGGAAAGAATTTAAAGACTATCTCTTAAATTTGGTTGTATAGGACAATCAGAGACATTAAGCCAGACATGTCTTATTTTTACCAATAATTTTGAAATTATTTTGTCCAAAACCAGTTGTTTTGATATTTAAAATACCACTTGTTTTTAAATACTCAAAGGTGCCCATAGTATTTCCTCTCCTAGAAATACTTAAAGCAGGACAAGTGCAGACCTTGAAAGGCCATCCAGACAGCAGACTGCAATTTAAGTCATGTTTGGCAGATAATTTCAGAACCTCCTGTGCCCATTCATAGCTAGTTACACAGGTTCACTAAACCTTCCATATCAGTGTGCACATACATCTCCCAGACCCAGCACAAAAGTGGACAAATGGAAAAATGGCTAATCATTCTTAAGTTCTTACTATGTGCTAAGTACTTTTGGGCATCATTTATAGAGGTGCTCCTTGGCTTATGGTAGAATTGTGTGCTGATAAACTCATCATGATTTTAAAATATTGGGAGGAAAAATTCACTTAGTAAACCTAAATTTATCAATCACCATATCCTAACCTAGCCTTCCTTAAACTTATTCAAAACAGATTACCCTACAGTTAGCCCAAATAAACTAACAAAAAGTCTGTTTCATAGTTAAGTGTTGGTACTTCGTGTAATTTTAGAATATACTTAACCAAAAACTGCTGGCACCACGGTATGCTGGATGGTATTGGTCATTTACCTTAGTGATTGCATAGTTGAGTAGGGTTCTAGCCAGTACTGCAAAAGACTATATCGCTAGCCATGGAAAATATCAAAACTTAAATTTTGAAGTGTATCTTCTGCTAAATTCATATCACTTATGCACCATTGTAATGTTTTGACAGTTTCTAAGTTGAACCATCCTAATTAATGAATCATGCATTTATGAGTGATCAATTGTACTGTCTTTATATTTAAGTTGAAAAAAAAATGAATTCTAGAACAAATAAGCCATCTACCATAGTTCACCAGCTATTGGGAGTGAGACTTGGGACTAGCATTTAAACCCAGGTCTACTGCTTCTTCCAAGACACAGGTTTTTATCCAAATGAGTTATTGTGAATGAGCATATGTAGGAAAAGTTCTTGGCGCTACACTTAGATTATACTTAGCAACAATAAATACCAAGTGTTACTATTTTTGTAATAGGGATGGATTTATAAAACTGACTTATAAGTTGAATAATTGTCAAAAGCCATAAAAAACTATGAGTCTCAGGGACAAAATAAAAATTCAAAGGTCTTCCCCAAGTACCTCTGTTCTTAAAAATTAATCCTAGCTACTTTCACGGGATTAGCAGTGGTGTGTAATGAGTGGGATCTATGTCAGCCCAACAAATACACAGACAGAAAAGGGAGTGCTATATAACAATGTAATTCTTTCTTATAAACAAAAATGTTATGGAATTATACTGACCAGCAAGGCCTAGCTGACATGGCCACAACTACAAACTTAAGAGCTTTGGCTTTGGCTTTCTTTCCAAGTCGGCTCTTGGCACTTCATTATAAGTCTACTAGGTGGCAGATGTCACCTTCGACCCTATTGTTCACTGCCTTTGCTCCCCAGCTCAGAGGATTCGCATGCATTCCACTTCATGGAGCCTTGTCCATCCAATGTGTCCAGGGCGAGTTTTGTCAGATAGCTCGGTAGATAATATATAAATATCTCCAGTGAACAACAGAAGTTTTGTTGAGACTCTGAGGAATAAAGATTCTTACTGGCAGGTTACAGGTGCTTCTGGTCAGGGGAACACTGAGTACCTGGTACAAGTGGGCCTTGTCTTCCAGAGATGCTAGGTCCTCTGCCTTGGTCACAAATCTTTCAGGAAGAGAAGCCGACCTTAAAGGCTGTTGATAGCAGCGTTTGGTGAGCTCCTCTTACCCTGTCAGAAACCAGCTTGAGTTTTTACAAAACTTGTCAGGGGAATGGTGTTTCTTTGTGATGCTCAGTAAGAGTGTGTTAAGTCAGAAAGGTACAGCGAAGTCTACTTTCACCTCCCTCCAATGTATTTTCTCACTTCCCTAATACAGTCTGCTACAGAGACGACACACTGAGCTTCACTGCCTCTCAATTCCAGGTATGACTGACCTGTGGAAAACAAGGTTGGTTTGTGGGGGGAAAAACCCTGCCAATTGTTCCCCACGGTTCACTTTCCTTTTCTAAGACTACAGAAGAAAGTGAAAGGAATCGTGACCATCCAGCTAAAATCTGAATGTTTCTCCTGTTGATGATTTCTGAACCATGGACTATTGCTGATGGGTGTGAATTCCAGGCTGTTTGTTAGATGAACATGGCAATTAGGGAAGAGGAAAAGGTCTTAGAGAGACCTACCAGATGAACTTGGTTTTGTTTGTGACTGTCCTACATGGTCCATCAGACAGTCCCCTGACATGTGTTTAAGAGGAGTGTCAAAGGATATACACATCAGACTCTGAGGATATGAAGAATGACATCCATACATGTACATCATGGGATAAATAAACCGTAAGTGCAAAGCATATAAGACAGGGGCACAATATTAATCAATTTCAAGGCAAGAGAACTGAGAACTGGAGAAAAGTGAATTACAAATCACAAATGACACCTGGATGGGAGAAACTGACTAACTCTCAAAAAGATAATGCATGGTGGTACTCCTTGTGACCGAAGATGATAACAGATAACATAGAGAACTACTGAGTCTGCTAGCCTCAAAGAAATATCACTTCCCAATACCACTTAAGGAAACAATTAAGCTAATTAAAGTTTGAACCAGAAGAAAACAATAACAAATAATCGCTCTTAGCAGAATTTACGCAGCACTGACAGTGTGCTCTACAACGTTCTGGGTATTTGTACAGAATCAAGGCACTTAATCGGCATAACACCTCAACGAAACACCATGACTGTTTTCTTCTTTTAGATGAGGAATTGAGAACTAGAGCTGCTGTAGTCATATAACCAGTAAGTAACAGCCATGGACTGATTGGGCTGTCTCCAGACATCCATTCTTCCTCCCCCCCCCCCCCCCAGAGCTGAGGACCAAACCCAGGGCCTTGTGCTTGCTAGGTAAGCGCTCTACCACTGAGCTAAATCCCCAAACCCAGACATCCATTCTTAACCACTGCACAACAGATTGTCCAAGAAATCAAGCAAAAAGTCAATTGCATCATATGAACCTCATTACAAATACTTTTCAGCATTTTTCTTCCAACAAGCATACAGGTAATGGAAGCTAAATAGGAAAGTCCCATGGAGGTGTGGTAATAGTTTCAACTTCAGTAATACAATGGAGGGCAGTTTTATAGTGCAGTAAAGGAAGTAACAGTAATTTAAAGAGCTGAATAATATTAGTGAGTCAATTCAAGGATGTAATCAGCACATGGCTTAATATGATTTTGCTCAATCCAGGAAATCCTGAAGCATAGGAATGTTTTTTCTAGGTATTTGCATAAGTTCCAGACACTTTCATGATACACAAAAGGTGTTTGGAATTTGGGGAAAGATGCAGCTCTGTTTCCAGGATTCCATGTGAACTTTTCAACAGGAATGACTAGAGTCATGAAGATGCGGCAGAGAGGGGCTGGGGAAACAACTCAGCAGGTAAGAGCACTTGCTGCTCTTCCAGAGGTCCCAAGTTCAGTTTCCTGCATCCACATCAGGCAGCTCATAACCACTATAATTGAAACTACAGGGCATCTAATACCTTTTACTGGACTCTATGGTCATCCACAGCATGGCAGATGCAAATACATACAACAAAAAAATTTAAAAATTAAAAACGTTTTCAAGTGAGATGAGGACATGTTACCTTGTCAAGGGGTAATAGACTGATTCAGAGCATCTGTCTGCTCTGACCCAATTTAAAAATGGCTCCACACAGCAACATCACAATGCTCACCTTCAGGAGAAAGAAGACACAGGCAAGGCCACATTGGCAACATGACTCTCTATGCAGGGTGTTCTCAAAAGAGCCAGGCTGTAAATCTGTAAATGTCTCCTTGCTGGGTCATATTATGACTATTTTTATCACAATAATCAACGATCAATCAAAGATTTTGTACTGCCTTTACTCCAGATCAAACACACACACACACACACACACACACACACACACACACACACACACACACAAATTAAAGTCCTCAGTTAGCCTCAACTGAATGAGTGGTCCAGGCCCTCAGGATGGAGCAATCTCCACCTGCACTCAGAACTTTCTAGCATCATATTTATGCTCTATTTCCATCATGAGAGGAAATGACGTTATTGAAACTAAGGGGAGAGTTTCTCTATATTTTTCTTTTTCGAGAAATACAAAAAGCACACCTCATGAGCATTTCATATTACTATAATTGGGGGAAATATGTTTAAACCATTCTTAAATAGTTTGAGAATACACTACTATAAAGAATTCAGTAGTTATTGAAAGTCACAGGAATTCTTCAATATATAAAGGTTCTTTATGTCATTAGTATAATTTTAAGGGATGGAACTACCATCAGTTTTGTCCAGAATAATTCCTTATTACCAAAGATTACTTTTTGCTTTCTTCTTTTGGAGGGAGGGGACAGCAGGGTGTTGAGAACAGAGCCTAAGAATGTTAGGCAAGCACTCTACCACTGAGCCACACTTTCAAACCTCACCAAATGCTCCTTTCTCAACCTATATTATTTTAAAATACATTTTATCTCATTTGTTTATTTAGTGTGTGTATGTGTGAATGTGCACAGGATTGTGTGTGTGTGTGTGTGTGTGTGTGTGTGTGTGTGTGTGTGTGTTTGATCTGTACAGAAGTCAGAGGATAACTTTCAGGATGCAGAAGTTGGTTCTCTCCTTCTACCATGTGAGTCCCTGGGATTGAACTCAAGTTTTCAGGAATGGCAGCAAGCACCTCTACCCACTACTCACTGAGCCATACCACCAGCATCCAACCTATATTTGTAATGCAGAGTAACACTATAATCCACTAATCCATTAATTCAATATGAATGACACTGTAATCTACTAATCCATTAATTAAACCTGAGTAACACTGTAATCCACCTTATCAACTACTATATAAGACACCTGGCCAATGCCTAAATCTTTCCATTTAATTTTCTACATATATTCATTACATTTGGGTTTAAAAATTTCACACAAGATATTTTATTAATTATTTTAGCTCTGAAACAAGTATTAGGGAAACACTGACCACAAAGCATGAAGCCAAAGCTGGACAAAAGTAAAAAGTTTTAGTCATAGCACAGTGACTGCAGCTAACTATTTTAAAATTAATAACTGGATAGATTTAAAATAATAAGTATGTGCGGTCATAGGCAAGTTAATTTAAACATTCTACAATGTATGCCTCCATTATAGCCTTACATAATACTTCATACATATAGTATTTGACAATTTTTTTAAAAAGGATGAAAAAGCTTAAAACCAGAATTACTTAAAGTGTTCATGTTAAACCTCAATTCTCATTTAATTGGATTTTGTGGGAGGTACTGATGAAATAAAAACTATTAGCAAAATTACCATTAACATTTATCAAGCTTTAAGTTCATGTACTTACTATAGCTAGGCACTATAGACCTAACAAAGAGACATCCTTTAGGTATAAGTATTATATGCTTTTAATTGAAAGGAGAGCTAAGAAAGGAAAAGAAACTGAGTCTATAATGTAAGTGACAAAGTTGATAAAGAATCCAATTCTGATAACCAAGTTTATGTACATGAACACTAGGTTATAGCACACTGGGTGGAAGAACAGAATATGGAGTACAGCCCAACTGTGATGCAGAATTAAAATTTTCCTTCATTACACAGAGGACAGCCTACAATAGATCCCTTGGAATTAAACAGATTGAGTTTAATGTCTGACTCCAGTTGCACCTATGTGATGGACCACTAATAACCGAGGGCTTGGATGACTGAGGAGATGTTTTACTCTGCCCCTGGATATGAGGTCTAGTGACATCAGAGTTGAATTCTAGAACTTCACAGTTCTAGAATTCAAGATGACATTCCACAAGACCTCAGTGGTTGGATTTTCCAATTTAAAACAAATGTGCCCAAGCGATACACGTGCTCTGGTGGGAGATAATTCCTTAAAATATCCTTGAGCCCAGAATTAACTGAGGAATGAGAAACTTCTGCTGACCATTCCACAGGCCTTTCCTCTAATCAATGCATGGTTCCTGAGCAAAGTCACGAGAGATGGCAAGATAAAGAAGGAATTGCAGGGTTTGCTAACAAAAAGGCTCTGTAGGGATGAGCCAGGGTCACCTATGGAGAACTGTTTTCTATGTTCAGTTGGCAACCACTTGCAAATCATCTCATCCAACAAAATTGAAACACCAGTGCTCTGCTCCTCTACTTCACAGCATGGTGTTTGCTCAGTGTTCTCATAGTACATCCCACAGAAACAAGGAGGGATTTAATTGAAATTGAACATCATTTGACAGTAACCATGGCCACAGCTGTAAACTCAAGGATCCAATACCTTCCCCACCCAATTACACACTACAGCATCCTACTGACATCCATTTGGAAAGAACATGAGATTTCTTTCCCATTAGTATGGCAGCCAGAGAGATCTCACGTGCGGTAGTGACAAATTAGTACCTAAATGTTTATAACATCCACTACAGTATCCTTACTTATCATCAGGGCATGTTTTTAGGAAACGTGGCCAAGGTATGGACTCGGTGTCTGCTCTGTAGGCAGGTGAATACAGTGTTCTACTTTCAATTACATCCTCTAGCATTTTCAAGAAGCAATAGCAACTACTCTGAGTTACCCCCTGCACGTAAACATCCCTCTCCATTAAGCAAGCCCGAGAAAAACTATCACAGACACGAACACTGAGGAAGAAACCCAGAAGTCCCCTTAGGAGGTGCCTTACCACGGATGCTCCAGAGGCCCAGGTGGAGGATTAAGAGTTCCCTAAATAACTCTGGAGTCCCAAGCATGGCAGGCAGTGTCTTCATTCCCAGCACATATCAGGCAGGGGTAAACTCCTCAAGCAGAAGGCTTCTCTTCTTCCCTAGGGATCTTCCGAGCTGGATGGTATTATCTAACCTAGCAGCATCTTAGGAGGAAAAAAGTCAGGAGAGCTGACGGGAGAGGACAGTATGAAGAGCCTGGGTGATTTTCTGAAAGCAAGTGAACAGAAACTGTGCTGTGGTTTTGCTTCTGATCCAATCTACCCTTCACTTCTCAGGCCTCCTGATGTACAAAGCACCTGGGTCCCTGCTTCTCTTTCCGCCCTGCTACTCTTCTTACGTCGCCTTGAGGTTTTCCTCAAAGTGAACAATTAAACTTGAAAAATCTGAATTGGTCCAGTTTTAGGTGATTTTAATCAAATCAAGGTTGGGAAATTCATGGTAAAAATACCTAGGCTAAGCATGCATGTCCCCTTTCCATAGCTTGTGATTACGAAACTTCTTCTGTGTAGTGTATCTTAGAACCACCCCCACCCCCACCCCATCAAGTCACGGTACAATGAGAATGCTCATTGACCTGAAAGCAGTGAAGACTTCTCTGAGCTTATGGAGAAAATGAGTGACAGGATGCACCTCACCAACGGAAGAAGAAAGGGCCTTTTTCTTCGGTCTGTAGATGCCTATCAATGGAACACAATCACGATTAGTGCTGTCTCCATGTTCTTTCTAAATATTAAAGTTCTAAGCAAAACGAGATCTTGAATACCAATTAAAGGAAACTTCCGTTTTTGGGTATGCATTATGTGGTTGTTGTCTAGATTAAGCAGTAAAGTAAGAAATGGGAAAGTTCTAAATTAGATTGCTGGGGGCAAGGGGGGGGACTCTGGGTCCCCAGCCCACATTTAATCACTAGCTTAAAACAACAGGAACTTATGTATTTTCCAAATGAAAAAGCTTGATGTTTTTCGCTTGTGCATTTGTAGTCATTGGGAGAAACTGAGAAATCTTTCCCTCCAAGGGTGGTGATATCCATCCAAGGCCAAACTCCAGTGTATTGTGTATTCATTTATTCAAACAGATAAGCCACAGCGGCTGGAGATACAAACATGAATGAACACACTGCTTCCGAATTTAAGAAACTTGGCCAACCAGTATTGACATCCATGTACCCTGGGTACACCAGGTAATACAGTCTGCAGAGCTCTTAGAAGCCTCACTGCTGGCCAAGGAGGCACCCTGTTTATGGTACATTACCACTCATTCCTCTTTCCTGTTCAGAATGGGGTGCGCAATTCCTGTGGCAGTTAAAGCAATGTTCATTGTCCCTCCGAAATGGCCTGAGAAGTTTAAAAGAAAAGTCTTGAATCATCTAAAGCTCACGATATCATCCAACCAGAAGAAAAGCCTGTCAAGTACAGACTCTCATCATTCTCTGCTCTGGGAATTGTTCTCTCTCTCCTGCTCCTGCTTCTGCTTTTGGTGTGTGTGTCGTGTATGTAAGTGTTCATGTAGATGTGTGGACATGCTGTGTGCATTCTCCCAAGTGCGTTCATGGATCAGGTTTCCTTCTCAGTCATTTTCCACCTTATATTTGTGGACAGAGCTTCTCACTGAACCAGAAGCTCATCAATTTGACTAGAGTGAACTGGAAATGAGCTCCAGGAATCCATCTGTCTCTCCCACTCACTCCCCAGCACTGGGATTACAAATACGTATCACTGTATCTAGCCTTTTATGTGGTTTCTGGGGATCTGAATTAAAGTCCTCATTTGAGCACAGCAGGTATTTTACTGGCTGAACCATCAGCCTCATGATTTCTTTTGTCATATAAGAGTCCATCCTGGCCAGGCCATGGTGGCGCACGCCTTTAATCCCAGCACTTGGGAGGCAGAGCCAGGCAGATCTCTATGAGTTAGATGCCAGCCGAGGCTACAGACTGGCTATTTAGCACTTCACAGCTGGCAGTACTGAGAGTACCACTAGCCAAGACTTTACCTCAGAATCTCACTCTCCTTTTTATTCTAGGAAAGAACTGAAAGAAGCCAGATTCAGAAATGCATTGCTCAATGACAAGTCAGTATTGCTTTGTGTTTATAACTTATCCAGTAGCTAGGCTTTTTATCTCAAACCATCCCACCATAATCATGTATCATTTGATCTGAAAATTGTAATTTCCATGTCAATGCACATATTGAAAGAGTTCACTGCATTCTTAGAAGTGATTTGTTGCATACTGGGAACAGTTTTAAAACACGAACTTTAGAACACAAACTGCTAGTTGTATGTTGAATGACAAAAAATAAAATAGAATTTGGCAAAATGCAAATTATCTTTACAAACACCCAGGAGCTACTTGCACAGTAAATATTCCACTTACTTGCTGACTCAGTTACAACTGTGAAGCATAAAGCAACTTTATTTTCTATAGTATTTCATCCAGGTGTTCAGAAAAACAGCAGTCACAGACTTAGATGCAATAATGTTCGACAACATCAGACCCTCCTTAGTCATGACTTTTTTAGCGCACACCCAGATAATACTCCATAGCGTCACCCGACATCTAAAACCATTCTCATTCTAATGTATCGCTTTCCGCGCTAATGTTATTGCTAGCAGTGGCATCTATCTATACATGACTGCTCTTTACAATCAGCCTGAGTACTTGTTAGAAAATGACTGATTCCTAGGTCCTGCGCTTAACCTACTGAATTCAGGTCCCACAGAGCTGTGGCCAGAGTGCAATTCTGAAAAAGATATAAACATGGTTCGGACACATTCAATTGAAAGGATGGTTAGAAATCGACCTGTTGGTGGAACTGGTGAACTTTTGAGATGTGGTATCAAAGATTTGATACTCACTAGATGTCATGCTTTTTAAAGTCTTAGAACCCAAAGTAGACCCAGGGATGCCCTACAAGATTGTCCTCTATGGATGTGTTTACTGCTTTGGGGACAGCAGTTAACACAAGCCTCAGATATTAACTCCCTCAGTGTGTTCTCCATTGAGAAGTGCTTTACACAAGGTCATTCTGTCCTTGACACCCTGCACGCAACAATGGACCAAGAGAAGTATACAAAGCATTGTCTATTTTCACTCAACATGGAACGCTGCTGGGGCATTCTTGTGATAGAATGCATCATTGAATTGGCCAAGGTGGTCAGGCCTGCACCACAGTTTAATTTCTCCCCTGTTCTGCATCACCTCTGTCTTTACACAGATATGGATTCCTGGTCATCTCAATATCTGCTCCCAGTGAACCAAATCCACTCAGACCTCTATTACTAACTTTGTTGAATAAAGATGGTAATAATACTACTCTATTCAGCTGGTTGGTTAACTGAGGTGATTATGCATAGTGATCAGCAATTGTATCTATAATTATCCTCAAACACTGGTTAGTTTTTATTTGGAAAAGATAGATAACAAGAAGCACTGCATTAATAAGTCAAACACTGATGATTGTGGAAACATACACACACACACACACACACACACACACACACACACACACACACACCACATTCCAAGAATATCGTGGGCAATTTTACCAACAGACTTGTGTACATTATATATCTTCTATTTATTCACTATGATATCTTAACACAAATTACATCATATTTTTTAACTTCCTATCTCCAACAGAATCCTTAATTTTTTTAAAGACTGAATTAAGGAAAATGGGGGCACAGAGTGTGGGATAAAAAATAAATACAAACATTAATTGTTTTACTAATTGTGTTATCAATAAACCAGTACAAAAGATGTGTTCGACAAAACATAATGAAGAGTTAAAACGAGGCATTTCCATAGCAAGGCTGAAGATTCCAGTCTCTGTGTTTGGAATTTAGAATGCAGAAATTACATAATATCTATAAGGATATTAACACCCGTGTGGAAGGTTGGTATGAGGACTAGAGACATAAAGAGTTACATATTTTAATTTAATATATGTAAAAACACCTACCACAATGCCTGAAACAAAGGGCTGTAGAGGTGGCTCAGTGGTTAAAAGCACTTGTTGCTCTTTAGGAAAACTGGGGATCAATCCCAGCACTCACATGGCAGCTTACAACTGTCTATAACTCCAGTTCTAGGTGCTCTGATGCCCTCTCTTTTGACCTCCTTGGGCACCAAGCATGCACATGGTACACATATATTCATGCATGCAAAATACTATACACATAAAATAGTAAATATAAACATAACATTTTTTAAAAGATTATAATACATGCATTTTCCTTTCTTTGATCACACTCAGAAAGTTTTAAGTTTCTTGGATCTTTTTTCTTTGCATTGACAAAGCATGGCTTCTCTTACATCCTATGCACATGTGTAAAGTGTATTTGTTATAGACATATTTTTTTAATTAAATCATGCCTGACTATTTAAAAAACAAAAATGGAAACTTTTTATTGAAAATAGATTCTTCTCTCATACAATACATCCCAAACACAATTTCCCCTTCCTCCTCTCCTCCCAGCTCCCCCAAAACTCCCCTCTCCCCCACATCCACTTCCTCTCCATTTCCTCTTCAGAAAAGAGGCCTCCCAGGGATATCAAACAAACTCGGCATAGCAACTTACAATAAGACAGGCAAAAGCCCTCATATTGAGCCCAGACAAGGCAACCCAATAAGAGGAAATGAGTCCCAAGATCAGGCAAAAGAGTCAGAGACACACCCACTCCCACAGTCAGGAGTCCCATGAAAACATCAAGCTAACAGCAAATACATATGCAGAGGACTTGGTGCAGACCCTTACAGGCCTCTTCAGTCTCTGTGACCCTGTGCGAATTCTGCTTAGTTGATGCAGTTGGCCATGTTATTCTGGCATCCTCAATGCACTCTGACTCCTGAAGTCTTTGCCTCTTCCATGGAGTTCCCAGTCTCCGAGGGGAGGGACCAGTTGGAGACCTCCAATTTAGACTTTTTGTCCACATAACGTCTGGCTGTGGGTCTTTGCACCCGCTCCCATCTGCTGCTGGAGGAAGTATCTCTGACAATGACTGGAAAAGGCACAGATCTTTGAGTACAGCAGAGATTCGTTGGAATCACTCCATTGATTTTTCTCCCAGTAGTGTTTGGTTCTACCCTAGGTCTCTGAGCTACCCAGTCTCAGCGTCCTAGTCATCCAGGCAGTGTAGGGAAAGGACTCCCTTTTGTAGGGTGGGCCTCAAGTGAAACCAAACATTGGTTGGCCACTCCCACAAGTTCTGTGCCACCATTGTCCCAGTATATCTTGTAGGCTGGACAGATTGCCTGTCGAGGGTTTTGTGACCGGGATGGTGTCCAGGTTTCTTTTCCTGTAGCCTGTAGAGTACCTTCTTGTGCCAAAGAGATTAGAATATAGGGGTGAAGGTTCCAAGTGGGTACCAGCTCTACCTCTCTACATTCAATGAGCTAACTGGAAGCTGTCTTTGACAATGGGACCCTGGTATCAGGTTTTTTTAATTATTAAGAAATTTTCTATTTACTTTACATACCAACCACAGATCCCCCCCTCTTCCCTCTTCCCACCCCCTAGCCTTCCCCCTAACCCACCCCCATCCCCACATTTCACAAGTCAAGTTTTCCCTTGGGGAGTTAGCAGAGCCTGGCACACTCAGCTGAGGCAGGTCCAAGCTCCCCCCTCCCTGCCCCCCAGCACCAAGGCTATGCAAGGTGTCACACCCTAGGAACTGGGCTCCAAATAGCCAGCTCATGCACCAGGGATGGATCCCAATCCCCCTCTGTCCTATCATAAGTCTAGGCTCCACAGGACCCCTTCAGCCAACAGATCAGCCAAATGCAGCCCAGTCCCACCACTGGAAGCCCTTGCCTGTCTACTAAAGATAGCTGACTTTTTTTCAGACTCTGTATCCTCCATTACTAGGAATCCTCACTAGGGTCCTCCTCATAGATTCCACAAAGTTTCCACTGCTTAAGGCATTCACACACCTCCCATACTCCCCAATTCCAACTGTCTCTCCTGCATACTCTCCATTCACTCCCTCCACCTGACCATTGTATATCTTTATTTCATTGCTCTCCTTGTGAAACCAACATTATTACTGATTAGCATTCTTCTTCTTCTCTTAGTTTTGTGGATATGCATATGCTTTGACATGTCTCAGCTTTGAGATCTCAGCAAAATACCAGGGTCTGAAGCCATGACATTCTTCTGCCACGAGAGCCTTGCAGAAAGGAAATTTTCATGGGGCATGGAGTATTATAATGTGTCTCCAATGATAACGGTTGTGATTGAGCAAGAGGCTCCAGTCTCTGGACTCTGACAATTCATCACTGCTTTTGTGCTAAACCCAACCTAAGATGCCTAAGTAGGCTTATTCCTGGAAGATACAAGACTCTCTGATGGACTTTACAATACTGCTTTGCATAGCAGTCTTGGATCACTACACTCACACTACTTCCTATTTTTTTCTTCACCTGAAATTAACTTGCACTGTGACTAAATAGTTCTCCTCCTTCCCATTTTTTTTCACCACAGTAATTTCCCTATGATAAAACCTTTGCATATTTGACCATTTCTTTGCATCTCTTAATGCAGTAGTATTATGCTACTGATCCAATATCAAACATACGATATTTTATTCTATGTCCCTTCATTCTTTGTTCAACAGGCAACATTTTTCACAACAGGCATCTGTTTTATAGGAGGTAGGAAACTATTAAAGAAAATAAAAATAATATGATTAAGTCAATCAATTCAAGATAAACTAAATATTAGCCAATGTGCAAAACAGACATAAAAAATAGAAGCATGGATAGTTCATAATATTTTAATCATAAAAATAAGAGTATCTAAGAGCATAGTAGGAATTCAACAAAAGAAAATGAAAGTGTGCATTTCAGAACCACACTACACACACTATCACGTTTGTTGTGACATGGGATCCTCTTGTTATCATTTTGTTTTATATTTAGGTGGGATTTCATGCAGCCCAGACTGGTAAACTCACTACATAGCCAAGGATGACCTTGAATTTCTTATTATCTCTTCTTCTGCCTCCAAAGTGCCAGGGTTACAAGCTTGGACCACAATGCCCTATTTATGGTGATCCAATCCAGAGTTTCTGAAATGCTAATTGAACACTCCATCAACTGAGCCATATCTCCAGCACCTACAGGGCTTTACAATGAGAAAGGGAACATATGAATGACAGCAATTCAGTGCAAAATGAAATGGAGGGTTGTTTGGTTGGTTGGTTGGTTGATTTGTTTTGATTTTGGGGTTTATTTATTTATTTATTTTCACAGACCATAGAAGGTCAAAAAATTTGATCGTTCACTCAGTACGGGGGATGGTGATAAATATACATTAACCAGTATAGGAGAGGCATTTTAGTTGCTCAATAGAGAGGTGAATCATAATGAAGTTCCCAAGAAAGGGTCCAGGGAAGCCAAGGCTGCAGGGACGACCCCAGGACTCAGGGCAGCAACTGCTTGTTATTAGTCAATGGTTCAGAAATACAAGCCTGCAAATGTTAACACTTGGCAGAGCCACAGCAGTGCACTGGTTGAACTTTAGCCATGGTCATCCTTTGGTGTTATTTGAAGTCAGTACCAACCAACCCCAATAATTGTCCACCTAAGTCATCAATACAAATGCAATTTGCAAAAAAAAAAAAAAAAAAAAAAAAAAATCAGAAAGCCCAGGTCTGAGTAGCATGCTCCTTCACCCCTTGCAAATTTTACCCACACAATTGCCCTTGTTGTAGACCTTTCTAAGTGAAAGCATGTTCTCCACAGGCACACGTTTTGAATAGCTTGACATATTTTGATCCTAAGATTTCTCTGTTTGTAAGATACTACATTTTTCTAATGTTTGACATAAGCATTTTCCTCTACTGTATTTTAGGTGACTTCCCCAAAGTAGAGTTGATAGGTAGAAGAAATGAACACTAAAAAAATATCCTTGATAGCCAGTGTGGTTTGTTTTTTCTGAAAGAAAGTACTTTAATGGTAAGGTTTGATTTATGGAAATTTTCTCTAAAGTAGACATATCTATCCATTTCTGTTGTTGCTAAATTATAAAAAACCTCTCTATGGATGATTTGTAATCAAGAAACTAGAGATATTTAATGGGCCAACTATAGCCTTCCATGTGTGCTTATACCTTAACTCTAAATACCTTGAACCCCTGCTACCAAACATGGCTATATATATATACACTTTACAGATGAGAATAACTTAAAGAACTATGGAAAGCAAGATGGAGTTTTCTCAAGGACGTAAAAATAGAACTATCATAGCCATAGCTGTGGGTATCTACCCTAAGAATTCTCTATCACAGAGATACTTGCATATTTTTGTTTATTGCAGTTGTATTCACAATAGTAAGGAAATAAAATGGGCTCACATGTCCACCAACTGATGAATAGATAAAGAAAATACATATGCAGTGGATCTTTTTTAGCCATGGAAAATGCAATTTTCAAAAGAAATGGATGGATCTGGAAATGATTACGTTAAATGGGGGAAACAAAGACAGGTAGTGCATGCCCTCTCCCACATGTGGGTTAGGACCCTAGATTTTTATCTTTGGTGTATGTGTGCCTATGTGGATATGCTTGTGGGTATAGGACACTGAGTTGGACGTGTTGAAGTAAAGAGGAGTGTAATAGACCACATGTGAGATGAAAGCAGAAAGGGAACCACTGGAGATAGAAGAGTAATTAGAGGCATCAGTGAGGGAATGGGAAGAGGTTAGGGGAAAGAACAACAAAACAATTATGCATGAAAGCAAATAAACCAATTACTCACTTTATGTCAATTACAAAATGAAAAAATAAAGGATATTGAGGTTAATTTATCTTGAACTACTCAGGGAGGCCTGATGAGCTTGCAGCAATCCTTATAAGAGAGGCATAGATTCTTACATAGGGCTGGAGGAACAGGCACTGTGGCAGCAGAAGCCACAAATCTAGGGCCACCGACGCCCTCTAGAAATTGAAAGAGAGGAAGAACATATGTTTCCATGGAATCTCCAGGGAATCAACTCTCTGGCATTTAGTGTAATTTTCATAAGATTCTCTTTGGTTTCTGAGCTCTAGTAAGTTATGAGACTATACTTAGATTTTAAGACACTAAATTTGTGGTAATCTGTTGCTATGACAACAAATGTCATAGAGTGAGTGATGTTATTTTGTATGTTACCACTCAAATTACCAGTAAATGATGAGTGAGAAAATGTAGCATTTGTCTTTCTGGGTCTGAGTTACCTCACTCCATATAATCTTTACTAGCTCCATCCATTTACTTGTATGATTTCATTTTTTTTTGTAGCTGAATACCATTCCATAGTGTATATGAATCACATTTTTATCATCCATTCCTCATTTAGGTTGTTTCTATTCCTAGCTAATGTGAATAGCCCAACAATAAACATTGCTAAGCAAATATCTGTGGAGTCACTTGGGTTAACAATGCTCCCCCTCAAGAACCAGAGAGTAACAAAACCCCAGTACCAGGCATGAGAAACATCCCTAGAACTGTTGGTCATTTGAATTTTTTGTTAGCTTGGATAAAGTTCAGCTGCATACAGTTAAATAAATGCAAAGCAGGGTGGCTACATAGGATTGAAAATTGTTTCTTACAAATGAAATGGAGACTCAGAAATAGGAAGTATGGGGCCGATCTGGAGGCTCCTTCCTGGTCAGTAACCTCTCTCTTTTTGACTGTCTTTTGACTCTCCATCTTAACTCTGAGATCCATTCTCCAGGGTGCTTTCATGGTCTCAGATCCAGGGACCTTGTATGAACTGTTAGGTGGAAGAGGCAAAAGAGAAAAATGGCAGCCCTCAGTGCTGTGCAGCAGTCATTAAAGAAACTTTCTGGAAATCTGATACTTAAAACACACTGAGCATGTGCGACTTAACCACAGGTTTCACTTTCCTGCAAGGAATGGTTGGAAAAGGACTTCTGACCAGCCAGAAGTACTAAATAAATGTCTAGGTCCCATTATGAAGAATAGCCAACATAGTTTCCACCACAGTTCACTCCTTTAGTCATAAGATATCTACACACTTCCCTCCTGAAGAACACACTCCCTTTCACAAACGAAAAATACTAACACCTCACTTCACTAATGTAATAGAAGTGTACTTGTAAGACATGATCCCTTCCTATCAGATCTGTATGCTGTGTTGTGTGGCTCCATGACCCATGAACTGTAAAGATAAGGTACACATTCCATTGCTTCAACAGTTCCATCACCATCTTTAAAATTTTTGGATAACCAGTTTTTGGCTCCCAAGTGAAGTGTTATTTGCAGTAACAAAATGTAATGTGAGGCATTTTCACCTTTAGAACAACTGATCTCCTAATATAAACTTCAAATTCTTGAACAGCGGTTATCAGTTCTAACTGGCTAGTATTTTTGACCCATAATAAAAATAACTGCTATGTTTTTTAAATATTGGTACCCTTAAAATCTTAAAAATACTGGTGCTTCACTCTCATAGTGATACTAATAGAAAGTAGGGCCTCAGAGACAATTGGTGTCAATCACCTTACAAACAAAGCTTCAGAGATGACCCGCCTGCCCCTCTGCTGCCAAGGATATGGCAAGAAGGCACCACATACAAGCAAGGAGTAGCCCTACCAGACATTGAATCTGCTGGTGCCTTATCTTGGACTTCCCAGCCTCCAAAAATAAGAGGAACAAATTTCTATTCTTCATCAATCTACCACTTCCATGCATAACACCACAGCATTCCAAACAGACAAGTATAGTGAGATAAATCCATCTGGCTAGCAATGATGCATCTTTGCTGAACATTAAATAGAAAGCAACCTTTAGCTCAAGGTAAAATGTCAATATGACATTTCCAGTCTTTAGGAAACACACACACACACACACACACACACACACACACACACACACACACACACCCTATTCAGAAAAAGGCATAAGGGAGACAGAAATGTCCACTGGTAAATAACTAGCCTGCCATAATACTACATGAAATTTCCTATTTAGCCAAAAATTTGTCTAGGCTTCTGCACTCTGGAAGGCCTTTCTTATTTTTAACACATATTAATTTCACAAAATAGTGGACTTCATTATGACATATATCATGTTCTTTGATCATAATCAGCCTTTATTACCCTCTCTCTTTGCCCAACTCCCTCCTGCTTGCCCCTTCCTCTTCTCAAATGGTCCCTGTTCTTTCATTTCACATATGTAGCTTTGCAAGTGAAACCAAACATATTTGTCTGAGTGCAGTTTATTTTACTTAAGATGATTTCTTGTTCCATCTGCTTTCCTGCAAATGACACAATTTCATTCTCCTTTATTGCTCAAAATAAATTGCGTGTGTGTGTGTGTGTGTGTGTGTGTGTGTGTGTGTATGTGTGTGTGTGTGTGTGTGTGTGTGTGTGTGTGTGTGTGAGAGAGAGAGAGAGAGAGAGAGAGAGAGAGAGAGAGAGAGAGAGAGAGAGAGAGAGAGACTTTATCTGCTCATACATTGATGGGCTCCTAAACTGATCTCATGTCTTGGATACTGTGAGCAATGTCAAAATAACCATTGATATACAGTTTTAATCTTTTTGATTCTTTGGGACATGTAACCAGGAGCAGTATAGTGGACTCATATGGGATACACGGACACGGACACGGACACACACACACACGGACACGGACACGGACACGGACACATGGACACACACACATGGACACGGACACACACTTACACAGGGATACACACACACACAGACACACGGACACATACATAAAATCTTGATTGTTTTTAATTTTTTAAGAATGCCATACCTATTTCCAAATTTACTCCACTAATTTAAATGTCCACCAGCAGTGACTATGTCCTCCTTCCCCCAAGCAGCTTCACCTGGGTCTGTTGTTTTCTTGATGACAGTCATTCTGATTAGGGTGAGTGGCAATTGCTACTTCTTTTGAATACTGTCTCTTCCATTAATTTGTGAATTAATTTATTGAATTATTCATTCTTCTGGGGCTTAATGTTTGAATTCTCTATGCATTCTGGAAATATATATTCCCTTATCAAATTAATTATTATTAAATTAATAGATGACAAAGATTTTCTTCCATTCTGTGGGCAGTTCTTCATTATGATAATTGTTTCCTCTGCTGATGCAGAAGCTTTTCAATTGGATGCAAATTCATGCTATTACTTCCTAAGCTATTGGACTCATATTCAGAAAGGCATTGCCTATTTCTATAGACCTTGAAGTGTTTTACTTGTGTTTTCTTTAAGTAGTTATAAAGTTTCAAGTCTTACATTGAGTCCTTTGATCTTGAGTTTATTTTTGTGCACAGTTCCATTCTTCTGCATGTAGATATCCAGTTTTCTTGTACCATTTGTTTTTCTTTGTTTGTTTTTGGATTTTTGAGACTGGGTTTCTGTGTAGTCCTGACTGTCCTGGAACTCACTCTATAACCAGCTGGCCTCTAACTCAGAGATCCACCCACCTCTGCCTCCCAAGTACTGGGACTAAAGGCATGTGCCACCACTACTTGGTCACTTACACCATGTGTTAAAGAATCTTTTTCACTCTTGATAATGCAATCATTTTAACCATATCATTCTGATGACCCATGAATGTTCCATCTGTTTTCTATCTTCTGGTGACTTCTTCAGTATTTTATTGTTTTCATTATAGAGGCTTCCCATCCTTGTGCTTAAATTTATTCCTGGATGTTCTATTTTGAATAGAATTTATTTTCCTGTTTTCTTTCTCAGTGTGTTTCTTATTGACATATAGAAGATTACTGATTTGGGATCTGAAGAGATGACTCAGTTGTTAAGAGCACTTACTTCTCTGGGCAGTGGTGGTGCACGCCTTTAATCCCAGCACTTGGAAGACAGAGGCAGGTGGATCTCTGTGAGTTCTAGGCCAGCCTGGGCTACAGAGTGAGTTCCAGGACAGGCTCCAAAGCTACACAAAGAAACCCTGTCTCGAAAAACAAAACAAAATAAAACAAAACAAAAGAGCACTTTCTTCTCTATCAGAACCAGAATTCTGATTCCAGCACCCACATTAGGAAGCTAACAAATACCTATTAATTTTGGTTCCAAGGAATCTGAAACTTACTTGTGCACACACACACACACACACACACACACACACACACACACACACACCATACATAATCTTTAAAAAGAAAAAGCACTCATTTTTGTTGTATGTTAACTTATATCCCAATGTGTTGAAAATGACTATCAAGTCTAACAGTCTACTGGCAGAATCTTTAGGGACATTTAAGTATAGGGTCATATCACCCATAAATAAGGATAATTTGACTTCTTTTCCTCTGTGCATCCCTTTTATTTCTCTTATATTATTGTTTTACTTAAAAAAAACTCCATCACTGTATTGAATAAAACCAGTAAGAGTTGGCATTCCCATCTTGTTACTAATTTTAGAGATAATGCTTTCAGTTTTTCCCCATTATTACAATGCTATCTGCTTATTATACACCTTATGTTGAGGTATGTTCCTTCAATTCCTACTTTCTTCAGGGATGTTTGTCATAAAGAATATTAAACTTTGCCAAAGGCCTTTTCTGAATCTACTAGGATGATGTAGCCATGAATGTTTAAACCATGGAGATTTATTCAACACTGGGCTCTGTAGCCTCTTGTTCCCATTTTAGTAAGAGCAAGCCTAGGTCAATTAGTAAGCATGGAGGAAATTCTTAATATGGTATTTTTCACTAAGCTAGCTCCCATTGTTAGTCAACAAATTTTGGAGGAATATTTTAAAACACATAACATCAGACCTCTGACATTCTAAGGCTATAGCTCTAAAAAAAACATGAATTTATCCCTATATGTAAGCACACTCAAAAATACAATGCATGAAGGTCATAGACCATCCTGGGGAATCCTCACATGGAAACATACAGAGCATCTACTACAGCAAAAGCCAAAATCCAAAGCTCATAAGCAACATTTATGAAACTATGGAGACTACAAAGAGACCAACAAAGCACAGACCAGACATGAGAAAAAACCACCGACACTATAAATCTCTGTGTCTGCCTCCTGACCAGAAAAGGCAGAGGGCTGCCAATGGGAAATCTGACACGCCTAAAAACAGGAGAACTCCAAAGAGCCAAAAAGGACTCCCTAGAGAATAACGCAGGTCAAGGGCAAATAGGAGTTTAGCCTGGGTGGTTTGCCCACTCCATCAGCAAGTAATCATGGGGCCTTCTGTAAGAACTAAAGGGGCTGAAGAAGAATGCTCACCATCATCTTAAAAACTGTGCTACCATGGGCTGCTTTCCAGGGCTGAACCTCCCTACCACTGATGTGCCACTGACCAGAGATGTCATGGATAATAAAGATGGAGGGAGGGTTCATTAAAAGGAAAAAGGGAGACACCATTGAAAAAGCTAGCCACAGTATTTTAGGAAAGAAGGGAGGGAGGGGAGAAGGAGAGATTGGGGAGGGAGGGAAGAAGAGAGAGAGTTCTCTTCATTCTAAAAGTTTGGTAATACCACCAGGCATGTTGGCCCACATCTGCAATCCCAACACTAAGCAGAAGGAAGCAAGATGATCAGCAGTTTAAGGCCAGTGTGGGCTATGAGACTCTACATCATTAAAAAAAAGTTTGATAAAACTAATTCAGAGGCAAGAAACTATAGAGGTGAAGTCACATACAAAGTTATTTATAAAAAAGAGAATAAAAAAACAGAATAATTTCTTTATAAAAAATTTAAAGCATGCCCAAAATACATGTCCAAAAACAGATTTGTTTTTAAAAGGCCTGGAGTCACACAACAATTTAGCATGAGAAAAACTCCAAATTAGGTAGTGATTAAAAAAAATAGAAAAGGAATAGACTAAGTCAGGAGAAAAACTTAAACAAGAAAATGAGTGGAATGACACAGATTATACTAGAACAAATGAAAGTGCAAGTAAGGTAAGACAACTCTATAAATTCAAAAGGAAACAAATAAAAAGGATTCAGGAGGAAGTAACAGAGACTGAAATTATACAAACAAGAATCAATATGTGCTCAACAGAAATCCCTGGGGGAAAAAAAAAAGCAGAACAAATACTTTCAAAAAAATCTGCTTTAAAATTATTTTCTCACAGTACCCAAGGTGCTATGTAGCCTATGAGGAGAAAAAGGTATCAACAGTCTCATTCAACCATAAACCTTATTCCAGTTTACCAGACAGGATGTGCCCACATGTGTAATAGTGGTGCAACCACTATGGTGGTGACCAACTGCTCTCTGATTAAATTTAAGGGTTACTCTAAAAAAAACTGAATCTATACCTATATGTAAGCACATTCAAAAATACAATGCATAAAGGTCATGTACCATACTGGGGAATTTAGTTCTAGGGTTTATTCAAACTGACACTTTCTCCTGTAGGTATATATAATTATATCCACAGATAACTATCTACTCCCAGCCTTAACCAGAAAAGCCTCTCTTCTCAGTGAACTTCAGTGAATAGAGAGATATATGACTGCAAAAAGTGTCAGGAATAGTGACAGTTGAGTATTTAATGCTAAACAAGACATTTATACCATCCCTTCTGAGACTCAGGAAATACTGCAGAAGTGGGAGCAGAAAGAATGTAAAAGCTGCAACAGAGAGATAAGGGCTGTGAAATGTCATTTTTTGGGCAACACACAGCCATCACAATCATGTTTCAACTGCAAAGGAATGTAGTGAACGTGGATGGAGAAGTAATGTAATGAATCAACAACAAGGTGTGGATGGAGGAGGAATTCAGTAGGCCCTACTCTTCACGGCTAAACTATTTCCTACTGCTGGATTCAGGTAAAGAGGGAATTGTTACCTTCTATTGTACATCCACTGGTGATTCCATCAGGCTCCAATGGATAGTCATAATCTGATGGTCACACAAATAGCCATGATTAAACTAATAGGTCATTAAAAAATCATGAATCTGGGAAAGGTAGCGAAGGAGGGTGTTGATTGGAGTGGGAAGGAGATAAGGGAGGGTTAGGAGAGAAAGTAACCAGAATACACTATGTACATATATGAAAATGTCAAAGAACTAAATCAATAAAAATGCCCTGAAATTGCCGGGCGGTGGTGGCGCACGCCTTTAATCCCAGCACTCGGGAGGCAGAGGCAGGCGGATCTCTGTGAGTTCGAGGCCAGCCTGGACTACCAAGTGAGTCCCAGGAAAGGCGCAAAGCTACACAGAGAAACCCAGTCTCGAAAAAAAAAAAAAAAAAAAAAAATGCCCTGAAATCAAAATAATATTATATTGTTTAAATAAATAATATGGAATACAGTCAGAAATTATGAAATAACCTCTATATCCTTGAAGACAATGATTCTCCATGTGAAAGCAAGGAGTTATCATACATGTGATACAGAGGAAGTCAATCCAAAGTTCTGGAAACTTTCTAAACTTGAATTGGAGATATTAAATATTTTATTATTTAACATGTACATACCTATGTGTAGACAGACTTTTCTTTTTGGTCTGTCAGTTCACAAAAAAATGATACAGACACTTATTATTAATCATGAAAGCTCGGCCTTAGCTTAGACTTGTTTCTAACTAGCTCTTATAACTTAAATTAACCCATATTTTTTAATCTACATTCTTCCATGGGCTCATTACCTCATTTCCACTATGCTTATCCTGGTTATTCCATGTCTGGCTGGTGACTCTCTCTTCTTTCCAGAGTGCTCTTAGTCCAGAAGTCCCACCTATACCTCCTGCCTAACTATTGGCCATGTAAGTTTTTATTAAACCAATCACAGTGACACATCTTCACACAGTATAAAAGAATATTCCACAACACACATGTACATAATTGGGAAATGGGTAGAAAAGGAAAGGAAAGAATAGACTTGGAGAGAAAAGGAAATAAAGAGGAAGGGAAGAGAGAAGCTCTTTCTATGCTCTGTCAAGTAAAGGAATTCCAGAATAGTAATCAGTTTAGGAATAATTGTCATCTCTGGCATGCAGATTAGTCTTGATGCATCTTTTCCACTTTAAAATAAAACAAGAATACTAAAAATTAGCTTCTTGAAGAGACATCTAACCCAAATTTTGAAGAAAAAAATTTATAAAATAAACCATTTTGTCATACTCTGTATATTTTTTTTTGAATTTCAACCACAGTTCCTGGCCCATAACTAATCTCTCCAAAGAAGTCCATTGAGACTATAGTTCCTATTCTTCACAGTGGGTCACAGATATTCTAATTTCCCCTGCCTTTCCATCTTGAAGTTGATCATTAAAAAGTTCTGGTCTACCCTTAAGTGATTAGGAGGTTCTAAAACACTCATGCCTGAGGAGTCCAGACCCATGCAATTTAGGAAAGAATGTTTCACAGAAAGACCAGGAAGAAAATAAGAGAAAGGGGGAGAGGAGTGGAGGGGAGAGGGAAAGGGAGGAGAAGAGAAGAGAAGGGAAGAGGGAGTTAAGAGCTTCTAGATAGACACACGGAAGTGCTTGTAGGTGGCATTCTTAGGGAGGAGAGGAAACCAAAGCTCTCCGTTGCTCACTTGTGTTTTAATGTCATTTCCAACAAACCAGTAAAAGTATTCCCTTGAGTTCTGTGAGACTCAAGCAAACCTGTGGAAAGGAGTTATAAGGTTTATATTCAGTGTGTCGGAAAGACAGGTATTTGACTGGCATCTAGAGCAAGAGAAAACTTGAAGAGTGAGCTCTCAATTTGTGTCATCTGATTTAATCTCAAGGTAGGTAATGCCAAAGATCAACTGAATTAAAAGATACTCAGCCTTTTTCTCTAGAAAATTGCTTATTTATGGGTGATGAGAAATCAGCATACTTCATAGAAGCCAGTGTTGATTGTGGTGTAAGATCAGAGGAAAAATGAGAGTTTTCCCCTAACACTCATGTGAAGCAAGGACATGAAGTCACTAGAGATATGTCAAAGGGACCTGAAGACAACATGAAGAAGTTCCATTGTCCAAAGTTGGGATAATTGAGTTTCTTCTAAATGGGTAATAATCACAATTTATTAAGACCCATAAAAGGAGGAAGGAGTGAGAGCAGAATGTCCATCTCAGGACCAAGAGCTTGGTTGGAGGTTTTCTCTTTTACACTGGATAAAACGGTGGTTACTGAAATGTCACGGAGGTTGCATAGAGATTCTAGGATGATCTACTCAAGAAAGAGCAGATTCACTATGGCCTACAAATTGTCATAAGCATTTGAAGGAATGGTATGGTCTAAAAAATACACACATTTTAATTGCAATCCATGTGTCATAATTATTTAGCTTACTTGTGACAGGCACAAGATACAATAGACTGCCTCTGTGGGGCTAATAACTTAGACTTTACATGTACACAAAAATCTATTATAGAAATAAGTATCACCATAGAGGCACAATCAAAACTCTATAGTTCAATAGAAATATCATTTCTTTGGACCAAGAGTCAGGGATGGAGAAGAGAGAAGAAACTTAGCACTGTTCTGCTTACGCTAGGGACTCCAGGCAGTCCAGCTGACCAGAGAGTAGTAACTAAGCCAGCCTGACCAGCCTGGACATCCAGAGAGACACTCCCTCAGAGACCATGCCACATACAACAGTGCTTCACAGGCCATCTGCAGTAAAGGACCATTTTTGTCTTCCCCATTTGTTGTGTTTAACTTGTGTTAAAATCAATAATTGTTGTTAGAAAAAATGATTAAGTGTTTAGATTGCTATAAACTTTTTCTGCAAACTCACTTTCAATTCTTATGTTTTTATTTTAGCTCATAAAAATAAACATGAATACACTTTAGTGGTACTGAGTGGCAGGACTGATGATGGTTTGGTCATTTATTGTCTAGGTAATATTATTAACCCTTTGACCCTTTCCGGATTTAAGTTCCTTTGTTCACAAATAAAAATTAAACATGCTCTAAGACTTCCTAAATTGCATGGTACTTACAGCTTTGTAAGTCTGCCTATGTTCTCTTCCTTCTGCCAGAGGGTTTCTTCTGGGAGTTTTTACATTTTTCCTCTATAATACTTGAAGTATAAGGTTAGATGAGTTTGAAGCCAGAAGATTAGTGAGGGATAGGCAGGCCTTGAAGGGGCCATACTGTGTGTAAAAACTAATCTAGGCTAATTTGCCAGCACAGTGGCCCGAAAGTCACAGGAAGCCAACAACAAAGCATGACCATGAACCACAGAGCCCAGCTTACATAACAAGATTGGTGACTCACTCTAGATTCCTAGGTACCAGCATCTTGTAGAAATCTGCCAGTGTTTGTACCATCTCCCTCCCACTTAAAGGGCCAGTGGTTATTTATAATACTGCTTTTCTTATACATCCCTAATGTCAAGCATTTTGCTAGGCACATGGGCGGTCCCTGTGAAGTCTTTCTCAAGTAAGTCCATGAATGAAGGAGAATGACTCATGTCACTCCAAAGTCTTCACATTGAGCTGAACCTCACTGAGTTTTTCTTTCCCTTTTGTCTCTCTGACTACTACTAGAACCACCCTGATTCCTGTGCATGCTGTGAAAGGGGGAAAATGGTACAAAAAGTGATGGTTTCTGAGTTGTAAAATTTGAGTTCTGTAGGTGAGACAGTTGATTGGCTTGATCTGTTTGGGAGGCATCTAGGCAGTGCTACCAGGTCCTGTGCTCATTGCATCATGAGTTGGCTGTTTGAAACCTGGGGCTTATGCAGGGACGCTTGGCTCAGTCTGGGAGGAGGGGACTGGACCTGCCTGGACTGAGTCTACCAGGTTGATCTCAGTCCTCAGGGGAGGCTTTGCCCTGGAGGAGGTGAAAATGGGGGGTGGGCTGGGGGAAGGGGAGGGGGCAGAAGGGGGAAGAACAAGGGAATCCGTGGCTGATATGTAGAACTGAATGATATTGTAAAATAAATACAAGGAAAAAAATTGAGTTCTGACTCAAACTTTCTCTGTTTTAATCAGAATATATTAGACTTTAATACGACATCAAACAACCTTCAAATCCCAGTGGCTTAACATATATGTATCCCTCATTTTTTCTACCACCATCTAGAATCCCAAGTGAATGTAAGGCAAAACTCTTTTAGTAGTAAGGCGGGTGGGTGTTCAGGATTTTTCCCATTTGTGTTCTCGTTATATCACGAGGGCAGCAGAGGAGTGAGTAATTTAGCCATGGCTTTGTCACCGCTTTGTCGCATCTCTAGGATCAGAACTATCAAACAGTCCACTCAACTACAAGGAAGAAGCTGTATAAGGTTTTCATGCCTAGGAAAAAAGAACACTAATGGGAATGCTGGACTGCAACGGGACTGTTTTTAAAATTATTGCAGTCATAGAGGATGTGCTTCCATTTCAATGACTTAGAAAAATTTTAAGAGATCTAGGAAAATCCCCAAGTTAAAAACAACAGACTTCTTAACAGTTCATGGGTCAAAGAAATCTTAAGAGAAACTATAAACCCCTATTATGCTCAAATTAGAATAAATAAGTTCTGCATGTCTATTTTAAAGAATGGTGATTACAGTGGATAGTAGTTGGTTGGATAGTTTTAAGTGGCCCAAAGAGTGATCTCAAACATTCTCACAGTAAGAAATAGGCAAGTATGTAATATGAAGGGCATGTCCATGAGTTTTATTTGATCATTTCACTACATATAAATATGTCAAAACCTAACTGTACAGTGTAAATGTAGGCAAGTGTGTTGCAACTCTGGGGGAAAGGTATCCTGACTGTCTGAGAGTCAGGCGACACCTGGAACTTCTAGGACAGCTCTGGCAACTGGAGCTAGAATAGACATCCCAGCCCTGGAGGGGAAGTATCCCAGATACCCTGAGCTGCTAGGACAGCTAATTTTTACTAATAACAGTACCTTACTTAAGCTTTGGTGGAGAAACTATTATGAATTGAGTGATAAGTGAAGTATAGCACACTACAATCCGTGAAGGAGGCCACAGCAGTGCTTACGTGGGGATTTATAATTTAAAGGCTTATTTTATTTTTAGTTATGTGCATATGTCTGTATATGGGTATATGCACATTGAGTACAGATACCTTGGAGGCCTGAGACATCAGCTCCCATGGAGTTGGAGTGACAGGCAGTGGTGAGCCTTCTGAAATGGGTTCTGGGAACAATCCTCTACAAGAGTAGCAAACACTCTTAACCACTGAGTACTCTCTCTAGCATTGAGATGTACAATGTAAATGCTTGTTTTAGAAATGAAAAAAAGTGAAAATTAATGAGGTTATGTTCAGAGCAAAAATTTAAGCAACAGAAAAGCCCAAAGTAGTAGAAGAAAATAATAAAAATTTTAAAAAATACATGAAAGAAAATGAAGATATGAAAGCCAGAAGTTCAATCTTTGCACAGACTAATGAAAGTGACTCATCTGGAGCCAAGAGAACTAGAGATTCCAAGCAGAAGAAATGAAAAAGGAACATGTACCAACAGCTCCCACGCATTAAAATGGTAAGAAAACACAGGGAATAACTTTATGCAAACAAATTTGGCATCTTTGCATAAGCCTATAGGAAGAAATTAAATATGCAACAAAAAAATCTTCCCAGAAAATAAAGATTCCCAGGAACATAGATGTAAATGGTCCTTTGCAAAATATTAGCAAAGCAAATATTGGATGAAAAACTCAATAACACATTGCAAACAAATAGGACATGTCCCAGGAATATCAAAGTAGTTTAGCATTCAAAACTCAATATAATTAGTAAAATATTTTAAATAAAGACAGCATTTTAATAGGTTAAAAAAAAGCATGTAGCAGAATTTATTTGTTTGGGATAAAACCTCTCGAGTCATAATTAGAAGGAGGGAACCTTTTACAGTCTGATGAAGGTTGTTGGCAAGAACTGAGTCTGAAAATATGATAATTTTCTTTGCTTACAAGTTAATAATTAGCCTATCATACCTCACCTCATAGATAGTGGTAGAAGACATAAGCCTTATAATCCAATAGTTGAGGACAGTTACTTATTTTAGGGAAATCAGTATCAATTATATTAATTATATTTTCTTGTCAGGGTCCAAATCCTATATTAACAAAAGGTAATATAAGAGCCAGAGGATATTTGCATGCTAGGTGGTTTGTATTACAGAACTTTGAACTAAAGGAACCGGTTTTTCTTATGATAACTGAACATGCACCATCCTGCCCAAAGGGAGAGACATTGTCTTTATTATATAGAACAACCAGGAGAATATTCTATTTTTTAGATGCTGTATCTGCCAAGGCTTTTCACTAAGTATCTTTGAAAATACAGTCCATAGCAAAGAGTGATTTATGCTTGTGTGCACAAAATACAGGAATATGAGACCCTCACAGATAACTGTCTCCTGATAATGGAATACTGAATGCTCTTAACATAAAATCTGAAGAAAGAAAATTATGTCATTATATCAATTCAATTCAACATTTATCTTCCCAGATATCCTGGTGTAGCAGTTACTTTTCTGGTTCTGTAATAAAACACAAAGACCAAGGAAACAGAGAAGGAAGAGTTCAACCATTGTAATTTTAAAACACTGCAGCAACTGGTTGAATAATTCTAAAAATATTTAGAAAGAGAAACTAGAAAATATCAAAGTAAATAGAAGTCCTAAATAAACAATGAAATATACTATTACCAATATAGGAGTCAAGAAGCAAGTTCTGCCATTCATCCTCTAAATAAAATAATTAAAACAGCCAGCTTTAGTAGTACAAGCAGGAAAGGCAGATGCATTCAATGTAGGCACACTGGGTAGAGTAACAAAGAGATACAGTGATATCTTCCCTCTATGAGTACATCTTCTGTACTCTAAAGTGAAGGCCAGAGGTAAGAACATCTAAGTAGTCCTGATCAAGGCATGGTCCTGCCCACCATTGACCTATCACTGTCTCTTCAGTGAGGTGGTCCAACAGTGGTAAATCTCTTTCTATTTACCTTCCAACTGGCTCTTTAAGCTTTTTTCTCTTCCCAGCATAAGATGCCTGGAAGAATTCCAATTTCTTGGAGTCTATCATGTTAACAGTCTAGAAGCCAAAATAAAGGACACACGTTTCTTCAAAATATCTATTTCCCTGCCACACAGGCCCATTTCTATACTACATTCATGAAATGAAACATAAAGTCACTGTTTAAATGGTACTTCTCCACCAAATATATCTATAAATTCAAAACAATCTCAATTAAAAAAATCTAACAGGATAATTTTTATAGAAATTTATTTTAGATTTAAAAACATTTTAAATTACATGTACATGTATGTGTCTCTGTGTGGGTACATGCACATGGGCGTAGGTGTCCTTGGAGGTCAGAAGAGGGTGTCAGATGCCCTGGAAATGACATTACAGATGGTTGTGAGCCACTCAACATGGGCACTGGGAACTAAACTCTGGTTCTCTATAAGAGTGGTATGTGCTCGTAACCGCTAAACCATCTCTCCAAACCCTATTTAAAATGTTATATGAAATTCAAAGGACCCAAAATACCCAAAGCAATCTGAGAAAAAGAACAAATTTGAAGGCTATATGTTATTTGCTATCAAGTCTTCCTATCGAGCCATATAATCAAGGCAAGGTGTCAGGACAAACAGATCAAAGGGACAGAAGCAAAAGCTCAAGGGTTCTCTCACTTTTACATTCATTGGCTATTCAATGTCTGTCAGTAAAGAAAGCCTTCTAAACAAAATGGGGGAAATATAAAAATGGACCATACTTCACCCACACCAAACATACGCTTAACAGTTGAAACTATTAAGTTGTTGCATATAAATTTAACAAAAAAAAATTCATGATTTTGTTTCTATAAAGAGTGGAATCTACCTGTGGGTGAAGACATGTCATCTTTTCCTCCCTCAAGGTTAACCCAGTGGGCAGGTCAATCACCTGGTCTCAGGGAGGCAGGTCCACTTGAAGCTATTATGTTACAGAGGCAGGAGGAATAATTATCCCCTTAATGAGATAATGTTCTTTCCCTTGCCAGCATTCTTACCCTGGCAGTGGCTGGAGAGCTGACGTGAGGCTCTGTTGCTCTCTGAGTCCTGACTGAAAGGTGTTTTATTTCCATTTCCTTCTCCGTGTTTTTCTTCTAGATGCTGGTCAGAGCCTAACGATGCTTTCCCTAACACTTTAGACTTCATTCATTCCCTCAGGATTCCCTTCTGATCTTCATGATAGCTTAACTCAAACAGTATGGCCCCTTTTCCTTCATCTTCATCTCCCTTCTCTGGGCAGCCAAGATCTGCAGCTTGCTTGCTTGCTTTCATTTCTTTTTAAAACTCTAATAAAATTTCTCAACCTTCCTTTTGAATCCATTCTTAAGCTCTTTTATTTACAAAACTAAGAACCTCAAGAGAGGATGCCAATTTACTCAGTAACAGGGGTTATTTTGGTGAAACACCCCAAAATTTTCACTAACAATTTGATTAGTTAGCAATTTGATTGAATGATTTGAGGCAGAATATAGAAGCAACACTAAAAAAAAAAAAATTAGAAAACCAGCTTCATAAAAATTAAACTAAAAAGTGTACTCTTCAAAAAAATACATTTAAAAAGATGAAGGCCAGCATAATAATGTGCGCCTTTATTTCTAGTACTCAGAAGACAGAGGCAGAAAGATCTTTTGAGTTTGAAACCAATCTGATCTATATAGCAAGCTCCAGGATAGCCAGAGCTACCTTGTGAGACACTGTCTGAAAAACAAAATAAGCAAAAACAAAAAATAAAAAGCTCAAACAACAAAAAAAAAAAGGAAAGGGAAATATCAGTCAAACCACAAAGTAGAAGAAAATATTTGTGAAACATACAAAAGTTAAAATTCCAGTATATAGAATATATAAAAACCACAACCAAACAATTTACTAAAATTCAACTGAAAAACGGGAAAACATAGACACTATTTTAGATCCATAAGGGGCCAGTAAGTCCATAAAAATTTTGCCTACCATAATTATTTGTAGAAATGAAAATTAGAGACCATAGGTTACTACTATAAGTTTAAAGAATGTTTAACCGAAAGATAAACGCCCCCAGATGTTGGTGAGGTTTTGTGGCACCAGCATCTCTCAAGTGTTCTCAGTGGGAATGCAATATATGCTACATTCCATAGTTTATCAATTTTCCTATATAGATTATTTTCAGTTGTCATCTTTTTTTAAAGAGAGATATTGTGAACACTCTTGTACAAAGTCCTCTTTAAATTTGTTTCAGTTGGAGGGGAAATGACTACTTTGGGCTAGAATTGTTTGATGGTCATGAGCCATCACACCTGGGTAAGGAGCTATTGATAGCTGATCACTTCTGGGTGAGGGAAGAGTCAATTTTCTTTACGTGTATGGCCTCTGGTAGGCTGATCATTCTCCACTGGATAGCCCGATATTCATGAGTATATCGACAGCACAAATTGGATTCAGTGGGTTATAAAAAAAAATAGAACATGAAGTTGAGAGGGGGGTAGATCAAAGATAAGTTGAGGTAATGGTAGGAGGCTAATATGATCAAAATACATTGTATGCTTGTATGAAATTTTCAAAAAATTAAAATATTATATTACATATTTGATTGCTTTGAAAAAAATCTGAACCGTGAAAATGGGGGGTCACAGTTAAAAGACATTTCTCCAAAGAAGCCACAAAACCAACAAGCAAATGAAAAGATACTTACCATCACCAACCATCAACAAAATCAAACCCAAACCACAATATGATTACTATCTCACATTTCTTACAGTGGCTATTGCCACCATCTTGAAAATGGTTTGTGTGTGTTCTCCAAAGGTCCATATGCTAAAGCTTGATCCCCAACATGCAGTAAATGAGGGAAACCCTTAGGAAATGAAGGTTAATTGGGTCATAGGACTGTACCTTCAGGAATGGATCAACATTGTTTCGTGAGCTTGAGTCCAGTCTGGTCAAAGTCATTTGGTTCATATCAAACTAGGTTGTTTCTAAAGCTTGGATCTAGTGTTTTCTTTCTTACCATGTAATCGCTTCTGCGTGTGCTCTTGCCATTGATATCCACCACCAGGTCCACACTGGAGCCTGGCAACGGTAGGGGCCACCCTCTTCAACTTCAAGAATGGTCAGCTATGCAAGCTTACTTTCTTTATACAGCATCCAGTTTTAGATGCCTTGTTATAGAGAAAAATGAGGGGCCATGAAACTACAATGAAAACATAAAAGATGGTGGTACCTGCCTATAATCCCAGTTTCTTGAAAGGCTGAGGAGAATCACAATTCAGCAGTAAAGCATTTGCCTAGCATGTACAAGACTAGGTTCAACCCCCATCAAACAAGAAAATACAGCCCAAGAGAACATATTGGTGAGAATAGAAGCATCTATTTCTTGAAGTATAAAACTCTCCCCACCCCCAAAACGCTATGAAAAATTTCAACACACCAAGCAATAACATATTCCTCTCGGTAGATAGATAGTTGTAAGGAGAGAACTGGAGACCCCAACTCCTGGCATCCTGACGTAGCTCTTCAGTATCAAGTGCTCTTGGAGATAGGACTTTAAAAATATCACCAGGGAAAAATAATTGGTTTAGTCAATTCTCCTCCTTTTACAAGAGGACATTCATGCCTTCTGTGCTAAATGTGAAGGACAATAGAAGCACAGGATTGAGATTCAATACGAAAGCCTACATGCTCCAGTTTTGTGCTGTTCTACTGCCCTCTGCTGGATTTACAGTGCTCAATGTGTGAGCCATGAGTCTCCTGCACTGACATCATCATTACAGCATCTCAAGCAGTGGAGTATTTCTGAGGAGGTGGAACTTGTTGCAGAGGAATAGAATACGTGAGGTAAAGAAAGAGGGAGTATTAAGAGGACGTCCAGCATTGGCTCAGCACCTGGGTGTTTAGTAGTGATGGGAAGAATTAGTGGGGACACGGGGACCTTATTGTTCATCCAGCTACACAAGTTGTAAAATCAAAAAATTTTAAGCTACACATACTATGCCCCAAATGCCAAATCAATAAGCAAATAAAAGTGAAAACAGAGAAAACCAAAAGGGCAATAACCGACTTCATTCAGATCGATGCTAAAGAACTAGTCACAATTTCCTGTCTTCAGTTGCTATATGGTTCCTTGTAATCTACCCATGATTAATGGCTAGACTTCTTCCAACTCATGCCACCACAGACAGAACCAGTGTCCTCCTAGAAGCCCCTTATGACGCTCTTCATCCGTTTCTTTAGGATGCATGCTCTAACGTGAGACATACTTAACCAGACATTGTGAAATTCTTCTCCCAAAATGCTGTACCAACCAGTTAACACCATAACACCATCGGCTGTGAATGGGGAGGCTTTGAGTTTTTAATTGCCTATTCCTATTTCATCTTTAAACTTGAGATGACCATGACAGTCACATGCAAGCATATTTTCCTCATACACTGAGTAGGCTGACCTATATAACAAATAGAATGGGGAACATGCAGTATGTGAATTCTAAGAATAAGTTATGGGAAAGATTGTGACTTTTCTCCCACTCTTAGATAAGTTTCTCTGCCTGGGGACATTAAACAGCTATTTAGAAGTCCCCAAAGTAAGAAACAGTCCCTAACCATCACCAACTTGCTGGTTGTAATAATCTAGTCACCTTGAGTGGATCTAGAATGAGCAAGGAGACCGGAGAGGTACACCTCTAGGTATGTCTGTGAGGGTATTTACAGAGGTTAATAACCGAAAGACACACTCTGAGTGTGATTGGTGTCATGCACTACTCCCTAGAAGCCGAGATGGAATGAGAACAAGAGTCAGTCAAACACTGGCATTGCCTCTATGCTTCCTGGCTGGCTATGAGGAGGTCAAGTCTCCTCTACCCCATGCTTCCATTACATTGTTATTTCATCACAGTAACACAAAAGCAAATATACCTGTTATATAATAAGTGCTTTTACAAGTGAAACCTGCAGCTTGAGCATTCAGGTACCTGCAAGCATAGCTAACATGAAGAGTGTAGCATCTGACCTGACCCAGAAAACTTGTGACACCATTCCCAAGCTCCAGATTTGTCTTAGTCAATGACCATGACAACTCTTATACAGGAAATCATTTAATTGGGGTTTACTTACAGTTCATAGGTTTAGTCCATTATCAGCACGGTGGGAAACATAACAGCACACAAACAGACATGGTGCTTAAGAAGGCGCTGAGAGTTCAGCATCTGGACCACAGGAAGTAGTAATAGAAAGCCACTGGGACTGGCTTGAGCATTTGACCCCCAGTGACACACTTCCTCCAACAAGACTACACCACCTAATCTCTCTCAAGTAGTGGCACTCCCTAATGACCAAGCATTCAAATATATGAACTTATGGAGGCCATTTTCATTCAAACCACCACAGGATTCAGTAAGTAAGAAATAAGTGCTGGTCATTGTTTTAAGCTACTGAGCTACTGGGTAATTTTTATACAGAAACACATTAATTTCCCACTGATTTCATTGCTGATTTGCAGGAATTCCTTATATGAAGGTAAGTCAGACATCTCTTTTGGACTTTACAAATACCCTCTCTCAAACTACCATTTGCCTACAAAACTTATCCATAGTGTTTTTAAAAGAATAATTTTGGTATAATCACACTCATCTTTCCCCTTTTGCCATGGTCCACGCTAAATGGATAGTGGGGTAAATAGGGCTGGTGTTTAAGAGACTCTCTGAGGAGTGAAAGGGAATCATGGGAGAGGTTGGAGGAAGGAAATGGAAGCAGGAACACGATGAAACTATATTCTAATTAAAACTTTAAAAATCCCTCTGCATCGTTGATCACAAGATATTGTCTTATATTTTCTACTAGAAAGCAGTAATTTTACACTCACAAGAGTTTAGGTTTAATGCCATTCTCTAATCAGAAACTTAGCATGCTGTCTTTAATCTTTGGGAAACAGGAAAAGTGTAAGTTTTCTATTCTGTAGTTTAACAACAAACTTTATTAAAATAAACTTTCTTGGGCTCATGTTTATATCACAATTCCTACTGAAGACTAATGTTCTTGGTATATACTTTCTGATGAGACTTTGGTTTTAAGTTGATTTCTTGCCACTCCTTTGATAGATAAGCCCAAATTCTATGCATCCTTTAGACAACCAAGTTTTGAGAAGGGCATTCAGATCTCTTAAATCATCAATTTATTTGAATTAGATTTTTAAATGCACCATTTTTACACTGCTAAAAATATAGGTATCAAAATGTTGCATGCAAGTGCTAATAAGTGCACATCACCTTAGCTTATGCTTTCAGGTCAGGTCAAATTACTTATGTGCAGAGAACAGAGTATCTCCCACCATTTGGCTTAACTGAGTAGCCTATTGTGGAATTGAACTGATGCTTTTAAAAATAGAGTGTGGTGATATTTTATTTGTACTGAAATGTGTTTGCCTGGAGATCAGAGGTCACATAGCAAGGTCACATAGCACATGCCCTTAATCCCATCATATGGCAGGCAGAGTCTCTGTGTGGTCAAGGACATAGCCTTTAATCCCAGTACCAATCTTGGAGACCTGGAGGTCTGCATAGACAGGCAGTGATGAGGAAGTCATGTGGCTGGGCTTAGAGCCAATGAGAAGGCAGAGCAGAAAGACAATAAAAACACAAGTCAGACAGGAAGAAGTTCTCTCTGGGGAAGCAACGATGACAAGGTGGTAAGATAAGGTAGTCGTGGCTCTTCGCTAGTACTCTGATCTCTTCAGCTATTACCTCTGTGTTTCTTATTTAATAAGACTGTTTAGAAATTTGTCTACAATAGAGACTTCTGCTTCAGAATGTAGAAAGCTGGGAAGTGTTCATTTCATCCTTAAAGCAAAGAACAGAACTTCATATTCAAGACTTTATGCAGACATATAGGAGACCTGGGAACACAAATGAAATTAGTTGGTACATAATTTGACCTGATCAAAGAGAACTGACTCATGCTCCCTCCATGTATGTCAGCCAGAGCAGGTGACAAACTGGTGAAGACAGGTGGACAATGGGGGGAAACTATCTGACTATAATTTGGTGAGTACACATTCTTTTCAGGTTCTCTTTCCATAGCCTATCTGGCACTCAATAGAAAACATTAGAAAGAGCAGCCAGAAGTATCTACTGTTGTACATAACTGGGGTTGGGGGTGGGATGGTAGCCAGTCATCCTATGTAGAAATTCTATCAGGATATCTCCATTATGGTCAATTCATTAAAAAAGAATCACCAAATTCACCCAAGAAGAAATTGTCCTAGAATGTATGAAGCCCTGATTTGATTCCTAGTACTGCATAAACTGGGAATGGTGGTGCACACTTGTAATCACAGAACTCTGGAGGCAGAGGCAGAGGCAGGAGGATTGGAATTTCAAGGCCTTTCTCAACTATCAATATGCCCAGTGTGCACAGATGCAAAATTCATCAACACAACTAGGAAGCTGAACTCAAGTAATATATATATATGATAGATTAGATAACTATGTAATCCATCCAAAGACTGCAAAGTTCTTTTAATAATCAAAGCACTTTACTAAATTAAAAAAAATGATCATTTCAATAAATACAAGGGAAAAAACTCAATATTCACAGTAACATTCAGTCCAAGGACATTTATACAAAACTACAGATGAGAACTGAGAATACAGAATTGAGAACCTAATCTTTCTCAAAGATCACAAAGGCAAGTATGTTCTACTAATCACTCCTAATTGGCAGTTCCTAGACAGTTCAATATGAGAAAAAGCAAACAGGTTTGAAAAAAGTAAAACTATTTGCATGTGACAATTTGCTATAAAGGAAGACCTAAAAAGATAAACAACAAATCACTAGAATTTTTTAAAAGGCTTTTTATTTTTAATAATTGTGTGGGAGGGGATGCATGTGAGTGCACATGCCTCTGAAGGTCAGACGAGGACAAAAGATCCTTTAGAGCTGGAGTTCTAGGCAGTTGTGAGCCACCTAGTGGTGGTACTAGGAACCAAACTTGGCTTCTCTGCAAAAGCAACAAGCAGCCTTTACTGCAGGGCCATGTCTCCGCCCACCTAAAAAAACTGCGATTTAATATGACTCTAACAAGGATACACAATTGGAAGTGTATCACTGTAAACTGTATTCCCAAATATAAGGAATAAAATATTGAAATTAGAAATGACAAAAAGATATAATCATATTCAAACCCCGTAATACCATGTATCTAACAAAATAAATGCAGGATAAAAAAAATCAAAATAATGCAAACTGCTACACTTCCAGATTTCTGAAGAGTTGTTTTGTTACGATATGAAGTCTCCCTTACTTAATCTACTGACTCAATGCACTTTCTATCAAAACCCCAGCAAAGTCCATTGTATAACAGGTTTAGCCTAAAATTGACAGGTGAAGGAGAGGAACTATAATTGCTAAAACAACTGTTTAAAATAAAGAGTTGGGCCGGGCGGTGGTGGCGCACGCCTTTAATCCCAGCACTCGGGAGGCAGAGGCAGGCGGATCTCTGTGAGTTCGAGGCCAGCCTGGGCTACAGAGTGAGTTCCAGGAAAAGGCGCAAAGCTACACAGAGAAACCCTGTCTCGAAAAACCAAAAAAAAAAAAAAAAAAAAAAAAAAAAAAAAAAAAAAAAAAAAAGAGTTGGAAGTCTCACACTACCCAATTATAAGATTTATTACATTAAATCAGGCAGTAGAGGCAAAGAAAAAAAACCATCAAAACCCCACAGTAATACCTATTTCAGGCAAGAGCCATGGAAGAATGCTGAATTACTGAACAAATCTGTAACTAGAAACGTGTATCTGTGGTAACTCAAAGTATCTCTCCCAAAGTCGACTAGTTGTGATAGTGCTTTTATCACAGAGTACATGGTTTGAAACGCCTTTCTCCAGAAGCAAAAATGCCATAACCTCTCCCCAATGAACCCAGAACCTCTGATGTTATAAAAGCTCAGATTCACTTCTAATAATGCAAAACAGTAAGAGTGCAGTAATAAGAACCTAGCAGACACTGATTACTACTTGTTACAATGCAAGGGCAGGCACACTACTATTATGGTATTCTCCAAAATTCCTAACTGCAGACTAGTCACCAGAAAACAGACAGACTGAAACTGAGGAAACCGAACAGTTTCTACCATTCAGTTCTGAAGGTGTCAAGATCATGAAAACCAAAAAGACCTAAACTTTAAAAAAAAAAAAAAAGTGTGTGTATGTGTGTGTATGTATGTATGTATAGAAAGATAGATATACACACACACACACATGCCACCTAGTGGTTTCTGAGATAAACATGACCAGCTACATACACCACACACACACACACAAAAGAGAGAGAGAGAGAGAGAGAGAGAGAGAGAGAGAGAGAGAGAGAGAGAGAGAGAGAGAGAGAGAGAGAAGGAATTGAAGGTATCTACTTTCTCATGAGAAAGACTTAACTGGGAGAAAACATGCCAATAACTTCTAATATTACACATAATTTACAATAAAGGTATGTAGAGGCATTAAACTATAATACTCCAGTAAAATCAGTTCAGAAAATTAAGGAAGACTTAATTTTCAGAGGCTAGAGCAATGTCTATGAATGAAAAAAGCCATAATGAAACCCATAATGAAAAAGTTTTTATGTTAACTTTAAAAAGGTTAAAAGAAAAAGGAGATTGGCTTACAGGCTGTATGAGAAGATGATGTTCACCACCTTTAAAATCCTGATTCTATACCACAGCAAGCACCATATTACATCCATTAAGTCATTATCTTCATTATGGATTTTTCTTTTAAATAAGATTTATATGACTATTTAAAAAACTAAAAAAAAAAAAAAGACATTAAAGGTAAGATTCCAATTTCCTTTACAGTTGAGTAAAATCCATGTCCATTTCTCATCCATTCCTCAGCTGGACAAGATTGATTCCACTTCCTAGTGATCATCAACAGAGCAACAGTGAACCTGGATGTGCAAGTATCTCTGCTACAGGATATAAAATCCGCTGATTTCCTTACCAAGGAGTGGTATAACTGGGTGACAGTTTAGTTTTTTTAGTTTTTTTAGTTTTTTTAGTTTTTCGAGAAACCTCCAAGCTGATTTTTGTACTAGTCTGATGCTCCCAACAACATATCAGAGTGCTACTTTCCCCATACCAATGCCAATACTCGCTGTCACTTGGATTCCTGATCAAGGCCATTCTGACTGGTGAGATGGAACTGTAAAGTAATTTTAATTTCCCCGAAGCCTAGGATGTTGAACACTAAGTGTTTACAAGCCATTTGTATTTGAGAACTTACCTTTAAGAGAAAAAAAGGTTTTATGTGCACGTATGTATGTGTGCACACATTTACATGTGTGCTCATAATGATCAGAAGATGGTGTCAGATCCTCTGGAGCTAAAATCACGGAAGACGGTAAGCATCCAAATATGTGTGCTGGGAACTGAACTTGGGTCTTTCACGAGAGCACCACTCATCCTAGCCTGAGCCATCTATCCAACCCCGCAAAGCTCACTTTTTAATTGGGTTGTTTCTTCCTGTTTAGTTCTTTGTATATTCCACAGACACTAACATTCTGTTGGATGTAGTCGACAACTTTTCTCCCATTTCGTGTGCTGTGTCTTCACTCCAGGACAGTTTCTTTTGTTGTACAGAAGCCTTCTAAGTATATGAGATCCCTTGTCAACTGCTGACCTTACTTCCTATGTTATGGGAGTCCTATTAAGAAATCCTGTACCTCTACCTACAAGTTGAAGTGTCCTCCCTGCTTTATCCTCTTAAGAGTTTCAGAGTAAACAAAATTGTCAAACTTGCAGGTAAATGGGTTAAACTGGAAAAAAATCAGACTGAAGCCAACCAGGATCAAAAAGGTAGATGCTGCATGTTCTCTCTCTTATTTGGATTCCAGCTTTGAATCATCTTTATGTTTAACTTGGGGTATATGTGAAAGCCAAGTAATTATCAACAGACCATTGGGAGTAGAAATTGAGTACGATACTAAAATACAGAGAGAATCCAAGCAGAGTGAGAATGCTGAGGGTGGAAAGGTTCAAACATGGAGGGGGTGGGGGAAGACTTAGCTAAAATGTGCTATGAAAAAGCTCTATGGAAACCTATGATCTTGCATACCAAGTTCATAAAGTAGAGGGGATAGAACGCTGATAGCATAAAAGAATGGGAGTTGGGGATACTGAGTTAAAGGTTTAAGTGAGGATGGGAGCAGGGGATAGGAGAAACCGGAGGGTAAGGAATGGGCTCATCAAAGTTAAGGGTGTATAAAGAAGCCTTATGGAAACACACTAGTTAATAAGCTCATTAAAAAATAGAAAAAAAAGGAGAAGTTTGGGCAGAGGTACCCTGCAAGGATAACAATACTGCTCTCAGAAGATATGCACTGATGAAGAAAATCTAAATGCCAGGCACAGAATACCTCCCTTACAAGTTATTGGTGACAGAAGACTTGAAGCACCCAGAATAACTTGTTACTGCCATTGTTCTTGGTTGCCCACCATAACTAAATATCAAGCCATATTTCTGATAACACTGCCCACTTTGGTTTCCATCCATTGAGAAATCAATCCCAGACTGACCAGGAAACCTTCTCCCTGCTAGCTAGCTTTCACAGTGCTGGAAGGTGCTCACACAGGCTACTGCAGGAGAATAGACATGAATGGACCTCCTACAGTCCTCACCTGCCAGGAGGGTTGTACCCACTGATACTACAGTGGCAATTAGGGGATAAACAACTGTTCTGATTGGATTGGAGGTCTGACACAGTGACCAAAAAAGAGAAAAAAAAAAAAAAAAAAAAAGAAGACTGAGGAGAGAGATCATAGGTCTTAAGGGGAGGATAGTTTACTGGTGGTGTGTCAAGTGGCCAAGCCTTAGTATTTATATCTTAGTATTTATATCTATGCCCATAGATTTATGCTGCTCTCAATCTTGGTCAGAGAATTTTCTTTTTATATTGGGCAACAGTAAGTCATCTATACCAACCTCCCCATCCAAGGTTCAGGGAAATCATGGAAGAGTGAACAAAAGGACGAGCTGCAAGATGCTAAGTAGAGTGTGGAATGCTACTGTCATCTAGACTTGACATGCTGATACACACATCACATCACAACAGCTACGGCTGCCTACACAAGACCAGCATAAGATCAAGCCAGTCAAAACTCCAGCCAGAATAGGGAGGGGCTCCCAAGTCTCCACTCCTTAGAGTTATTCAGTTACTGGCTGGTGAGGGACGGTCACTTTTCTCTGGGTATATGGCCGATGAGAGGTTGCCCATGCCCCAGAGGGTGGTCCCACATCATTTAAATATGGTCAGGACTAATTGGACTTGAGATTATTAATAAAAAAGATAATGAAGACATAAATTTGGGATGAAGATAGGTTGATGGGTCCTGGAAGATGGGCGGGAAGTTGAAGGGTGGTATTGGAGAGTGGTCAGATCAAAATTTCATGTACACTGTATATGTGCATGAAATTTTCATAAAAGCTTTTAAAGTTAAGGAGGATATTCTTGAATAATGAAAACAAAACGGGAGTTAAGGTAAGCCACTCCACTTTATACAAACTGAGACAGAGACTGAGAGGCAATGCAGAAGTTTGGGTAGAATGTTAAAAAAACAAAAACAAAGAAGCCAAAGGTCTGGGTTCTCCTCCACAGCTTAAAGTATGCTATTCCAGAAAAATCTGCTTTTTAAACTCCTATGCCCAGATCTATAAACTGACACAATACAACTAAAGATTCCCTTCAAATCCCACTATGCTACTGGCAATTGACTTAAGAAAAATATTCCTAAATCCTTAATAAAAAGTGATCTGGGTGATGTCAATAAATCAGGAAACAAATAACCATTCTCAGCATGTTTCTTGGCATATAATTAGACTTCATAAACATGAACTACGAGCACAAAGCAGATTTGGGGAGACAGCAAGCAAGGGAAAGGAGTAAGAATGAAAAGGAAGAACACACACAGCCTGGTATGGAATACTTTCTAAAACAAATTCTGACACAGTTATATGTTCAATACCATCCTGACTCTGCAATCATCCTCTGACGGGAAATCCTACTACAAAACGTTTTGACAGAAAATGAAAACAGTATTTCTTCACACTCATTTTTATTAAACAAATAAGGCTGGTAGTGGAACAGTTTTTATTTAATGCATAAACATATAAGTCCCTTTATTAGAGAAATTACACTTATTGGTAAATATGGTCAATGGTCACATCTATGTATTAATTCTTTAAAAATCAGAAGCAGTAATTAGGATACACTCTATGTCCTCTTCACTACATTGTAAAGTGTCTTGTGTAGTCATATTCTATTGTTGGAATGACAGCTTGTACAAATTTCAAAAAAATTAGAAGATACCTGAAGATCTTTAGCTAAGGAAAATAAGATTTGTAGATAGTATTGTTCTAAATCCATAGTAATTATCTATCTCTTTTATTAATTTGTGAGAAAAATGTATGATTAAAATCTTATATTGCATCTATTAAAGTCATGAAAATTTATATCTACTTAACACAGGTTTTCTACAACTGACTGCTTAGCCACCTACTCCAACATCTGAGTTTAAAATTTCTTAACAAGAAGTTCATACATGTCGAATTACTTCAGTATTTATAAGGACAATGTTGTCTGTGTTTAAAACTCATGTATATTAAAACTCATTCACTTACTTTGCACCTTTACTGCTTGCAAATTTTCTAGAATTTATACAAACTTAAAATGAAACAAGTATACAAACACTGCAGCAAATGAAAAACAAACCAAAGACAAATACTTCATAAGGGACTATGTAGGACACACAACCAACAACCACAGAATGAGCTATATTTGTATTATTTTCATTTAATAAAATGTTGAAGTGATTTTCTTCTGTTGGACTTAGAAACATTATGAGTTTACTAACTTTCAATAGGAAACAAAATTACTCTATCATGGATCACCTGTAGTATTCTAAGCTGCCACCTAGCCTTCAACATAGAGATAAATGTGAAAGATAATGTACAGCAAGATTCCAGAAATAAATCTTGTTGGACTGAAAGCTCCTGGTATTAGTTGCAGTATCAAATCAACCCGAAGTTCTCCTACAGAACACGGTAATAATACAGAGGTTACCACACCTTTAATTCATGAACAACCTTTGTCTCTCACTGAATGGAAAAATCATAAAATTCAATACAAACCTATGTTCAAATCAATTCAGGCTACCTGGCATGTTGATGACTGATTATGAGTGCTCTAATGACCCCTATATGGACACACACATCTCGGGATATGAGTTGTTTAGACATTAATATTAATTTACTCCTCCTATCCACCCCAGAGAACTGTGTAGGAAAGCTAGAATAAGATGCTTTTCCATAGGAGAAAATTTTTAATGTTGTATTACTTTTAACTAGCCTGTTTAATGTGAATTCTTTACTTCAGGGAGGCCTCAGGTTGACACAACCTTAACCTTACCGTCACCTGATGGGATCACAGTTGTGTGTTAACCTTAACTACCTGACGGAAACACACATTCATGCTAAACATTATGTCTTTAACAAGGCAGAGCTAACTGGCATATAGATACAGTGTCTAGCTATTGAGCATGGCCTACTTTTCATAGTATGACACAACCCAGATAAATTAGACTTTCACTAGGACTTTCATGAATGAGGAGCTAAAACAAATGATAGGTTCTGTCATGAAGGTTACACTAAATTTCCACAACGAACAAACAAAACTCCACAGGAGCCACTTGCCACCAATCACATACACAGGTAAGGATACATATGAACGCCAAGCTCTCCCCCACCTTCTGCAACTGTCTCAATAATTTTCTTCATCACTTCAGCATGCCTGAAAGCAAACAATAAACCTTATTAGCATGGGGGAATTCTATCAAAATAGGTTTTATTTATAAACAAGCCAAAAAAAATCCTATGGTAATTGCTCATGGATTAATTTTTAATATAAAATAACTGTACTATAAAACACTCTTCCTCCATTGCTGAGCCACAAAGACTCTTTCATTGGAGTAAGTATCCATTTCTAAAAGGTATAATCATCACAATAAACACAATGGCATCAGTCGGCTTTCTAATAATGGAGGCCGAAAATCACATGGGAAAACTCTGCCAATGGTAAATGTGAAGCTATGGTTGTTTGCTCTGGAAACATAAATATCAGGTTATACAAATCAACAAAAGAAAAAAGCTAAGAGAGCTCCAGTCTTGTGATTGTAAATGTTTGTTGTTATTACTACTGTGTAAGTGTGTGTGAGTTTGAATGTGGGCATGTGCATGTGAGGTCATAGGACTCTAGTCTCTCCTTCCCTAATGGGTTTCAGGCTTGTGTAGCAAGAGCTTTTACCCACACTAAGTCATCTTACCAGCCTCTTATATGTTTAAATATTTATTTAGCTTAGGAAAAAACTGTAACTGGAAGGTTCAATAAAAGCTAAAATTCAAAGCCAAGCTTGTACCTTCTCTTTGTACTAATGGATGTTATCTAATTCTACTTAAAGAAAAAATTTTGGATTTACAAGACAGTATCATCTCAAGATTTTTGTCCAATGCACACATGACAGACAAAAAAACCTCTCCTATGCTGCAAATTGAGTGACATCAAATTAATCTGATATATAAACTAAGAAACATCAAAAGACAAAACAAACAGCTTTTCATATATTTCCTAGCTTATTCAATGCTATTTCAGGTCTTACAAAGAACCCTTCAGAAACAGAGGAAGTTCTTCGGAAAACAAGAATATATGACTTGCACAGTCTAAGGCAGCCCTTGGAGAAGCCTAAAAATGATTTCTTGCATAGGGCCTCAGATTTTTAAATTTTATCTCATCCTCCTTTAATTTAATTATTTGTTTTATTAAAATGTTTAATGTAATTATCAAGTACTTATCTGTTCTCAACAGAGTAAAACTCATGCCAGACAGACATATTCCCTTCAATTAGCACCTATTAAAACATCAAACTGTGAGAACAAACAGACTGACTCTTAAAAATGAAAGCCTTTAGATAATTTAAAATTAAATGTAGGCCACTTGGTGCTTATTATAGGCTGTGTTCTCACTACACAGAAAGGGAAGGCAGAGTAAATCTACCTAACACATTAGCCCAAGACCTGTGCACGGGCATATAAATGGAGAACCAGAAGAAAAACAAACACAAAACAACAACAATGAATTCCCATGATCAATGAATCCTAATGAATTACTTTTCATAGAAATAGTAAAATTCTTGATATAAATAAGGGGGAAAAGTGAAGCAGGCCTTCCATGAGGAAAAACGTTCAGCAAATAAAGAGGCTGTGTAAAGTAGTGGACACCATCAACAGTTTCTGGCTTTGGTGGTTTCTGAGGCAGGGTCATGCTATGCAGCCCAAGATGGGCTAGAATTTGCAATCCTCCTCCCCAGCCTCCTAAATACGAGTGCTGGAATTACAAGTGTAAACCACCATGCTCGCCTAAATAAATTTTCTCTTGAAAAGTTATCTAATTTTTCAATGGATTATTAGCATTCTCATGAATTTTTCAGTGAATCAAGAATATTACTTGTTATAAATTATCAATCCAAAGAAACAAGCATGTTGTTTTTTTGTAAGGGAAATTCAAAACAAATCATGTATCTAGGCTCAGCTTCACTTTACTCGGCCTCATGAAAACACACTGACAGAGAGAATGCTAAAGCACAACATTCACTTGACGTGGGAAGGCTAAAGAAAAGATTTGCTAAGCGAAGAATAAAGGGGTGTAGAGACTCATCTCCTCCCACTAACCAACAAGAGGAGATAAGGAGGTCACCCAGAAAAAGCAGTAAGTTAACCTCACAGCCCACACCATGAAAAGATGCACTCACAACATGTACAGCATGTCTAAAAGATGAGTGCTGAGTCCACAGCAGAACTGCCCAAGCTACTGTCTAAAAGGAGATCAATAGATCTATAACTAAACACAGAAACTAAAATTAAGTTCTGAATACTACATTTTAAATAAGTCAGTAATGTTTATCTTCCTTTCTCGTGGATATTACACTAATCATAAAAAGAATATTTCTAAAGATGAAAGAGACTTTGCTTATAAAGTAAGTTTTCTGGTACTGATGTTTACACACCCCCAAAAATCTCATGAAGTTTACACATACAAACAACACGTGTTCTCTCTCTTTCCCCACACACATGCACACACCCAGACCTGCATGGGTGAACTGAACACATAGGAGGTGGTGGGAGATGAGGATGGTTTTCAATGGTCACTGTTTTCTTCACATGATCTTGACTGATGTCTTCATACATGTGCTCAACTGTTAAAGGCTGCCGTTGCTGAAAGCAGAAAAAAATGCTATGAAACCACTATTTAAGCTTTTCGCCTACACCTGTTTATCACCTTATATCACTTGTAATTTACAATTTCAGATTATTTAGAATGACCAGATCATTTGAGAAAGGATTCAGAATACTCAGGCTCTATAACAGGAGCCATCACATAATGTTACAAAGATGCCACAAGCAGGTAAGTTATAGACATCGGTTTTATAATCTTAAGAATTTATCCCTTAGCTTAGGCCCATTTCTTTTTTCTTTTCTTTCTTTTTTTCCTTCCCTTTGACAGTCATAAAACAACAAGTTAAATGAGTTGGTCTTATTTCAATTATACTTTAATTTAATATTAGCAGAATAAAAGTGGTCAGGGAAATTTACATATTCCACAAATGTAATCCTGGCAAAATACATGGAACTCTACAGAGTTCAACTTCTTACACTTTAAAGGGATAAGCTCAGAAGAAAAGAGTCAGGAGTCAATATGCAACATATTGTTTGTGTTCAATACTTAGCAGAGTCATACTGAATAGTTTATTCTAAATGTGAATCAAGTTCACTATCATAAAACTGTAAAACAATGACTTCAAAAATTTGAAAGACCATATATACTCATGGATCTAATAAAGAAACTGGATTAGATTCACCAGTTTAAAGCATTTACTTTACATTTCTTTTCTATTTTTACCTCATCATAGCCAAACAACCATAGCCGTGGTGTCTGGTAATATTTGTCATAAGTGATGTACAGATCATAAGTTCTTGTTTGCAAAATAGCATCTTCACCTCCAGCATCAGCTTTAGTTTTACAAGCTTCCACTATTTTCCTCGTGTCTAGGGTAGCCTGTTACACAACAATGGGAAAAAATTCAGAGTCATTAAAAATTATTTTGAAAGACCATTATTAATATTAAAAACACTAACTCCAAGTTCACTCATAAAATCATCTTAAAAATTTACAAACCTCATCTGTTTCCAACAATCCACTCTCTTCATATTCTTATATGAAAAAGAAAAAGGAAGAAAAAACGTTAACTGAGTTAAACTTAATGTTTCAAGACTTAATCTTTTCAGTGTGATGTATTATCAGCAAAGTAGTACAGTTTTTCTTCTTCTTGAAACTGAATAGACAGATTTACTACAGCCTGTAAGTAATTCTAATAAATCCCCTTAGATAGATAGATAGATAGATAGATAGATAGATAGATAGATAGATAGATAGATAGATAGATAGACAGACGATAGGTAGCACTGTGACACCATGACAATGGCCATGATAACTGAGATGCTTACAAGTGACAGCCATATAGCCTACAGCATGAATATGCTGGACAAAGGGATGATTCATATATCATGGATGAAAGACACTGGACAGCATAAAATGTCATCATTTTACTCAGAAAGCATGCAATTTAAAACTTACACCTGTCATTTTTCTGGAATTATCTTTCCATTTAATATTTTCAAGCCTCAGTTGATGGCAGGAAACTGAAACCACTGAAGTTAAGTTATAAGGTAATGACTACAGCTAGCTGCCTACAGTGTTCTTCCAAGTTATGCATGATTTCAGTTCCACTGTGCCCAGGGGTTCCACCTCGGTGAACTCACAGGCCACTAATGAACCATTGTGACTTTTTGCTGCACCCTTGGAACACTTTCTTTCCTTGACTTCCACATGACCTTTTTCTGCCTGTCTCCCAACTCGGCTGCTGCTTCTTCAGTGTTCCCTACTCTGCTTCTCTCACCAGATCTACTTAAAGAAAAAGAAGCAACATTCTGAATACTTTAGTAACCTAAGGAAGAAAGAATTCAAGCCTGGGACTTCATCTTTTCTCTAACACACTGCCTCTAACGACAAGGTCATCAGATTCAAAGATTTCCCGGAATTGATTCCCTGTGTTCGGACATGGATACCTAACTTTATTTTGCAACTCCACTGGATGACTAATGGGCACTGTAAATCATATATCTAAAACTGACCTGACTCCTTTAATGCAAATTACTCTCAGTTAATGGCATTTCTCCAAACATTCAGTCAAAATTGATTTAGTCACATTTGACTACCCTGCCTTCACATTTCATATCTAATCCAGCATCAAGTCTCTTTGATCCTACCCTCAAAATATTCCCAGAATTTTGTTCTCACTGCTACCAATATTAAGATCCTAGATTAACTTACCATTATTTATTTTTTTATTTTATTTTAGTTTGGCAATGTTATCAAAAAGAGCTTCCTGCTGTCTTTTCCCTTTCACTACATGCCTATTCTTGGTTGTCAATTTGACTACATCTGGAGTTAACGAAAACCCAAATGGCTGGGCACACTTGTGAGGGATTTTTTTTTCTTAATTAAATCATTTGAAGTGAAAAGACTCACTTCTTCTAACCCAGATCTTTGAGGTGAGAGGATGCACCTCTAATCTGGGCCTCGCCCTCTGCTGGCAGACTATATAAAGACAGGAAGAAGGAAGCTCCTTCCCTGCCTTCTTGCTCTCACCTTGACAGCAAGTCCATTCCTTCACTGGCATTACAGTCTACTTGTTCAGGATTCTGGTGTATACTGAAAACCAGCTGAGACGTCCAGCCTCATGGAATGAACAACTACTGGATTCTCAGATCTTCCACTCATAGGCAACCACTGTTGGACTAGCTGAACTACAGCCTGTAAGTCATTCTAATAAATCCCCTTTAGATAGATAGATAGATAGATAGATAGATAGACAGACAGACAGACAGATGATAGGTAAGTAGGTAGATAGATAGGCAGGCAGGCAGACAGACAGACAGATTCTATAAGTTCTGTTACTCTAGAAAACCTTGACCAATACCACCCCCAATTCTCCAGTCACAGTGATTCTGTTAAAATGTTATCTCGCCATTTTATTTAGAAAATGGCTTTAGTTGCTTCTTCCACACTGCATCATCTAGCTCCCTTTCTTTGCGAACTCCACTCTACCTTCTTCTACTACTTCCTCTAGCTATGGAATACTTTATATAAGCCACACATTTCCACCTCAGGACCTTTATACTCTTCTCCAACATAAACAGCCTGTCCACTCCCTTCATTACAGGTATATTCTCAAAGTATTTCCCTTAACCAACTTAGTAAAATATTGAAATAGTCCTCCCCAAGATATCCTACTCTCTTGTCTCATCTTTCTCTTTTAACACTGAAAAACATCTAACACATTATATATTTTATCTATTTTCTGTATTCTTATCTAGTGAAAATAAGAATTCCAAAAGATAGTATCTGTTTTATCTCTAGCACTAAACTGTATCTCAACACATATTTATTTAAAAAAAAAATAACTGGGAGGGAGCCTGACAATGATAAAGTAATATTTAACGGCTGTGCAGAAGAATAAAAACCTTAGCAGAAGGCATAAAGTTTGCTAAAGGGGAAGAAAAATCGGTGTCATAAAAATCAAGGGAGAAAAATACAAGGATGTGTTCAACAAAATCAAATAATATGGAGACACTAAATACAGTAAGTCTGTATTTAACAAGGAGGTCATACACGGTGATAGCAACTCCTCCATCAATTTTTAAATAGCTAAGATTTCATTTCTATGAAAGATCTCGTAAGAATGAAACAGAGGGGGCTAGAGAGGTAGCTTAATGGTTCAAAGCACTGGCTGCTCTTGTAGAGGACCAGGGCTTGGTTCCCTACACCTACATGGTGCCTCACAATTATCTACAACTCTAGTTCCACAAGATCCAACACCCTTTTCTGATTTCTGTGGGCACTTCATAAACATAATGTACATTCATACATGCAAGCAAAAACATTCAAACACATAAAATAAATGTAAAAAAAGAAATAGAAATTTTGAATATTCATGTGTTTAGAAAGAATTCTATTACTGTTGTGCTATGAATCTGAAACATCATCCACTACAGGTTTGTGTTTTGAGTGTTTCCCTTCTGATAGCACTGTTTTGGGAGGTTGTGAAACCTTGAGGTGGCAGGGTCTGATCTGTAGAACAAGTCAGTAAGGGTGGGCTTTTGAAGGCTATTGTCTAGCCTTGGTTTTAGCTGCTCTGTTTCCTAGTCTGCTACTATGTCAACAGACATTTACCATATGCTCCTCACATCATCAACAGGGTCAACTCCACCATGTCCTTCCCCTTAATGACGAACTAAAAGTTCTTAAAACTGAACCAAAATAGGTCTTTCCTCCCTTGATTGTCATGTATCATGGTGATATGAAAGGAACTAATAGAATGTTTTGTTAGAATGATTCGGTTTGATCCTTTGTAGTAATGACTAACCAAAATACCTCCTTCCTGCTCTTGCAAATTCATGGTATCTTTTCTCATTAACTGTTGTTACATGCATATATATGTGTGTGTATATACACACACACACACACACACACACACACACACACACATTGCTTCATCCATATAATGTTACTTATAAAGTATGTTTTCAAGGCTATTTGTAATGGATAATCAAATGGAGTGCTCTTCCCTAAAAAAGACTATTTCTCCCATTATCAGCATTCCTTAGTTGTCTTTGTGTAGGGTTGAGCCTCATGATCTCCCCCCTCCCGTTCACTTCAGTAGGTCTATTGTCCTTGTTCAGCTCACATTTGGGCAGTCACGATGGTGAGACTTTAACGGATGGAGCTTCTGATATTACTAGAAGACACAATCTCACAGCAAACTCCCTAATCCTTTGGTTCTTACAATCTTCCCACCCTCTTTGGCAATGTTTCCTGAATATTAGATGTGGGAGCTGTTTTGTAGATGATGGTACTTACGTGGTAACCTGGAGGTTATTTCACAATGGAAAGAACAAAAGGTGATTCTACATAGCTCCAAAGTCCTCACTGAGATTCACTCTCTTACCCAGGCATGATACACCCTGTAATCCCAGCAGCACTCACGAGGCTGAGGCAGCAGAATCATAAATCTTAGGCCAGCCTGAACTATATAAGGAGATTCTGCTTAAAAACAAAACTACGGGAGCTGGAGAGATGGCTCAGAGGTTAAGAACATCGACTGCTCTTCCAGAGGTCCTGAGTTCAATTCCCAGCACCCACATGGTGGCTCATGACCCTCTGTAATGAGATCTGGCGCCCTCTTCTGTATACATAATAAATAAATAAATTTAAAAAAAAAAAAAAAAAAAAAACTACTATCTTTCCAAGTCTAAAAGCGCAGGACTGCAGTCCTAACACTTAGAAGACTAAGGTGAGAAGAATTTCTGGAGCTCAGATGTTTTAAACCCTACCAAGTCAATATAATGAAACGCTATCTACTGTATCCTCCAGAATTAGATTTATGACCAACGGTCCTAGTAGAAATAATGCTCTCAAAATCATATTCTAAGTAAAATAGAAGAACCCAAAATCAAAGTGCCCTGATCTGATAAAATTTAAAATAAAACAAAATGTTCACTAAGCTCTTAACTGTTAAACCAACAGAAGAGAAGTCTTAATCCATGTGAATTAACACTATGCCAGAATCAACAGTCTAACGGAAAGAAGGCCAATCTAAAATAGTAATACCTTCCATGTCTGCAGCTTCCCCTTCATCTTCCTCTTCTTCCTCATCACACAGTGCTGAGCAATCTTGAAGTTTTATACTGTCCTTTGAGATTAATTACATTTAAGTTATGCAAGTGTATAGGAATTAGTTCAAACATTAAACACACTTAACATAAAATTTTTATCAGCAATATTTATTTATTTCCTTCACAAACCTTGTGAAGACTAGAAAGCACATGAAATGCACAGTCTTGTTCTTGGCACTAGTGATACAAAAGAAAGAAAAGAGACTCAGTCTCCTCCCTCTGACTATCTGACTATGTTTTTTCTGTGAATAGTTTTACAACTGGGGGTCACTTAGTGATGAGAACACATTCTGGGAATGCACTGCTAGGGGATTTCACCATGTAGGACCACAGAGTGTAACTAAGGTGGCCTTGACATTACTAGAAGATACCATCGTACAGAACCTCCAGCATTAGTGTAGTCATCTCATAAACATTCACAATGAACACAAAGCACAAAGGTAAGTAATGTAAAATTAAGTGTCATCTAATCAGACAGTTTATGGCCCCTAGAAATTCACATACCAATGACAATGACAAACTCATAAATAAATCACTGGAAGTAACATACTAAGTAGTGTGGTTGAGAAGCATCAGAGGACATTATAATAAGCAGTAAAATCACCTTAGGTAACCATTTAAGTTATTTGAGCCAATTGAACTCTCACTACAATAGTACATACATTTGTAAACATTTATTTTGTGTCCACACGGGTATGGAAGTCAGAGGACAAATTTTAGGAGTTGGTCCTCCCTCCCACCATGTGAGTTCTGGGGATTAAATTCAGGTCATCACATCTAGCAGTAAGCATTTTTACCCACTGAGTCATTTCACAAGTCCAAAACAGTACGTTTATGGGTAACTAGTCCATCAGCATTACAAAACTAGTTCAAAGTTATATTAACCTGCCTGCTTACAATTTAGGGAACAACTATACATTTATAAACTAAATACATTTGTAAATTAAAATGAAGTATAAACCACTATTATATTCTAACTTACTAACAATATATGAATTAATCAAAAGTTATCAAACCTTACAATTATAACATTATTTTCAATCAATTTATTAATAATATTGTCTAAGAAAGAATAATGCTAATAAGAGCCTACTTAGGGTTTATTTACCACTAGATAAATAAAATCAAATAGCATACATCTAGTCAAAAATTAGTACACTGCTTCCTCCTTTAGAACAAGAAAGTTAAGCACCAAAATAACCATTACTGTATTTGTTTAAAAATTGTCTTTAGGCAGGCCTGCTGGCTTCAAACAGGTAATTCCAGCTACTTGGGAAGCTATAGCAGGCAGAATTCAAGTTCAAAGTTTCGCTGGGCTACATGGAAAGCTGTAGGCCAACATGGTTGACACACTGAAACCCTGTCTCAACTCAGAGAGTAAAAACAGAATGTTAAGATGTTATTACCAGTAATTTTACAAAAACCAGAATAAAATTGCTTAGAATAAACTTCAAAATGTAATACTAATACAACATCTGCACCTTCTAATCAGAAAACGTACCCCTCACAAATGCTCCACTTACCGATCTACTATTTCATGTACTTAAACTAGTAGCTTATTGCAATTTGTAATAGTTACAAGCCTGATGACCTGAGTTCCATCCCTGGGACTCACATGATAGAAGAAGAGAACCAACTACCCAAAGTTATCCATCATACTTCTACATGTTTGCTGTTACACACACACACACACACACACACACACACACATACACACAAATAATAATAATAATAAAAAGTAAATAAATAAACAAATATAATTTAAAATTCATATGTATGAAAAACTAGGTCATTGACTTTAGAAATGTTAAGCAATACCTTGCTTTCCAGTGTAATCTCCTTAACTGTTTCAGTAATTCCTGTAATGCCTGTTTAAAATTCAGCAGGAAAAAAATTAACTAAAATTAAGCTACAAACATTCCATTTACTTGAATAAAACAATATAAAACATTTTATTAAAATTCTCACAACTCTGAAATAGTGATACATTAACAGAATCTTTACAAATGAATTTTTACAAGAAATCCCAAAGATACCTCAAAAACAAGCCAAAAGAATTCTAATTTAATGGTTTACCTGTATTACCATAACTTGTCCTATTCAATAACCCATTTACAATTGTTCATTTGAATGTTTTTCACAATACACACTAAAATCGAGAGATGATATGACTTATATTTACATTTTAATTAGACCTTCACCAAAATCAGGTTTTAGTTATATTGACATACTATTTATTTGCTTCAAATATCTTGGACATCTCAATGTAGTAAGACCACTCCACACTCTTATGGACCTTTTTACTTTACCAAGTATTTCCATGTCTTATTAATCCTTACAAAATCCACCTATAAAACAGAGTAACAATTCCTCCCTATGAAGAAATGAAGTTGACAGACAGGTCAAATGAGCTGCTTGAGGCTCACAGCACTTAGGAGGAAGTTGGGATTCAAATCCATACAAAGAGACCTTGGTTACTTATTCTCACTGCATTCACTAGGCACATCCTCAGAACCTGTTGTCATAGGAGGGTACAATGCAGATAAACAGCAACCACACCACACCATGGCCCTGCATAACATTCTTGTCCCAAGAACCTATCAGAGTTCTTAAATGGACAGTTTAAGCAGATGGGAAACTCAGTAAAATGAGAGTACCAAAGTTACTACAGACCAGAAGATCCTAAATTCAAAACGTATTTCGCTTCTAATAAGTACAGCATATTTTCTTACTTTAAGCTGGCATGCCTTTAACATTCCTCAACCAAAGGATGACAAGTTCACCTTCACAAATGGAAGATAGCATTACTCCAAAGACCAGCACTACAAATCTTTATTTTGTAACACTTTGGCTACAATCCTACAATAGATATGGTCAATCAAGATGATAAAACCCAAATCTTAGCCAATCAAACCAATAATACAAGAGTATTTACTGAACCCAGAACATAAAAAGAAACCTCATCCACCTGCCAAAATACAGTAATGCAACAGTATACCATTAAACCCAACCCCAGGCACCAGCTGGAGAAGTTTCTTTCTGCAATAGGAAGCAGTCCTACAGATTCATGATGGTCAAAGTGCAAAGACTACGTGACTATTAAGTGCTCAGTCCTGAACAGGACGTCTTTATCAACACATTCAGGGTTCAAGGAACATCAAGGAAGATGTGGGGAAAAGAAAGGAAAAGCTGGTGGACAGGAAGGAATGCTGAGAGATGCTGCTCTCTGGACATGAAATGGACAACGCACTCATGAACTCACAGAATCTGTGGTTTTCTGCACCAGGCCTACGTAACATTAAGCCAGCCAATCTTAAAGCATGGAGGGTGCTCATGGGGTTCCACCCACAGTCAGTACTACTGTATGATGACTGCTTAGGGAGGTCGAGTAAAGCTGTGTGTCTGTTATGGAGGGAGGTGCCAGTGGTGAGTTCCCCAAGCTCTGGTGGATGGTCCCACATCCATGCATATGTGGTCTACACTAACTCAACTCAGTGAGTCATTTAAAAAGAAATGGGGGTGGGAGGAAAGATGGCTTAGAGGTTAAGAGCACTGGTTGCTCTCCCAGAGGACCCAGGTTCTGCTCCCAGCACCCACATGGTAACTAACAACTGTTTGAAACTCTTGTTCTAGGGAATCCAATATCCTTTCTTCTGGTCTCCCCAGATACTCCACTGCCTGCACATAGTACAGACATACATGCAGACAAGACACACACACACACAAAATGAATAAATAAAAATGACAAGGACATGTGAATTTTCAAAAAGGACATGAAGATGAAAGGGAAACATGTTGGGAGAAACTGAGGGAGTGGGGGCAGGGAATAGATATGAACGAGATATAGTATACACATGTATGAAATTGTCAAAAAGATAATTTTTAAAATATCCTTAATTTTAAAAGTATGGCACAACTGACAAAGGAAAAGAAAGCTCATAATTCTAAACACAGTCACACTCTAGCATTGTGATGTTTTATTCTGTCAACCTATTGTAACAACCAGATGTCTGGTTGTTAATGTTGTAATAGCCAGATGTCTGGTCAAAACCTAGTCCAGAGGTTGTGGTAGAGGTACTTTTTAAGAGATGAAGAATAAATATTAAAACCAGTTTTAAATAAAGCAGATCATCCTTCAAAAAGTAGGTTGATTGTATCCAATCAACTCAAGGAAGGCCTGGAGACTGCCTGTAACATCAACCCTTCTATTCTGGTGGAAGCTCCACCTCAACTCCTCCTCCATCTCTTTCCCTAACCCCTCCCCCAAAGCCCACCAAACACAGCTCCTCGCCCAGAGAAGCTCAAGAACACTCCCACAGGGTATTTAAACTGCGTCCCAGAAGGGGGCGGGGCAGAGAATCACCCAGGAACGATTTATCCATTAAGCCAGGGCTTTTTCTAATTTGGTCTGATCTGGATTGCTGCATGGGGGGAGAGGCCTATCAATCAGGGTGCAAAAACCCTGTCACCTTCCTTGTTTCTCAAACCTGCTGGAGCATACAAAATTCATTTGTCATCTAAGCCAATTCCTTAAAATAAATCTACTTATACTACAGTGTAGCGGTGGTCCTGGAAGGATAGGCACTAGCGATTTAAAATTTCCCCAAGACATCCCATCCAGGGAAAGAACAGTCTTAAAGTCCTGGCTATGGAGAAAGAGTTCACTCAGGCCTGACAATTTATATCACAGCTAAATCTATATTATATTAAATTTCCTGGGCTTTGTTTCATTCTTTTCTATAAAATTGTAGCATCACTGAAGAGAAGGTAAAAAGACATGTTCTCTCCCAGGTCTAGTAAAAACTGTAAATGAGCCCATTCCTATATCCCATGGTTTTCCTCTAATACGCCAGAAAACTCCAGTGTCTCCTGGCATCCCTATTCTTACAGCAATGTCAGTATACACCCTCTATCAGTTCTATCCCTCTAAAGAACTGACAAATTCAGGGGCCAATAATAGAAAAAAGCAATAATGAAACCCCAACGAGGTGCAACAAGGAAAACTGGCTTCAGTTGGGAGCACTGCCTTATCCTAAGATACAGCTTAAAGTTATAATTGTACAAGTATCTCTAATGAACATCAGAATTTATACATTAAATCAACTGAAGGACAATACTGTTATTTTCCATAAAAAACAAACAAACAAACAAAAAACAAAGCTACTTGTTCTGTATCCTTAAGCAAACATTTTTAGATGTCAGATTTTTGTAGACTTTTGCCAATCTAAGCATACTAATACCTACTCAGCTCTGTGCACTATGATCCTATAAGTACATTCTTGAAGTTTAGGATAGTGCTTCTGAAATAAAATACAACTAGAAATTTCTCCAGCTTTTTAGAGGAAACCACACTAAAAATAATCATTCCAGTCAGTCAACAACTACCAATGTGTGTATCTTCCAGCCATGAGAAAAACTAATGAAGAGCACTGAAAATTCTTTGAAAGATGAGGGGAGGGGCTAACAGCATCAATCAGTCAGGGGATAATGACTGAAGGAACTGATTTAAGATGATGCTGAACCTACCACTTCTGCTAGGCTTTAACACAAGAGATTCGGGGCAAACTCATATGCACAGGCAGTGCTTTTTATTGTACTTACTTTCTCCTCTATATCGCAATAATGAAAATAAATGAATATTTCAAACTGCAACTGAAGCAGCAGATACTACTTTTTCAGTGTGAAGTCTTTGGGGACAAACTTACATCTTATGTATCCTTTTTAAAATTTTAAATCAAGCCTATTATAAAAAATGATGAAAAACTTTAAAATAATTTATATTAAATACCTGTCATTCTGTATACTTCTCACCTGTGTTGTGGTATGTATCTACCCATCCCCCATCACCATCATCTTCTTCAATGATAGCTTCCAATTCATCTGAATATTCCATCTGTTTACATCGTTTGTAGCATGGAACTATTAAAAAAAAGTCAAATACACTAATAATAAATACATCAGAAAAGAGAACTTCTATCATAAAAAAAAAATTACCAAGTAAACCCTTCCCTTCCAATGACACATCATGATCTCACCCAATTAATCCTTCCCCAGTCTGCTTTATCAGAAGACAAATAAAAAGGGGTCTGATTTAAGCATCTCTGTCTTCCTTTATCAAGATGATTTGTGAGGAACAGCTGGCGAAAGCCAGATGACAGTGCTCAGTTCCAAACTAATGAATAATATTTCACACTAACAGTTCTGGTCTCAAAATATGCAAACACCACCTGTCATACCAAGAGGTGGTAGAGGTGACCTCTGGAATACAAAGCTAAATTAATTGTCAATATGGATTTCATAATTCATATTTAAGTTCTGGTTATTCACAAAGGATAAACAGATTGAAATTCAACAAACTGCTAAATTTTACTTCCTAATACAACACAGGTGCCAAAATTTTCATATAGGTGTATCAATTAACAAGTACTATTATTTCATGAACCTATAATTGATATTATAAGGTATAAACATGATGCTCAAGACACTTTTAATTTCCTGATTAAATAAACAGGATATAAATTATCAATCTTAAAAATAAATACACTGTTAAAAGGAAATAACTGCTGGGATTTTTTTGTTTGTTTGCTTTCTAGCACTGTATATCAAACACGGGGCTTTGAGCTGAGCAATGAGCAAGCCCTCCACCACAGAGCTGGATCCCCAACACTTGGCATTTTTGTTTCTCAACAGGTGAAAACATGGTCTCCTTACATAGCTCAGGCTGACCCTGCACTCACTACGCAGCCCAGCTAGCTCTCTTCCACCATATGTGGACCCTATGTGCAGGACAATGCCCACAGGCACCACGCCTGAAAAACCTGCTATTATTACATACGAGCTCCCTTCCCAGGTTGAGTTAAATTAGAACAGAAGCCAATGAATTATTACACGACTATTTTAAGACTATCACAATCTTCTGATGTTTTGAAAATCAACTTCAGATGACATCTATTTTAAGAGTTTTGTGCCTGTGGGTAAACCTGCGATGGCGCAATGAATGATAAAAACTTTAATTTTGATCTTTTCTATGTCAAAGGTGGGATCAATTTAATTTACATAAAACACAAACATTAAAATCAAACAGCTAAATAAATTTTGATTATGAAATCAACTTTAAAAAGCTAAGAGGAATCTAAGTTTCCATGGGGACCTCTTCTTCACTATTTCGACAATTAGATCCTTTTGGTAAAAAGAACTAAAAACGAAGGGATAAAATCAACTGGAAAATATTCCTGAGACAGAAAACCCAAAGCTTCATGGAATTTTCGTATTTCCATCTATAAGAAGCTTCAAGCATAACTTCAGGCATAAATTAGGATAAATAACTGTAAATGGGATTTTGTTGTTTCAATATACTGTGCAAATTTTATTAATATATACAATGATATAATGCTTACCATTTTTGGTTACCAAAAATTGTTTCCCTGTTGGTAGATATGCCTTCACTTTCAATTCTTCCCCTGTAGCCCTTTAAAAACAGTGAAAAGCACCAAAATACAAAATATTTTAAAAGTCAATATATAAGAGAAGATATCACATGTAAATCTCAAGACTACAAAATCTGCATATCTGTGGAAATTGTTTTAGGACTTTTTAGGGAAGTCTGCCATTAAGTAAAGGCATAGAAAAGCATATATTAGCATGAGTGAAATATATTAGGAAATGCAGACTGAGGGGATTTGTATTTAATATTAGGCAAAAAAAAATGGTAGAATAATAGAACTAGGAAACTATTGTACTTGCCTCTAAACAAAAAGAAAATGCAGCTCTTGCATAATCTATTCCATCATACAATCTATCAGACAGTTAATATCAAAGTACTGTTCATTTTGACATTAGAGCAAGGAATGGAAAAAGCTGTATGATACTACATACAAAGTAGACAATTAGCAAGATCCCTCATGCCCTAGAAGGGGGAAGGGATGAAGAGGGTAACAGGTGGTGGCTGAATATGGTCTATGTAAAAGGAAATTTCTTTATGAAAACTACTGCTTTGTACAATGACCATACTCTAAACTTTTAAATCCCTCCTCCTACCAGTGTTTAAAATTGGAACTAAAAGATAAAAGATGCTTGAATCAAAGATAGTAATACTGAGAATAATAATGCTTAAAAGCAAACAACAACAACAACAACAAAAATCCAGTTGCAAAGTGTAATAGCAGGACTTCCAGCTCTAATATGAGCCACTAATTATCAAGAAATTCTTCTAACACTAAAAGGCAAGGAAGACTTTTCCTACTTTATAGATAAGAAAACTAAAGTTTAGCGGGGAGAACAAGGGAATCCATGACTGATATGTAGAACTGAATGGTATTGTAAAATACAATAAAGGGGGGGGGGAGAAAACTAAAGTTTGAAGGGAGTCAGAGTGCTCACAGTCAGGAAAACACAGGCTGGAGGAGCTAGGATCAAGTCAAGTGACTCTGGAACTTGTCTTCAACTACTCTGTCTTTGAGTCAGGACCAACTGCTAGCAATTCTGAGCTCTTCTGCCATCTCTCACTAAGAATTTATTCAGTCTTCTGTGCACCATCTACTAGACCTGGCGAGGACAGAGCTGGCATATGGTGCCTTCACAAGTATCAACACATAAACTTGAATTTCTGCTGCCTTTTCAAGCTTTTTAAATTTGAACTCTATAGATTTGAGAACAAGGTAAAGCCAGGAATATCATGTGACAGCCTTATAATCTTCTTTCACTAAGTTCAACTATCAGACTCAACATCAATGCCTCAAATCCTGAGGAAAGAAGTTGGCACTTGTAAACACAAACATATTAGCATGGAAATATTTGCCTCCAGTACTAATTTAAAATTAATTTTTCCTTGGCCTTAGCAATTCAGACAAAAGTGAGGGCACTGGCATGGGGTGTGACTGAGTTCTCAGTTACAGTACAATTATATCAATAATCATAATCCATAAAAAATAAAGCTGGCGAGCTAGCTCAGCAGCTATAGGCACTTGCCACTAAACCTGAGTGAGCACCTGAGTTTGATCTCTGGCACCCACAGGGAGGAAGGAAAGAACTGACTCCCACACATTGTCCCATGACCTTCACAACATGCTCTGGCAAGCTCTGCTCAAACACACACTCACATGCACAGTAATTTTTTTAATCTATAAACATAGCAATCTTAGCTACTGATACCCGTTAAAAGATAGTGTCTATATATACCACTCTTCCACATTGTACTCTATGTACGACACCTAAACTACATGAATAATTTAAGGCACCATGAAAGAACTCTCAATTAAAAAAAAAAATGTAGGTCTACCATAGTAAAGTCTAAAAAAGTTCCTCTAACCAAATAAGTGTTAGCTTTTTTCTATACTGATTTGACTTGAAAAACATGGAGAACCTAATTGCAGCAAAATATTTAGAACACATACATGAACATGTTAAATCAGAAATCTCTTATGGCAAGAACTTGATTTTTTAAATTTAGAGCAGAAATACACACACATGCACACACGAATAAATGAAGCTGACAATCTGGCATTTCTTGATACATAAAAATTAATAACCTATGAGATACATAGCAACTGATAAAAGCCAATGATGAAAGGAACTAAAACAGGTCACAAATGAAGAATTTTCTAACTACGGTTTAAAAATATTTTAGGTAATTAAATTCTTTAACCAAACAGGAAACTGGCAACTACAACTTTGTCATTCTAGAACCCAATAATCAGAACTATATCTTTCTAGTACAATTAAAAAACATCACTAACAAGAAAGATACATATTAACGCATATGCATGAAGACAATTGATTAATTACAGATAACCGTGACCTAAATAAAAAGTTCAGCCACTACTGAGATAACATTTGAGAGCCCCCTCCCCTACCATTAGTACTTAAAAGTAATAAAATTGCATTTATTTGAAAGCATATCTGTATTAATTACTTTAGTACTTAAAAGTAATGTTAATGAAAAAAATTAGTTATAATTCATTATGGGCCTATTCCCAGGCAGGACTTGACTGGTACCACAAGGCTTTGGTTTTAATTGATTTCTAAAGGAGGAACATAACATTCACCCATGATTGTTATAGTTTAGGCATTATATCTTAAAGAACGTAAACTCCACAAAATATCTTCATTTGTCATTAAAATGTCCAAAAGCTGTTCACAATTATAAACGCCTAAACATATTTTTAAAAGAATCACAAGATCAGACCTAGAGAGAACAAAGGAAACACAAGCAAAGGACGTAAATGGATTTGAGTATGCCCATACATGGTTCTAGCAGAACGAAGTAAAATACGTGACACCTATTGCCCCCTTTAAGCTCCTTAGAGTACCACTGTAGTACTGTTTAGTAGAAGAACCTAGTGAAGACGGTTATGTTCGTCACTCTACTTTTAATGTGCTAACCTAGTTTACAAACTGCTGTAATCTAAAGCTAAACACCTTTCAGTAGTCAACTTTTCACTCAACATCACTTACCATTGCCATGTCGGACAGTGGTGGACTAAGTGATCTCCAGCTGCCACAAACTAGTCAGGGTTCACAAAGAATATGGAAAAAGCAGAAAAGAAACATTGAACATCACTGAGTACAGAGTAGCCAAATACCAAACTCATCACCCTGGGGAACTCTGATACTTAATAATCAATTAAAATGCACATAGCACAAAACCTGTTTTATCAACCTGAAGAGTCATTTCAATTAGTAAACTTAAAGTTTTAGTGTCTATAAAAACTCAAGTTAACTTTGGAAGAAAGAAGAACGTTGTTATCTTTTTGTTTTGCTTTTCAAGACCTGCTTCCTCTGTGTAGTCCTGGCTGTTCCCGAACTCACTTTGTAGACCAGGCTGGCCTATCATCTGCCTCTGCCTCCCAGTGCTGTGCCACCACACTGAGCAAACACTGTTATCCTTAATTCAATTACATCATCAAATCATGCTTCAAACCTGATATGAAATCACTAAAGGGAAGGCAATGAAGTTCAAGTGTCAAGATCTATCGGGCAGTTCAATAAATACTCTTGTTAAGGACTGGAAACTCAAGGAAAACATTTAAATAAATACATACATATGTCAACCTATTTCATTAAATCATAGTGGAGGTTTCTTCTTCCTCTTTTAATTACTTAATTTTTTTAGAATTATTTTCTAAATGTTTTGCCTGGATGTATGTCTTTGTACTGCATGCATTTCTGGTGTCCACAGAGGTCAGAAAAGGCATCATAGCCCCTGGAACTAGAGTTAGAGATGGTTGTGAGCCACCATGTGGTTGCTGGAAATGGAACTCAGGTTTTCTGCAATACAAGTGAACTTATTAACTGAGGTATCTCTTCAGCACTCTATTATATTTTTAAGAAACATTTTGTGGTTGTTTTTGGTGGTTCTGGGGGGGCGGGTGGTCAAACATGGTACACAAAACTAAGCAAGCATTCTGTGGAACCAGCTATACGGCCCAGCACTAGACCAATATTGAAAGTTTTATTACACTCTTAAAAGAATTAAGGAGAGCCAGGCGGTGGTGGCACACACCTTTAACCCCAGCACTCGGGAGGCAGAGGCAGGCGGATCTTTGTGAGTTCGAGGCCAGCCTGGGCTACCAAGTGAGTTCCAGGAAAGGCGCCAAGCTACACAGAGAAACCCTGTCTCAAAAAAACAAAAAACAAACAAAAAAGAATTAAGGAGAAAAAGCAATTATAGTAACAAACAATGGGGGAAAAGTTAAGTTCTGGACTAACTATGAAAACATCTACAAAATCAGGCTTGGGTTCCAGGCTGGACCCCCAGCACCTCATCCCACCAAGTTGGATGGCACAGGCCTGTTATCCCAGCATTCTGAGGTCGAAGTAGGAGGAGCAAAGAGTTCAAGGTCCTCTTCAGCTACCTAGTGAATTCCAGATTAGCCTGGGATATATGAGACCTATCCAAAAACTGCTGAGAGGGAGATATATAGAGGAGAAAGAGAGAAAAGATCTACTTTCTGAGCAGGGTGAACATTATTATAAGCTTTCATTTTTCTTCACAAATAAAAATTAGACCCAGGGAAAAAGAATTTAATATTTGAAGAATTTTCAGTTCTCATAAATATAAGGCAATCTCACTGAAGGATACAAATCTGACTTTTAAAAGCAGAAAACAAGAGTCTGCTAAGCAGAGCTACAGTATAACAACTGCAACGATTTTTACATGCTTTCCCAATTGCTATTTCACAACAGCTCTAATTTAGAAATCTGTATCATTTATGGGCTTGTTATACAGTAAAAAATTAGGATACATTTCATATTCTCAATATCCTTTGAAAAAGTATATCTATCCAAAAGTCTACTTTCATTTGAGAGTAAAATTCAAGCATTAAGCATTCTGAGAATAGTCTACTTTAAGATAATATATCACCAAGGTTAAGATGTGGCAACTTTATTCCCAACATAAACTTTTTTCTTCTTTCATTTAACACATTTTTTTAAATTACTTAAACTAGTTATGTAATGACAGAAGCCAAAATAAAAACAATAGCTTCTCTCTGCCTTTAGTTTTGAGCATTTGAGGGTTACCACAACCAATTATTACTTTTAGCCCTGTGGTTGCCAGGAATTTATCACCACCAAAGTAACAAAGTTAAAAAAATGCAAGCATATATATATATATAAAATGGAAATTCTCTGAGTATGTTGCCTTCAAGTCATTAGACGTTAATTTTATTTCATGGTCTTTTGGTAGTAACTATTTAAAAATAACAAAAACATTATGAAATAAAACCAAAAACTGAAACCCACAGAACTGCACCAAATAATTAGCACATGTGGATATCCATGCTCATTAGCAATAGCCATTATTACTTGCTTCAAAGAGTCAAGTGAAATAACATGTTAGAGTCAAATTTCAGACTACCAATTGCTTATAGTACCTTTCTCATAGTAAATATTCTCCTGATATTTTTCAATACATAATACAGATTAATACTGTATCCAACAAGATATAATCAATATTTGGATTTTAGCAAACAATATTATTCCTCAATTGACCTTCAATTCATGTTAACACTCTTTAAGTTAATTACAGCAGCATTTGTTTTTCCACAAAAGATACAGTATTAGGCATGGGCTGCCCTCTTTTTAAACGTAAATTCTTCCACATTTCTCAATGAAAACAAAAAGATAGCTGGAAACTGATGGGTAAGAGCCCAGAAATTAGAAGAAACAAATTAACAGCTCAATTCAGTATGTAGTATTTATCCCAAGCAAATCATACCTTCCCATTGTCTTCCCTCAGGCTCATTTAACTCAATCCTGTAATTATGCTCTATCTGAGCCTAGAATTACATGCTTTGTATCAAATTAAGCTAGTTTTGCCTTAGATTCTTGTAAGGAAAAATTCATACTTCATGCGGCTATTAAGTTATCCACGTTAGGATGAATTTGTGTTTGAAAACAGTTTAATTCTAGAGAAATGCACCCAACAATGAGTTCTTTTAACACAGCAGAGATAAAGCCGAAGGGTGCAAACACAGCATGTGCTATCTCTGCTCTTGATTTCAGATGATTCAAAAGCTCTGGCTAGACAATGCCTGTTTGGGAAGAAAATTAATGAGAGCCTTAAGAACAAAACTGACTTTGAATTGGCATTCAACATATCACACTCATGACATCCAAGGCAAAATAAGTCCTTTCAAAGAATGTCTATTCCAAACCCCTCATTTTACAGATGGGTAAATATGAGGCCTAGACTTAATAGCTAACTAATCTGTCTAAATTAAGAGAAATTAGACAGATAGTTCTAGAAAGCAGGTTCCCTAGGCTCTCTCTGCACCATCCCTTGTCTTTATTAAGAATAAAGGCAGTTTCATAGATAGATAGATAGATAGATAGATAGATAGATAGATAGATAGATATCAGTACTGCAAGCCACTCTTAGGCCTCAGAATGAACTGGACTGAAGAGGTGGCATGATAAGTGAAAAGCGAAATATCAATTAATTCTCTGGTTTGAAGCCTTTCAAGTTATAGCCACAACCTCATCATACAACACAGTGTATTTTATAATTGTTTTTATCAAAACAAGGAATGTGATCCTATTCCTAATGAATAATATTTTCAGTGAAAGTTAAAGATCAAGCTTAAATAAATCAGTTGCCTTTTATTAATAACAAGTAAGTGTAATGTAACTGTAACTATTCATAAAACTGAACTGTCTGGGATAAGTTTCTCTAGGGATAAACTACCTAAATGACTGAGAACTCATAATACAGACTTGGTGAACAAGTGAAATGCTTCCTCAAAACATTATTCTATGCAAAAAAGTTTAAAAAGTATAGTGAGCAGGTAAAATCCCCATACTTCTAGAATTACTTCCCCTTCAACCTAACTTGTTTAGCAAACAAAGTAAAAGCATGGTAAAATAAAATCAGTGTCAACTATGTAACAGTTACACTGAAAGTTAGGGGGGAAAGCACTAGCAAGGTTTCCAACACATCATAAAATATACATTTGCTCTAAACAGAGCCAAGACAGCAAATTCCACAGCCCGCTGCAGGGCACATCCTCATATAGCAGTAAAGGACAAGGGAACACAATACTTTTCCACTCCCCTTCACAACCTTCATTTCCAAAGTTCAACTACAGAGAAATATGAGAAGCAGCAAAATGAAAAGATGTTATATTTTATCTGCTAAGGGAAGTAGAAACTCTCTTAACCTAATTATTAGAGTTACCTAATCTAATTTTTCTCAAAAATTGCTTTCTAACAGAAGAAAAGGCACTAGTCAAAAAGGACTGTAAAGCTATAAAGGCTTCAGGGTGTCTTCAATGCTCACCTCTTCTGGGGTGAGTACACCTGTCTCCTTAAATTTTGATTCCTGAAGAGAACAAAAAGAATAAAAGTATTAGACCACCTTCACATTCAACTAAAAAAGTGTCCTGAAGGCAAATAGTTACCACTCCTGGACAAGAGTATGCTATGAAACAAACAAAACACTAAAACCTAAATATGCTAGGTAAAATGGCTGTGGTCCTTGATTACAAAGATACACAGGTATAATGTAGATGAGTTACAGGAAATGACTTGCAGGACAATTTGATCAGTACCACAGTAAAACATGAGTGTTAAAAAGCGTGCTAATACTTAGATTACAGTGACCCTGCACAGTGAATGAGCATTTTGCAGCACTTTCACACAGCCAATGTTTTATTTAAACTGAGTAATATTAGAAACCAACAGCAGGAATCATTTAATATTTAACATTTCCCATTATTCTCATCTCCACCATAATTTTTTCTTTCTTTTTCTTTTGATTTTTTGCATGTAACTCAAAATCCTTCTGCCTCAGCTTCCAGAACACTGGAATTCTAGTCAATGTGTTCACAACCACCATGCCCAGCTTCACTAAAATTTTAAAACAGTATTTTCTCCTCTAAAGCAAGAATGCTATTAATTAATTTTTGTTCTACATTTTCACTTGTAAGATTTTGTGCTAGTCTACAAAAGTAAAGGTTCCATTTGTGAATATTAGTTAGCCCACAAATTATTTATCACTATATGCCAATACTCTTGGAGACAATGGGCTGCATGGCTGAAAAACAGATCAATCTTGTCTTCACACCATGAAGGAAAAAATAGTTATGTAGGGGAGAGGTGGTGTTAAAATAAAATAACTCTTCAGCAGTGGTTCAACTTAGCAAGCACCTCCAGAACCCGCTGGGATTTGATTGGCTTGATCTTGCAGAGGTAATCAATGCGTCTGAGTGCATCAGTCTTCTAACTCCAAAAGGTACTCTGAAAGCAGACCTCCCAACTTCTGGCAGTTGATGGCTGCTAGGGGAAGATAAGTCCTATTTTCTTCAAGGTGTGGCCCCTGGTAGGTTGTCTATGCTCCAATGGATGGCCATATACCCACACACATACAGGCAGCAGTAACTCGGCTCAGTGGGTTAAAAACTGAAACATGAAGTTGGTAGAGGTATATGCTGGGGGTGATCTGGGAGGAATTGGAAAAGGGTGAGGGGCAGATATGATCAAAATATATTGTACACATGTATGAAATTCCCAAGGAATAAGTACAAAATATATTATAAATAAAGGTTAGACAAAGGACCAAACTATAAGGCTGTTCAGGGAAAAAGCGTTACTGCCTGAAAGGGGGGGAAATACAAGATTCTAGTAGCAAGATTCCTCTTGCTGAAGTCCTGAGGAGGCTGTAAGGTTGGCTTATGGCGAAGTTCTCAAGCGAACAAGAGACTGGGACTTCCAGTAGCCAAAGAGACCCTTCAAGAGCACTCTAAGGATTTTGGTTTTACTACACAGATGCCATCTAAACAAACATGCCTTCCCAAATTTTCACTTCCTAAGAAAAGGCCATCATATCTTTCTGGACAGTCCTTTGTTTTATCCTTTGCCTTCCTTCATCTAGAAGGAATCTGTAAGGATTCTCTCTGCAAACCAGGAGTGACAAGCAGAGGGCCATTAATTATGTGTTCTTTTATACTAAAAACATATGCCACACATTGCCTGCCTTCAAGCATGGTGGCAAATGCCTTTTATCTCAGCACTTGGGAGGCAGAGGCAGGTGGATTTCTAAGAATTCAAGGTTAGCCTGGGTTACATGGAGAGTTCCAGACCCAGCTAAGTCTACAGAGTGAGACCCTGTCTCAATAATTAAACATAAAAATATATACCATACATACTGATCTCCTAATATTCCTTTCAGACTGGTGAAGAGAACAAAGAATTCCTCAAAACAGTTCTACATCACAAGTGCAATAAAATCCACGGGGGTCTACAAGATAGTCATTTTATATTTAATTGGGAAGTGTTTTGTTCATCTCTCCCTTAAACTAAAAGTTGACTAAATGGTAGACTATTAGAATACTGTCTACCTAGGCAATACGATATTCTGAAAACATTATAACGTGCAATAGAAGCATTTGATTTCAATGTCGAAATTATTTTCAATTTCTAAATAGATGAGTAATCTTAACTAAAATGACTTTCAGAATAAACATGTAAACAAGAGTTAAGGTTCTCATTTACAAGTGTTGCAGACTTTTTTTTACTTGATCCAAAAAGGTATCATTTTCAAAGGTGTCTTAGAAATAAGGACTGAAAAGAGAAGATAAAGAGATCAGTTTGCTCCGCCTGTCTGCATATTTCTTGCTTGCAGTAAGATTATTAAAATTCTTACAGAAAGCTAAATACAGAACGAAAACAAAAACTAAGCAAATATCTGCCACTCGTTTATAATTACTGCTTGCTTTTCGCCAAGGCAAAATCAAGATCAAACAAAAAAGATGTATCCTAGAAGTTGTAAGGAAACCTGGAACGCAGCTCTGGAAATTTACTTTTGAAAGATGACGTCTCACAACTTTCATCTGAAAAAGTTATGCTGTTTCCAGTCTATACACACACACACACATCTAGGTGAACTGCTGCCGTAGGATGATTCAAATCCAAGATTAATAGTCAGTTGCGGCTACTCTCAAAGCTTGGGAAACCAGAAGTTTCGCCTAGTTCTGCTCTGAGTTACTAACGTGTTACAATTTACTACGTTCCTCTGACACCAAAAGAAATCCAGATCACGGGGTAATCAAAACTTCCTATGAAACTTGGAAGAAAAAGTGGCACGCCGTTAGCCACCAAGCTGACATCGCAACCCAGATACCTGTTTAAAAAGACTATGGATGTCAGGATTCAGTGTTCCTATCTCTGCTCCACACCACCTCTTCTCGCACTCCAACGCAAACGAGGAATGACCGGTGGAGACGGCAGGCACCAGTGGAAGCCGCAGGCACCAGTGGAAGCCGGGGAGCCATCAAACCTTGGGACCGGCCCAGAAGCCCAGGGCAAAGGGGCAGCAGCCCACGGCGGCGAGTTCCGCCCCTCCCTCCACCGTCTCTCCCCACCGGTCCACGCTGGGGACCCGGGCTGGGACGCTCAGTGCAGAACCCGCCCCGCTTACCTTGAGGACCGGGGTCAGGTACTCGGCCACTTCCAGAGCCTTTCCCTTCACCGTGTTGATCACATTCTGCATCCTGGGGCTGGAGCAGCGATGGGGCAGGGAGGGGGAAAGACAGTCGCGATCCGGGTCGGGGGACTCAAAAACCTGCCCCGGACGTGGCCGACTGGCATCGAGCCCCGCAGGCGGCACCCGCAGCGCCGGGGCGGGGGAGGGGCGGCGCCAGGCGGCGGCCGGGCCCAGCTGTCACCGGGCCGGCGGGAGACCCGAGGCCCAGCCCCGCGGAACCAGGAGCCGGTGCGCGCGCAGCCCCCCGAAGCTGCCTTTCGTGTCCCCCCCACCTCAGCTCCCCCGGACACCCCTTCCGGCTTCCCCCTTCCTCTTTTTCACTCCCTCCCCACAGCGCCGCCGCCGCCGGCGCCACCTGGGCCTCACGTGACTCGAGTCTCCCGCGACACGTGACAACAAGAAGGGCCGCGGGGGGGGGGGGGGGGAGAAGGGGGCGGGGCCCACCGGCTGCTCCTCACTCCGGCCCGCCCCCCGGAAGCGCCCGAGTGAGCGCGCGTGCGCAATGGGCGCCAAGGCCGCTCGCCCCTGCCGGCAGGGGCTCCGCTTGGGCGCCTGCCCTGGAGGCCGGCGGGAGTAGGGTGGTTTTGTTTTTGTTTTTGTTTTTGCTTTTGTTTGTTTTCTCGCCTTGGTTCCCGGCTCATACATAGTTCAGCCCCCCCCAATGGGCCCCGGAAGCCGCCTGCTGCTGCGACGGAGCGAGGCAGTCACCGTCTCAGCTCTATGATGTCCGTTCTTCCGCTAGAACCTTCCCTGAGCCACTGAGGTAACCGCGCCCCGCGGGCCGAGGGCGGCATTTGCTGGAGCGGGCGAGGGGCCGGGGCGCCGCCTGCGAGTCCTATTGCGCATGTGTGGGAGGGTTGCCCTGGCAGCGAGGGAAGCCTGGCCGTGGTGGTGGGTGTGCTGCTGACCCATTGGCTTTCTTCTGTTCGCTTGCGCCCAGCTGCCGGTCCCTAGCTGGGGCTTTGGTCGTCGGTCCTCCATGGCTCCCATGTGTCCCTCCTACTGGTGTCCTTCGGGCAAGTATTGACCCTGCCTGGAGTTTTCGTGTCCAGCTGTCCCCCAAAGCCTGGCCACTTAGGCTCACGGACCTGAGCTTCGCCCTCCGTCCCTGTCCTGGTTCAGAACAAGTCCGTAGCCGTGTTTCAGCTCTTTGCACTGTGATCGTTACTGTAAAAGAATCATCCCCAGGACGCTCTTTTTCTCCGCTGAAGGAAGAGCTGCTGGTTTACCGTGAGGAAACCCCACCCCACCCCACCCCACCCCAAAAGCGATTCCAAAATTCTTTCCTTCTGGAGCACAGTTATTACAAATAAACTACTTTCCTGCAGCCCCAAACTGTCAGTTACTCACTTCCTAACTTATTTCCAATCCGGACACCCCCTATCTGTCTCGAGAACACCCCCTCTGATAAGATTTTGTCATTATCGACCGTTTCCTTTGAGTTTCCTCGGTTCCCCTCAGCTTCCTTGGTTCTGATTTAGTCGTGGCCAGACATCCACAGGTTTCCTTTTCTGTTAGGCACCGTCTATAGTGTTTGCATTGTGTTTAATCCCTAGGTCTGCCAACAGGGTTGCTCATGAAAGTGTTCTTTTTGAGAAAATTAAAAACCAGTGGAATGGAAAGAAAATGCTTCAGGCGTCCGGGGTTAGGCCCACCAGTGCTGTACACACTCCTGCTAGGTGTTATATTCATTGCTTTAAGTTCAAGTCGCATCTTGCTGGTAAAATATTCTGCCAATGAAGGTGAGTTAAGATGTGGATGTGCATGGGGTACTTTTAATCACTTGTCCGTGGTGTCCTTAGGAATAAATTGTACATAATACCTTTTAAAGTACAATGCTTTGTGAACGATAAAGTGTGTTTCATGTTTATACTTTGGCCTCATGTTCCTTAGCACTTTAACAAAGTGTCCTTGTGAATGAAATTTGGATCTTTCAAGCGCAAAATAAAACACAGTGTATCATAACATCTGATTATTATTTCACCCAACAAGTATTTCTGGATCTCTAGCAAAATGTACAATTATAGCTTATTTGGAAATACAATATATTTGTTTAATTTCTTGGTATCTGTGAGTCAGTATAATTATTTTGTCAATGGGATAGTAAAAATTAAAAGCTTGGTACATATACATTCAAGGAATCTATTACTTAATGTAAGGGTTTATGCAAATATTTAATTCCACAAAACTGTATTGGTTGTTTCTTAACTATTGACAGCTGTAAAATCATGACATCATGACTTTTAGTGGTCTACTTGGAGAGCCTACATGTGAATGTAAATTTTAACTTCAGTTAATATTTATCTTTCAGGCCCTAGGCTAAGTTTTAATATAGCTTTCTTTTCACTTTCTTTCCTCGTAACTCTGACAAAAATACTTGAGCAAAGCAGGTTAAGGAAGGGAAGGTTTATTTTGGCTTCCTGTTGGAGAGTACAGTTCATCATGCCAGGGAGATCATGGCAGCAGAAGCTTGTAGCAGTTACATGGCATCCACAGGCATCAAGCGAAATGAGATAAAATATGCTTTGGGCTAAAGAGATTCTGGCTCAGCAGTAAAGAGCACTGGCTGTTCTTTTAAGCGGATGTAGGTTCCATTCCCAGTATCTACATGGCAACTCAGAACTGACTACCTGCAGACCCGGGAGTTGAAATGGGCTCCCCCAACCCAAATATCACTACTCTCCCAACTAGACTTCTCCCACTATATTCTTCTGCCTATAATCCTTCAAATAAACTCTTATTCTCCCAGACTCTAGAACGTTAGCCCCAGCAATTTAGCATGACATATGAAACCTTCTACTGGCCTCTATGGTGTCAAGATGAACATGCATGCAGACAAAACACCTATTCACATAATATAAAGGAAAAATATTTAAAAATTTAAAAAAAAAAAGGTCACACTCAACTCACTTTCACCTGATTTGGTCTGAGACCTCAGCCCATGAAATGCTGTTGCCCACAGTTAAAGTCAGTCTTGCCACCTCAATTAATCTAATCTACATAATCTCTCATGGGCATGCTCAGAAGCTAATGTAATCTAGATAATTCTCCAGGAGTGTGACCAGAGGCCCAGTCCCCACCCATTTCCTTAAGTCACATTTTGGGTGATTGGTGTGTATGTCATGATAAAGATTATGAAAAACATCTTTGAGAGTAGCAGTGTGATTTAAGCTAACTTTAGTACTAAGAAAATGGAGGAGATAGATGAACTAGGCTTTGAGTGGTGAGCATAGTTGAATAAGCAAATACTTGTGAATATTTATTAAATGTCAGGTATAAGAAAGTCACCAAAACCGGTCTTTTTGTCATAAGACATTTCCATTCTAAGAATATGACATAAGCACAATAAATAATTGTAATACAGTTTGTCAAATGGTTTGATAGATTGTGCCTAGAATCAGAGAAGTAGTCAGTTTGGCATATGTTGACTGTTAAGGGAATCTTCAGAAAAGAGGAAGAAAGTATCCTGGAGAAAGATGGTTAAGTTGGCAGCCACTCAACCCCAGTGTTTGCCAAATTTTAATATGACTAAGAGAAGCAACCAAATGTTTGCAAAGTAGTAGTTAATAAAGTTTCTATTTGTCCTTGTCACTTTGATAAAGCAAGCTGTTGATAAGCGTTTAGAAAAGACAGGTAATAACTAAGACCAAGGTGTGCCTCATTCTTAATTCAGTTGACCTAATACCTAGGCTGTATTATATAATTCATTAATGGGTGTGGGTGACCCACAGTTACTTCCTCTCAGTCCTAAAATTAGCAGTCCTTTGCCAGATAGCTTTTTTCTACCCCAGTTTACCATTTATGCCAGGAGCAGGGGAACCAGACATTGTTCCTGTGTACACTATGATATGAACCAGTTTGGAAAATTCTGAGGTAAAGAAGTGCCCTAGGCAAGGTATACCTTGATTTTTGTAAGACAAACAAGTCAGGTTTGATGAATCATAAGCTGAGTACTAATTCATCTGATAAATTCATAACTTTTGATGAGTCAGATGCTGAATGGTAGTTACCTGTTTCGAAGTCAGTCTCTGCCTCTCTCCCATGGAGCTTCCTTTGTCCTTGTTCTTAGCCTCCCACCATATTTACTCAGATTGAGAAAAGCTGTGCTAGCCAGAGGACATTTAATATAATGAGTCTTAAGTTTGATTTTTAAATTTAGAAATTATTAATTACATGTAAAAACATGCAAAATAAACTTGCTAGTTTGAATTTTCCTGTTACATTTCAGAGAACAAGTATGACTATCTCCCTACTACTGTGAATGTGTGCTCAGAGCTGATGAAGCTGATTCTCTGTATACTTGTGTCACTCTGTGTTATAAAGAAAGGTAATTATCAAGATATTGTGTATTTGTTAAGTCACGCTATCAAAAAAGCATTGGAACTGGCGTAAAGTTTATACCATTTAGTCTAGTCCAAGCACAAGTGTGTTTTATAGGTAGGGAAGCAGGATCAAAGAAAATGTTATGCAGAGTTGTATTAGGAGAGGAACTAGATTTTCTATTTTGTTTCCCAGTGTCCTGTCAATTGTTCTGCCTTATCACTTGTCCCTGGTTTGGTTTTATTCAGTGGATTTTTATTAATTTTCCATCTAAGTTTCCCAGTTACGGGTTTTGACACTATCTTTTTACTCTTCTTATGTGAGGTTAAAAAAAAAAAAAAGCTCTTAGAGCCTTAAAGTCCTTATACAGGAAGTCTTCTTACCAAATTGCTTTAGTCTGTGATGAGTTTCTAGGTAGTTGAGTACATTTCATAATTTCATGAAACTCGTGCATTGCTTGAAGGGCTTAAATTTAAACTGTCTTTCTTTCCTTCTTCCTTCCTTTCTTTCTTTTTTTCTTCCTTTGCATTTTATCTCTGTTGCAGTATGCCTTCCTAAGTCTTTGGAAGGCAGAGCTGGAATAATCACTAAAACCAGGATTAGTAAAAGTAGCCATCTTATAATCCAGGCATATAAATTTTTACTTATTACTTCCCTTCTCTGATCCCCCTTGAGGGGAGAATGAAAGTGTAAAAACTTCATTATTCTTTTCTGCTTACTCTTACCTATTCTCTTGGTTGTACATGCAGAGAAGTAAAAACACAAGTCTGTCTGGAGTCACCTTGAGTGATCCTTCTACTCTGAGTTAGTAGGAATTATGATTCTGTTTTGCTAAGGGTCTGGTGGGTTGCTCATTGATACACAGGTGGGAAAAGAAAGAGATACTAATAAATGCCATATTATGTTTTACTTCTGTAGGCCTGTAATCATTTAGCAATTTAATAAAGCCCATTTTATAGAATTGTACTAATAATAAAGTTTAGTGTAGTTTCAATGAAAACACAAGCATTCCCAGTATAGATGATTTGTTTATTGCTTTGCATGATTCGTATACTTCTTTCTTCAGATGATCATCAAAGTAGACATTTGAGATGTACTTCCTGGAAGGAATTCTCAAGTTTCATGAAGTGGTCCATTCCTGCCTTTCTCTACTTCCTGGATAACTTGATTGTCTTCTATGTCCTCTCCTATCTTCAGCCTGTAAGTACAAGTGTAACAGAGGAAGTGCCATTGAGAAGACACAAAGAGATGAGTCCCCAAACTGACCTTCTTTTTTCTCATTTTCCACTGGCCTTCCTGACAGTTTCTAGAATCATCTGGACTGTGTCAGATCTTCACATTGTTAATGATTCCTATGCTGGCTACTGGGGGGAGTTGCTCCCAAGAACAGGGACTCAGAAACCACCCTGATTTGTGTGAATGATCAGTCTACCTTTAGTTTGAGCTATTTGATGACCGTTCAAGACCTCCATTCAGACCTCTTGTATTAATTCAAAAAACACTGCAGTTGATGGATCTCTCTTTGCTCTATCTGTTTTAATGTAGTTTATCCATTTGCTATATGTATGTATTATATCCATATTTACTATATGACATTTTTCTTACACTTAGGTATGTGTTTGTGTATGTATATATGTACACATGTGCCATAGCACAAAAGTGGAAGTCAGAGAACAGCTTGTGGATGTTGGTTCTCTCCTTCCACTATATTGTTCCAAGATCAAACTCAGGTCATTGGACTTGGCTCTAAGCACCTTTACCCACTGAGCCATTTTTTTGGCCCCTTTTTATGTTAATCTTATCTACAGATTCCTTAAGAGTGTGGAACTATAGAAATCAACTGATAATACTAGGAATTCACCTCTGATACAATTTTGGAAGACATTGATAATCACAATTAAAAGTCTGTCTTCTGCTTAGGTTGTGACTCATGCCTTTAATTCTTGCACTCTGGAGGCAGAGGTAGACAGAGCTCTGAAACTTTGAGGCCAATCTGATCTACATAGTGAGTTCCAGGACAGCTAAGGCTATACAGAGACCCTCACTCAAAAAAAAAAAAAAATATCTGTTTTCTACTTTTACTGTAGTCAGTTTGAGCTCCACTGCTCCCTTCCCAATATTTTTTAGGTTGAGGGCTTTTATTGCCTATGTTGTGGTTTAAGTTTTTAAAAAGTAGTAAAATTAAACACTTTAATTATAAATAGTGTTTTTATTGGCACTGGTCCTTTATGTGAAACCTCCCAGATCTGCTTTAGGATCGGGTAAAAAGGAGGGAGCAGTAGAACACAGTAGGAATCAAGAGCCTGGCACTTTCTCACCTGTGATGATCTATAGATCTGCAAGGCCCTGTCTGCTCTCGGTTTCAATTATTCTACCTGTGAAATAAAGAAAAAATGCTAACCCAGCTCAAAGGCAGGCGCCTAACCCAACTGACCTTCTGCATGTGTTCCTGTCAGCTTTGTGATTCGTAATATAGTAAGTAAGGCTGCCGTTCATGGAACATGCCTTCTCCTAAATTCTTCCCACTTTTTCAGATATGATAATTCCTATCACAACAGCATGGTGATTCACATTCAATAATAAATATTACTTCTATTTTATTGGAAACCAACAGACTAGCTGTACATTTATACCCTTTCTTACTTACTTGTATTAAGCAAAATTGTAACTTCCTTCTTCTTCCCTATTTATTGCTTGGGTCTTGATCAGCTGCAACCACAAATATTATGAAACAGATTATAAGATTTATTTATGTATATCTTGCCTCGTTCTACTTAAGGAATTAAATAAAGGTGCATAGAAGTTTTAGGACAAAGAATTATGGTTAGATTTATTCTCTAGTATTAACATGGGAAGTATGTTCAGAATCTGTCAAATCAGCCAGACTGATGAGTTATGTGCATTTATGCCGCTCTTAATGCCATCTCTCAGGGCTGCTGTTCCCCTACTCTTACCAGCCACATTCGTTAGCATCCCTTCCTCTGCTCCTAACCTGAGGCTCACAAGCATCTGTCTTATAGTGAGGTACACTGAGAAAATCCACCCAGTCTCCCACACAGACAAATAATCCATGACTGGAAAGATAGAAATGTTGATTACCCTGATTCAATCATTATACATTATGTATATGTAGTAAATTATTACTTTTTATGACCAGTAAACATACATGATTGTGTGTCTAATTCTTATTAGAAAATTCAATAGTAAAACATTAGATTCTTAGAATTACTACTCGTTTAACTCAATCTCACTTTTATCTTTAACTATGTTGTAGCTGTGTTTGCTGTTATTGGTGATCGTATAAGACTTGATAGTCTCAGTTGTTTTTTTTTGTTTTTTTGTTTTTATTTCTTGGTGCAGGGTTCTGCTATGTCTCAGGCAACACAGGAGCTCAAGATCCTCCTGTGTTAGCCTTCCTAGTGCTAAAACCACAGCCAGACAGCAGCACACCTGGTTCCTCTGTGTATCCACCCTAAAGTGATAGCAAGAAATAAACAAAGATGAACTGTATCATTTGATTGTTGTGAAAAAAATATTAGTATTGCCAGATCCAGTATAGGAAACAATGGTAGAACTTCATGTATTCTGAGCGATACATATATGTGTGTGTGTGTGTGTGTGTGTGTGTGTGTGTGTGTGTGTGTGTGTGTGTTGTGTTCAATTTAAACCAAACTATAACTGCAGTCACAAAAACAAACCACTATAAAGTATAGGTAATACATTTCTAAATGTTTAGAGTAATTCAGATCAATTCAGAGGACTATCTAATGTGAATTATGTTTCAGGTCATGTCATTTCAAGTAGAAAACTGATTCAGTTTCTAAAGTAACAAAAATGCTTAAAGATGTGCCTATGTTTTCTTACCATATGTCTTAGTTAAGATTTTTATTGCTCTGAAAAGACACCATGACCATGGCAACTCTTATAAAGGAAACATTTAATTGGGGTGGCTCACCTATAGTTTCAGAGGTTCAGTCCATTATCATCATTACAGGAAGCATGGTTGTGTGCAGGCAGACATTGTACTGGAGTAGTAGCTGAGAGTCCTACATCTTGCAGGCAACAGGAAGTCGACTGAGACACTGAGCAGTATCCTGAGCATAGGCAACCTCCAAGCCTGACCCCACAATGACACACTTCCTTCAACAAGGCCATACCCACTCCAACAAAGCTGTACCTCCTAATAGTGCCACTTCCTATGAAATTATGGGCACCAATTACATTCAAACTACCACACCCTACAAATAGGCCTAACATGTTCCCTTCTTTTTGCCCATAAAGCCAATATTGAATAGCTATAAGGGGGTCGTGGTAAAGTGCTTGTCTCATGTGCACAGCTCTTACTTGCTTCCCAAAACCACACACAAAAATAATTTTTAAGAAGTCTATAAAGTGCTGTGATAGCTGTAAGAAAAAAAAAAAGTGTGTGCTTCATAAGCATGGTAACTTATTTCTAAACCTAAACCTTTAGAATTTGTATTTCTAAATACAAGGTCATTTGTACAGGCATAAACTGCATATAAGGCAAAAATTAAACATATATTGTCAAATCCTGACGATAACTTGATCATATCTGCTTAAATTTAACAAGCAATAAAAATGGAATTTAATCCCCCAGTGAAACAGCTGCCCTAATAACCCCTCCGCTTTGTGACTAAAAGGCTTCTTGTGTCAGGTGAACTAGCAAGCTGGGAGGTTCTGAGGTCAGTGCTTTGCTCGAATCGTAATTCTATCTTCTTTTTCTTTCTAGGCCATGGCTGTTATCTTCTCGAATTTTAGCATTATCACAACAGCTCTTCTATTCAGGATAGTGCTGAAGTAAGTAATTCACTGTGGAAGCATATATCATCCTTTAAAATGGGCCAGTCTGGCTTTAGAGAATTTACCCAGAATGCTGAGCCCTCAGAACCTCTAGGCCAAGATTTGATTTCTCATTAGCCTTGTGTATTAGACACCTTGTTTATCCAATGTAGAGAGCAACTCTAGCGGCTGTTTAAATCCTCTCCCATCAGGTATACAAGATGTCTTGAACTTTTCAAAAGTAAGACATTTATTGGTGTTTTAATTTTTAGTGTTTTTGAAAGATGTTTGTTCTGTGACAAGGTCTTACTTTGTAACCCAGAATAGACTTGAATTCATAATTTCCCTGCTTCAACTTCCCAAGTGCTAGGATTACTAGCCACACCCAATCTACCAGGAGCTACACCCTTAAAGAGTCCTAATTCATTCTCCCTCTCTAGCAGCTCTCACTTACTAACAGTTCCTTATGTATGGATGGGATTTTGTGCCCACCTGCCCACTCCGTGCTGGAATTTTTTTCTGGCTTGAACTTGTATAGATCTTGTGTAAACTGTCACAATTGCTGTGAGTTTGTATGTGCAGTTGCCCTGCTGTGTCCAGAAGACACTGTTTCCTTGAAATTATTCACCACCTCTGGATCTTACGTTCTTTCTGCCACCTCTTCCCCATCAGCCTTGGGAGGAGGGAGTGTGATACAAGTATCACATTAGAGCTGAGCATTCCACAGACAATCCCTTCTTCTCTACTTTGACCACTTGTGGGTCTTTCTGTTAATCACCATATAGTGCAAAAAAAAAAAAAAAAAAAACCACTCCTCTAATGAGGGTTAAGAGATACAATAATCTCTGGGTGTAATAATATATCATTAGGAGTCAGTTTAGTAATATGTCCACTGAACAGTATATATTCCACTGAATAATAGTAGTAGGTTCTCCTCTAAGGCCTATGAGCAGTCTAGCCACAGGTTCTTGGCACTGATAACAGTACCAGGTATGGGTTTTAACTTGTGGAATGGGCCTTAAATCCAAGCAGAAGAGGTTGGTCACCCCTGTGACATTTGTGCCACTGTTGTATCAGTGAGCATGTGTTGCCAAGCTGGTAGTTAACCGTATTTCTCAGGGTTCACAGCTGGGTAAGGTTGATGATTACTTTTCTTTCTCTGATAGCATGCATGACACCTCCAAGTACTACGGAAGCTAGCTAGTATAAAGCTTGCCTAGCGGTCAGGAACTAGCACAGAGCCTTGGGGAGGGGATGAAGGGGGCTCAAGGAAAAAGAGAATGAACACAGAGTTAAAGATGAATAATGGAACAGAAAGGGCTGAGTAGGTGGAGACTTGGAGGACCCGTTCGTTAGAGGAGTGACTATGGGTGGGATAATGAACACCAAAGACCTTTCAAGAGAGTCACTCATAGAAACTACTGTAGAAGCTTCCTGAAATACAGACCTCTAGACAAGTGTGTATGAGTCTAGATAGGGTTACTCTACATTGTGACAGTACCCCCACTGTCCATGCTATCGAAAAGGCAAGTGACAGAAATAGGTTATCTCTTTTGAGTTGTTGGCCAGTGATTACCCCGCCCCCCAATTTGGTTTTTGTCCACTTGACACAAGCTAGAGTTATCTGGGGAGAGAAACCTCTGTTTGAGAAAATGCCTCCATCAGATTGCCTGGAGGCAAGTATTTGGGGGCATTTTCTTAATTAATGATTAATGTGGGGATGGGAGGCCCAGCTCACTGCCAGGAATGCTACTCCTTGGCAGGTGGTCCTGGATGGTAGAAGAAAGCAGGCTAAGCAAGCTATGGAGAACAAACCAGTAAGCAGCCTCCCTCCCTGATCTCTCTAGTTCCTGGTTCTAGTTTCCTGCCCTGCCTGAGTTCCTGCCTGGACTTCCCCTGGGTGAGGAACTATGATTATGTAAGCCAAAAAAAACCCTTTCCTCCCCAAGCTGCTTTTGGTTTCAGTGTTTATCATAGCATAGAAGCAAATGAGAACATCCTGCAGACATTACAGGCCATTGCCAGTGCTCTCAATTACCCTCCAGAAGTTGCAGTAAGACTACTGCTGAATACACTCATAGAACTTTGTATCTTTTCTGCAAAACCGTCTGTAAACCTAATTATTTGTGTGTGTGTGTGTGTGTGTGTGTGTGTGTGTGTGTGTGTGTGTGTGTGTGAGAGAGAGAGAGAGAGAGAGAGAGAGAGAGAGAGAGAGAGAGAGAGAGAGAGAGAGAGATGGGTATGACAGATGTCCATATGTAGTGCTATGGAACTCATGTAGAAATCAGAGGACAACTCTCAGGAAACATTTGTCTCCTGCTGTGAGGTCCCATAATCACTCAGGTTGTCAGGGGACTGAGCTATCCCACTGCACAGATTTATTCTGTTGAAGTGTGGCCACTAGTTCACAGTAGAAACTGATGGCAGACATTATGGCTCAAAGCCACCCTCACTGGTTTATTCTTACCTTAGCATAGTTGTATAGTTGTGTTTGTTTGTCTCTGGGAAGTAGCACTACTTGGAGATTGAGATTTTAGGGAAAAGAATAAAACTGATCAGTAATATTTTATCTACTAACTATAAGATTCCTCCATTTTCATTAAAGAAAAAGTTGTAGGAAAAGATCATTAAAAAAAAAAAACTCTTAAATCAGCAGGGTGTGGTAGCACATGCCTTTAATCCCAGCATTTAGAAGGCAGATGCAGGTGGATCTCTGAATTCAAGGCCAACCTGGTCTACAGAACAAGCTCTAGGACAGCCAGAGCTACACAGAGAAACTCCCCACACATATACACCAAAAAAAAAACCCTAAGGGTGGATGTCCTAGAAGTTATAAAGTTAAGTACAGTTAGAACTAGCAGAAAAATAAGATATTACTCAGTAATACAATCATTTGCTCCAAAACAAATCTTTATGAGCTTGAGAAAGCATTTAGGTTAATCTTTTCATTGTTTTCTTCTATGTATTGGTGTACTATCACCAAATACAGTAAGAAACACAATAGAACTGTCCTTACCTGACACAATTTAACCTAATTGCTCATTTAATAGGGAAGCTAATAATAGCAAATTATGTATAGTTATCCCTAAGAATCCATAGGATTAGTTCTAGAATGCCAAAAGTTATGTTCGAGTTCCTTAAATGGTGTAGTGTTCCCATGTAACCTGCCACATTTTCCCAAGTGCTTTAGATTACTTATGCTGCCTAAAATAATGTAATGTTATACAAATAGTTTTAAATTACTTATCCTGTCTGATACAGTGTAAAAATATTTCTATTTTATGTTGCTTAGAAATAATGTAGTCTGCACATGGTCAATCTTATTCAAATCCATAGTTATGACTCTGGATATGGAACTTGGCTCAGTGGAAATACAGTAGTTCCCCTTATAGATGAGGAATATGTCAGTACCCAAACTGGATTCTTGAGTAGTGCTGAACACTGAATATTGCTGGGGTTTTTTTCTCTACACACACACACACACACACACACACACACACACACACACACACACACACACACACGATTCTATTCATTTCAACTAAATACTTAACCACACTTATCACCATAACTTTTATAGTGTGAGATGTAACAGTAAAATTAGAACAGTTTTCATTTTTTTTGAACTTCATGGACAGATTTTTTTTTTCTCAAGAGATCGTGGCAACCTTGACATATTTTTTTTTCCTTTCCCTGTTAAGCTGAATTTTTTTCACTTAGAGGAAATACTTTTATAGCATTTTTGAAAGTTAAACTTATTATCACACACTTCCTTTGCACTTTGGGGCTATTAAGTAAAATAAGGGTAACTTTGGTGCAAGCATTGTGATACCTCGACAGTCCATCAGAGCAGACAAGTGCTGAGTGACTGGCCGGAAGTCACACACAGCATAGAAACAAGGGGCATTGGGTAATGCTCAGAGAACAGCAGTTCTCAACCTGTGAGTCGCGACCCCCTCGAGGTTGAACGATCCTTTCAAGGGAGTGTTGTATTACGATTCATAAGAGTAACAAAATTACAGTTATGAAGTAGCAACAAGTATTTTATGGTTGGGGGTCATCACAACATGAGGAACTGTATTAAAGGGTCACAGCATTAGGAAGGTTGAGAACCACTGACGTAGAGCATAAGGCAAACAGAGCAAGAGATTCTGTCATGTTCCTCACACAGTGGACAGTTTAAAACTTTGGGTTGGCAAATGGCTTTCTGGGTTAAAGTAATGACTGTAAAGATAGGTGAACTGAGTTCAGTCCTCAGGACCCACATGGTGGAAGGAGAGAACCATTTCTGCAAGTTGTACCCTGACCTTTACATGTGCTTTTGGACATGCACACACATTCATGTGTGCACAGACACACAAATAAATGTAGTAAAAGAAAGATTTTAAACAAAACCAGTGGTCTTTTTTTATCATTTATCATTTATAATTTATGTAAGATTAAGCTACATAAGACACCAAAGAGGTCACTTTGTAAAAACACACACCTAAAACATGAATAATTTTTATGGGAGGAGACGTTCTGAGCCATCCAGCTGTACTGTCCTGCAAGGCCTGCTCAGTGAGCTGCCGCTGTTGCACCAACTGAGCAGTGAACTAGCCATGTGGAGTCAAGTCATCTATGCACAGATGCTCAGCTGAGTAGTTCAGGAAACATCATATTCTTTTTCTGGAAATATCCCATGATTAGCCAAATTCTTAGTCATTTTTATTTTCCCTACAACATTAGCTTTGAATCAATAATTACTTGCAGTGGCTACTTTGTCTTTATTTAAATTCTTTTCCTTTAGATTCTTTTTTTTTTTTTTTTCTGTTTTTTCGAGACAGGGTTTCTCTGTGTAGCTTTGCGCCTTTCCTGGAACTCACTTGGTAGCCCAGGCTGGCCTCGAACTCACAGAGATCCGCCTGCCTCTGCCTCCCGAGTGCTGGGATTAAAGGCGTGTGCCACCACCGCCCGGCTTTTCTTTAGATTCTTTTCTTCACAATATTAGCAGAAAATCTGTAGATGTTATTATTGAAAACTTCTGAAAGCTGTAAAATTTCTTCATTTGTCATGTACAGTAATTCATTACAAAATTATTTTTATAAATTAGATATTCTCTGTGTTTGTATTTTTTTTCTTTTCAGCCATTACTTTCTACTGCTTAATGTATACACCTGCACCTTCAGCAGTTTTCTTGCTGCTCATGTCATAGGGCTATTGCTAACTCCGTCACTGAGATCTAAATCTAGTTATGTGAAGATTATACATGAGAAGGCGTGATATACAGACGTGCTGCTTCCTGAGCTAGTGTGGGCATTTAGCAGTGTGAGAAAGTGAAGTAGAATTGCAGGCAGACTCATTTTCCACGTATGTCCTGAGAATTTAGAATAGGTCTTAAAAGTTGTAGCTGTCTAGGAGGAAGAAGGTACACAAAGCTGTAAAACAAATCTCTTTCTATTTTTTTCATAAACTTATGAGCAGGGAAATCATTTACCTCTCACTTATCTCTTTCCCTAAGAGTAGGCATTGCCTGCTCTGTCCTAGGTGCTCTGTATGCTTTAGTGATAACACTCTTACCACTTCCAGTTCTCACGTTTATACTTCTGCTTTTGCTTGGTTTTTCCCGTCTTCTCCTGACCACCTGATCTCTAGACTTCAGTGTTTTGGATTTCTCTTCAGGGGCCCTACAGACTGCCCCACCCCCAGAGAGTTACAGCTTCTTCTTTGTTGCCTGTGCATAGATGCTTCTCTGCCTTAGCCTCTGCAAGTGCCCCTCTTCAGTATACCCGCCTGGTCATGTGTCTCAAATTCTACAATCATTTAGCACCATGACCCTCTCCTGATTGTGAAGTAAGCTCCCTCAGGAGGGGCATCAAATCTTTATCAGCCCAGGTTGCCTGCTTATTACATGTCTTTGAACTGAGTAAATTGACAAGTAGATTAACAGCACATAGCTTTACAACTTTACTCTCAGATAAAGCAAGTAAGGAAAGCTTGGTTGGGCTTTTTAAGCAAAATACTACCCAAGTATAATCTCTTTTCCTTATCATCCAGTACTTTGCTGTGTGGTGGCTTATTATTAGGCCTTTGACTCAGGAGCTAATGTCCTTAAAAATTTCATGTGTTGCCAGGCAGTGGTGTCGCACGCCTTTAATCCCAGCACTCTGGAGGCAGAGCCAAGGGGATCTCTGTGAGTTCGAGGCCAGCCTGGTCTACAGAGCGAGATCCAGGAAAGGCACAAAAGCTACTCAGAGAAACCCTGTCTTGGGGGAAAAAAAAAAAATAAAAAATTTCATGTGTTATGAAGTCCTTTGAGAAGGGTCTAGTATCCCTTGGGGAAATTTATCTTTATTACTAAAGCTCATCCATACTGCTTTTTCTGATTCTTGGAAGCTGAGCTAAGATCCTCTGTCAGAATTTACAGTTTATCACAATAAAAAAATCACTGTGCCATAGGTCCAAGATAGCCATGGAAGACAGGAGGCTGGGCTACACCTGCACATCCAAAGCTGATCTGTAGGAAGAAAAGCTAAGCATGTCCCTATGGCATTTGGAAAGTGAATGGAGAGGTCAGGTTTACACTTGAATTGTAGGGAATACTAGCAACTGGGTGTAGTTTACCAAACCAAGTATTCAAGCTTCTGAATTTTCAGTAGAACAGTTAACAGGGGGACAGACAGGGTGGGAGGGAAAAAAGGATGTGGTAAAACCGTGTTTCCTCCCTCTTTGGATAGGCGGCATCTGAACTGGATACAGTGGGCTTCCCTCCTGATTCTGTTTTTGTCTATCGTCGCCCTGACTGCCAGTACCAAAACGTCACAGCATGACTTGGCAGGACATGGATTTCATCACGATGCCTTCTTCACCCCGTCCAATTCCTGCCTTCATTTTAGAAGAGAATGCTCCCAGAGAGACAATTGTACAGCCAAGGAGTGGACTTTCACTGAAGTCAACTGGAACACCACAGCCAGAGTTTTTAGTCACATCCGTTTGGGCTTGGGCCACATTCTGATTATAGTTCAGTGTTTTATTTCTTCAATGGCCAATATCTATAATGAGAAGATCCTGAAAGAGGGGGCACAGCACACCGAGAGCATCTTCATACAGAACAGCAAGCTTTACTTCTTTGGCATTGTTTTTAATGGGATGACCCTGGTCCTTCAGAGCAGTAACCGTGATCAGATTCAGAACTGTGGGTTTTTTTATGGCCACAATACATTTTCAGTAGCTCTTATTTTCGTAACTGCCTTCCAGGGCCTTTCAGTGGCTTTTATCTTGAAATTCTTAGATAACATGTTCCATGTCTTGATGGCCCAGGTGACAACTGTCATCATCACAACAGTGTCCGTCCTGGTGTTTGATTTCAGGCCCTCCCTGGATTTTTTCCTAGAAGCCCCAACAGTTCTTCTCTCCATATTTATTTATAATGCTAGCAAGCCTCAAAATCTAGAATGTGCACCTAGGCAAGAAAGGATCCGAGATCTAAGTGGCAGTCTTTGGGAACGTTCCAGTGGGGTAAGTTGGTATAAATACACTTTCTTCCTATTCTTAAAATTTAAAACATATTCAAGAAAGAATCAGCATCAGTTTATCAGAAAAATGTGATAGATCTGTATGACTTAATACATATGCACTGAACTTCTGGAGCTGGCAAGGGTGTGTAAACCGTGGTGCCTCAAGGCCTTCGTGTGTTAACTGTATAATTGTATCACATAGAACCACAGACTGCAGAGGTACTTGTTCCTTGTCTCGTCTCCCCTAGATGTATGGTTAGAGTGAGCTAACCGGTTTATAGACAGTAGGTAAAAGAATAATAATGGAGCTGCGTGGTCTGACTCCTGGTTCCTTGCTTTTCCCACTGCACAGTGGCTGGGGAAAAGAAAGTAATCTTTCACATTGATCAGTCGTGTGAACTGGGAAAGCCAGTACCTTAATCCTCCCTGTAGTTATCTGTTTATGTCACCAAGAAATGGTTTTTAGCAAGAACTTTGTCGTACAAGAATATATTCAAGTAAATCATGTAGTTATTCTGAATTTATAATTTTTATTAACACAAAGATGAACTATTTCACATCATGAGCGCATTTTACTCTTAGTAAAATCTGTCGTTTAGTAGGTTGATAGAAAACCTCCAGGTGTTATATCTCTGGGGTTTGATACAATAGATTTTATATTTTAAAAAAATAGACCATGTGTCCCAAACCCCTGAGTCAGTAAGAGTGTACACTTGGGGAAGTTCGCTATTCTTTCTGGAGGGCTGATAATGACGTTTGCCCTAATTTTAAGGAAAATAAAATCTTATTAGGTACTAAGAATTCTTTGTGTCATTCACCGTCCTTTAATCACTTCCCTGCACGGCCAGCAGGTGGTGCACTTGGCCTGAGTTAAATGCACTTCACTTTAAAGCTTTACTTAGATTTTTATTATTGTGTGTGTTATGAGTGCTTTGGTTGCATGTGTGTTTTGTGTGCCTTTTGCTCTCAGAGTTAAGAAGAGGATGTCAGATCCCTCAGGAGCTGGAGTTGCAGATGATTGTTAGCCACAGATAGTTGTGGCCTATTGTGTGGGTGCTGGGAACCAAACCCAGGTCCTCTGCAAGAGCAATAAGTGCTCTTAAGCACTGAGCTGTCTCTCCTGCCCCCCCCCTTTACTTTTTGATTATCTCATGTGCTTCTAACTGTAGCATTCCAACTCTTTAATTTGACCAGATGATATTCACAGTTACCTTTGATTTCTATATTTAGTAAGACGTTCCTTTAGTAATTATTGAAAATGAAACATTTCTAATTCAACTAATTATTCATTTCCTACGTTTCATTTTAGGATGGAGAGGAGCTGGAAAGACTTACCAAACCGAAGAGTGATGACTCAGATGACGACACTTTCTAATCAGACCTGTTGGTTGACAGCTCCCACAAACAATATTTGAACCCTTTCAGCATTTGTGGCAATTGTCTTTTCTGATAAACGGATAATGTCTGAAAGCATAATGCTCTTTACATGTATCTAACCACTGCATAAACCATCCAAGACTGAGAGCAGCCACAGGGTGGCAGATTTCTGAGACATGAACATAGGGCTATGAATAACCGGTTATTTGATGAGTCAGCGGGTCACATTTTCAGATTGTTTTCCTCATCCTCCAGCTTCCAGAAATCATGTTAACTAGACCCTACAGATACGCTAACGGAGACAGTGTGCCCGAGATTGGATACCAGTCATTGTATCTTACTGTGCGCTGCGGTCTCCTCTCATGTCTCTCTCTGTCTCCCTCTCCCACCCTCCCTCCCCCATCTTGTTGTTATAAATATTGTCTCGGTTGTCCCTCAGATTTTGATGCCTTAGCAATAGTCATTTTGCTTTTATTAAAGCAATAAGACTTAAAGTTTGGGCTGAAAAACCTAAGTATCGGGCTGTGCCATAGAATTTGGATAACATCCTTTGTGATGTTTTTCAAGCTATTCTTCTGAAATAAAATATCAAATTTTGATTTTTTTGAACTTGTGGGAAATTTTATTCTTAGTAATTTTTTTAGCTTTATTTATGTGAACGTTGACTGCCAAGTTACCATAGTTACCACTTGCATTTTAAATCACCTAAGCCATTGTGAATTTGTTTTTGTTTTTCTTACCCCATCTTCCTCAGTCTGTATATTTACAAAATCTTGGCATCATTACTGTCTAGTAATTGATTCAGAGTAGTTGAATTACTCTGTTGAGAATTAAGTTGTTTTACTTTTGAGTTATTGATTAAACCTTGTAACTGTTAGCTATCTTTGTATAATATCCTATCCTAAAAGTCAAGTCCCTGGCTTTAGGAATCCTTTATAAGAATCCTTTTGCAAAAACAATAATGACTCTTAATGAAACAGAGGAGTGTTACTGTAATGGAGGGCCAGTAGTCAGTAAGTCACCCCCTAACAGTAGTTCATACTTAAAAGTGCATGATTTGTCTCAAGATATGTTTGCATGCAGCCAGGTAATTAAAAAGTAAGAAAACAGAGTGATTTGTCCCAGGCCTGACAGCTGGATGCCGATGGAAACGAGTTTCAAGCCTATATGTTTACACAGCCCTACACTGTAAATGTGAATGGTAAGCTACCATGCAGTTTGCACATTCCTTCAAACTCCCATGTATTTATACATATAAGAAGTTACTATTATTCAAATCCACCTGTCTACCCAGAATAATATAATTGGCAATACTTGCTAGAAACTTTTTAATTAAAATAATTACTAAACATATATCCTGTGTCTGTCATCTGTCATGTGAGGTGAGATGTGAAGTGCTTTTAAATTTAAAAAAAAAAGTGGAGTAAAGCAAAAACTCAAGTAACTTAAAACACTGTCTTTCACTAGACCTTGGTGTCTAAAGAATGGTCATCATAGGCCTTCTCAGCAGTTACATGAAATGGGAAGATGATATCCAAGGTGACTGATTTTAAAGGTAAGGAAAGTAAGATAGAGCAGGACCTCACTTTTAGGAGCAAAAGCATACAAATCATCTTCATGAGCAAGTGACACTGGAGGTGTCACCTACAGGACATAGTAATAGCAGGCATCAGTATCAGTGGTGTGTGGTAGTTAGATTTTTCATAGTTACAGTTACTTTACTACACTCTTACTTTTTGGGAAACAGTCATGGCTCACCATCAGGCTTACTTGTGTTAACTTAGCACTTCCTGAGGGGAACTAAAATGTCAGGTAGATGCACTGGAGCACTTGAGGGGCATCGCTGGTTTAAGAAGGACATTGCGAAGGTGAGAGAGAGGTGCAGAAACCATTTCCCAGGTACTGTTGGAGTCAGGAGAGTGTAGGACCTGGAAAGAACAATTGGCACACAGAAAAGAAAATAGACTCCAGGAACTAAATAGCAGTGAGATTGTAGGAAGACCCTTATTCATGCATGTAGGGTAAACCTCGCAACAAACGGTAATTCTCAACAGTGGTCAAGAGTAGATCTGACTATAAAAGGGCAGGTGACTTAGACCAAGATCCCGAGTCCTTGCACAGCTGCTTCTTGCTCCATAGGTTTTCAAGATTTATGTACAGAGGGGCCCTGAGAGGGCATAATTGCTCAGCCTCACAGCCAAGGCCTTTTTTTTTTTTTTTTAATTTGCCTCTGAATCCCTGGATGGAAGCCCTGTTGCTTGTGGAGTGAACTAAATATGGTAGCTTTGTAACTGCTAATGTCCCTTTCTGTGTAAGCCAAATGGCTGGATGCTCCCAGATCCTCCTTGGTACATTCCCCCTTTACCTATGATAATTTTATCTATGAACATTCCAAGCAAAGAAGGCTAAATACGGTGGGTAAGAGGGTGATTTTCCCTCTCTAGAGCCTAGATCAGAGTTCTTGAAATTGAATAGATTATATTTCCACTTTTAATGAGAACATTTGGTAAATATCTCAGCATAAATTTTTACTCTTATTAAAATGCATCCAAACAATGAAGTATGGACTTATTTTTTCTAGATAGTGCCTCATGTAGCCTAGACTACCCTTGAATTCATTTTGTAGACTATACTAGACTTAAACTTAGAGCATTGTGATGGTTTGAAAGAGTTGGCCCCCAAAGGGAGTGGCATTATTAGGAGGTATGGCTTGGTTGGAGTAACTGTAGCCTTGTTGGAGGAAGTGTGTCACTGTGGAGGCAGACTTTGAGGTCTCATATATGCTCAAGCCATGCCCAATGTCTCAGACCACTTCCTGTTGCCTTTGGATCAAGATGTAAGGACTCTCAGTTCTAGCACCAGGTCTGCCTGCATGCTGCCTTACTTCCCACCATGATGATAATGGACTAAACCTCTGAACTGTAAGCAAGCCACCCTATTAAATGCTTCTCCTTTATAAGAGTTGCTGTAGTCAATGGTGTCCCGTCAGAGCAATAGAAACCCTAACCAAGACAGCAGTCTACTTGCCTCAGCCTCCCAAGTGATGAAATGATAGCTGTGCGGCACCATGCCTGGCCTCAGTTATGTTTATATAAAAACCAAATCACGTTTACAGAATAAAATACTGTGCTCTAAGATCAATAAATTTTAAATTAAAATATGAACTGTGCTAGCTAGTTTACTTGATACAAGCTCTAGCCATCTAAGAGGAGGAACCCTCAAGTGAGAAAATGTTTCCGTAAGATTGGTCTGTAAGCAGACTTGTAGACCATTTTCTGACTTAGGGATTGGTGAAGAGGGGGTAGCCTATGGGGTTGGTGCTGTCCCTGGGCTAGTGGTTCTGGAGTCTAAAAAAAAAAAAAAAAGACAGACTAGCTGGGCAGTGGTGGCATGTGCCTTTAATCCCCTGCACTAGGAAGACAGAGGCAGGTGGAGATCTGTGCCTTTGAGGCCAGCCTAGGCTACAGAGTGAGTTCCAAGACAGCCAGGGCTGTTACACAGAAAAACCTTGTCTTGAAAAACCAAAACAAACGAACAAACAAAAAATGGCTAAACACGCCATGGAGAGTAAGCAGTAAGCGGGCACACACATACACCATTCACACACACACACACACACACACACACACACACACACACACACACACACACACCATACACACAACCTCTGCATCAGCCTCCAGGTTCCTGCCCTGTTTGAGTTCCTATATTGACTTCCTTCAGGGATGAACAGTAATGTGGAAGTGTAAACCAAATAAACCCTTTCTTCTCCAACTTGTTTTTGGTCATGATGTTTTATAGCAATAGAAACCCTAACTAAGACAGAAATTGGTACCAGGATAATGGGGTATTGCTATGACAGACCTAATCATGTTGTTTTAGGGGGGTTGTGGAAGGACTTTGGAATGTTGGTCCAGAAAAGTCATTGAGTGTCGCAAGCTCACTGGCTGATGGCTGTTCTGTAGGGGCTTAAAGGATACGTGTTAAGAGCAGAGCAGACAATGGAGGCCAGGCTTGTGAAGTTTCGGAGGGAAGTAAAGACTCTACTGAACCATTTGTGTGAAGAATCTGTGGTGTCTGGTCAGCTGGAGCTGAGGAGTTGACTATGAATAGCAAGAGACAGGACCACTAAAGTGAAACCTTGGTTTTCCTGGGACAACTGATAATGATCATCTTGGACTGAAGAATTATCTGTGATGAAGAAGAAACCAGATTGTTTGAGGTGAAATTTCTGGGAAGTGTTTCCTGAGAATCAGCACACAGAAACTGTGTTCCAGAGGAGGCCAAGGTTGTACCTCATGCTAGCATTCCCATTTCTTTATCATTATTGTATATTTGGAACATTCAGTTTCTTCTGGTTATTCTTAAAACAACAAACAGGTTATTATGAAATGTAGTTACTCCATTGTAGTATAAAATATTGATGTTAATTATTTCTATCTTACTGTGTTTCAGGACCCAGTTTCCAATCACCCTTTATCAACACTCCCACCCCACTGCCACAAACATCTATTAATCACTATTCTATTGTCAGATCAACTTTTAAAGCTTCTGTATGTGAAAGAACATGTATTTGTGTGTGTGTGTGTGTGTGTGTGTGTGTGTGTGTGTGTGTCATTTATGCTACTCAATACTATGTCTTCCAGATCCATCAACTATAAACAGATGACTCCTGTCCTGACCGCCCAGTCCCAAATAACCAACTCAGAGGCTGAATATGATATATAAAGGCTCAGCCAATAGCTTAGGCTTATTACTAACTAGCTCTTACACTTAAATTAACCCATAATTCTTATTTATGTTTAACCAAGTGGCTTGGTACCTTTTCTCAGTACAGTATTCTCATCTTGCTTCTCTGTGTTTGCCAGTGACTCTCTAACTCCACCCTTCCTCTTCCCAGAATTCTCCCAATCTGGCAGTCTCGCACAATCTCTTCCTGCCCAGCTATCAGCCACAATCAGCTTTTTATCAGTAAATGAAAGTAATATATATTCATAGTGTAAAAATATTGTTCCACAGCAATCAACTCTCCTGCAAATGATAGGATTTTATTTCTTTCTATGTCTAAATTATATCCATCATGTATATATGCAGCATTCCTTCAAATATTCATCTGCAAATAGGCAGCCGGTTTGGTCTCATATTTCAGCTATTGTTAGTATTGCCACAGTGAGTGCTAGAGAACAGTGCCTGATTTCTGTGTATGCATATCCAAAAGTGGGGTACCTGGTCCATTTTTAGTTTTCCCAAGAACTTGCTTACTGTTCTCCATAATGGCTGTCCTCATTTTCATTCATACCTATAATGTGAACACTCTCCGTTTCCATTAGATCTTCACTAGTAGGGTTTATGTTTTCCTTTGCTAGTGGCCATTCTGCTTTCTGTGAACTGGTATCTCACTGTTTGACAGCTCTTTCTCGCATGGCTAAGAGTGTTGAGCAGCATTTAATGTATTTACTGCCATCTAGATTTCTTCTGTTGAAAAATGTTTGTTCGGGTCATTTCCTCAATTTTAATTTTAATATGTATGTGATGTGGTGTACATGTTTTTCTATGCATGCTTGTATGTGTGTGAATGCACAAGTGTAGGGGGGTATACATGCAAATATGTGCACATGTATATAGAGGCCTGAGGCTGATGCCAGGTATATCCTGATCACTTTTCACCTTATTCATTGAGGAAGGGCATCTCCATTGAACACAGGGCTCCTCAAGATGCCTTATATGGCTAGTCACATGCTCCAAGGATTCTGTCTTTGCCTTAGATTCTAGGAATTCAAATCCCTACCCTCATGCTTGCTGATTTCATAGCAAGCAGTAGAACTACTAAGCTATCTTCCATAATCTATTTCCCCATTTTTAAGTTGAATTATTTCTTTTTAGTGTTGTTGTTTGAGGCTTGGGTTTTGTTTATTTGTTGTTTTGCTGTTGTTGTTGATTCTTATATATTCTGAATATTAATCTTTGGATAAGTGAATAACTAGCTGGCAAATATTCTTCCCATTCACTCTCTTAATTGTCTTCTTTGCTGTGCAATATTTGTTATAATCACATGTGTATGAGATTGGCTTGGTTTCTTCTGATTTCTTTTGTTTCTGTTTGTGTGTATGTGTGTGTGTGTGTGTGTGTGCTTTTTTGCTCTTATAAAAAGAAAAAACTCTATGCCTATATTAGAGTTTCAAAGTGTTTCCCTTTCTAGTAGTTTCACAGTTTTAAATAAAACAATATTTCATCATTATAAAACTTAGGTATGGAATAAATTAGGTATAGAGGGAGTATATCTCAGAATAATAAAGGAGGCACACATACGCATATATGTACACATACATACATCTGACATCACATTAAGTAGGGGAAACCAGAAAGAATTTCCTCGCATATCAGAAATAACATTCAGATGTCTGCTTATTAATGCATTACTATATTGGAAAACTTAAGACTCTAAATCTTACAGAAATTGTAAAGAGAAAAGAATGAAAAGCATACACCATGGAAAGGAATAAGTAAAATTACCTCATTTTGTAGATAATATGATTCAATACATAGAAAAGCCAACATATTGAATAAATTGATAAATGGGAATATGGTAGAGGAAGGATTGACTGGGTTCAGGGTTGGGAAAGCAGGGTAGAGGAAGGAATCCAGGAAGGGATAAATAACATGAAAAACCTTTCAAAGAAATCATATGGAAATTTATAACTATAGAAGCATCCTAAAATATATACATTCACATTTATTTTTTCAAATGTAATCATCACATAATGAGACAACGATGTTCCTATACCACGGCTAACAAATAGTTCAGTAGCATGAAAATGTACACCTTTTGGATTTTTTTTAGAAAGCAAGGTCCTAAAGGCCTTATAGACATTACAGGCTATTCCATTGCCCCGGACTCCCACCACAGAACTTGACAATAGGACCCTATTGCTGAGGACACCATGCAATTGAGTCACAAAGCATGAAAGTATCAGGCTCATACAGACCTGGAAGCTTCCCCCAAGTTTTTATCCAATAGCTGTGCTACTGGATGGGTCTGGCAAGATGTACCAGACTGGTTTAAGAGTGGCATGAATGGCATGGGATTAATCAGCACCCTCTGATGGGAATTAAGACCTGCCAAATAAGTTAATACCCACACCTATAATTGTTGTCAGGGCATGAACCTCTGGCTAGACAGATCATTGACCTTAGGGGAAGACACACTACAACCATTCTAGTAACTTTTCATAGTATTAAGTTTATCATTATATCCATAGATTAATGTATTAGTCAACCTTCATCAGTGAAGCTTCTTTCTATAGTAGATGTCGATTAATAGACCCACAACTGGTCAAGGTGCAGAGAATAGGAGACCATGTAATGTTCAGCCTTAAGTGCGATGTCTATATCATAACCCTTCCTCCCTAGACTCAGGGATCATTGCAGAAGAAGAGACAGAAACATTGCAAGAGCCAGAGTGTTGGATAACTACATGGAAAGAGCATTTTCCAGACACAACAGAGAAGTTGAGCATATGATCTCACAGCAGTTATAATAGCATACATAAGACCTGCCCAAGCTCAAATCAGAAGAATCCAAATATGAAGAGGGGGTGCTCAAAATCCTAACCTTAGCTAAGGAGCTATTAGCAATTGATAGCTTCTAGGAGAGGGAGAGCTAGTTTTACTTAAGGATATTATCTAGGTAGGTCAACCATACTTCAGTAGAAGGCCATACATCCAAGAGTATACGAGTAGCATAAACTGTCCCTGATGGGTGGGTAGGTGTAATAGTTATTTTTTCGGTTGCTGTGATAGAATATCATGATCAAAGGCAATTTGTAGAAGAAAGAGTATTTTATCTTATGGTTCTAGATGGATGAGAGTCCATGTTGTAGAATATTCCTTTATACTGTGTGAAGATATGTCACTGTGATTGGTTTAATAAAGGGCTGAATGGCCAATAGCTAGGCAGGAAGAGGTTAGGCAGGACTTCTGGAGACAGAGAGGTCTCATGGAAGAAAAAGAGGGGTCGCCAGCTGAACACAGAAGAAGCAAGACACACAGGAAGAGAGGTTAAAGCCACAAGTTGCATTGCAACACGTAGCTGAATAGAAATCGGTTAATTTAAGTTATAAGAGCTGGTGTGACAAGCCAAAGCTATAGGCCAAACTTTCATAAAAATAAGTCTCCATGTCATTTTTTTTTTTTTTTTTTTTTTTTTTTTTTTTTTTTTTTTGTGAGCTAGTGAACCAAAGAAAAACCTGTCTGCAAGTCCATCCTGAAGGGGAATACAGTAGCAAGCATGGTGGCAGTTGCATAAAGCTGAAGGCTTGCATCTTCAACTACAAGTGTGAAGCAGACAGAAAAAACTGAAAGAAGGGTGAAGAATATAATTTCAAGCCCAATCCCAGTGACATATACCCTCCAGCAAGGCTACACCACCAAAACCTCCCCAAACAGTGCCACCAACTGGACACTATGTGTTCAAATATCCAAGCCTATTGGGGGAAATTCTCATTCCAACCATCACTGTAGGGAAAAGGAGGTCAGTCTTGGGGTCTTACTTGGCTTCTTTCTTGAGTCCTTTAAAGTTTTCATTGTACAAGTCTTTCATTCTCTTTGTTAGAGTTTATTCCATGATATTTAATTGAGGGAGGGGGGTGTTGTCAATGGGATTGTTTCTTGATTTCTTTCTCATCTGTTTGTCTTTGGCATTTAGGAGGGCTACTGATCTGATACATTAATTTTGTAACCTGCCTCTTTGCTGAGAGTGTTTATCAGCCTTAACTGTTCCCTGATGGAGCCTTTGTCTTTTCCCATTTATAGGTTCATGTCTCCTGAAAATAGGGATACTTTGACTTCTTCCTTTCCTATCTGTCCATCTCCCTTCTATTTCCTTCTCTTGTCTCATTGCTCTATCTAGGACTTCAAACGCAGTATGGAAAAGGAGGCAAGAAGACAATTCAGTTCAGCATGGCTATGTAGCCAGTGTTGGTTCAAACTTCTGGAGTCTGACCCTGAGTAGCATATTTTAGGCATATTTAAGCACAGTACTATTTAGTGAAAACTTATTCTGGTGATAATTTACTCAATCTTATGTGCATAATAAAGCATATGTAAATCTCTTTGAGGGACAAAGGAAACTAAATACAGATGGGACGTGATTACATGGCAACAGTTTGCAAAGTTCACAAAGATAGCTCCTATAGATTGACTGAGAAACACAAGTTTAAGATGAAGGTCTAAGGGAAGATGCCATGCTGGAAAAGTCCCTAGCCACACAGATAGCACAAAGGACACCAGGCTATTAAATATATCTGCCCCCTGCCTTCTGGGTGGATAACTGGTCATACCACTGGTTCTTAACCTTCTTGATGCTACAACCACTTTATAAAGTTCCTCATGTTGTGGTGACCCCCAACCATAAAGTTATTTCATTGCTACTTCCTAACTGTAATTTTGCTACTGCTATGAATCATAATGCAAAATCTGATATGCAGGATATCTGATATGTGACCCACTGAGGGGTTAACGATCCACAGGTTGAAAACTACTGGATTATACATTCCTTCCTTCAAAGGAACAACCCTGTATGTTTAACATTCCAGGTTCCCCTAGTGTTTTTCTGTGAGTACAAAGACCTCTGTGCCTCCTACATAGCTCAGGATAACCACTATGAAAACAAATATGAAGGCTTTTCAATTTTTTAAATTAAACTATCATAGGATCCATTTGTGCCATAGTGAAGGACTCTTACCCTATTATGGAGATACTTAAACACCCATGCTTATTGCTGCCGAAATGACACACAATGGAATTTTATTCAACTCTATAGAAAAATTAAACGAGATTTGCAGGAAAACGAAGCAAGCCAGAAAGTATTATATTAAGCTGTACATATGAGGGAGTGAGGATGACTATATTGCATGAAACTAGAAAGGAGGGGGAAATGAGATGTGGAGGGAACATGGTAAGGCACTATAGTATACATGAAATAAGAAAGAGGAAAGGGAGGAAGTGATGGGATGGGTGGGTAGAAGGGTATAAAGGGAGGCGGGGGGGGGGTGGGCGTGAAGAGTAGGGAGGAACATTAGCCATTTTGTTTAAAAATATATAATGAAACCCAATGTTGTTTATGACAATTAAAAAATGAAAATAAGCAATAAGAAAATAAGCAATAAGTGCAGAGGGTTAGAGAGATGGCTCAGTGGTTAAGAGCACTGACTGCTCTTCCAGAGGACCTGGGTTTGATTCCCAGCACCCACATGGCACTTCACAACTGTCTGTAACTCTAGTTCCAGGAGACCCGACACCCATGCCAATAAATTTTTTTTAAATGTGCAAATATATGGGTTTGTGTGTATATAAATAAACATGCCTTTCCCCTGAAGGTAGGCTATTTTAGCTTACTGCTCAGATGTCTTTTTTAACAGTTCTCTTGTGTGTTCTGGGTACACACCCAGAACAGAGCTTCACATAACAATTTACATATGTTATTGGTCATAAAGTCATGTAGGAAGAACATCCCTCACTTTGTCCCTGTTTTGCTACTATTGTCTGATGGTCTTTGAGCTACCTCAAGGAGGAAGAGAAACTCTCTAGGAAAGGCCTGTAGAGGCTGTAGAACTTTACATCGAAGGCACCATGGATGTTTACTTTTCCTCTGTATTGGCTGAAACTCCTACTTTAAGGACCAGTTCCACAAAAATAGGAGCAATACCATCTACTATTTGTGAGGCAGCACATCACTTGGGTTTTACTTTGCTCACCTGGTTCTGAGAAAGTCCCCTGCTTCAATAAAAAGTCAGTCAGGTGGAATGAAATGCCTCTGAACAGCTCAGCTCTATTTGCAGCTGTAAAGATGACCACTGGAATTTTTATGCCTTTTAGGCTTACATTTTATAGCTCTTAATAGCTGTTACGTGTGTGCTTTCAATACAGCATACAAAGTATTTTTAGAATTCAGGCTTAATAATCTATGTTTTATATGTAAAACTATTCTACCCTGCAAAGATTTCCCAATTCATCTATTATTTTTGTTTGTTTATGGTGCTAGAGGTTAAAGAAACCCACGGCCTCGGATATCCTGGCCAAGTGCACACACAGCCAATGAGCCGTCGTATTTCAAGTCCTTCAAGTTCAATCATTTGAAAGTGCTCCCCAGACTTCATAGAACATACTCATGTAAGACTTTCATTTAAGGTCAGAGGACAGAGTGCAGCAAGACAGGAGAATGCACTCATTGAAGACTCCAGGGACATTAAGTGCATAAGCTTCTTAGGAGCCTTATACGGCACATGCTATACTCCTCCATTGCCTTCAGTTTGAACCACCAAGATCTGTGTATCTTGACTTTAACAAAGCTCAAAGCAGAATTTTTAAGTAGAATATCTTCTTTTGTTTTAATTTTTGTTACAATTGCTGAGTTGAGGGGGGTAGATGGGCCAGAGAACAACTTGTAGGAGTCAGTTCTCTCCTACAATGTGGGTCTTGAGAGTCAAAGTCAGCTCATCCTGCTTGGCAACAGGTAGCACTCTTACCTGCTAATCCATGTTGCCAGCCCATATGTAGAATTTTAAGTACTTCCTTGGCCATCTAATTGGCTAGGCATAATGTTATGCCGGTTAGAAACCACCCAACCCCAGTAGTTTGAGACTGTAAACAGCACATAGTAAATTCTACTGTCTTTATCCTGGCCCAGAGTCAAGAACTAAGTGCTCTGGTGTTCCCAGAGATACAGGGTACAGATGCTCCAATGATGACACAGGGTGTTGGTGCCCCAATGATGCTACAGGGCTTTGATGCCCCAATGATGATATAAGGCTTCTATGCTCTAACTTTAAACCATTATCTCCATACCCGCCTCCTCCTTTCTCTTGAAGCTGGATAGAAAAATGTAGGCATAAATCTGTGTCTCTTGTCTTTGGCCTCAGCCACAGAGGCTCTTTATGTCATGGACAATAGACTACAAGTAGATTAATTATCTTTCCAGCTGCCTGCCTTCCCCAAGTTGTGGACGGTTAACAGGCACATATTTCTCAAAAAAGTAGGACTAAGACTATTTCCTTGATGAAACGTTCTTTGACGAACTCACTACTCATTTGCATTTCATTCAACAGAAAAGAAGGAGTGTTTATGAATGAATTAGTACTAGTGCTACCATCTTTCATGGATATCCCCAAAATTTCTTAAAGCTGAGAAAGTTATGACATTCGAAGGGAAGCTGTGAGTATCCAAAATCCATTGATCATTGACCATGGTGATGATGGAGCCAATGGAAGGAAGACACCTGTAAGATCACAGGGAACTTGGAGGAAAAACAGTTTACTCATCCAGATGACCAGTGAACTGCAGTTCCTCCTCATTTCTCACTTGCTGCTGCCTCCTCTCCTTTCTTTCCATTGCTGTACCCACTGTTACAATTAGCTGCCTCTGTAACTGTTCTCTACTTGTCTGAGTTTATGTGTAAAGAGAAAAGTCTTTTCTCGTTTTGTATTCTAGCAGAGTATACAGAAAATGGTACAAATTATTTGAATCTTTTTGTTTGTTTGTTTGTTTGTTTGGTTGGTTGGTTGGTTGGTTGGTTGGGGTTTTTTTTAGACAGGGTTTCTCTGTTGTAGCTTTGGAGCCTTTCCTGGAACTCACTCTGTAGCCCAGGCTGGCCTCGACCTCACAGAGATCTGCCTGCCTCTGCCTCCCAAGTGCTAGGATTAAAGGTGTGTGCCACCACCGCCTGGCCTATTTGAATCATTTATACTAAGTGGAGTCTAACTTTCAAGGTCCTATGATGATGAATGGCATCATCAAATCATTACTTGTATAGGCCGTCTCTTCCAGTCATTCCTGACTTTTGTCTAGCACCATGCTCACCCTTCTTCTCTTTGGTCCTTCTGAAGACAGTCCATGGCAAAAAGCAAGCCAAAAGAGCTATGTATGAAGTACCAAGAAAAACTCCAGCACCTTTTATAGTTGTGTAGGAGTTAGCTCCCATAGGCAGTGAACGGGTTCATGGTAAGCCACAGGTTGGTCACAAAACCTGGGAACAAAATGAGCCTGGTTTGACTAACAGCTGGTAGACCCAGTCAAGGCGGGTGGCTGGCAAACCAAGCAGAGGTTGAAATAGAATGATTAGAGGGGGCTGAAACTCATGATGCTTCTCTGATTGGGCAAACAGTGCCTGATCATGTCCCTGGTCAACAGAGCGTTTGAGCTCCCATTGGTCCAGCCACAGTACACTCAGGTTTTGCCTAGTTTCTGCCCCAAGACCTTTAAAAAGCCCCTACACACAGCTCAATTTTTTTAAATAATAAACTTTATTTCTTAAAATGAATTTTCAGAATTGCCATTAACAGTATTCCATAAAGCCAAAGCAGTTTTTTGTCTTTTGGGACCCCCTCCCACTCTCGGGAATCTTTCTCACTTTTTCTAAATAAATCTTTCATTTTACTCACTCCTTTCAGCAAATTTGAGAGGTGACTCTGATGGCCATCTGGCACCTTTGTCCTCTAGACTAAGGCCACCAGAGCCAAGAAAGGCTGAAGTCATGCTCAGAGAATCAACATCAATATAGAACCTTTGCATTTAGTATTTTACCCCCAAAGCTGAAAAGATCACAAATGTCACAGAGTTAGACAGGAATTTACAAATTGTCTTTTTATAACAAACATTGGTTTACAATTGATGGCCAATATCACTACTCTAGTGTTACTAGGCTTCATAAAATAACTTCATGTGGCAAAGAACTATTGTAAATATTTTTAGGCTGACATTTCAAGTGTTAAGAAGCCATCTGTAGTCAGACATGGTGACTCATGTCTTTAATCCCAACATTTGGAAGGCAGAGGCGAGGGGGCCTTGTGAGTTTGAGGCCAGCCTGATCTACATGGTGAATTCTAGATCAGTCAGAGCTGCACAGAGAGATCCTGTCTCAAAAGGAAAAAAAAGTCATCTGCTGTCTTCTGTGTCTGTGCAGATGTTTTCTGTAAACATCTATACTGTGATCTTTATTTTTTAAACATATATAAAAATGAGGAAAAGATTGCATAAACACTTTATAAAAATTTGCATATCAAATAATAGCTATTATAAGAAAAGAAAGAAATAGTAACTTTTTTTTCAGTACAATTATTTAGCACCAGATTTCCCTCTCTCAAGTTAGAGAATTCTTTTAAATGTCTTAATAACAACTCATGAGTAGGGGAAAGTTTACTGTTTCTTTAATCTTGAAAGAACACTGAAAGAAAAGGGCAGAGAATGTAGAGTATGGACGACTTCTCTTATGTAACTGACCACACCCAGCTTTAGCAGATGAGGGGGAAACTGGATGAGAATAGGGTTACATATTTCTGTTCAGTAAGGGTATCCATGGTGGTAACTTTCATGATGACGGTAGTCATCCTGGTAGCCATCCTGGTAGCCTTGGTGGTAACTGTGGTAACCATATCCTGCATACTCATCTTCTGGGCAGCGCATCCCCAGTGACTGCTGAATGGCCATTTCCTGTCTCCGAAGTTGCATGGAATCAATTAAGTCATACACGATGACCATCGACCACATAGGAGAAGGATACCAAGACTTAACATTCCCATCTTTTCCAACTAGAAGCATGGAGAAGTACTCTGGGCTCACTTGGAAATAGTTACGAATGTCTTTCACCAAGTGGGCTGACACATCTTCCCGCTCAACAGTGGAGCTCCCTGGAAAAGCATTGGAATGGTTGTTAGTGAATTAAAGAGTCAAGAATTCATAGACATAACAAAGCCAGGGGAAATCACTGTGAGAGCAGAAGACCCACGAACCTGCTCTCTTTAGCTCAAAATCCAGTTGTCTGCCGGGAGCGTTGAGCTAGAAATTACATGCCATGTTGTGCAAGGTTGTTAGTGTCAAACTATGAAACCTGGGGCATCTCTTTTGAGAATGTTGCAAAATACAGAACCCATGCCTTAATTTAACCCTGCAACATCGTCTTTACAAACTGTCACTGACAAACAATGATGTTTCTATATACAGACACATTTCCAATTAGCTTGCTGCCTGGCATTCCCATTTTCCTTTCAAGAAACATCGGAAAGCTTGTTTTGTTGTCCAGGGTGAAAAATGCCAATTGTATTGAAAACCAATGACTGAAACTAAACTAATAGCATGTGTGAAAAGAAAAAAGAGGAGAGGGGAACTGAGGCTTTCTCGGGGGTCTACTCTGGCACTCTGCCAACTATTTCATCCACTGGCGTTTATTTCAGTAGGAGGAAGGAGTGGCTACGCCTTCTGAAACCTTCCGTCTGTAGTCATTTTCTTCAGCTTCTTTGAGCCTTGCATTGCATTTCCTTATCTCTTGAAAGGAAATCAAGTTGATACAACCTCATAAAACAATCATGAGATTAAATGACATAACATAAAACACTTTGAAAACTTTAAACTCGTTATAGACAAAAAGCATGATTTTGATTATAAAAACAGATATGTTTTACTGTTAGTTTGAATAATTTTGTATCGAAACCAAGATTAGTCCTTAGTCCCGCCCCTGACACAGATACATCATGGGCACACAAGCATGTTTGTGCACACACACTGTTCTTTGAGGTATACTTCCTGCTTGCATATAGCTTAACATGATTTAATTAAACTTAACGCTAATTCATAATGTTTTAAAATAATGAAACATTACCATTAATTGGGAACAGTTCTAAAACGCCTCCAACTTCCTCTCCAACGCCCAAAAGTTTCAGAATGGTTATGTGACGCAGACCTGACACAGGAGAAGAAAGCCACAAAATTAGAGGAGAAGATCTGAAAACAGCTTTTACTTCCCACAACTTGACAACTGGTGAGTTTTCAAGTCAATTAAAATTTGAAAAGAATACAGAACATAAAAAGCCAAAAAGCCAAGTAGAATAATCTGTTTTCAATGTTTCCAAAAGATAGGACACACTTTTAAAACTGAAAAAAAAAAAAAAAAAAAAAAAAAAAAAAAAAAAAAAAAAACCAGTTACAGATTTTAGGATTAGCAAGAATCAAGTGGTTTTATGTATGAGGCGGGTGGGGTGAAACAAAAGAATTTGCTCTAAAAATGACTCTTTCTATAAAAAACCCAAATATGAAACTATTGGCAGTAAAATACCTAACATGAGCTCAGCACAATGATTGATATTCTGAAAAAACAAAAAACAACTTAAGCCTGAAGTTTTGACACCTTTGATGGATAACTGGCCCTCAGAAAAGCCATGCAAACCAGGTGCGTGATGTTTAAAGCGTCAGTCACAGGGTAGGTGCTTCGCTTGACTGGCAGGTTCTTACCCACACACAGCATGCCTAGGGGAACCCCAGGCAAGCACAGCTTGCTTCCCATCTTCAGCTAAGGTTTCAGCAAGGGAGGGAAGGTCATGCCTTGATAGTTTGTTGGAATTCTTTTGAAGATGAAAAGCATGCGAAGGGATTCAGAAAGAAAACATCAGGATGAAGCATCTAGCAGGGGTAATAGCTCAGAGCTAATGATAAGATCAGTGGAGTATGTTGCCCAGGGGAGAAAATGAAAAGCTTTCTATGTGGGAGGGCTCCCATAAGGAGGAGCCAAAATCAAGGGAAAATGCTGTTTCCCACAGTTTTGTTTAGTTTTCCACCTTTATCTTTTCTCGGAAAGGTGAAACATTCTATTCCAAATACCAGTGAGTCATATTTTCAGAAGGGATGATCATGAATTTAATGACTCCTGGAAAGCATGATTTGTTCACATTTCCTGCAAGTAACAGAAGGCTTTGCTTGCACTAAAGTGGCATAGGCTTTCTGTGCCAGAATAAATAAATAAAAAAAAAAAAAAAAAAAAAAAAAAAAAACCACCTCTTAGCTCTGGAAAAAGGCATCTACGGAAAGGGAGCAAGCCATGACTTTGTTTGCCATCATTATTTTTTTACCTGGGTGGCACTCCACAGCCCAGGCTGGCCTGGAACTCACAAACTCCGGGCTGAGCGTCCTGGTGTTGAGATTATAGATATGGGCCACCAAAGAGGGATTCGTTTTGATTTACATTTTTACTGTGATGAATCCTTGGTTGCCCTAAGAACACCTTTCACACCTAGTACCATTGATGACTCCGAATCATTTAAAATACAATTCAGAATATTGACACAATCACATATTCTATGTCAATAGTTGCAAATTATTAGCTTGGATGAATGGAGGGTAAGTGAGAAGTTCTTAAATTGTCTTACCATTTGGTGTTTGCTTTCTGTTTTCTTTTGAGCTATTTCACATCTTACAATCGAAAAGCGCGTGTAATTTAGAGGCACTGGGCCATACCACAGAGTCATATCACAGTCCTGATAATGTTTCACAAATCACATGAAGACCCTTCCTTCAAAAATCAAGGACTGTTTTATAGCTGCACCATGATTGTAGACATGACTCTTCCTACTGGAGGAATCAAAACCACCTGGATTTGTAATATTGTAATGACGAACTTTTAAACCAATGACCAAACCAACCCTCCATACCTCTAATGACTCAGGGTGCTCTCTCTGCAGCTGCACAGCTCATGGATGTCAGCTATGACATGGCACTATTGACTTCACCATCATCCCATTTCACACTGAACCTAGTAATAAGTTCTATGTACTGTGCATATGTGTCTGTGGCCAGATAAAAAACAATGCAAGTGCTTTCAGTTACCCTAATGTTTAGTAAGTAAGGTGCCATGTTATTTTTCAAAACATTGAGGGATTTGCAACAAGGAGAAAAGAAACTTTTTGACTTGACTTAATAAGGTTCAGAACGAGGCACAGTTACACACACCCATAATTCTAGCACAGAGGAGGATATGGCAGTTACATAGTGACATTCTGTCTCTTAAAAAAACAAAAGGTTCTGTTTCATTAATTCCCAGAACAAGATCAATTTATGGAGAAGCACCTAGTGTTAGTAGCCTGTACCCAAGTATCAGATAAACGATGGTGCCTGTATATCATCATCTTGAGACATGTTTAAAAAATAATTAAAAGTAAAGCAGTAGATACTTTCAGTATAGAATGTGAAAGGAAGGTGAGGGGACCTATAGTTGACTAAAACAGTACTTTGAAAGCAACTTCACATTCAATAGATAGAATATGTGTCTGCGAATCTACATCTGGATTGCAATATATTTGGATGAGCTAAGGCTCTGTTTCAGTTTAGAATCATCCAGAATGAGAGTGGTATGGGAAAGCAGAAAGGAGGTGCCTCCTACTCACCAAAATTGCAGGCTTGACCACTGAGGGCAGAGAGCTGTTGTGAATAGGCCCAGTCTTCATCATTAGGGGCAGAGATCACCAGCAACCGCCTCCTCCATCGGAACCTGGAAAAGACACACAAGGCTGCTGTGACCGCTTCAGACAACAGAGGCCAGTGTAAGAAAGCAGAACAACATTGGCTGCTGGGTTTTTCCATTCCCAGAATAAAAATCCCTGGCCCATAGAACCTTCCCACAGTATGCCCACATGATGTGTTGGGTCATGGTCACCGTGGGGTCACTTAGGGTAAAGGGAAGCTCTCAGTTATAAGGAAGACTAGTCAAAACCGTGAGGGAGGCAGCAAAACCAAGACAACAGAGGAGTACTGAAGAGAATTAGAGCCCCAGCCTGTGGCGTTCAGCAGGCATCGGGAGATGAGAATACAAACAAGAAAAGGCTAGAAGAAGACTGCTATATTTTAAGTGGGTGACTGTGGCAGCAAGAAGAACAGGAAAGTCACTAAAAGAGTCAAAGATGGTTTCTGAAAAATAAAAGCCTGTGTCCTGTCCTTAGCGGCCCGTTGTTACTCTAGAGGTTAATGTAAGTTCTGATCTCTATCTCACTATCATTAATGAAAGCCAATGCAACTGCCCCGAGGAAGTGGAAAGCCATGGGATTTTGGCAAACCCAGCTTCTACTGTCATGGTGCACTAATAGACTTTTTATCTTATATGTGGTAACTTGAATTCAAGTTTGTCATCACTACCTTTTGAATACTTTGTGCATGTCATGCAATTGAACTAAGTCTCACTTTTCCCTTATTTCTGGAATCGAAAATATCAGTGTCTACTTCAAAGGGGCGTTACAAAATTAAATGCCAAAACCCGCCAGTATGTTATCCATATGATGGCATGGATCTGGGAAATTGTGTCTTCATTTGCAGCTCCCAGTTTAAAAGCCTGTCATTCGTATACCTTGGATATCATCCATCAGTTTAAAAGCCTGTCATTCGTATACCTTGGACGTCATCCATCACTGTGCCACATGACAATCGATCTGATCCTTGTGTCAGTGTGTCATTTGAAAGCCCATTTTCCCTCCACAGTGAGTGCTCTTCACTAAGGCTCAAGAAAGCAAGCTTTGTTTCCACCGGTTTCTGAATGATGAGAGAGACATCAGGAAGGATTACTAGCCCAGCTAGTAAATCCAAGGTGGTACCAAACTATAGGCTTGAGGATGACGATGCTTTCGTCATGCTCTAGGGGTCCCCAGTGTGGTGAGAAGTATGCTTCCAAGGAAAAGCTGAATGGCGTTGTCTCAAACTGGAAAGGTTTGGGGATGTTGCTTTCTGCCTCAGGTGCAGGCAACCAGCAGGCATTAACAATCCCTGAGCGCATGGTTTCTCTCCCTATGCCCTATCTAGCTTCAGAGTGAACATGAGAGTTTTTGACCCCAAAGAGAATGGCCTCTTGGAGGGAACAGTGGTTTTGGTGAATGAGGGGAAATAATAGTCTAATGAAATACAAGCTCTGAATGGATGCCTGTCTCCCAAGCCTTGCCAAGAATTGCTTGCTGCGACATTACATTCGCTTCCTCTGCTTGTTTTTCTTCAAAGGGAAAGAAAAACAAGTCTCCACTGAGGATAAGGAGATGAATGTTTTGGCACAGACAGAGGGAAAGGAGCATATGAGACAGTCCAGAGGTCCCTGGGAAAGGGAACAGTGGCGGCGGCGGCTGCGTCTCCAGCACGGTTGGTCTCTGGATTTCCCTGCTTCCTTAGGAGGAGCGCCAGACCAGAGCTGGCCCCGAGCCAGGATCTAACCAGGCCAACCTCTCTGGCCTCCATGGAGCCATTGAGCTATTTTAGTGAGGTCTGTTTTGACTTGTTTACCTGTATGTGCCACTGAATGAGGTTTTGATGGGAGAGGGATGTGACGCCCTGTCTCAGACACAACCCAGAGAAGGTTGCTTCCCATCATTCCTGATGGGACTTCGCTCATAGGGATCCAAGGCCCCAGCCCCAGGCACTAAAGGAAATAACATCCAAGGCCTGTCTGTGATAACAGTTGTGACCCTGCTTAGGTCCCCATTTGGGGGCAAATGGTTCTTTTGTCACTTGAGCTTTTCAGTCAGTGAAACCCTACAAGGTCGGCATGTGTTTGCTTCTTTTAACTGGCATACCGAAGTAGTGTGCATTTGCCCACTCTTTGGGGCTTCTGTCTCAGGGAAGGGTAATTATAGCGTAAAATATAGTGCTAAAGACCAGACTGGTTTCAGGGTCTGGTCAGTTGAAACCAGGCTGTGCCATCTCACCAACAAGTCAGCAAATTCAAGGAAAATTCCCATTTAGGGACTGGCTTAGTCATAGAAACACCACCACCCCCCCCCCCCCCCGCCGCCCAATTTCAGTGTTTTTTCTTTTCCCTTTTTCTCTTTGCCTAGCTTTCAATTCCGAATGGTCTACGGAGTTTCTCTCGTTGACCATGTGTGGTACAGGGCCTGCACAACATGTGGGAATACTGTACTAGCTAGCATTTATTGGTTACTTGCTTGGTGCTAGGTTCCAGCCCCTTGCTACCTGTAGTATTCAATTACCTGTTCACAGTGATTTTAAGAACAAGAACACTTATTATCATTTTGCAAATTAGAAAACTGAATCCCCAGGCAGTTAAAAAATCGGCCCAATATCTCACGATCAAAGAGTGGAGGGGTGGGGGGAAGGCAGAATTCCAACACAGGGCTAGTTTATTCCTGCCATCGAGTAATGCATCATTCTGTTTAAAATTTTAAGATATTTTATTAATTCTCTGAGGATTTCATATTTTGATCATATTCTCTACCCTCTCTACCCTCCAACTCTCTCAGATTTATCCTCCCACTCATAACTTCCTACCCACTCAACTTCCAGTTTTTTCTTCTTCTTCTTTTTAAAAGCCATTAAGTGCAATGTTCATTGTCCAACTACTTCTAGGAGTGTGGTCGACTCACCAAGGGTCACCATTAAAAAACACTGACTCTCACTCTCCAAACAGCCACGAAGTGTCAACCTCTCTTCAGCTAGTCAGTGGGATTTTCTGTCTACCACGAGGGAGGGTACAGAGGAGGTGGTGAACTTCAAGGAAAGGGTTTTCTGGACACAACAGAGCAGTTGTAATACAGACTTATAGAGATTATGATACCATGCACAAGACCTGTGAGTGAATATGTACACACACACACACACACACACACACACACACACACACACATACATATGATCTTGTGAATGTTAAAAGAATTTGGTGTAGGGACAAACTTGTAACTACACGAGGTTGTGTAATTGAATAATTAGGAAGGATAGCACAAGTTGAAATCTAAGTGAACACAATTGTGTGGGGGGAACATTTGAAAATATTCAAACGCAAGAACCTATGGGCAACATTTTACATCTGAATGTATACCAGGTGAAGTTCTTGGTACCAACATGGATGAGTATACATCAACTCGGATGGAGGAGGGGCCCCTCCTACCATTATTTTCATTTTGCAGTGGAAAGATTTTTAAAGCAGATGAGTTGAGACGCCCAGGGTCAACATAATGGATGTGTTGCAGATTGAATCCTCATATGAACGCTAAATCATACCTTCTTTAGATGAGACGCTATGCCCTAAGGGCCCCAAGTCTCTCGGGTCTGCAGGAATTCAAGTTATTCGCTTCCGATTCCTTGAATTCCTGAGACCCTGACTAACGTGAGGCAATGTGTGAAGATTCAGCCCATGTGACACACATTTCACACTGAGCCTCCAGCAAATGTTTGCTTCATTTTGGGGAGACCCTCAGCCACGAAGTACAGCTGGGGTGGTGTTTATATTGAGGTCTATGTGATTTTATTTGTTGTGGGTGTAATTTTCAATTTTGTCTCTCTTAGGGCCTCAAAGTCCTAATGAAATTTTTACCCAACATTGAAAAGGCATGGAGCAAATACTGTCTTCTCTGGGGGATGCTCCTACCCCTTGCTATCAAAGGGTTGTGAGTACACAATACTCCCCAGGGAATCCTGGAGCTAGGTCAAGAGGAGTCCTACTTTTAGGGTTTTAGTGAAACTTTCATTGTCTTGTTATAAGGATGTGGAAAATCAAGCACAGTATATCAAATCCCATTTGGAAATGGAAGTAGGCTCATGAAGAAAAAAAATCATGTTCACAGCATCTTAGATTCACTGACTGTACGAAGCAAGCCTCTTGGAAGTTTTGCATTTGCTCTGTACCAAAAAAAAGGAACAGAAGAGACCCATCCAATATCACCAAATCAACCTTTATAGTTGGAGCCTTGCAACCAGAACCATTTCCAGACACTCCTGACTAAGCCCAGCAGACAAGGTGCTCAGACACAGACAAGCACTCTCCCATAAGTACAGGCGAAGTGCCAGGTTTCTTTGGTTCTGAGTTCATTCCAGGCAAAATGGTGCTAGCCTCTCCTGAGAACGCAAAGATAATGTAAGATAATGTACCTGGACAGGAAATTCTCCAGGGACTGCTTCTTGTCCTCTTTGCAGGAAATGCCCTCCTTCTTCTGCTTCTCCATGTCTTTGATTCGGGATTGGAAAGTATCGATCAGATCGAACACAGACTTCATCGTGATTGGCACTTCATAGTATTGCTGTTTAAGAAAGCATAGGGTACATATCATTTATGCCATCTAGCAAGGTCTGGGGAAACTTTCTGATTTGGAGCCTAGAGGGTTTGATGGTTTATAAATGCTCTTTTGCAATAGTACTCTCTGCCAATTGCTTAAAATCAGGACTCCAGGAAGCAATTGGTGTATTTATAACGAATTATTTTTGTCTTCTTTTACTAAAAATGATCCATATCTTCCCTACCATACAAGCCCTACATTTACTCCCATATGCCTAGCACTAATCTGGTTCCTGTTTATGACACAACCAAAGAAGTGAGGAACAGTAAGCACACTAACGTAGAGAACTAATGACACGGCATCCTAGGGTTTTTAACTTGACTTTCCCGTCAAATCCTGTTTTATTTAGACAATGAAGTTCATTTCCTTGGATCCCAGCTACCCATACTTTTAAAAGTCACCTGATGTGGATATGGGCCCTGCTCAGCAGAACCAATATGAGGGGCCATCTGAGTGTGGCTTACAACTTGGCCTCAATGGGGTTTCATTTTAGAGATCATCTAGTCCAACTTTTCCTGTGAAAGATGAGGTGACCCATATGTGGAACATGTTAATAGAGTGATCTCTCCGCAGGACCACAATAATACTGCAGATCAAGCCAGTTGTTCTGATGGTGTAGACAGCCCCCCTCCCCCAACACCTTCTTATAATATCAGCATCCTGGAATGATGAAGACAATGAGATCTGTAGTTAGCCTCTGTCGGGATGAAATCTAATTCTAGCCGGATCAACTCGGACAAGGCACGTACCCATTCTGGGACTATGTTTTTTCTCTCTGTGAAACGAGACACTGGTACTTAATTTATATCTTTAAGACAAGGATTGCATAGGTTTGAGCAAGGTGCTTGGTGCAAGAAAAATGGTGATAAAAGCTAGCTATTTTGTTGTTATTATTATTATGAATGCATAACTCAGTTTTCAATGGGTTAGAAACTTTGTCCCTACAGAAAGAAAGTCGATGGAAAATCCTTGCAGTCTTTTTTATCTTAAGTCAGGACTTTCCATAATGGGATCTGTGGTAAGTGCAGGTTTTTTGAAGGAAGGCATTGCTCCTTCTCTTTTATTCCCAGGGCTTAGATCACTGCAATCATTTAACTAGTGTCTGGTAAGTTCACAGCATAGTGTGATGGGAGGATTTGGTCTGAGTCACATAACTGGGCTAAGTTCATCTCAACCCAATCTTTTTCTAAGAGATCATTTCTGAATGCAAATTTGTAAGACAACTGAAATACTAGGACCATTTCAAAACCTTACTACTATGGCATAGTTTGTGATGAATTATAATCTAGTGAACTCATTGACCACAGGGAACCATAGTTTATATTCCAAGGGATTGCATCACTTCACCCACAGCAAGAGCCCGTACCTTGACTCTCAGATCCACATCTGTCAGCACCATGAAGAAGTCATTGTAGGTCATTCCGTACTCTTTCCTCAGCTCGCCGATGAGATGTTGGTCCACCAAATCCTCATCATCCACCACATGCATAGGTTTCTCATTATCTTAAGGCCAAAAAAAAATGTGAATAGAAATGAGTATGGCAAAACAGAAAATGTTGAGAGGAGAGTGAATGGAGACACTGAACTTTCAACCAGCTCAAGTCAGATAATATTTCCTAGTTATATATACTTAACTCTCAATACATGCAAAAAATACTAATTAAATCAGTTCTAGTGATTTAATTAGTGAATTGATAGATATAAAGGAAACAAATGAGTACATAAAATAATATTGAAAACCACTCCCCTAAGAATGGCAAATCCATCTCTACCCACCCTATTCATGTGAATCAGAAGTGTCAGCCTTAAGGCTGTCTAGCATTCCTAGAAAACTGTCCATCCTGCCAACGTATGAGTCTTCACTTAAATTGCCAGGAAACTAGACCAGACATGTTTGTTAAGGTTCACTTCCACTATAGATAATTCTGAGTCTGAAGTCTGTGTCTGTTCCTCTTTCAGCATATAATTACCTTTGGAGTTCAGTAAACATGCACCATAGAGAAAAATAGTTTATGCTCCAAACCAGTCCCAGGTTCCTTTTGACTCTAGAAGAAGTTAAACTCTTCACTATACAAATTTCGCAGATGAACACAATCTCAAGCAAAATTTAAGAGTCTTTGGAAGACTGCGCATCATGTAAGATTTCAGGCAAGGAAACCATTATAATTCAGAATACTTCCTGAGTCAATGGGAAACATGAAAATCAGTGTCTTACTTAGTTAGGGTTTCTATTGCTGGGAAAAAAACACTGTGACCAAAAGCAGCTTGGGAAGGAGACGGTTGATTTCAGTTTACAGTTCCACAGCACAGTCTATCACTGAGAGAAGTCAGGACAGAAACTCAAACAGGGTAGGAATCTGGAGACAGGAACTGATGCAGAAGCCATGGGAGAATGCTGCTTACTAGCTTGCTCTTCCTGGCTTGTTCTGCCTACTCCCTTCTAGCACCCAGGACCACCAGGCTAGGGTTGGCATTAGCAGGCCCACAGTAGTGCCAGCCACATCAATCAAGAAACTGTATCACAGGGTTGCCCATAAGCAATCTGGTAGGGGCATTTTCTCAGTTGAGATTCACTCTTCCAAAATGACTCTAGCCTATGTCAAGATGACATAAAACCAGCCAGAGCACAAGACCCAAGGCATCTGTGGCTTAACATGCAAGTTATATATCTGGAAAGTATTTAAACATTTCTAAGGACAGGGCAGCTTTACAGACTGACCCTAACTCGTGGTTTGACTTCAAGTTTTTTCAACTTGGTGATAGAGTGAAAGTGATACCCACTCAGTCAAACTGTGCTTTGAATTTTTATCTTTTCCTAATATTCGTTCATGATGTCAAGACTCCAGGACTCATTGGATCATGGGTAAGAGATGAACATGTAGCATAATGTATTACTATGCTGTGCCTCAGAGCTTAGAAAATCGGTAGGTTAAATGCATTTCTTATTTTTAATGTGTGTGTGTGTGTGTGTGTGTGTGTGTGTGTGTGTGTGTGTGTGTGTACATGGGTGCCATATGTGCATGCCACAGCACAGACTACTCTTAGGAGTTGGTTCTCACAGGAGTCAGTTCCCTCCTGCCACCTGTGGGATCAAGGAATTGTATTCCGGCCATAAAGTCTTCATACAAGAGTCTCGATCTGCTGTGCCACTTTGCAGGCCCTAAATGTGTGTCTGTATTATAATATTCCAGGTCACCATGGTTTTATCAGTGTATAACTCCAGGGTAAATTAAAACATATCTATATTTACTTCCTCTTCAAAACTAATTAGTGTTTCCCTCAACTCTGCCTAAAATTGTATCTTTAAAACAATCCCTCCTATTAAAGATAAATCTAAAAAAATAAAATTAGTGAGTGTGTGAAAACATACATATTAGCACAAAGAGTCTGAGTTATGAATGTGACACCAATGAGCAGTACCAAAGTGCTATGCTGTGCTAGAGGATATTTTGTAAATACGAGATTAAAGCTGAACATAATATCCATTACTTTTCTGGTAAGAGGATGATTACAGTTAAACTGTTACTTTGAGTCATTTGATTAGGCTACCTGAAAAAATATAGACAAGTAGCTTGATTTCTCCAAAATAAAGTACAAGTAGAAAGAAATCTATTTCCTTGTAACAGTGTTGTAACAGTGTCATGGAAGTGGTCCACAGACACAGGACCTAAAGAGCTGTATGAGGACCAAGCCCTGTCTGAAAAATGCAAAAGGATATGATAGGACATATTATATAGATCACATATCTATTTTTATACAGTTTGCTGTTGTTGTTAACAACATATATACTAATTAAAAATTGTTATGTTGATGTAGTAGTTTTGTTTGTTTTTAGTATATCTTCTTCAGCATAGAAAATAAATGGCAGAAGTAAATGTGTAATATGATATTATTCTTGGTTAAAAACAGTTAAGGCAAAAGAAAAATACCAGCATGAATGCCTATACAAGATGGTGCCCATCAACACCTAGTTGCTGAATGGAGAAAGGATTATGGGGCTCTGCTGTTCTATCAAGCTTTATTGTAGTTAACGGTTGAGGGGGGAAGGGAAAGACCATTTTCTTCAGTGTAGACCCTGATAAAGTCCCCATGTTTCTATAAACACACTCTCATCCATTTATCTGTAAAGAGCACTAATGAAACTAATTGGGACACACACATCAATTGTTATGCATAATTAATATGTTAATAAAACTATGAAAAATAAAAACGTCCTTTGTGGTTAATATTCTAAATCTTTACAAACAGGTTTTATCTTCATGTAGGAATTATAATTTTGAGGGGGTTTGCTGATATTTTGTGTTGTTTATTTTTATAATGGGGTCTCAAGGAGCCTAGGCTTGGTCTTGAATTCATTCTGTAGCTTAAGATGGCCTTGAACTCTTTTTAAAAGTTTATTATTGTTGTTATTATTATTATTATTATTATTATTATTATTATTATTGTGTGTGTGTGTGTGTGTGTCTATGATGTGTGCGAGTGGGTATGTATACCGTAGTGCATATTTGGAAGGCAGAGGATAAGACTGTGCAATCTCTTCTCTATTTCCACCTTTCCATGGGCTGTGGGGATTAAACTCAGGTCATCGCTTGTGAGCGACAAGTGCCTTTGCATGCTGAGCCATTTCACTGGCTTGACCTTGTACATATGTTCCCTTTTGGTTTTATTTATCCAATAAAATATTTATCCAGTGAAATATTTAACAGTTTCTAAGCTCTTCCTATGCTGATGCTAGGTTTAGGGGTCAGTAGCTTGGATAGAGTTTGGGAGTCTAAGCTCTAATTAGAACCAAAATTATAACATTAATACCTAACAGGTAAAGTCACAAAACAAGTGAGCGGCTGCAAAGGAAGAAAGGTGGAGAATGTAACAGATGTAATGATCCCAGTTCTTTACCCTCTCTATACCTGTCTATATTCTTGCCCAGACTGTGACCCCCTCCATCCCTTATGGTGAATGGCTTGAACTATCCTTGCCTTGAGAATCTGAGCTCATTCGTACTAGTAGATTGTTAATACAGCCAGCGTGAAGGAAGCCATGTATTTGATGGTTCTCACCTCTACTATGGACATGTGTCACACTAGGCTGCTGAGTGTAAAATAAGGAACACAGCCTGGTACCATTTTAGCCAAGGCTATGCCAGATCATCCTAGAGTTACTTCCTTCACCCTGAGGACCAAAGCATCCCAGATGAGGTCAGGAGACTCACCCAGTTGACTTATGGCTGAGTACAGGTACATACATAAACCTAACCAATCTAAAGCAGCTGAACCCTATGGCTGAACATTTGTTACCAAGTGGGTTTTTTTATATAATATGCTGCTGAGGTTTGTGAGTCTTGGCTCCATTACATCACTGAGGATGAATCTGGGGGACTGTAGTGGATGCTGTTCAGCTCCACCTACTTTCAGAGCTGAGTTTTCTATATTTGTAGCTGGATTCCCCTCCCTGAGAGTTGCTCTTCTTAACAAAGAGCCACCTTTCTCTCAGTCACACACAGCTCAAGTGCAATGGTAGCTGTGAGGCTGTGGGGAGATAGTAGACATAAAAGGCATTCCCCTCATCTCAAAACTGACAGCTCTAAGTGTCAACCATATTAGAGCTCAAAATCACCCTTTGTCTATCCTTGCCCTCCTTTCTCTCACAGGAATGGAGGAAAGGAATTAACTCCCCATTAACCTCCTTACATTCAAAACTGAAGAATGTCAGGGTCTCTTTCTCAGGAACCACAACCTGTAACTGACTCTGAGAAAGAAAAGAGGACTAACTTGCTCAAGTTCACACTGATAACTAGAAGTAAAATGAGGGTAGGACTCACCCAACACAACTTATTCCCATACAGTCCACTCTGTGCTACACACACACCTCACAATCATCCACAAAGAGGACCCTGGTTCAAGATCTAAGACAAACTTTGTTCTAACTGGCAAGAAGCCGGTTTCACAATCTGGTTTCTCCTCTCAAGCAAAATGTTTTCAGAAATAACCCAGCCAAATATTAGAAATAAAACATTTCACACTCCCAGGCTACTGAAATGTCTACATGTTTGGCCTGAGGAAAGAAATCTGCCCAAGGAAAACAGTGAAGGCTCTGATCAACGGGGAATTGAAGGAGGATGGAGGCAAATATACAGCAGGGCAGAGCCCACTCCAAGCCAAATTCTGAGGAAGGTGCATATGAGGCCACCTCCTCTTTCTGGCTGCCTGCTCTAGCCACGGGTCTCTGCTATTCTTGCATTCTGTGCAAATCAGAGCAGCATTAATGTATGCACTTCAGTTGGGGGAAGCAGCATCAAAAGTACAGATGCTTAAGGCTGTCCACTTCTACCTAAGCATGCTTGTTCTTGTGAAGCGCTGTAAGACCTCCAAGTAGCCATTCTCCAAGGAAATCCTGTAAACCATTCACATTCTCCTTGTCCAGCTAAAATGACTCACAGATCCAAGTCTGTTTCGTGACATTTGGAGTAGGATTATCAAGGGAAGGACCAGACTGTGGAGGTGAACTGTTTCTCACTATTACCAGTAGCCTGATAATGGGAAGTTTGCCTGGTTCCTCATCCCTCAAGAATACTGATCCCAAATCGTGGCCCAATTCAGGTTGTGCTACAGTAAGTTTCTTCAAGTATTTGATTGACTATAGACAGCACAGTAGAACTAAAAAAAAAAAAAAAAGCTTCAATTATAAGCTATTAAGGAATTGTATGCTTGGCATTATGGTCCAAATGGTCCACAAGCCCAGCCTGTGACTGCTTCCTCTCCATGGCATCCATGGTTTCTTTTCCTCTCACCTTTCCCTAAGTTCAAGCTGTGAACTGAAGTTTTTCAAGGAAGCCATATCTATGCTGGAGAGTGCACAGACTCTGAATGACTGATGACTGACTACAGTGTTGTAGTTGGGGAGAGATAGAATGTTGTAGATTAAGAGAAAAAATTATCTCAGGCTATGTTTAGTTTCCTTCATATCCACTTACTCCCAAACATATTTGACCTAGCATCTTTCTGACTGTTAGTAAAGCTTTTGGAATGTATTACTCAGCAAATCTCTAACTTCCACCAACCCTAAAGCTAAGAATGTTAAAAGATAACATCTGGTGTTGAGATGACTCATATGCCACGGAAGCAAGCATAAGGACTTTAGTTTGGATCTTTAGCCCCACATAAAAAGCTGAGCATGGACTAGCTAGCCAGTCCAGTCAATCAGCAAGCAGGGCTCAGTGAGAGAATCTGTCTCAAAAATGCCTGGTCTACATATATAGTGTCCGGCCAGCCAGGGTTACACAGTGGGGAGCCCCTGTCTTAAAAAGAAAAAAAGTAAAAGGGGGTGAAGAGTAAAGAAGAAATCTGACAACAACCTCTGATTGCTACACACATTGGCATACATTAGAACACACACACACACATACACACACACACACACACACACACACACACACACACACACCTGGAACCTGTAGATTGCTCTGATCTGCTGTAACTACTAATGAGATCTTACCACCAATGTATTTAATTAACACATTGATTTACAAGTTTTCTTTTGTTCTATCACTATGAAAATTCATATACTCTCTTCCACATTAGAGCAGGCCATCCAAGGTGACCTGGATCTATGTTCATGGGCCATGATCTCTCATATTTATACCATCATGAACTCCATTATTTCCTTGGAGGCAAGAACTGCACTTCGTAGCTCTAAAGCCATTTGCCAATGCCAGAGCCATTTCACTCTCTGCTGTGGCTGTGGCACCTCCCTCTTCCCGCCAGCTGTTTTTCTGGCATGTGGAATGGATCGCCCACTTTCATCACAGTCCCTGGAAGCTTACCATTTCAATCTTTGTATTCCAGACCAATCAAATTAGAATTCCTCAGGGTAAGGCCAAGTGAGCTGCACTTAACAGGTTTCCTAGCTAAGTATAATGTACTCACTCAAAGGACAGAAAGCTACTATCTCACATAAGAAAACCCGAATTCTTATCATAGCATATAAGGCCATTAATGTTATGGATCCAGTGTAACTTAACTAATATATCTATTAAGACTTCCTCCAGCCGGGCAGTGTTGGCGCACACCTTTAATCCCAGCATTTAGGAGGCAAATCTCTGTGAATTTGAGGCCAGCCTGGTCTACAAAGTGAGTTCCAGGACAGCCAGGACTTTTACACAGAGAAACCCTATCTCAAAAAAATGAACAAACAAACAAACAACAAAAAGATTTCCTCCGTGCACTGTATTCCAGCTCTCTATTTCAATATCAGAACTATGGCTTCTCTCAACACATTGGTGATATACATCTGGAATCCCAGGAGGCTGAGGCAGGAGGATGGTAAGTTCAAGGCCAATCTGGACTAGAAAGTGAGTTCCAGGCCACTCTGGGCAACTTAGTGACTCTCTCTTTCCATATATACGTATATGTATGTGTATATCTGTCTTTACATGTGTGTATATATGGTTGCCTGCAGAGGGCAGGGAGTTATAGGGTGAAAGGATCAGGCACAGATTCAAGAACCATCTATGTATAACTTCTTATACAAATATATAAAATGTATCAACTCCTTCAAAAGTTAGATAAAGATGACATACCTCAGTTTCCCAAATGAGAATGATATAAATTTGATTTCCTAAGGTTTCTCCATTAATAAACCCACTATTTAATTTTTTTTCTGCCATTTATGGTATTATCCCTGATTATAACAGTTTACATCTAAGCCTATTTTTTATGTATATACATACACATATACACATAAAAGTTTAAATTTAGCTTCTGCATATGAGAGAAAATATTTAGTTGTATTTCCGAGTCTGGTTTATTTTGCTTAGCATGATTTCTAGTTTCATCCACTTTTCCACAAATTTCATTTTTCTTAATGGTTATGAAAATTTCTTTGAGTTTATATCCCATGTTTTCTTTATCTGCTCATCTTTTGACAGGGAATCACTTATCTTTAGACCATATTCTCCAGTGACTTTTTTTTTTACACACTTGACCTATATTCTTTTATCTCCCTTATTGACCTAAACACTGGTCCATTTGATCTTACAGGCCGAGAGTGGTGGAATAAGGTGAGTGAATGGGTGCTAGGCTTTGTAGCCTATCTAGATACTATTGATAATTAGAGACTGCATGAACACACAGGAAACAACTGGACACTGTAGAAACCCACTCACCCAGACTCTGCCTTACTAAGGGTGGTGAGGTTCAAAAAAGGTGGTTGCCAGACACTACAACCACAGATAAAATCAACAGTTAGAGTCAGAGGATCAATTTTTCTGGACTGCCTCAAAAGGAGAGCAGGATTTGGGGATCGTTATGGATACTGATGATTGTGAGCTTCACCATATAACATAATTCTTCAATAAAATCGAAGACAAAATGTATTCAGTCATCCTTATTTGTAAAAGTGAGTTTAAAATTCATCAGTGTGTATTCCTTATTTGAAGAAGCACTTTATGCTTTGTCTCTTATTATTATTATATCCCACATCCATCACTTTTTTTATGTCCTTTCTATTAATTCTCCTTAAACACTCATTCCTTCAGAAGAAGCTATCAGTGCTGGGGAGACAGCCCAGCAGGCAAGAGCACTTGCTGCCCAAACATGAAGACGTAAGTAAGTTCATATCCTTAGCAGCCTTGTAAAGACCTGCAACTTCAGCATTAGTGGGTGGAAACAGACACATACTGGGACCTCTCGTGGAAACAACATGCTCACGTTCCGAGAGAGACCCTGTCTCAAAGGAATAAGGTGGGGAGTGATAGAGGAAGACATCAGATGTCTTCCAATGGCCTCTGAATGTAGGGGAAGGTCAAGCATCTTCACATAACACACACACACAGGAGCGGGGAGAGGGAGAGGGAAGGATGGAGGGAATTTAAAGTATTTGTTGTGTTATAGTTCTTAATATATGGGGATCTGATACCAATATCAAAGTATTTTTCAAGTTAATGTTTTTCTAGGAAAAAAAAAATCCCCACATGCTATATTCTACTTCTTCATTTCATCCTTTAGTTAAGAACCATTACCCAGCAACTTCTTCTTATCTGATCAATTCTGTCTATGCTCTTTCTACTCAACATACACACCAATATTCTTATGCTATAGTGACATTTTTACATACTAACAATAAAGAATTACTTTATATGTGAATCCATTTTAGCATCTCATACATAATATCCTCTCCGTTGGCAAACCCATAAGGGCGTTGGAATTTGCTCAAGCCTTGTGACTTTCTTTAGACTAATGTCTGCACTTGATCTTAGCCAAAAGGCCGAGAAGTGATTTAGACTAATGTCTGAAACCTTAAGTTTTCTAGTGTTTGTAGGCCCACACCAGATGTTACAACTACCTTTGGCAAGATGGGCCAGCTGGTGAGGGCAGCCTACACTGTATCTGGTTGTCAGCATCTGCTTTCAAGGCCTAGGAAAACTCTGGAGAAATACACAGTACTTGCTTCCTATTTAAGGAGAAGTAAAGCCACTGGACAGACTTCCAGCTGAAAATCAGACAAAGCTGGGACTTGGTTCACTGAGACTATGGCTCACGCCAAGTTTTATTTTCCCATAACTGACTCCCAGTCTTGGCTGAAAGAGCTATACGCCTTTCTCATAAGGGTAACCTGGGTCACAACACAGGGAGAGAAGGGCCTCCAGGAATTAGGTTAGAGAACCTCCCTTCCCTCCAATTCAGGCCGGTCCTGTTGCTCTTTGAACAGAGAGGTAAACTACAAGACCTGACTTCCAATAACTCAGAAAAAACAACAACAATAAAAAAAAAAAAACTCAGCCCCCTACAGTTCATATTCAATCCAGATTTCTAGAAAACACCAGAATAATGCTAAAAATGTTCCAAGGCAGCACCAGATGCTTATAATACGATCATACCAAGATCGAAGTCAAAGACGTAATGACTTCTCCAAATGCCTCTGAACTAAGGAATGGGAACACTTTGTGGAAGAGTTGGTAGGTAGCACATTTGACACTGAGATCACCTGGCTGGGGAGGACTTTCATCATCTGCCAGCACCAGTCTGTGCTGGATTGGAAGCCTATTTCCTCTCCAGACATCTGGAGTATCATGAAGCCTGCTGGCTCAAGCGACTATGTGAAACTCCAGGAGACAAATAGTTTGAATCCCGGTTAACCACTAACTATGCCTTTATGTTGTTATTCTCTTGGGCTTCTCATTTATCAAGAGTCCTAATGACAATCTGACCTGAAAGAGCGGCTGCAAGTCACCATTCTGTAATTAGCAGAAAGCAGCAGCAATTGTTTTCCTGGTGACAACTGTGGTGGCTCCTTTGATCTCCAAACTACCACCTGACTCAATGGTGATGATAAGGATGGCCACAAGAATAGTGCCTATTATCAGCAGGGGTGTGTGTGTACACTCTGATTTCATCACCACAGCCTGTGAAGTAGGTTTCTTTAAAGACTTAAGAGCTAACCTGCCCAAGATCACATGACAAATAAGTTGTAACTCTGGATGTGGACCGGCTGGCTTCCAGAGCTACTTCTTTGTTTCTTGGTTTTACTCGATTGATTGTTGTTGTCGTCAGTTATTTCAGACAGAGTTTCACCATGTGGACCAGGCTGCCCTCAGACTCACAAAGACACATCTGCCTCTGCCTCCCAAGTGCTGGGATTAAAGCATCATATCTGGCTGTTGTTGTTGATTGAGGACATTAATCACCAAACATATTCGTAGCAGAGGGACAGAGTTCACAAATCAGTTACTGATCCATGGTGATTTATGATGGGACACCAAGATAGATGTTATTTATTTGTCACTTGTAGCTACCTCAGGGAATGGTGAGCCAATGAAAGAGAATGTACAGCTGAAAATGTACAGCTAAGTTCTAGAGAGCCATTGGGTAGCATTGTGCCTAGACTAAGACTACTATATTTTACATCAAAACATTTGTTAAGACAATCGATCTTATGTTAATGGTTGTTATCACAATCAAAAGTACATAGTTTAGAAAACTAGTTCATATGCAAATCAAGTTGACATCATAATTAGGACAGATGTGGCATTTGTATCATGATCTTGTATCAGAAAAGTCTGAGCTATGTTATGTTATTTTGTGCTAATTGGAAAAATATTTTCATGTACTTTCAGAAGAAATATATTTATGAAAAATATAGAGGATAATGAAATATAAGGAATGAATCCAAAGAACTTTAATTATAGCTAAACAACAAAAGGAGTGAAGTAATGTTTAAGAAAGATTTTCTAAAAGATAAAACTTTTGTCAGGAAGAAGGGTTTCAGTGGGAAAGGGAGGGGTATGAGAGAGAGTAATTGGGGGTAAAATGACCAAAATTACACACACACACACACACACACACACACACACACTAAACTGTTACATAAAATGTTTTATGGAAACTATTGCCTCTAGTTCCAACCTTCTGAGTGTGAGGCTTAACTAATCAGTGACTCTTGCAGCATGCCCATGGGAACCGCTGTGAACTAGAACTCAGCTGCCTGAGGCGAGCTGTGCCCCATGAACCTCATACACATCATCACTATGAAAAGTTGTGCAAACTCTAAAGTTCAGCCAAATTCTTCTGCTCTCCGAAAGGACTTGGGTGAAGTTCAATCCGTATTTTCAGCGACCTTTCATTTAGGCTAACAGTTTCTAACTCTAGCTAATTCCCCCTCCAGGCTTGCCAGCATCCAAGAGTCTGGCAGGTCCCCAGGTATGATGAAACACTTGTAGCATAAAGCATGTAGGCATATATTGACTGGTGCTGCTCATAGGCAAGAGGACCCAGGACCCAAGAGAAAGGGGCTACATATTCTCTCATTCCCCCCAATTATGTAATACTTTTCTCATTTCCCACCACTTTTCTGACTTAACAAAAAAGAGTACTACATGTCTTTGTTTTAAAATGCTGACATCTTAAGCCAGAGTGTCCCTGCCTGCATAGATAGATAGATAGATAGATAGATAGATAGATAGATAGATAGACAGATAGATAGACAGACATCATCTCTGTCATCACAACCAGAGGACCCTTCAGACATCTCAATGTTTCTTCTGATCTCCTCCAACCCCCACTCAAGGCCTCTCCCATAATAATGGGCCCACCACAGATAAGGAGTAAAAACAAAACCAACAGAACAGACAAACAAAAACTATAAAATGCTTAAGAGCACCTAGCTGGAAGTGGTCAATCTTCAAGGAGCTGTTGTTGACAGGACCAAAGATTGTGACCACAGAGATCCTCCTGGTGGCCATCTTGCAGAAGCTCTCCAGATAATCATCCCGCTGTTGGACGTACATGTTGTTCTCGGCCTTGGGAGTGGTGATCAGCTGGAGGCAGGGGAGGACAAGCCAAGTATTAGTTCACAGTGCTCAAGTCATGATGAGGCCAAATCCAGAGACAAGTGGGAGCCGAGGGCACCTAAACTGTAAATTGCTTTCTTCTTAGACAGCTGTGTAATCAAGACCCAAATGACCATTTAGACTCTCTCTCTCTCTCTCTCTCTCTCTCTCTCTCTCTCTCTCTCTCTCTCTCTCTCTCTCTCTCTCATTCTTTTTTCTTTTCTTTTAGAGTAAACTAAAAGCAAGTCCAGATAGTTTGGATGTCTCTACTCAGTTCTCTAATTTGTCTTCATTTCATCTGTGCTATGGCTTTCCGATTTGTGCGCACACAGAAATACTTATTCTTCAAGGCTGTCGCATTCCATGAATATCTGACATGCAATAGTTATCTGCCTTCCTTCATTTTGACCTTCATTATCCTAACTAACTAATCAGGCTAATTCAATCATTTTTTTTTTTCACTTCCATAATGTTGAAAGAGTTTCATGGCCAGGCCGGCACACTGTGGAACAAAATTTTTATTAGGCAACCTTGCAGACAGTTTTTAGGATGGCTTTTGGGGCTATATTTTGCCACACAGATGATATTTGTTGTCACACTCAGCCCAAGGAGAGGGATTTTGATGCTAGAGCCCATCCCTATCCCATCAGGATGGTATTAACTGTCTCATTTTAGCTTTCTCTTCAAATCAGACCTGGAGTTTCAACCATGTTTTATGACTCTTGACTACTGAGGGAAGGATACAGCAGAGATATTTTGATCTCCAGCCATCTGGGGGAGCTGTATTTCATTTGTTTTGGTTAAAGTGAGTATGCTTTGGCTATTCTATGTACGAATGTATGCATGTTTGTTTGTTTGTGTATGTATGTATGCTTGTGTATATGCATGGATATGTGTGTGTATTTAGCTAATTATCTAGGTTCTCTTGTATTTTCTAAGAATGTCTCAATGTTTTGAATCTACCCTAAGAGGGAGGAAGCTTCTCTGATTCTTTGATCATTTTAGTTGACTTTTTCTGGAACCTTCTCCAATGTCATAGATTTTTCAAGCTGAAACCCAAACTGTTTCCCACATACTGAGAATGAGCAGCAACACTTTGCTTGTCCTGGAAGTGGGAGGACACGAAGTTGTATTCTGATGATGACCAGGTTCTTGTTGACCTCCTGGAACCAGAACTCACATGGCAGGTGTCTACAATGAGCCCCACGCAGGCGCCCTTTGTTGACTTACCACAGGGCTTGGAAGCAAGCCCCTATATTGATTTATTGATTGATTTATGCAAAAATTTTCTTGTATTCCTCCATGTTCAAATTTAATAGCCACTTTTCTATTCACCCACCCAGAGCTTATAAATTCTTTCTAGAGTTCTATGTCTACCAGGTTAGCATTTTGGGTGGGAGAAGTTACTATGTTGTCAGCCTTTGTCAACTATTTTGATGAAATATAGCCAGTAAATTTGGCCCCAGATTGATCTTGCTGTTGGTTTGGTTTTTTTTTTTCCATCGGAGCTGTTTATTGAGGCCTACAAGCTTTCCCGGCTGAAATCTCTGTGCTTTCCAAAACATTCCCTCCGGAAAATTAAAATGCTTCTGGAAGCCTGTGAGTGGGACATTAGTAAAGGATTTTGCTAATTTTTCTTAGGTCATCACTTAAACAACATTTTGTGATTCCAAAATGGTCTGTTTATCAGCAAAGACAAGCCCAAAAAGAAAAATCTAGAATATGTCTAGTTAAAATAAAATATCTAAATTCTTCCTTCCATATCAAAACACATATAGCTAATTAAAAACAAACTAACAACTGGAAATATGATCAATCTATATTTTAAGAATCACGCTGGTTTTTTTTTTTCTTAAGGCAAAGTCTGAATCAATGAATAAATTTTAGATAGATGTGGAATTTTGATACTTTTCCTCATGGAGATTATATCTTTTAAAACATATTTCCTGACCACTGTGTCCATATAAACAGACATGAAACACAAAATCAAAAATGAACTGAAACATGTCTTCTTAAAGAACTAAGAAAGTTTTCGTGATTTTGAACTCCTAGCCCATATTTAGAATATATTCCAAGAAGTTCCAAGGCACAGCTGCCCAGACACTAGATAAATAGTAATTACTGTTCTCTCTCTTCATATCCATACCCAGGATTCATTTCATTGCTTCATTCTTTGTCATGGAGCCCTGTGGGCCACAGCCATATTTTAAGAATTCTCAAAGGTTCCTCCAGTCTTCTCCTCCTGGGCATGTATAATTAAGAATTTCAGACAATATATAATCTCAGAGATGCCCTTCCTCCCCTGCATGCCAGTTTGTCCCACATGTACACAGTGATATCAGGTTATGGATGTCCAGTAGGAATCTCAGAGGAAGAGAATCTTTTCAGACTTATCTTAACCTGGAGCTTTTGCCCAGGGATGCTTTAACTTACAGGGAGGTGATGTACATGTTGCACAATTCACTCTGCCCAGGCTTATGAGCCTCCTTTACCCTTGTTATCAGACCACTCTCAACCATGAAATAAAAGCAACTTTTAGGCAGAGTGGGACAGAGGAAAGGGTAACATCCACCATCAAAGTGGGAGGCCTGGCATTTTTGTCTTACTTCAACCCTGCAGCCTCTTACATTTGTCTTCTTTACCGAGAAACAACCTCTATGCAAGCTTCATAAAGTCTCAGGAATTGAACAATATACGTAGATACTTGTATGGGACTATGCGTCCAAACACACACATGTCTACTGCCTCTGATTAGCTCACCAACTCTACCATCTGTGTTTGCCCATGTCCTCCAGCCTCCTACATCCTACCCTACTACCATATCTCAAACACTTACTCTGTTTAATTACAGTTATACTTGTCTGCGCAGCTCACACAGAAACTTTGTGTCTCTTTTGTGTATATATTTTATGTTGATGTCAAGTTCCTTAAGGTGCTGAGACCTCAGACCCTGAAGTTATCCTGTGATCCATGCTGGCTGGTCCACATTCCACAAGCTAAAGATCATTCCATCCACATCAGGGACAAGGGGAACTCGGAAACATGAGGATCCCTGGCCATGAATATATCTAGGCAGAGCCCATAAGCCAGATGGAAAACCTTCTCCTTACACTTGATCTGCTGATGGAGTTTGCACAGGGAAACGGGGGCAGCTGGTCACCTGACATGTCAGAGCCTTTCCATGAGTATTGACACCTCTGTCACATCCATTTTCTAGCGTGGCAGCATCTCTAACAGTGCTTAAAATGGAAACTATTTCCAGTTTTCCTTTCTAGAAGGGCTACCACAGGACTCCTCAGTGAACGGCCCTATTGTATACCCTCTTGCCAGTTTGATAGCGGTAACTCAGGGCATGTGTCCTGAATTTACAGCTGTGCTGTGATCTTGTCTGTGTGTCTTTTCCAATGGTGTGTTGAGTCAATGAGTCCCAGAGGAGAATGAAGCCTGACTGTATAAGTAAAGGGGGCAAACATGAACCAGAAGATGCTGGGAAAGGTTTGAAGTATTTTCAGTCTTTGCTTAGTCTCAGTACTGTGTGAGGCTCAAAACACTAGATTTTTTTTTTTTAAGGACTCCATAAACTAACTTTCAGTCTTGGAGTCTGCCTTGTAAAACAGAACTTTAAATCCTTTTCTAAAACTAAAACCAAATAAGTAGATTGTTATCTCAAGTCCCAAGTCTCAGAAGCAGAGTTGAAAATATTAACCCACTTGGACTGTAGGAGATTCCATTGCCAAAGAAATCAGAGACTCAAGCTTGAACTCATGCAGTCCAGCACATCAAAGCTCCCTGTGAGCTGACAAGTAGGTGGATCTAAGAGCCACCAAATGATCACTAGCTATCCTTCACAAGAACCAATGGTTTAGTGATAAATAGCTATCCACCATCTCTGTAGCTAGCCCCAAATGGACATCAAGCAGACAGAGGGAAGAGAAAAATGGGTTCAATCAACTGTTCTTCACCAGCTGCCTAGAAAGCCAGAGTTGAGCTGTGTAGGAAAGGCAGTAACTCCACATTTGCACTTACTATGAAAATGTGACTGCTTCTTCACTTGTCTTGAAAACTCACAGTTCAAAATGTAGTTTCAAAAGCTATGTTATTTATCTATGGTATGTGGGCCGAGTGGGTGTGTGGTGCATGTGGAGGTCAGATGGGAGATGGTTCTCTCCACCGAGTGTCATTCCTGGGGATTGAACTTGGGTTGTTACACCTGGTAGCAGGCACTTTTACCTGCTCAGCCATCTCATTTACCCCAAAATGAAGTATTAAGGAATAGTTTTATTCCCCAATTTCCTATTTTCTTTGTGGCATATACCTCCCAAGGCTCACACCCAATGGAAGGGAGGTTGGAGTGTGGACTGACTTTGAAGTTGAACACATACACAGCCTTTTTTACATAATAGCTACATTGGGTGAATTTCTCAAGGAATCTAAACTTGTGTTTTCTCATCTGGGAAAGACTGTTAATAAGTCATTCCTTGTAGGAATTGTGAGAACAAAACCATGAAGTTTCAGCAAAGCATCTTACATGTCGAATCTGCTCTTTTTTAAGAAACTGAGAGGCAGAGGGCTTCTGAATTAAAAGCAGGACACCTGGATCTACCTGCAATGTGCTTGAAGACCTGGAAGAGGCCAGTCGCTCAACCACAACTTACACAGTTGCTGCTAGGGTTCCCCTAACTAATTAGTTAAAGAGCAGTTATGGGATGTTTTCACATCTAAAGAATGGTGTGAATGAATACAAAGCGCCCAGGGGTTTTACGATAAATTAGCGTCAGGGATCTGGTTACTGAAAAGCTGGAGAAATGAGCCAGAAAGTCCACACCATTTCTTGGAATGCAAACCCACCCGTAGGTTGTGCATACCAGGTTTAGTTGAGGCTAGAAGTAAACGTTCTCTGTCTTACTTTAACAGCTCAACACTGCTCAGCCTTAATGAATGCTAATTGAATCCCCACGCTTCCTGAATAACGCGAGCAGAGTTTGATGGAAAAAGTGAGCGGGAAAGGGGTTATGGGCCAGTACCGCCTTTCACCCAGAAGCATTGTTTGGATATCAGGACAGCTCCATCTCGTCTTTTTGACTCCACTGTTTCTCCATACATCATAGCACTTCAGAAAACACAGTAGAGATATGATCAGCTGGTCACACACAGGACTGACAGACTGAACTGTGTCCTGTTGGGATTTTCTTTCTAATAACAAACCTTGTTCTCTGGCTGGCTCCAAAGAGCCAACAAAGGCAGAAGTGATTCCAGCTGGTTTCTGCTTTGCCTCATATGACATCAGCAGAAGCTGTCCTTCGAGCTTCATTTGATAACAATTTATGACCAGGGATACTGTTAAAAAGCAGAGAAGTCCCAGCTGGGCATTCCGATCCCTAACACAGAGAGCAGGGAGCAGGCAAGAGAAATGGAAGGCACAGCTAACTCCAGGGATGGAGTATGAAAACCTCTTTCTTTTGACTTACCCGCTTGGGGCAACGAGAGGATTTGTCAGGCGGGTGCACAATTACAATCCTGACATTTTACCCTTGATTACTTCTTTCCGTGTTTAAAATCTAGCCATGAGGAGCACTCTGCCTGCCTTGTTGTCTAAATGGACAGAATGGGGTGAAAGGGTGCTTTAGTGGGCTGGGCAAAGTCCCAGGTAATCATTGAGCAAAGCAGTCCAAGTGGTAATGCTTTCCCACGCCCCCAAGAGAGCAGCTTGGCTCCACGGATCCTGGACAAACATTCAGGTACCGGATCAAGTTCTACTTTAAACCAGTGATTCTTATGGCCCTAATTGGGACATTTCAGTTTATGGATTCTGGGAATATAGAAGCAGCTGTTAAACTTCTTTACAAATAGCCTATCATCTGAATGTCTAAATTTGCACAGTCACTTGAAAAATCTGTTTAAAATGCCATCAACTTACAGAAAGTACCAAAGAAACACTCTCTCTCTCTCTCTCTCTCTCTCTCTCTCTCTCTCTCTCTCTCTCTCTCTCTCTCTCAAAATAAGTCAGACCTTAGGTTTTATTCTAATCCCTAACACCACTATTGATGGAAATGAAAAGAAAATTCAAGACATGCTCCACCCAGAACAAATACCACAAACACCTCTGCTCTGGTTGACACTTCAAATGTGCATTTAAAAGTTTTTAAATCACTTAAGATGCATGGTCATCAGAGTCTCTCTGCTCAGATCATTAATCCAAATTTAGGCCACTTTGAACAAGCTGAAGGTCTCTTGAGAAATGTCTTAGAGAAGGGTGCCTGTTTGGCATGCAAGATGAATCCAGGCCAGGAGTCAGATCCTGTGTTCAGGAGGATGGGCATGGTCACAACGGCCTGACATGGCTCCCTCAGGCAGTATCTAAGAACTTCTCTTAGTTATGACTTGCCTCACTCAGTATGAACTCACGGGTCTTTTACTATATGTAACCTACTAAACTCCTCCTTGGCAACCTGGGCTAAAATCATGGTATTAAGAACCAGAGTTAATGTAGAAATCTTGGAGGGGTTCTGAAACATGAGCGTACACAGAAAGAGTCAGAAACAAGAGGAGTCATGTCCTATCCCTGATGAGAAAAGGCCTTCTTCCATTTAGTATTGGCTCCTTCCTGCCCAAAGCCTCCTTTCAATTTATCTAAATCCTTTTACCATTTTACAGATAGTGGCAAGTAATGCTCAAAGAGAAGTTTCCTGGCACGGGATGTATATACTTAACAGCAGGCAAAACAGAGGTGCGGATTGCTTATCTCCTTTCCCCAATGTGGGCACACATACCCATTTCCAACACAGCCTCAGGAGAAATTCATACACAACTCTGAGGCTCTAGAAACCAGAGCAAATAACTCAGTCCACATGCCATCCTGGGATTCTTCCTGCTCTTTCTAGTAATTGGGACAGTAATGGAGGAGGTAGTCTTCCTGGAAAGAAGGTATCTGCCTTCTAGTTTAAAAAGTGTCTGTGAGACTCACAAAAGCCAACTTGCCATGTAGACCAGACTGACCTGGAACTCACAGAAATCCATCTGTATCCCGTCCCCCCCCCCCACACCCAATGTGCTAGTATCAAAGGCATACCACATCCTGCCTCCAGCCTTCCTGAGCATGAGGCAGGCTCAGTCAGCCTCACTCTGTCACCCAAGATGTGTTTGTAACATACATGACAAACATGTCAATGCCCCACCTCAGCACACAGGGGGAACACATTACTTACCAGGAGTCTTCGTTTGCCTTCGAATGACCCCAGCAGGTCGGTCACTGACTTCCTGGGACTTGGAGTGAGTTGTTTTGCTGTGGGCTTCTCATAGCCATCCTGGTCTGTCTTACCCGCCTTTTTCTTCTTATTCTTTTCTTTCTCCTGCTTGTTCTTTTTCTCGGCTTTCTTCATCTGCTTTTCACTCTTGAGTAACTTGTCTGGTTTCGCACTCTTCCCTTTTTTTTTCTTCTCCTTCTCAGGTTTCCCGAGCTTCTCGTGTTTTCTTGACTCCTTCGCGTTCTGGGAGGGCGTCATGTCCACCTGCAGCTCCTCCTCCCCATGAGAGGCCGTGGGCCGGCTGAGGTCGTACTTCGCTTCGTACTCATTGCTGAGAATCTTGTCCTTCTTTTTGGGCGGTTTCCCCTTCGCTGGCTTGTGAGGACCCGGCACCACGTTTGGGTCCTGATGGCCATGTTCTCGTCTGTCTGTCCGGTTGTCGCGGAAACGACTTGTGCCCACAACTCTTGTGCTGCCCTCCCAGAGGGTGGTGGGTGGGGCAGCTGTGAAGCTCCCATAGTTGGTGGCTTTACTGGGCCTCCTGGTGGCCTGGGACTTCTCTCTCTGTTGTTCCTTCCGAGGCAGAGGGTGGAGCTGCTCTGAAATGGAAGTGCCCCTGGCGGTGGTCACCTCAGCTGTGGCAGAGGGCCTGTGGGAGACTGAGAAGGGATGCAGCCGGGCTGTCCAGGGCCTCTGGGTGCTTGGAAAGGCAGTCGTGGTTGTAGGTCTGGCGGCTACTGTCACCACTCGGGATGTGGCCCGGGTGGCCGTTGTGACTGGAGCAGGAGGAAGGATGGTGGCCCTCGGGGTTGGGGGAGGTTGGGGAGTGGCTGCCTTGGTGGTGGCCAGCTTTCTCTGAGGCTCTCTGGTGGGGTGGATTTGTACTCTCCTTGGGTCCTCTTTCTTCTTCTCACTGCCCAGGCCTGTGCTTCCTGCTCCCCCGCCACCATTGTTCCCTTCCTGGACCACATGGCCCTCTAGGCCCGAGGCCTTACACTTTTGGACAAAACCCTTCTGTCTGATCTTCTCGATCCTGCGGATGGGGCCTTGATCAATGACCTCATACATGGCCTCCAGCCTGACGGGATAAGGGTAGCGCTCCTCCACCTGGAGAGTCTTCTTTAACAGCACCATGCTAAACTTGCCCTTCTCCAGTTTGAGGAAGCTCATCAGCTTTGGGATGAGACTGGGGTCCAGGGGCTGCTCCAGGATCTGGCCTTCATGGGTGATCCTCCGTACCTTGCCCCCTTCCTCACCTGCCTGGTGGAACAGCACAATCTGTTGGATGTGTCTCTCCGCCAGTTCACAATACACATCATCCTTCAGGAGGCTCATCATGAGGCGATAGTAGCCCTCTGAGGCGTGCGGGGCTGAGATGACCCACACCCTATTCTTTCCTGCAAAACTGGCCAGGATATTGGGAGAGCTGGACCCAGAGGGGAAACGCAACACTCTGGACCTAGCAGAGGACCCCTCATCTCGGACCATCTCACGCGGAGAGCTCCTGGCTATTGGTCTCGACTCAGGTCTGACTGGCGCTCCATTGATACCTAAGGGGGTCGGCCTCGTGGTCGGGTGAGCTAATCTCAGTACTGGTACACTCTTCCTCCTTGGGGGAGGCTGAAGATTTGGTTCTTCCTGGGTGGATTTCTCAGTTAAACCAGACCTCCCGGTGTGCCTCAGATATCGAGCCGACCTAGTGCTGACTGGAGAGGCCAAAGGTACTTTGCGCCCTGTGTGCCTGTCTCTATCCAAGACAGGGGCATGAGATTCTGATCCACACACCAGCCACATGGCCAACAGTATGGCGAAATGAGGTCCCATCTTCCACATCATTGTGTTATCCACTTGGGAATGCAGAAAGATCATAATGGAGTGGGGGAGGGAGAGGGAGAGGGAGGAGAAAAAAAAATCATTAATTGCAATTGCAAACAGAGCTGGGCATTCTCTCTTTCTCTATCTTGGCCAAGGGGAAGGGGTAGCTAGAGAAGAAGGAGGGAGGGCAGCGGAGACAAAACAGGGTGAGAGCCCAGTTGCTTTCAAGCGGCTGTGATTGCCAGTGCTTAGCCGTCAGTCGGTAAGCAGGAAATCCAACCTTGCTTCACAGGCAGGCGGCAGGCATGCTTGGACTGCCTCAGCTGTACCCGGGATGCACCAGAGACCGTGTAACACGAGCCTTGTAATTAAGACAACATTCACACTTCATTTCTTCCAACAAGCAACAGTGAAGCAAACAGGGAGAAGCCCAGATCGCACACTTACATGGTGGTTCATGGAGATGGAATGCAGGGGCTTTCAAAAGAGATTGAAAGGTGGGTCCCTAGGACAGTTTCCTAGATGGAATCGGTTCCTTGTAGCCCTCTGTCTCCTGGTGGAGGGTGAGCAATACAAAAGGGGTGGGAGGCAGCTCCTGTTTGAGAAAGCAGCCCCAGGAAGCTCAGCCTGTCGGAGCTGGGCTGATTTCTTCTCTTTCTGGCTGTGTCTTCTTACCTTCTGGTCCAGTGAGATGAGGTGAACGTTGCTGTTCGTGGGACTGTCCGTATCTCCATTTGTCTGCAGTTTCTCCTGGGTCTGTGTGAGCTGGTCCTCTGCTGCCACCGGGATTGTCCTTTAAGGGAAGTCCTAATGCTTTCTGAATCTCACTCTTGCCCTCTGTGGAGTTCCAAGTTCTTTCTTATCACCCTTTCCCCCACACAGTCTGGCCGAGTCCCTTTGTTTCCGAGCGTAAAAGCACTGGGATTAATATGTTTTCCAGGCTGAGGGAAAACAGAGGAATGTGAATGTGAAAAAAAAGGGACAATTTTCCCCCTTTCCTTCCGTCTCTCCTCCCTTTATTTCTCCCCACCTTTTTTCTCTTCTTTTTTTCCCCCCTCTCCTTCTATTTCTTCTTCCTCATCTGGATTCCATTCCAGAAATGTCAGGACTATTCCAGGTTTGCTCCAAACCAAACTCAAACAACAGCAGCCACTGGAAATCACGAAAACTTCACTAAGAATTTAACAGATCAGCAAAACACGCCTCCTCCTTCCCATTTCAGTACCGGGAGAGCCAGTGAACCCGGTGAGAAGGGAAAGGCTGTGCCTGGGCTGGGAAAAGTTTTGAAACTCTACACATCACCGTAAATCACTTCAGAATAGGATGACTGAGGACTTAACCCCTTCCGTACCGAGCCATCAGGGGCGGTCTCCCTTCCTCTCGATTCTCACACTATGGTTTGCAAGGGGGAAAGCCTCCGGTTTCTCCACCTGACTGGTTTTCTGGGAGACAGCCACTCACTGGGGCCAAAGGACCTTGGTGGTGCATAGCCAGACAGCATGCATCTATTTATAGTTCCACGCATGCATTTTTATCACTTTCTGCCGGCTTTATGCTTTGAGTTTGGGGTTGGAAAAGCCCATGGAAAACATGACTAAGTTGTTTTTATGTTATGCTAATTGGGGCTCATGTTACTGTACGCTTGGTCCTTATTTTTCCTTGGGATGCGTGGAAGCTGGTAAAAGGTTAGCAAGGCAGCCGGGCAAAGGCTGCTATCTCCGGAGACTGCAGGGACATTACATCAGGGAATGGGCATTCTGGTTCCCAGTTTCTGTACAGATGATGAACACTCTGTGTGTGTGTGTGTGTGTGTGTGTGTGTGACAATAGTCAGCTCTCCAGATGTTCTAGAAACCTGGAGTCTTTTACGGTCCCTAGAAGTAGTTAGGTGGGGGTCTGGGAAGGTGGCTCAGTTGGTGGCAGTCTTTGCTTCTCAAGCATGAGGACCTGGGTTCAGATTCCCAGCACTCTCATAAAAACTGAGCACCAAGGCTGTAACCCTACCGCTGGGGAGAGCAGCAGAGGCACTTGGATCCCCGAAGCTCACTGGCCAGCCAGTCTACCTGAATCAGCATGCTCCGGGTTCAGTGAGAGTCCCTGTCTCTAAAAAGTAAGGTGGAGGTGCTGGGCAGACTCACTGGTTAAGAGCACTAGTTGCTCTTGCGAAGAACTTGGGTTTCATTCCCAGCAGCCACATGGTGGCTCACAACCATCCACAACTACAGTTCCAGTTGATATGTACCTTTCTGACTTCTGCGGTCAGCAGGCATGCACACGGTACACACACAGACACACACAGACACAGACACACACACACAGACACAGACACACAGACACACACACACACACACACACACAAAAAAACATTTATACACATTAAATAAATAAGGTGGAGAGCACCTGAGGAATATGACTGACATTAGCCTCCAAGCCTCCACTCCCCGATAGGTGTGTGCACACATATGAATATGTGCATGCACACATGAAACACACATATGCACACACACACACACACACACACACACACACACACACACACACAGAAATAGTCGGACCAGTCTCTCTACAGGAGAAACTGTGGCAGCTTTTGGCTTCCACCTCCTGGGTCTCCCGTGTGGACTCAGCTTTGAGTGTGAAGGGAAGACACTCGGGTCCGGTGGGCATGTCTCCCAACCTCTCCAATTCACTATTGATCGCCACCAACAGTGGCAACCCAGGGGCCACCAAAGCCTTGTGAACTAAGCCGTACAAGTAGCTTCTCTCAATGGGTAAAAACATCATCCCTAGTTGCATCCCTAGGTCAGTTCCATCTCTCCCAGTTAGATGTGCATTTCCTGCACATACAGCTCTGAACCAAGAGTTGGGGAAATTCCTGTAGGGGGCGTTGGATGTAGCACTCTTACCTCATGGTTTAGAGTGCAGAGAGTACCAAGCAGGAAGGTGCCCTGTCCACTGGGCACCACTGTGAGTACATAAAAGTCAGAGCCAACTTTGGTTCAAACTGTAAAGTGGATCAGTGCCCCGTGCCCAGTAATCGAGTCTAGGTGTGTTTTCATTATTTTCAAATGTGGTCCACACCACCCTCCCCGAGCCTCCTCCCTCCTCTTGTTTGTGGTTGCTGTTTTCTTCTCTTTTCCTCTACAGCTACCAGATCACCAGGCATTTTCTCGGTCTTTGGTGCTTTCACATAGTCTGTTAGTTAACACACCTGTGAGGTAATAGGAGGATCCCCTAGTTTCTCACTGGACAGAGGGATGTTTCAATGAATCTCTTGTGATCACAGAAATAATTAAGAGTGGCGGAGCTGGAGTTTAGACCAGGTGTCCTGCAGGGTGGTGTCCTACCTTCCTTTTTCATTTTCTGCCCTCACTATCCTTTGTAACATAGTCTTTCAATTCCTCTGTTGTTTCTCTTTTCCACAAAAGAGCTTCGACTTGTTCAACTGGGGCACTTACAGTTTTAGAGTTCTGCTTTCTGAAATAATGGTGCAGCTTACCTTACCTTTTGCCTTTCAAATCTCATTCATTTTTCTGAATTCTCATGTATTCCATGAACTCCCCAACCATGTGCACAACATTGGAAACCTGTGCCGCCAACACCCACCCCCCCCACCCCACTTTTGGGAGTCAAGCTGAGACACAGTTACATGAGTGAGTTGTTGGTGCCCAGAGAGGAAGCCACCTCAACCCAGAGCTGCCTTTCTCTTCCTGGAATCTCAGGTTCCCCTTCCTTCCGTGACACTGGGTCAGTAGATGGCGCACTAAACACATGAGCAGGACCAGACCCGACAGTGCTCTTCCCCAAACCAGGGACCAAGTAGGATTTCTCCTGAAGCTTCTTTGGTTTTTCCATCTTGAGGTCTCAACCAACATCGGGACCTCGGAAAAGCTCCTCGGGGATGTCTGGGATTCATGTATCTAGTAAGAGCAAGTTAAGGGACAAGTTCTCATCTATCCCTTTATAGGGAGACTTTATAGGGATCTGAATTTCCATTTCTTAAGCTCCCCATTTAGACCAGTCTGTTTCTCAGTGTTGTGCCCGCATCTCAAAGACCTGAGCAAGACCACCACAGAGCCAACACCCGATGCAAAACACACGGGTTTATTGATAACGAGCAAGCCTGGGCTTGGTCCATATCCAACACTTGGACACATAGAGTAGAGGAGGACAGCCCAAAGCTCTCAGGGTGAGGAGTTTTTAAAGGGAAGAACAGCAAACAGGGTGTTTTGCATTGCATCATATGATTGGGTGAGGGTGTGTAACCTTTGAATTTACTGGTTGGGGGGTTACTGTTATCATTTTGGGGCAGGCCTGGACAAGTCCCAGGCTTTGTCCTTGATCTGCCATGGAGGCTGGTTGGACTCGCACGTTCACATTGACCCATGCACGTAGCTCTAAATTGGTGAGGGGTCCCAGACAGTAAACAACTGGCTGAACCTTGAGCAGTCAGAGTACTTGCAGAAAGGGAGATACTGCAAGGACTATGTCTTTTGTTCATGGCCCTCCCTGCTTGCACTAGTCTCGGGAAACTGAAATTGAGGCCTTCTTCCTGGGCTTTCACCAGCAACCCAAGAAAGAAATAAGTTAGTATGGGGATGAGGCAGATCTAGAGGAGAGACTGGAGCTGAGTTGATGTGTATTCAGCCAAAGGCAAAGTGACATATGAATTCATTTGGGGGGGATTGTTTTGTTTGAGACAGGGTCTCTCCACATAGCCTTAAGTGTCCTGAAACTCACTAGATAGACAAGGCTGACCTTGAGCTCATAGAGCTATGTCTGCCTCTACCTCCTGAGTGCAGGGATTAAAGGTGTGTGCATCACCACATCCTAGCCAAGAGTCAATGTCATAAATGCTAACTTGGAGATTATGTGACAGGAAATTACCTGGTGTCGATTGCAGAGTAATTGAGCAGTGGGGCGGGTGAGGAAAGAGTCATCAGGATTGCTTTAGAGTAATGAGGGTGGAAGGTGGCTATCTGATGAAAGTTAAAGTGGACATAAAGAGATAGACATCCAGGAAGGTGACCATTAGCTGGCTGGACCCACATTCATAGAAATGTGCTGTCCCAAACACACTAGAGAACCCAGGCTGCCCATCACCTGCAGATAGCTCTCTTGCACAAAGTAACATTCAGTAGATGCCACCGAATTGAATTCAAAACACTCTCCTATTGCCTAGAAAATCACCTGCTTAGAAGGAAACAGGAAACAAGGGGCCAGAGTGGGGGGCAGAAAACAGCCCAACATTTCAATGTCATGGAACAGGGAGAAAAGGGAAAAACAAAAAACAAAACAAACAAACAAACAAAAAACCCCCAGCATTTCAACATCATAGCACAGGGGAGCCAGCTCCCCTGCCCCAGGATTCCATTCTCTCCAGCAGGAAGGCTAGAAGAGCCATTTCATCATACCCTGAGGTAGACACTGAATGTTCACACAGTGGATGTTGCTGTGGTTTTTCTTTCCACCCTCAGACCTTAATCAAATGTTCTTCTTTGGCCACATTTATGTTCTTCAGCATGCAAATGAACTCTCCTTTCTTGTTATTCACAGTATGAGAGGAACTAAAGTGGAAATAAAAAAAAATAGATAAAAGGTCTAGGGGAAACCCCATCATTGCATTAAGTCAGGATGCTGAGGAAACCCAGAAAGGTTCTGAGAACAAGATAACCCCAAAGCAAATAAATACTTGAAACTGATCTCAAACTACCAACCAAATGCCTCATACATAATTTAAACTTGAAAATGCTTTTTCAAAAAATAAATGGCTACCTAAAGAAGACCTGAAGAAGTACATCATCAATAGACATGCTGATATGAAAGGGGGAAATCTCATGGTACCCCATTGCTAGACAAAGAACTATAGGCAACCAAGGGATGCTGGGAGCGGCTGAAGCAGCCTTCTCCAAGGATGAGGCCCCTAGTTGCTTATCCAGTAGCAAGTGGTCAGCCCTGACCTCATGTACATGCAATTTACAATTTAAACCAAAGGAATTGAGAAGGTTGTATTTATAGTTAGGCGTGGGTGTGTGTGGGTGTGAGTGTGTGGGTGTGTGTGTGTAATGCATGTGCACGTGTGTGTAATATATGCTTATGTATGTAGTAACAGTTAAAGAAAAAGAGGTCATAATTTTAAGAAGACAAATCAAGGCAGGCACATTGGAGGGGTTGGAGGGGGGAAATGATGTAAATATGTTTTAATTTAAAAAAGTAAAAATAAATATATATATTTAAAGTTGCCTGATGAGCTAACGGCCAAAACTCTCAAGAACTGTTACTGGTTTTCTTTTTCTTAAAGTTGACATAAGTACTTAAGAGTTTGTTAGGGGAAGTTTAAAGGCCCTTTAGAAGGTTGTTTAAATCCCATTCTACTCTGAGTAACTGGATTAAGTTTTACATTCTCCTACTTTTTCTTCATGGGGAATAATCATCTCTTTTTCTAGTGTATCTCCCATGCTAGACACTATCCTCCTTGGAGCCATGGTGGTGATCAATTTGGTGTTCTCAGTCCCACAGTACTTACATTCATCTAATTCACATTTTACTCAATGGACTCAGAGGGCATGGGTGGTGATACCAGCTATCAAAGAGGGGTCACAAAATGCTTCCTTTAATACAAAGATGAATGTTTCTGACTTGATGAATGTGCTGATTAGCTTTGTCAACATGACACAATGTAAAGCCATTAGGGAATAGGGAATCTCAATTGAGAAAATGCACAATCCAAGTATAAAATAATCACTCAGATGCTTATATTACTTATAAACTGTATGGCCGTGGCAGGCTTCTTGCTAACTGTTCTTCTATCTTAAATTAACCCATTTCTATAAATCTATACCTTGCACGTGGCTCATGGCGTCTTTACATGTTGCTTGTCTTGGCAGTGGCTGCAGTGTCTTTCCCCCCTTCTTCCTGTTTCCCCAATTCTCCTCTCTCCTTGTCCCGCCTATACTTCCTGTCTTGTCACTGGCCATCAATGTTTTATTTATATAGAGCGATATCCACAGCATGTAGGCAAGTTTATTAATCAGGACATTTGTTTGACTAATGGTTGATGTGGGAAGGGCCCATCTCACTACAGGCAGTGCCACCACTGATTGGGAGGTTCTGGGTTGTATAAAGAGCAAGCTGAGTAACCTAGGAGTAGAAAGTCAGTAAGCAGTGTTTCTCCATGACCTCTGCTTCAGTTCCTGCCTTTAGGTTCCTGTTGTAGCTTCTCTCAGTGATAGACTTTTAAGACAAACAAACCCTTTCTTCCTCATGTTCATTTTGGTCAATGTTTTATATCAGCAAAAGAGAAGCAAACCAGGACAATAAAGACCAAAAATCATGTATGTGGAGATGGACAAGACTACAGTAAGAATGATTCCTCTTGAAATCATAAGGAAAAACTTCATGTTGGTATTGCTGTCCCATGTCAAACTATGAAAGGTCTGGGCATTATGCACAAATGCTCAATTGGTATGGAAAAGGCATTAAACCTGTGTGTGTGTGTATATGAAAAAAAGGAACATTCAGGGTCCAATATTGTCTTTGGCTAAAGGCATACACTGAGGGTCTCAAACATATTCCCCCGAGAATGAGAGGTGGCTACAATATGCCTATATATGTGCTTGAAAGAGAGACCTGAAGAGGGAAGGGAGTAAAAGGTAGTAAAGGGGGGGGCATTTGAGATGAGGACAAGGATAATGCACCTAGAGACAGTAGGAACAAGTCACTCCTGTAGTGGGGAGGAAAAGAACATTCTAGGTGGAGAAGTAGAATTGCACAGACACTAAGACAGGGGGTATTTCACAGGTGTGTCCTAGAAGAACGGTGGTGAAGCAAAGGCATGACAGTGCCGCTATGGGACTTATAGAAATGTTTATGAATGAGTGATGAGTATGGAGGTCAAAAAACCTGGCATCTTGGGAGTGAAAGGTCTGATAAATGGTGGTGGTTACCTTGTGAAAGGCCATGGTCACGGTCACGACAGAATCCAGTGTTAATTTTCAGAGCTTTATTAGGAGGGAAAGGAGGAGGGGAGAGAGGAGAGACAGGCCTGGAAAGAGAAAAGGATGGCAGGGGGAGAGGGGAGCAGAGCAGAGAGAACAGAGAGAGAATGGAGTCTGCGTCCGTCTGGCTTTTTGAGGTGCAGATTGTGTGACCATGCCGCATACGTAGTCACCAGCACCCATTGATGACATAAGATGCAAGACCCCAAACTGTGCATGTGCAGTCATGTAGCTGGAGTGAGGACAGAATTCTAACAGGGAGACCATTAGGAGGGTGCTGTACTGGCATAAGTGAAAGACATGGTAGCTCAAACTAGGGTGCTCACAGCAGGTCATTACAGAAGATCATCTTACCATGGCATGCATTTTGAAGACAGGGCTGACAAGAGCACTTGAGGGAACAGAGAAAAGCAAATATCATATTTGAATTTCTAGTCAAAAGCTTGGTCCAGATGTTTAGTAAACAGCTAGAGGCAGGAGTCTGTATTTCAAGAAGGACTGGGGCTGATATCACAAATCTAGGAGGCTATTTCAATCACAAAACTAGAAGAGCATCACTTGAGGAATGAGTACAGGTGGACATGAAGACAGACCTCTGTCATGCACAACTTACACGATGAGGAGACGCATAGATCGTCAACTGTGGCAGGGGAAAGGCAGGACCATTTGATGTTCTTAGAGGTCCACAGTTTAGACACATCACTTCTTGGGCTCTTTCTCTCAGATTTCTATTACACCTCCAGCTGAGCATCTGTGTCTAGGCCTGGGATCAATTTCCCTCAGGATTCCCCAGAAGCTTCTCCCTGGACTCTTCTTTCTCTGAGAGGCCTTCTAAGGCTCCCCACTCCCCACTCACCTAGTTCTCTTTCTCTTCCTTTGTCTCTCTCTCCCTTTCCCTTTCTCTCTCTCCACTAGAGATTGAACACAGAACTTTAAGCATGCTAAGATTGCACTCTGCCACTGAGTTGAAGCTACTGCATTCCCCTGTCCTTCCATAGCTGATATTTAATTTCTGAGGACATGAAGTACCCTTCCATTGATTTGTATCATTCTTTTCACTCCGACATAGAGCCCTGGTACTAACATTGTAAGTCTCTGCCAATCAAATACAGTTGGAGAAAGATGGCAAACCCCAGAAAACAAACTATGACTGGTCAGTTTAAAGAAAAACTGAAGAGAAGAAAAAAAATTTGTACTAATGTTGAAACATAGGGCCTCTTTATCTCCATATATGTTAAACAACAGTGACTGAAAGACCCTAACCCTTCAGGCTTACACCCTCCAAGCCCCAGGAAATGAGAAACTAAAAATCTAGTTCCAAGGGCAGCCTGACTCAGCCATTATTCAACCTGTAACAATGTAACAATGTAAAGAGATCTCTGTTAAGAGATGTGCTCGCCGGGCGGTGGTGGCGCACGCCTTTAATCCCAGCACTCGGGAGGCAGAGGCAGGCGGATCTCTGTGAGTTCGAGGCCAGCCTGGGCTACCAAGTGAGTTCCAGGAAAGGCGCAAAGCTGCACAGAGAAACCCTGTCTCGAAAAACCAAAAAAAAAGAAAAAAAAAAAAAAAAAAAAAAAGAGATGTGCTCAACTGTGACTGGGATAGTTGCAAGTGTTCCAGGAAGGACCACTGTGACTTTTGTGTAAACTCCACTCCCGCCCTGATACCCCCCTTGAGGTTTCAGGAAGAATGTACATGTGGACGTGACTGTACCCACTCTGTGATCAGACCATGATCTTGTGAAACGAAATTGTATGGGAATTGTAATCTTATGGCTTCTGTGGGTTTTTCCTTTAAAAGCACCTATGTGACTACAGTAAGATGCGATTCTTGCTCCCAGGACAAGAGTTTGCCCGACTGTACAGCCGCTTCAATAAAAACCTTGTGCTGTTGCATCAACTGGACTGGAGTCTGGGTTCTTGGGGCGCCCCCTTGAGAAGGTAGTACCCTGGGTCTGGGATCTATCAGTGACAAATACAGAAGATGTAGCACTGCCAAACATCAAAATTAAAGTGACTATTTTCTTCTAAAGAAAGTTTGATTTATTTATTTATTGCTTTGTACAATTTATTTCTTTTTTTATTAATTAGATTTATTCATTTATTTTACTCTCCTACTGTAGTTTCTCCCCCTCTTCTCCTCCCATTACCTCCCCTCACCTCCATCCACCCCCCCCCCATCCACTCCTCCTCTGTTTCTGTTCAAAAAGGGGCAGGCCTCCTATGAAAGTTAACAAAGCATGGCATATCAAGTTGAGGTAGGACTAAGCTCTTTCCTTTGTTTTAAGGCTTGGTGAGGCAACCCAGTATGAGGAATAGGTTCCCAAAGGCCTGCCAAAGCTTTAGAGACAGGTCACGCTTCCACTGCTAGGAGTCTCACAAACAGAACAAGCTATATAACTGTCACACATATGTAAAGGGCCTAGGGCAGGTCCATGCAGGCTCCCTAGCCGTCGGTCTAGAGTCCATGAGTTCCCATGAGCCCAGATCAGCTGTCTCTGTGGGTTTCCCCGTCATGATCTTGAACACCTTTGCTCATATAATCACTCCTCCCTCTCTTCAACAGAGAGGCTTGGTGCTTGGCTCTGGATCTCTGCACATGCTTCCATCAGTTAGTGAATGAAGGCTCTCTAATGACATTTAGGGTAGTCTCTAATGTGATTACAGGAGATGGCTAGTTCAGGCCACCTACCCGCTACTGCTAAGAGTCCTAGCTCGGGTCATCTTTGTAGATTCTTAGGAGTTTTCCTTGCACCAGGTTTCTACCTGACCCTGACATGCCCCCCATCAAGATGTCCCTGTCATTACTTTCCTGCCTCTATCCCACCCCTCACCCTATCCCTCAAGTTCCCATCCCCACCTACTCCCAGTTTACCCAGGAGATCACTTCTATTTCCCCTTCCCAGGGAAATCCATGCATCCTTCTTTGGGCCCTCCTTGTTACCTAGCCTCTAAAGAAAGTTTTATTAATTTTTGCTGAATATGTATGTATGTATATCATGCTTATGCCTGTTGTCCACAGAGGACAGAAGAGGATGTTAGATCCTTGAACTGGAGTCACATACAATTGTGAGCAACTATGTTGGGTGCTAGTAATGGAACCCTGACCCTCTGAATGACTGGACAGTAATCTACAACTGAACTAACTCCTCAGCCCCCAAGGTGAATATTTTTGATGCTGGAATTATGAAACTGAGACAAAACACTTCAGGAAAGTAGTGTAAGTTTTAACTTTACCCATGCATTATGCATTCAAAGACTAATTACACACTGGACTTTATTCTAGTGTTTTGAATATAGACACAGACAAGTTGATGGAGGCTGTGCTCTGGTGAAAGTTCATTCCTTAATGAGAGAGACCCGTGAGTGGCAGGTACTGATAAGCACTCTGAAGCAAAGCAAGTACAACTCAGGGAAATGTAAAAGGAGAAAGGGGCAGGAGTGGATACTATCCAGGGCTATCTCTGTCCACACACATACACCATGTTACAGCTCAGATCCTTATGCTTCCCAAACGTTCCTGTGTTGAAGGCTCAATCCCCAGCTGATATCACTATTGGTAAATGGTAGAAACTTTAGGCTGTGGGGCCTAGTTTGAGGAGGTAGGTCAATGGAGTTTGCCTTTAAGAATATATTGGAACCTCAGATCTTTGCTCTGTTTTTTTGTTTGCTGGCGATGATGGAGACAGCTTTGTTCTACCACACTCCCAGCCATGATATTCTGCAGCCCACAGGCCCAAAGCAACCAGGCCAAGTGGCCTCAGGTTGAAACATCTAAGACTGTGAACTGAACTAAATCTTTCCTTTTTATAGGGTTATCATCTTGGATAGTTCGCCCAGTGATGGGAAGCCAACTAGCATCTAGCTTACAGGAGGATCTTTGGACAGCTTCCACGAGGTTAGCTGTCAATCTTTAAAGTTTGAGTTGCCTTTCAATCATTGTCTGAAACCTCTGGAAGCCAAATCTTACAAATGAGGTAAATGATTGAATTGTTTAGTTCTGTTTGGGGTCAATATATGATTATTCAATAATAAGTTTCCTACATAGTTCATTAACTAGCATTGGAGAAAATGCTTGGAAGGAATTTTAAATATGCTTTGAGTTTCTGCCACAGGATAAGTGGCCCAGCAAATGAATTCTTTGAACATCACTATTTCCATCCACTCTCTTGAAATGGCTGCTTTGAAGTCAGGCTCTGCTGTTTTCTTAAGGTCACACTGGTTAATAATCACAGCTAATAGGGTTCTGCTGGAAACCCCACATTATATTCTAACTTAAAATGCTTTTTGGCAAAATCTATTGCAAAAATTTCAGAATAAAGATCAAATATAATATGATCATCAGAATGCATAAACTATTGGAAAAATTCAAAGTTGGTGCCAATAAACATAAATAACTTCACCAAAGAGAAGAGAAACAAATTATATTGAAAAACACAAGTCCTAACTAGAGAGCCTCTGCCCCCATATTTAAAAATCCCCTTCCTACTTAGATAATGCATTCATTTATTGGCTGGGATTTGTGTTGTCTGTGAGGAAGCAGTATATGTTTTGTCAACATCCCTCACTCCCAATTTATTCATCTCTAAAAATATGATGTTTTCACCAGATGTGGTAGTCCACATCTGTAATCCAAGGGCTTGGGAAGCCCAGGAAGTAAGATCATCACAAGTTTGTGGCTAACCAGGGGGCCACATAGTGAGCCTCTGTCTCAAAGAAAGGAAAAAGAAAAAGAAAGCTTTACAGAAGCAGTAGAGCTATTTTTCCCCCACTAAAGATGTTTTCTTAGAGTACAGAATGGTTTGAAAAACAGAAAAACACACACACACACACACACACACACACACATTTAACTGGAGTAAGCAATCTGGAATTTGTCTGTTTACCAGACTCATATGTTTCACTCTTGGGTAGATTCGTCCTAGAAGCTCTATTTTGATTTTGCTCTTAATATGGTAACATATATATGTTGTAAAATCTACCATTTAATTGTTTACTCGTACAGTCAGTGTCACGCTGTGCACTGGCCTTGCGGTGTACCCATCCTGGCTGCTTATCTCCAGAGTTTTTCATGATCACAACCTGAAAGTCTGTGCCCATTAAACACTAACTCCCTGCCTCTCCCCTTCACTTAGTGTCCGATAAGCACTACACTGCCTTTTGTATCTTTGAATTTGACTGGGAGCGGTTATATTTATTGTATGAAAAATGGGCCTGCAAGCATGCTAAAAACTCAGCCACTTGGAACACAGCCACACAAGACTTCACTCATGAGCAGCCTAAAGCAAAAGTATGGGAAGGAGACAGGCAGAGGTGCTGAGTACCAAAGACAAAGATAAATAGTTAGAAAACAAGATACTCTCCTATGAAGTTCTGCAATGCCTATTTATCACGTAGGTCGTAAGCAGAGCAGATGACACCTGTTGTCTTGTGTTAGCTCTCAGCTCCATGACTTTAGCTGTCTTGCAGTTGCTCTCTGGGTCACCAGACCCATCCTTGCTAATCCTTCCTCCAAATGGCCATTACTATACCTTCCCTGAAATGTCAGTATTACATCCTTGCCATAAATTCCTTAGCAGTTTCCTCACTGCCCACAAGTTAAATTTCAGCCTGTAAATGAGGCTCATCTTCCATGCTCTGACACACATGGCCCTGGCTTCCTCAGCCTTTGCGTGCCAACTCTGCTGTCCAGAGCTCTGACCAGTTTGTAGCACATAGCATCATCCTCTTGTGTGTCTTGGAATCTGTGGTTGCTAAATTCTTTCCTCTGGAAAAGTCCCCTCCTTTCTCTCTGTACCTGCTTGTGTAGTTATAACTCACTCCAGACTCTGCTCAAAGGTGATATCATAAAGTTTGGAAGAATTGTTTGATCTGTCTCCAAACAAACTGAAGTTGGAACCTTTCTCTGTCCCTGTTTGAAAACCTACAGCGTCCACTTTTTGGCATACACCATTTTTAGTCTGTCCCCTTACCATAAACACTAAGAAATTCCACAAAGTTTAGGCTCTAGGTCAGTAAAGTGTCATTTAAAACCTGCTGAATGAATGAGCGATGTAACAAAAACATAAAAATTCACAGGCTTCCCATCCAAAACAATATTTCAGAATCAGCCAAGATTTGTTTTCTACTTTAAGCAGAAAATGAACATCAATGGTTAAACAATAGTTGACAATTACCCAATATATGTGTAAGAATCTCTGATTATATCTAAGTATTTAAATTTGGTAACTTCTTCCAAAGTTAGTCTCATTTAAATATATTTTATGTATATGTAACTCAGATTTTAAATGCATATACACTCTAATATATGTATGTACACACAAATATATGTATGTGTACACACACACATAGTGATACTTGAATGGTGTAGCTTGAGTTTTCCTGCCTTGCCCACAGTCAGGACAAATCTTTGTCACCCGCCAGTCCCACAGCCGCTCAGACCCAACCAAGTAAACACAGAGACTTATATTGCTTACAAACTGTATGGCCGTGGTAGGCTTCTTGCTAACTGTTCTTATAGCTTAAATTAATACATTTCCATAAATCTATACCTTGCCACATGGCTGGTGGCTTACCGGCGTCTTTACATGCTGCTGGTCATGGCGGTGGCTGCAGTGTCTCTCTGCCTCCGCCTTCTGTTTCCCACAATTCTCCTCTATCCTTCTCCCACTTACTTCCTGCCTGGCCACTGGCCAATCAGTGTTTTATTTATTGACCAATCAGAGCAATTTGACATACAGACCGTCCCACAGCAGAATGGTTTTGTCAAACTTTCAAGAAAAGTTTTCCTTCTTAATGCATACCTACAACAGGATATTTTTTTACTCTGTGGCCATCTTCCCAGGCCTTTCAAATACCCATTATGTAACCAATTAGATGTAAAATGGAGTAGTATGATTTCCTGAGTGAGGCAATATAATACAAGACGTTGCAACTTCCTGTTTTCCTTCTCTGAAATAATTTGCTCCAAAAGAAGTCAGCTGCTCAATGTCCTGGTAAAACAGGTGGCCCCAAGGCCAGCACCCTAGGCTAGAGAAATGAGGCTTCCCTTCAAGATCCAGGAGTCACCCATCTTCCATGTGAGTGGACCATCTTAGCAGCATGTTCTCCAGCGCTGTCTTCACTTGTTTCTAGTTCCAATCAATAGTTTTAGCAGCTAGATAAGAACTCTAACATTGAACCATACACACAGTCATTTTATTAATTTAATTATTATTATTTAAAAAAAAAACCCACAGGATTTTGCTTAGTTGCCCAGGATTTTGCTAAATTGCCCCGTACTTACCCTGTAGTCCAGCTAAGTTTTAAATCTGTGGCCCTGCTGCCCCAGCTTCCTGAGTAACTAGGGTTACAGGCTGCACCACCTGACTATTCTGTAACCTCGTGTTTATTGAGGTGCTGTTCATAACAATGGAGCTAACTATCAGAGTTGTGCCCATCAACAGAAAATATTGCAAAAAATGTAGAATATATGCATATGCATATGTATGTTCATTTATAATAAAGAAGAAAAATCACGTATTTGCAAGAAAATGGATGAGACTGAAAATAATCATAATCAAATTAATTCATACCCAATGAAATAAATATTACTTGCTTTCTCTCATATGTGAAAATTAAAATTAAAAAAGATGAGGAAAGAAGACCATTAGTAAAGAGAATGAGACAAGGGAATAAGAAAAAAAGATAAAATAGCCCAACGAACAGAAACACATGAACGGTGAACCAATAGCTGAGGAGCCCTCATGGGACTGGACCAGGCCCTCTGGATACGTGAGAGTTGATTAGCTTGAACTGTTTAGGAGGCCTCCAGGGCCTGGGTCCTGTCCTTGGTGCATGAGTTGGCTTTTTGGAACCTAGGGCCTATGCTAAGACAATTTGCTCAGCCTTGGTGCAGGGAGGAGGGGATTAGACCTGCCTCAACTGAATGTACCGGGTTGGGCTGACTCCCCAGGGGAGACCTTGCCTTGGAGGAGGTGGAAATGAGGGTTGAATGGGGGTGGGGTGGCTGGGGGGTGGGAGGAGGGAGGACAGGGGAATCCGTGGCTGATATGTAAAACGACTAAAAAATCTCTTATATAAAATAAAAAAAAGAGAGAAAAAAAAAAAGAGAGGGTATTAGTGAGTAAATACGGCCAAAGTATATTATGTGTCTAAATGCAAACTTTTATTAGCACACATTTATCATACAATATAACAGGTTTTATAAAAGTCTATGTCCTAAGCAACTGAACTAAGTACTTTGCATGAATTATTTATTTTGTTACAGGTAGATTTTATTATGTATGTTTCACACATTCTGTAAGAGGTTTAGAAAACTAAAATGGCCAAGATACTTTGTCCAACAATTTGGGCAAGTGAGATTCAAAAGTTGAATCCAGTTATATGTTTTCTGTTGTCTCTTCCTGGGACTTGCATAACTTCTCTTTATGGATATGGGTACCATATGTATGCCTGTTGCCCTCGGAGGCCAGAGGAGAGTGTGGATCTTCTGGAACTGGAGTTACAGAAGTGTGGCTTAGTAGGTTCTGAGAATCAGACCCAGGTCTTCTGGAAGACCAATCAGTGGTCTTAACCTCTGACCCACCTCTCCAGCCCCCTTGCAGAGTGTCTACAGTGAGCAATTGCATAGCATGTTGAAAACTATAAAGTAGAATTATAAGCAGTATTAAAAATATAAATGTCTACTGCATATAAAATTATGTATTTTATATATTGTTGCAAGTCTTTCTCGGTACTGCCAGCTCCCAAATAATGACACAGAGACTTATTAATTATAAAAGGTTGGCCTTAGCTTAGGCTTGTCCCACCAGCTCTTGTAACTTAAACTAACCCATTTGTTTTAATCTATATTCTGTTGCATTGCTCGTTACTTCATCTGTCCATACTGCTAAAGCTGCTTTCTCTGCCTTTCTCCCCTACCCCCCAGTCCTCTCTGTCTGCAGAAGTCCCGCCTAACCTCTTCCTGTCTAGCTATTGACCATTCAGCTCTTCATTAAACCAATCACAGTGACACATCTTCACACAGTATAAAAGAATATTCCACAGTAATATATAGAATATACAAAATACAAAATAATGACTATCCCCACATATGAAGGGAAAGCATATCACAGTGCTAAATAGGATGATCTGGAAACTGAGTAGCAAAGATGCCCTTGATAAAGGATTTTTAACATGGTTGTAAAAAACTTTGCATGAACCTAAACTTGAAATAAAGTGTAAAGAATTTGTTATTGCCATGTTGGTCCTAAGTTAATCTGCTATACAGAAAGCTTGTTTGCTTGTTGCTTTGTTTGTTTAGGGCAGGAAGAAGATTCTGGTTGAAATTTTTATTTTTAAGAATGAATAATTTATGTTTTCAATCAAGAAGAAGACTGTGGTTTGAATTTCTATTTTTAAAAACAAAATAACTTATTTAGAAAAGACTGTGGCCTCAATTTTATTTTTTAACTTGATGGTTTCTCAAAACAGATGACATTTTGAGACACATACCACATGGGCATCTACTCGTGGTAATCTGGTGTAGGGATACTATCTTTGTGAAAATGCCTTTTACATTCTAAGAGAGTGGAACTTTTGTCACACCTCACAGATAAGTTAATAATACACCTGAAGGTCACTTAAGACTGTGTAATTAACCAGACATCCTGCTGTATACTCAGACTATTTGTTTAAACTTTCTTCAGGACAGTGGTTCTCAGCCTTCCCAATGCTAGGACCCTTTAATAGAGTTCCTCATGTTGTAGGGACTCCAACCATAAAATTATTTTCATTGCTATTTCATAACTGTAATTTTGCTACTGTTATAAATTGTAGCACGGACATCTGTGTTTTTTTTTTCCCTGTAATCTTTTATTTTATTTTACAATGCTATTCAGTTCTACATAACATCCACAGATTCCCTTGTTCTCCCCCTTCCTGCCCCCTCCCCTTCCCCCCAGCCCACCCCCCATTCTCACCTCCTTAAGCAACCTCTGTGAAAGGGTCATTTGACCCCCTCAAAGGGGACATGACCCACAGATTGAGAACCACTGTCTTAAGAGAACAATTAAACAACTAATCTTACTTGCCTTGGATTTCCATATAATCAGCTTTATAATTTACATCCTAAATTAATGCATTGCTTTAATTTTAAATTACATGCTCTTCTCTTTTTTGTGTCTAGTCCAGAGAGCAATGCATGTGTGTCTGTATGTGTGTTATGTTCATCATTTCTTGAAAATTATGGAACGGGGTGGGGTATTCAGCCAGGTGGGCCCTGTAACAGGCAGGGACTGAAGGATGCTGGGAGAACCAACCTTGTGCCAGCATCTGATTTGGTTTGTTAAATAGGCACTTCAGCCATTTGTCCTGGGCTTGTGACCCAACAACAATGTTTACCACTCTAGAGGCTGTGGGAACTGGAAGACTGAGGTGGGCTAAAGTCTCATGCAATAGCCAAGTTTTTCAGAGCATCAGACAATTTATACTCTAAGGGTTAAGAGGAGTCACGTGAGTAAAATGTTCAATTACAAGGGTAAGCCGAACGTGTAAGGCAAGCCACACGTGGCAAAAGCATGTTTTCCCATAGAGGCACAGAAACAAATAACAATGGCCAGTTTCACTGCAGGTTGAATAAACTCACTCCTATCTGTTACACCTGGGAGGGACACGGAAACACACTCCCAGCACAATTCTGTGTTTTTGAAGAAACTGGGGTCTCAAGACTAAGTCTTGGTTTCTTAGAGTTTTCTCACAAGTACTCAGAATTCTCCTCCCATGACTCCATTCTTGGACTGTGTTCCAACACTATAATGCCTACAATTTTACATATTTATTTTCAGATTGTTTTGAGGAAACAATCTGCTTCTTTGGAAAATACAGAAAGTTTTATTACTCAAAAGAAATTAATCCTGAAGGAAGGACTCTATAAATAATGCATCACATCAGATATTGAATGACATAGAAAATAAAAATTGTTTAAAACCACAGAGAAAGAATATGAAAAATTAAAAAAAATCAAGATTTATTTCATGTGTATGAATGTTTTGTCTGCATATATATGTGTGATATGGCAAGAGAGAGAGGCCTTGGTGAGTGGAGCCAAGGTGCTTATGGTGGGTAAGAGACAAAGTTGTCATGCAGACAGTGCTCAGTGCAGAGTTTTATTTGGTAGGGGGAAGAGAGGGGAAGAGGGAAATAGAGAGATAGGGAAAGAAAGAGAGAGAGAGAAGGGAAGAGGGAGGTGTATGCTATCTTGTGCAAGAGGGGGAAGAGAGAGAGAGCGCGAAGGGGGAAGAGTCCTTTCTTAAAGGGAACAGGAAAGTAGGATGATATCAAGATGTTGAGGGGCCAGGGTATTATCTGCTTATTGGCCAGGACTCCAAGAAGTGGGTCTGAATGCTAACAATATATAAGGGAAGCTGGTCATTGGCTGTAATTTTTGGATGAATATGGGTCAGAGTTTTAGGAGATTAGATATACCATGACTCTGGTGTTTGCTCCTGAGCTGCTGCTCCAGCTTTGAGAGTGATATCTCCTTCATAAATCCCACCCTGGCCTCTTGACCTTCTTCCAACATTTTGGCATCTAGCACATGAGCCTGAAGGCTTATCTGAGTCCAGGTCCACTCTTGAAATCCTCAGAGTTCTCATCTAGGGCTGTCTTAAGGTAACTCTCACCTGACCATCTTAAGAGTGGATTATAAAAGGTGCCCTGGATTCTCTTAACCTCCATTTACTCTTTCTCCAGTCATGGAGTGATTTCCGGGGGGGGGGGGGGGTGTCAAGAAGTCCTGGACTGAGTGGATTATATTCATTCATAATTGAGTTGAGAACTTTGGAGGCAGTTCAGGTAAGACAGAGCCAGGGTTTAGCACAGAGCCTAAAAGTAATCCCTAGATGCCAAACAGCACCCTCTGGGCCTTTCTAGCACCTTCCCTATCCTTTACAGAATTCATGGCATCAGATCTTGACCACTTGCCCTCAGGATGAGGCAGCAGAGCAAAGATTTTGGAGAAAATCCCTGAGGTCCATTCTTCTCACTTACTTGTTCATCAGTGGGAGAAAGAGCCCAACCTCTGGCTGCCTCTGCTTACTGCATTCACACCTGAAGGCCCAGCCCCAGGAGCTGGTTGCTTATTGGGATGAAGACAATTTAAAACCCTGTACTTGGAATATTTCTAAAGCTTAGCTGGATGGCTTCTTAGCATTTTCCTCTATGTTGCTAAATTCACGCCAGATTAGTTTCTGTTTATTCTATTTGTTTGTTTTTATGTGATGACTCTTCCATGAAGTAATAGGGCAAAGTCTTGAGCTACCTCTCTTGCTCTTACTTAATTAGTTTTCCTTGCCCTGGGAGTAGGTAGGCCATTTCTATGTCTGCTCCTGGCTCTAAACAAATGAAGCACAAACACTAGGAGGTGTCTTGTGGGACATACCAAGACCATGTCTCATACTCCCTGGAGTGCAGCATGGAAGTATAAGGGAGACGAGAAACATGCACCCCCTTTCTCTGTATTTGTCATTCAAACACCCTGTGGGGGCTAGCAAAAATGTGTTCTGATTCTGCAAGTACTCTCTGGCCTGCATTTCACAAATGTAAAATTATGTTTTGCATTTGTAGTTGGTTTTTCACTTTTTTTTTTAAAAAAAAAAAATGAACATCTGTTTTTTCTCTTTTCGTTTTGAAGCTCTAGAACAGCTGGGCAGGGCCACTTGGCTTTCTTCAGCATCTCTGTGAGTCATCCCCGAAGCCTGCAATCCATCAGCTACTTGTCCATTGGTTCACCAGCTGCCACTCATCTCCCCACAGGTTTTTTTTTTTTTTGGTCTTCAGAGCTCCTGGAAGGGGAAAGGGTCTGGATCAGCTTGTTCTATCCAACCCTTGGGAGTTCCGGGAGCGCCAATATTACACAAATTTGCTCTGAGCGGCTGTTACCAAATGGTAAAGGCCCAGCCCTGAGTGGGTGAGAAGCAGTTAGAGGGTCTGGCTTGCACTTACTGGAGCTTTGAGTCATAGCAGATTAGTGTTTGCAGAAACTGTTTTTCTTTCTTCCCCATTTCTGCAATCTGAAACTACAGATAAACTGGACGGTGCTGCAGCTGTGAGGTACTTTATTTTCACCGAGGAAAATAAAATGTGGATCCAGTTTAGGAGTTCCATACTCTTTGGAAGAGGGAGTTTGTCTTCTGTGTGTCTCAGTACTCCTGAATTCAAAACTCCTTCATGTTCCTAGGACCACCACAATAGTGGCCATTTCTGACCCTGGCTTGCATGGAGGTGGAGGGGTGGGGCAGGAAGGTGGGGAAGACAGAAGGGTGTGGGGTGTGGGGTGTGGGGCAAGGTATAACACTACGAGTTCACGCTATGAAAACTCCTCATCAGGGTTATAGCGGGAGTCATGGCAGCCCCTCCAACACCAGTTGTAGAGTCCTCCTCCTGACCTACAGTTTCAGTTGTGTTATTGTAATCCTCAATCACCACTGAAGCTCACCACTGAAGCTCACCGCTGTTGAAAAGAACTCACATGCATTAGCCCAGCGTTCAAGAGCCTCTGTAGTGTGTCCTCAAACTTTGATAGCCAGCTGCGGTGGTATTGTGTTCCCCAGAATACTGTGCACCCTAATAAACTTATCTGGGGTCAGAGAACAGAACAGCCACTAGATGCAGAGGCCAGAAAATGGTGGCACTCACACCTTTAATCCTAGCCATCTGGAGGCATGGATCTCTGTGAGTTCAAGGCCACACTGGAAATAGCTAGGCATGGTGACACACGCCTTTAATCCCAGGAAGTGAGGGCAGAAAGCAGAAAAGTATTTAAGGCATGAAGACTAGAAACTAGAAGCTTTTAGCTGGTTAAGCTTTTAGGCTTTTGAGCAGCAGTTCAGCTGAGATTCATTCTGAATGAGGACTCAGAGGCTTCCAGTCTGAGGAAACAGGATCAGCTGAGAAATTGGCAAGGTGAGGTGACTGTGGCTTGTTCTGCTTCTCTGATCTTCCAGCATTCACCCCAAAACCTGGCCTCAGGTTTGATTTTATTATTAAGAACCTTTTTAAGATTCATGCTACAGCCAGCTACTGCTCTCAATGCCTCCGTCGTGTAGACTAACTCAAGTGCAACCACTCGTGGATTCTCATTGTGATTTGTTCTCTGATATTGTGTTTATGGTTTAGGCATGAGCAAACAGTGCACTAGTTTAATATCACCACCACTGTTCTTCGTCACTGATTCCAATTCCGAACGCACCCTGATTGTCCAGACCCAGTTCAAAGGTGTCTGCTACATGAAGTCCTCCCTCAGCACTTCGTACTGAGCCACTCTTGGCCTCCTCCAAATTTCCAGTTCCTTTCTCATCGCTCTCTCCAGGCACTCGCTGGTATTTTCACCCAGAACAACAACTTACAATGCCCCTTTCCCTATCTTCCGCCATCACAGGTGGAAAATAAAATGTGGATCCAGTTTAGGAGTTCCATACTCTTTGGAAAAGGGAGTTTGTCTTCTGCGTGTCTCAGTACTCCTGAATTCAAAACTCCTTCATGTTCCTAGGACCACCACAAGAGTGGCTGTTTCTGACCCTGGCTTGCATGGAGGTGGAAGTGGGGGGCAGGAAGGTGGGGGAGACGGAAGGGTGTGGGGTGTGGGGCAAGGTATAATACTACAAGTTCACACTATGAAAACTCTTTCTACTTTCCCTAAACCCATCTAAGTAGTATGCATTTGGTAAGCCCATTTATAAACACAACACGGTAATAAATATTTGTAGAGAGATGTAGATATACAAAGCAGATCTATATTTCTTTTTTTTAAAAAAAGGTTTATTTATTTATTATGTATACAGCATGTATGACTGCAGGCCAGAAGAGGGCACCAGATCTCATTACAGATGGTTGTGAGCCACCATGTGGTTGCTGGGAATTGAACTCAGGACCTCTGGAAGACCAGTCAATGCTCTTAACCTCTGAGCCATCTCTCCAGCCCCAGTTCTATATTCTTTACTTAAGGCCCATAAAAAGGGTATTCTTTTTGTGACAAGGTAACAAAAAGGGAAAATAGCTCTTTAGATGAAATCATTTGCCTCCTTATTATTGCATGCCTTGTCTGCTGTACTGATAATGTCTATGGAGGAAGGAGCCATGTTCATTTTTTTACTGTTGTATTTTCAGTGTTTATGAGTGAGTGAGTTAGGACTATAAAGCAGGCAGTGGCCCAGTGCACTAGCTGAATCTCACCACAGATACCATGTTATTTCACAGCTAAAGAAATGTTTCCAAGGCACATGGTGTTTGTGTGTGTGTGTGTGTGTGTGTGTGTGTGTGTGTGTGTGTGTGTGTGTGTGTAGGTGGAATGGAAGCCCAGCTCTCAGGATCAGAGATACTGTGTTTTTCCTATCACACCACCAGATTCTCATGAATTGCCTTTAAGTCCTCTTTTGCTTTTGTTGTGTATAACTCTAATTGCTATAATTCTATAAAAAGTAAAAACACAACAAAAACAAAACCAACCAAGAGCTTTCTTAAATCAATCTAAATATTTCTCCCTGTTCATTTTAGACACCCAAGCAAATGAAAAGTGGTAGTTTGTAGTCACCAAAATCATGTTCTAGAGCATTATTGTGCAGTGGGAGAAGGGGTATACTCTTAAAGGAGGGGGATCATCTTTCTACTGATGTTCATTGTTTTTCTCTATAAAAAACGATTTTGATCTAAGAGTAGATAACAGTTAAGTTTCCATCTCAATTTATTTTGTGCTCTGTCACCTAGAATACCCATCATTACATTTTTCCTGTTCCTTAGTTTTAAAGGATGGGAAGAAAACATGAAGCAACTTCATCAAACCAAGACTTTATTTAAGGGAAGGAACATGATGGGTCGGTAGTCTTACTCACCTCTGTTGAATTAAAGTGAACTAGGCAGGAGCTGAAGCAATGGCCTGGAGGTTAAGAGCACTGTCTGCTCATGCAGAGGACCCAGGTTTGATTCTCAGAACCCACATGGCAGCTCACATCAATAACTGCAGTTCCAGGCAGTCTGGTGCCTCCACAGGCACCTGGCAGGTATATTCACAATACACTTAAATTGTTTGCTTATAGGCAAAACACTCATACACATAAAATAAAAATAAAGAAAACTTATTTTTAAAAAGGAACTAGGCACACAGGCTGAGGCAGGAAGACTGTCATGAGTTTCAAGCCAGCCAAAGTCATAATGTGAGATGCAGTCTCAAAAATAAATAAATAAATAAATAAATAAATAAATAAATAAATATAGATAAAAATAAAAAATAGAAAAGATGAAACAAGGACCTAACCTTTTTTTTTTTTGGTTTTTTTAGACAGGGTTTCTCTATATAGCTTTGCTCCTTTTCCTGGAACTCACTTGGTAGCCCAGGCTGGCCTCGAACTCACAGAGATCCTCCTGCCTCTGCCTCCCGAGTGCTGGGATTAAAGGCGTGTGCCACCACCGCCCGGCTGGACCTAACTTTTATCCTAGGTAAACTTTACATGTTATCTGTTAAAGTTCAAATAAAAATTTTAACTTATCTTTGAGTTACCAAAATTTTCTGCTTCTCCTTAGGTGAAACTTGGCGAACTTCCTTTCTCCTCCAGCAGCTTGAACATTGTATTTTTCTGGCTGTTCTTTTGTAGTGCTTTCACATTGTAGTTGGTTGCTGAATCACTAGACTTCACATTTTGTGTCTGGTTAATGAACCATTCAAAAGTAAGAATGAAACACTTAGTGTCTACTTGTTATCTTAATTAACTGGGTTTGCTTTTTATGGTCAGGCTAGCAGTGTATTTCTTTGAAGGTTGGCAAGATGATTCAGTGGGTAAAGATGCTCAATGTCAAGCTGGATCCTTGGGCTCTACATGATAAAAGGAGAGGACCAACTCCTACAAGTTGCTCTCTGAATTCCACACTCATACCATGGTACACATGTTCCTATGCACATAGCACACATGTGTAAATAAGCAGAACATGGATAATACATACATATATATTTCTCTGACTTCAAAACTTGTACTTAGGAAGCCAAGTCTGAAAGTACTTCTTTTGAGAGGTAGCAGGTCTCAACAGGACTTCTTTTTCTTTCTTTTCTCATGTGTGTGTGTGTGTGTGTGTGTGTGTGTGTGTGTGTGTGTGTGTGTGTGTGTGTTGGTATTGTGTTCCCCGAAATATTGTGTACCTTAATAAAACTTATCTGGGGTCAGAGAACAGAAAAGCCACTAGATACTTAGGATAGGCAGTAGTAGCACACGCCTTTAATCCTAGCATTCCAGAGGCAGAAATCCATGTGTTCAAGGATATAGCCAAGCATGGTGACTCATGCCTTTAATCTCAGACAGCGAGCCTTTAATCCCAAGAAGTGGTGGTAGAAAGCAGAAAGGTATATAAGGCGTGAGGATCAGAAACTAGAAGCATTTGGCTAGTTAAGCTTTCAGGCTTCTAGCAGCAAAGTTCAGCTGAGAGCCATTCTGGATGAGGACTCAGAGGTGTCCAGTCTGAGGAAGCAAGACCAGCTGAGGATCCGGCGTGGTGAGGTAGCTGTGGCTTGTTTTGGTTCTCTGATCTTCCAGTTCACCCCAATACCTGGCTCAGGTTTGATTTTATTAATAAGAACTTTTAAGATTCATGCTACATGTGTGTGTGTGTGTGTGTGTGTGTGTGTGTGTGTGTGTGTGTGTGTTTACATGTTAGTGTACTTACACAGACCAGAAGAGGACACTGGGTGTCTTGCTCTATCTCTCTCTGCTTTCTTCCTTTGAGACAGGGTCTCTCATTGAACCACGGGCTAGGGTGGTGACCAGCAAGCCCTACTGATACTCCTGTCTCTGTCCCCACCCCTACCCCTACATCTCTGGAGCTACAGGCACAAGTGCTGCTACACAGCTTTTTGCATGGATGCTAAGTATTTGAACTCAGGTCTTCATACTTGAACAGCAAATATTCTTGCACACTGAGCCGTCTCTCCATCAACATGATTTCTGACACCATTTTATTTATATTTAAAACTTTACCTTAGTCCACCTTTAGTGCCCACTGTCAACGGTACATGTTTAACACTCACTGTGGCTATAACTCCTCCATGGCTTCTGCTTCAGTTCCTGCTTGAGCCCCTGCCTTGATTTCCCTCAAGAGGGACTGTGACCTGGATCTGTAAGCCAAATTAACCCTTTCTTCCTTAAATTGGTTTTGTTCAGACTGCTTTGTCATAGCAACAGAATAATAATACCCCTAAGGTACTACTTCAAGCCCCTACTATCCACCCCTCTATATTCATCACATTTTTCCTTTATAATCCCCACCAAGGACAACCCTCCACCACCCATCCCATGGCTCCTTTTTCTGTTTTCTGCTCTCTATAGACATTCATTTTCATTTAAGCTCAGAAATCTAAATATTTGGAAATAAGATCTACACATGAGAGAGAACAAACGGAATTCATCTCCTGGGCCTGGGTTGCTTCACTTATATAGTTTTCAGTTCCACCCATTTTCCCACAAATTTCATAACTTTTTTTTATGGATGAGTAAAGTTTTATTGTGTATATCTAGTACATTTTAATTATCTATTTATCAGTTGATGGACATCTAAGCTGTCTCCTAGCTATTGGACCAGAGCAACAGTATGAATGTAAAATTGCCTCTGTTGTAGGGTAGAGTCCTTTGGGCACATGCCCAGGAATGATGTAGCTGTGTTATATGGTGGTTCTAGTTTTAGCTTTTAGAGAAACCTCCACACTGAGTTCCATAGTGGCAGCACCAGTTTATGGTCCTAAGGACAGTATATAAGAGTTCCTCCTGCCTGATGTCTTGGTGGCATTTGATGTCACTTGTTTTCTTGATGATTGCCATTCTGACTGAGGTGAGATGCAATCTCCAAGTTGTTTTAATTTACCTTCCCATGATAATTGGTCTTTAAAAATGATTAGCCATTTGTATTTCTTTTTTTGAGAACTCCTTGCTCAGATTCATTGACCATTTTTAATTGGGTTGTTTGTCTTCTTGATGTTTATATTTTGTTTTTTGGTCTTTTGGCTTTTTGTTTTGTTTTTTATTTTTTGTATATTCCAGTCATAAATCTTCTATCAGTTGTATAGCTGGCAAAGACATCCCCCCCCCTTTTTTTTTGTAGGCTGCCAAATCACTCAATGGAGAATTTCCTTTGCTTTAGAAAAGCTGTTTGATTTCATGAGGTCCCATTTGCCAATCGCTGGCATTATTTCCTGAGTGACTTACTTATTTCCTGAGTAGTCCTTTTGTACTGTGCTAGATCTGGTAGCATGCATCATCTCTTTTCACCTAGCCATCTCAGAGTTTAAGTTTTATGCCAAATTCTTTGATCCATTTAGAGTTAATTTTTGTGCAGAGTAAGAGATAGAGATCTAGTTTAATTTTTTTTCATATAAATAACCAGTTTTCCTAGCCCTATTTTTTGAAAATGCTGTTTTTTTTCCCTCCTGTGTGTTTCTTGGCATCTTGGTTAAAAGCAAACGAAACAAGTAAAAACAAACAAAAGAAACTAGGTGTCTGTATTTACGTGGACTTGTACCCGAATCTTCTATTCCACTCTACTGATAGAGTCTTCTTTCTACTCCACCCATCGATGTTTCTATTTTTGTGCCTGTATCATGTGGCTTTCATCACTGTGGCTCTGTAACACAACTTGATAACAGGCATGGTGGTACCTCCAGTATCAACCAAATCAAATCTTGTCTTAGAGGACTTAAAGAATGGATTAGAGGATCAGAAATGGCTTACAGCCATGAGAAGGAAATCTCTATAACTTAATGACATTTTATTCTACAGCTCAGATGAAGCCCCAGTTATTGTTTGAGCCACTGGGCCAGACACATAGAATCAAATTTGAATCTCTTAAATCTGCACATTCAATCACCCACTCCCTCATGCTTAATTTAAAAAATACTCAAGTGCTATTATTTTTCCACACAAAGCCCTGATCAATAGCTAGGCTTCCCATTTTGGTTGTTCCAGGACAGCTAGCTGTGGGGAATAGGGAGAGCTCCTGCACCAAAGTCATGCAGATATTTCTGCAGAGAGATACCACACTATCTTAGTTATTGTTCCATTGCTGTGAAGAGAAACCACGAGGCAACTTACAGAAGAAAGCATTTCATTGGGGGCTTGCTTACAGTTTCAGAGGGTTAGACCTTGATCATCATGTTAGGAAGTATGTCAACAGGCAGGCAGGCAGGCAGGCAGGGCTCTGGAGCAGTAGCTGAGAGTTTATGTCCAATCTGCAAGATGGACGGAGGGGAGAGAGAGAGAGAGAGAGAGAGAGAGAGAGAGAGAGAGAGAGAGAGAGAGAGAGAGAGAGAACTACTGGGCATGTAGTGGGCTTGTTTGTTTGTTTGCTTGCTTGTTTTGAGACAGGATCTCTCTATGTAGCCTTGGCTGTCCTGGAACTTTTTATGTAGACCAGACTAGCCTGTAATCCACAAAGATCCACCTGCCTCTGCCTCCTACATGCTGGGATTAAAGGCGTGTACCACAACGCCCAGTTTGTTGTGGGCTTTTGAAACCTCAAAGTCTGCCCCCAGTGACACACTTCCTCCAACAAGGCCATACCTCCTAATCTTTCCTAAACAATCCATCACTTGGGTAGCAAAGATTCAAGTATAGGACCCTATAAAGGGTCATTCTCATTCAAACCACCATTATTCTGAAAGAAGTACAAAATGTACAGCCCAAGTTCCATTGGCTGAAAGATGTCAGTTCCTTTTCTTATCAGACAAATTTGAGATAAATGAAAATTCCCATATAGTTTGTAGCAACGTTCCAAAGAATATTGACATAATTTGTGTGGTCTCACTAACTTAGAAGACAGAAATTCTTCCTTCCTGCTTTTGTAGATTATCTGGAATCCAGTGTTAGAAAAAGAATGAACATAACCTGGAAGCATTCACTTATTGTGTGTGTGTGTGTGTGTGTGTGTGTGTGTGTGTGTGTGTGTGTGCAGGTGTGTATGAAGCATGTACCACTGTGTATGTGGAGGTCAGAGGACCACTTGCAGGAGCTGGCTTTATCCTTCTACCATGTGGGTTCGAGGTCATCACACTTACTGACAGGCACCTTTACTTGCTCAGCCATCTTCTCTACTTCTAAAGACTTTTCCTATTTTTCCCATGTTCTATCAAATTCTTTCCTCTGTCTTTATTATTCCAAATAGCAAAGCCATACTTGATGGATTATTGCTGCCAAAGAACTGTGCAACAGATGTGTTCTTTTTTTCTTTTCCCTTTTCTTTTTTATTTATTAATTTTTTCAAATTTGGATTAGTATATTTTTATTTTATTTTTCTCCTTTTTTCTTTTTATTTATTCTCCTCTTACACAATACATGCCTACTTCAGCATCCCTCATATATTACATCCCAACCACACTTTCTCCTCCCCACTCTCCTCCCAGCCCCTCCTTCACCTCCCCTCTCCCCCAGATCCACTGCTCCTCCACTTCCCTTCAGAAAAAAAAGGAGACCTCCCAGTGATATCAACTGAATATTGCATAACAAGATGCAATAAGACTAGGCACAAACCCTCATATTAAGGCTGGGTGAGGTAAACCCAGTAGGAGGAAAACGGTCCCAAGAAAAGGCAAAAGAGTCAAAGACACTACTATCCCCACTGTTAGGAGACCCCAAAACCTCAAGGTAAAAAATCATAGCCTATGTGCAGAGGGCCCAGCGCAGACCCAGGCAGGCTCCATGATTGCCACTTCAGTCTCTGTGAGCCCCTATTCTTTATAAAGTGTATAAGAACATGCTGTCCTTGCCATGCCAGTCTGGTAGAAGCCATATAGGGCCAGCAAGGAAAAGAAATAATACAATAAACTAGAACATGCTACATTTTAAGTGCATGATATAGACACTGGTTTTATAGGAAAGAGGATATTTATCTGATATTAAAAGGACAGGAAAGGATTAAATTATCAGAGAAAGGAATGTATTAGCAAGTTTTTTGCTATAACAGAACTAGATATCTTAAAAAGATAAGAGGTTAGCTTGACTGCTAGTTCTGGAGGCTCAAGGGCATTGCCTCATCTCAGGTGAGTGCCTAGTGGTAGATGATACTGTCAAGGAGTGTTCGTGAGATGTAGAGTTTATATACTAAGAGAGGAAGCCAAGGAATTCAAAGGTCATGTCTAATCTTTCATAGAAAACCTTTTTGTGAGAACTAACCAGGTTCCCATGGAAGCTGCCTCAAGTCCTTTGAAAAGCAGAAACCTCAATTACCTAATTACATCCCACAGGTCCCATCTTTAAAGGCTTAACATCATCTATCAAAATTACCCCATTGGGGAACAAACTTTCAAAACACCTTTAAGAGACACATTCAAGCCACATCCAAACAACAAGGAACAAACCTGAAGAGGCCCCAGAAAAATAATGTCCCAACTGACTCAGAGGCTATTGGCAATCAGCATTTTATTAAACCAATTAAAGTGACACATCTTTACAGTGTATAAAAGGATTATTCTACAGCAGCTCTAGTTAAGTTTTTATTCTCCAAAATAATGGATAATTAATACTCAAAAGAATATTGCAAGAAATGAAATAAATTAAGGTGCACAATTTGCCTGGCTGTGCTGTCTAAAGATAAGTATTGTTATTTTCCAATTCTAGGGTTTACATTATTTTTCTGGGGCCTCTTCAGGTTTGTTCCTTGTTGTTTGGATGTGGCTTGAATGTGTCTCTTAAAGGTGTTTTGAAAGTTTGTTCCCCAATGGGGTAGTTTTGATAGATGATGTTAAGCAGGGTAACCACACTAAGAATGCTGGGAAGGAGAAGGGCAGAATCAGAGACACTCCAGCCAGCCTCTGAGCAAGAAGGATGTGTAGAAAATGAGATAACAAACCATGAGCCACATGGCAAAGTATAAATAGAAACGTGGGTTAATTTAAGTGTAAGAGCTAGTGAGTAATAAACCTGAGCTACTGGCTGAGCATTTATAATTCACATTTAGCCTCTGAGTCAGTTGGGACCGGGTGGTCAGGACAGAAAACACCCGTTGACACAAAGCCACACAGCTAAGAAGCACCCATATTCTGATAATCTCCAGAAGTTCACCACCAGTGTGTGGTGTTAACTCTTCAATCCTAAATATCATAGAACATGTGAATAGCAGCCAGGCCTCCTGCAGGGGCAGCAGCAGAGAATCAGAGAGCAGAGTCTGGCATGAGTGGACATGGGCAAAAGGTGAAATCTGAATGGAAGGAACATACACAGAAATGTTCTGAGACCCTGGTGTTCTCAATGCAGTTGTTAACTTGAAGGGAATTCACCTCTGAGTTTTAAGACAATTTATTTTCATTTTCTTAAAAAAATTACAACAGTTTTATTAACTCTTTGAGAATTTGATACATGCATATGATGTATTTGGACCATATTCGTTCCCCATTCTCCTCTAACTTCTCCTAGTTCCAATCGGTATCCTTCGCCCCTCCCAATTTTGTATAAAAGATAAGTTTCTACTTATAGATATACCTATATTTGTAAACATCAAAACTCAAACAATGCAGTCTCACTGTCACAGGTTGCAGCTTGGAGCGGTTTGAAAAAAAAAATGTCCCCCCAAAAGGAGTGGCACTATTAAGAGGAGTGGCTTTGTTGCAGGAAGTATGTCACCGTGAGGGTGGGCTTTGAGGTCTCATATGTGCTCAAGTCACGCCCAGTATCTCCGTTCACTTCCTGTTGCCTTTGGATCAAGGTATAGAATCCTCAGCTCCTTCTTCAGTAACATGTCTGCCTTCATCCTGCCATGCTCCCCATCATGACAGTAATGGACTGAACCTCTGAACTGTAAGCCACCACCTCAATTAAATGCTTTCCTTTATAAGAGTTGCCATGGTCATGGTGTCTCTTCACAGCAATAGAAACCTTAACTAAGACACAGCTGGAGTGGAGTTAATGGGAAACAAGAAAGCGTTGCAAGGGTGACCATCCAATTTAATTATGAAATGATTTTTCAATTGTGAAAATGTACAAATTGGATGCTATCTGAGATTTGTGGCTGTAGCTTTGAAATTTGGGTGTGAACATCTACCTTAATTTCAAAAATTCTGGTCTTGGAACTGACCCTTCTCCTCTGTGCTGTTTCTGGGTTCTTCCTCCTTCTGCAACAGTCAGAGGCAGGCAGGGTAAGTGGTCATCCTGCACCGGCTTATCTCTGTGCTCCCTGGGGTCCTCAGTGGGTGGAGGTGTGGAGCCAGCTCAGCTGCTCCACATGCTGGTCACAGAGCACTGCTGTCAGCCTCAGGGACAGAGGGAAAAGATGAAGGATGGAGCCGAATGGAGGAGGAGAATTGACGTGAGAGTGAGCCTCCATCTGACTGACACTATCTATCCTGGAGCAAATTCACAGAACTCTTTCCCATCCCAAGATATGTTAGGAAAACAATGATCTCATCTGCAGGAGCCAACTGGACTTGGGGGAGGCCTGCATCAGACAAACTTCCTGAAAAGAGAGAAGAGGAAGAATCAACATCTGAGTTCCATAAATCTGCTTTTTAAAAAAGTTTCCAAGAAAAGAGTCACTAACTGTCTTCTCCACTCTTCTTCCGGCTCTAGTTCAAACAACATCAAACAGAATCCATGCATCTAGTTAGAGATTTGGGAGGAGGAGGGTGGTCTTGCATTTTTTGTTCCTCCACCCAAATGAAGTTTATTATTTTTTCAGACCCTTTAATCATATGACATTCATTTTCATTTCTTTGGAAACTTATGTACTTCTGATTCCAATTTGGTGAGGTCGGTTCTAACTTTACTTCTTCAGCTTAACACAGTGAAGCAGAATTTTGCCAGGAGTGAGATATAGTATACCCCCCTCCCCACACACACTTAACCTTTGGATAAGGCCCCCCTACATAATTCATCAGCATCAGGACCCCCAAATGGCCAAAGCTAAGAATAGAGTGGTCCAAGAGTTTTGAATAATTTTCAGGCTACCTACATATGACCTCCTTTCCTTGAAACAAGAGGAGAAATTCGATAGTGTCCCTCATGCATCTTTTCCTTGTCTCCTGATATGTGTTATTTATTTATTCATAGTGAAGTCTCACTTGATAATTGTTTAGAATGCTCTAGAAAATAAGGAAAGTCAAACCTGTTTAGAGTTCTCTGGAAAAAAAAATAGGTACTTAATTGCTTCAAAGAATTCTTTGCTGATGGATGAACTGATGGAAACAATAACTTCTGGCATCTCAAGTAGAAATAGATGCACTGTGATTCTTCTCAGAAGGGAAGGGTTCAAAGGGCCCAGGGATGCTCTGGGAAGGATAAAGATGGAGAGGGAGCAGGGTTTTTTGGTGAACCAGGTGTGTGCCATGATTGGCTGCTGAAGCAGGAAAGACTTGGTGATGGGCGAATCTCTACCTGACACAGAGTCAGATGGTCACATGACCAGGTGAGACGGCCCTGCCAGGTCTAGAAGAGGAAGAAGAATGCGGCAAAGGGCAGGAAGGTTTTCTGATTATAGATGGTGACTAGCTTGTTTGAGGCGTTCGATCAGAAACATAGTACCAAGAACTGGCCTCCAGGGTTAATTGATGTCTTTTTTCTGCTCTAGGTGTGGTACTGATTTCCTAGAGAGAACAAAATCACACTGTATTGGAGGAAAAAGTATTCCCACTTTTTCCTCTAATACTCGTTATTGGTCTTTTGGAATCTTTTTTTATAAGCCACATTTTAACTGAATTTTGAGACAATCTCACCTTTTCCACCTCTTTTCTTTAGGCATTCAATCAACAGTCTTCATTTCTTCCTGGCCAGCTTTTTTGTTCAGTTTGTATTGGTTTTTCTTCATTTCTGATTTTTCTTCTTAAATTTTTAATTCATCTGGGAATACTGGTAAGCTTAATGAGCTGAGAGAACAAACTTGGTGGGTGTCTATCTCAGCCTGGGATAGACACCCGTGGATTTTCAAGGACAGTGAGGCAAACACAAATGTGTCTTGTGTGAGCAGAGTTGAAGAGGCCACTATGGCTAGACAGGGGAGCAACAGAGTTGCACTTACCTGTGTAGGCTCTGTCTAAAGGTGTTCTAGACTACCAGCTCATTTTGTTTTTATAATAATCCACTGAGTCAGTGTCTATGGTGGTAGAGCAATGAAGGATTGGAAGAGAAGAGGGTTAGGGAAGACAGAAACAGGAGCCTTCTCATTTCTTGTCGAGTCCTAACAAAGTAGGAGGAGCAAATGAACCCCCTCACTTCACTATTGAAATATTTTATTAGCATATTTTAATTATTCATAATGGGTTTCTTCATGATATCTTTATACCTGGACATAATGCATTTTGATCATATTCACCCTCCTCTTCTCTTTGTAATCCCTCTTATTCACAGTGCTATCCTTCCTCTTCTCAATGAGGTCCCCTTCTACGTGTGTGTGTGTGTGTGTGTGTGTGTGTGTGTGTGTGTGTGTTATGTGCCCCAATAAGTTTCACTGGGGTTGTTTACAGGATCATAGGTGAGGATTCTTTTTAAAAAATATTTATTTTTAAATTTATGCATGTGTATGTGAGCCTGTGTGAGTTTATGTGCACCACAGATGAGCATATGCCCGCAGAATCCAAAGGGCACCTGATTTCCTGGAACTGGAGTTACAGGCAGTTGTGAGCAGCCTGATAGGATTGCTGGTAATCAAATCTGGGTCTTCTGCAAGAGCAGTAAGTGCTCTTATTGCTGAGCCTTAGCTCCAGCTCTTGGCTGGTGACTATTAAAGAAGTATGGGCACCTCACCGACAGCTACACTACTGAAGAAAATGCCCCCCACCCCAATCAACCATTAACTGTACATAAATCTTCAGAGGAGAGAGGGCTCATGAGTCCCTCTCCTTTCCACAATAGGGTATTAATGCCCAATCTGGCCTCCAACCTCCCTTATAAGGACATTAATCCCATTCATAAGGACAGAGCCTTCATGAACTAATTAATTCCCCATTTTATTCCACTATATTAGGAAATGCATTTCATTTTATTTATAACATTTGCAAGTTTATTGATTGTGTCAAACTGAAAACACCAGGCCTAAGTGCAAGTTGACTCTGGCTTCTGTCAAGTTCCTTCTGGGTGGCTTGGAAATTCTTTTGAATCTAAGCAGACTTGTGTAGCAAGAGAGGGGTGAGCTTGTTTCTTCTAGGAGCTTCCTGCCCAAGACCACAAACAGTTTAACTCTGGTAATTTGGAGACTGCCTTCATGTCTCTGTTGGAGTGGAAGGAACCCCAGTCTCAGACAGGTGAACTTTGTAGGTTGATGGGAATGCTGTTTATGCTTACACTACTTCTTAGAAGCTGCTTTACAAAATTCAAATCAGCTAGGAAGAGGTGGTTGCATTTCCAATGGTGGGGGGTTTTGTGTTTTTTCTTTACGGTTTTTCTTTCACTATATGACATCCAGTCGATCCCAATTTCATTAGCTGTGATGAAATTCAAACAATAAAGCCTCCTTTTCCCTCTGAAGTCTCAACTCCGTCCCCTAGTAGGATCCTATTCCCTGGCCTCTGTAAACACCTTTAGATGTTTCACAATGGTTTTCCCTTTACTTTAGATGCAGGGTTTCACAAAGTGGTACACCCAGGCATCATCAGGTGCATCTGACTCCAAGTTTGATCTAGAGCTACCTGAAGAAATGTCTAAGCCAAGCCATTGAAGTTAAAGATGGGTTAGGATTCTGCAGAGAAAGGGGAAATAGAGTACATAAGTAGAGCCTGCTGGTGCATAGACTAGTCTGTAAGTTCCTCCTTTGACAAGCTGTATGATCACGATCAGGTCAAAGAACTCACAGAGATTCTTGTTTTCACCCCATGGAAATAAGAAAATTAAACCAGATGCTGAGTTCCCCATGATATTCACCACAAATAAGCAGATTCCATTTCCTTTCATGGCTTCTCTTTGCCAGCAGTCTGCAGGTGAGGTTGCCAGAGTGATGATTGCCTTTGACTGTCATTTCCCTGGCTCAACTTTTCCTTTGAAAAGTTTAACTTGCTGGGCAGTGGTGGTGCACACCTTTAACCCCAGCACTTGGGAGGCAGAGGCAAGTGGATCTCTGTGAGTTCAAGGCCAGCCTGATTTACAAAGCGAGTTCCAGGACAGCCAGGACTGTTACACAGAAAAACCCTGTCTTGGAAAAAAGAAAGAAAGAAAGAAAGAATGAAAGGAAGAAAGAAAGAAAGAAAGAAAGAAAGAAAGAAAGAAAGAAAGAAAGAAAGAAAGAAAGAAAGAAAGGAAGAAAGAAAGAAAAGAAAATTTTAACTTTATGTTAAAAATCAATTTAAGGAAATTAGCATCCAATTATAAGATGTATACAAGAAAAATTGTATGCATAATCAGGACTTTTAAAATTGTGTATCTCCAACACCATCTAGACTACTGGTTATCACAAAATGCAATGGTTACAGTCACCACTTGATAATCTCCAACTCTGCTCAAGGTCTAAGACATCAAAATGAACCCCACCACTTCCTTCCTAGATTCAGAAATTTCTTTTTCTATCTCATTAGGAAGCAAAGTACCTTGATTCCTTAATAACTGTAATTAACTCTAGAGATAATTTCTGATGGGAGTTTCCCCCTCATCATTGGCTGAAAGAGAGCACTGACATGGACCCATATTATACCACGACTGTGGACCCGCTCTTTCCTTTCCATCGATGATATGACATTTAGGCCCAGCCACATTATAAAAAAAAAAAAAAACACATAGCACTTTGCTTCTGTCAATGCCCAACCTTCTCTTCAGATTCTTTCAAAGCACATTTGAGGGCCTGGGAAGATTTCTCAGTGGTTAAAGTGATTATTATGTAAGCATGGGGACCTGAGTACAGATCCCAAACATCCACATAAAAAACTGTCATGGAGGCATGCACCTATAATTCCAGATTTGGGAGGCAAGCCAGGAGAATTTTGGGGTCTCTCTGACGGCTAGTCTAGCAAAAGCTTTGAGTCTGAGGTCCAGTGAGAGACTTTGCCTCAAAAGTAAGATGGAGAACAGATAAGAGATACCGGATGTCAATATCTGTCCTCTGTATGTGTCACGCACACGCACACGCACAGGCACATGCACAAAAGAGCTTAATAGAACATTAAGCGAAATTATACATTAGTTCCTTATATACATATCTGTGAATTGAGTATTTTGTGTCTCACTTTACTGTTTAATACCAAATTAGATATCTCTTTTCTTACCTTGTCACAAGAAATTCAAGCCTATTACTAAACACATACATTCTACGCGTGTTGACCTTTTTTTTTTTTTTTTTTTTTTTTTTGGTTTTTTGAGACAGGGTTTCTCTGTGTAGCTTTGAGCCTTTCCTGGAACTCACTTGGTAGCCCAGGCTGGCCTCGAACTCTCAGAGATCCACCTGGCTCTGCCTCCCAAGTGCTGGGATTAAAGGTGTGCACTGCCGCCCGCCGCCGCCACCGCCACCACCACCACCACCCCAACCTCCCCTACCCCCCGGCTTTGGAACGATTCTTATCAATGTTCCACTAACTTATATGTTTCAGAGAGCTTTTATATTTTTTTGGTAACAGAGTATTTTTTATGATCATTACTTGCTTTTAACCTAAAGCAGTTTAGGGGTCTAAATGGCACCTAGAATAACTTACATCCTGAATTTATTTTCTGTAGTGGATATCTGTTCTACCCATGACCTTGAAGTATCTGCCCCGGGGTGTGGCCTCGGGACCAACCTTAGGACCTGAGACTCACTACTCCCGCTCTCTTCTTTCCCTCGTGGGCTTGGATGCTGGGACTGACTCCGGAGGAAGAACAGCGTGGGACTGTATGTACCTCAGCTATCCAGGACCCTACGATAAATCTTCTGTGCTGCAGTGAGTTTCCTCCTAATAAAGTCCTTTACCCTTTAAGCAGACTTCGTGGATTTCTCATAATAATTTTCTGTAAAATACTGGCACAGTAGTTGCTCTTACTATGGCATCCCTTCCTCTCTACCCTTTGGGGTCTACTCAAGAAAGCAGATTATAGGTCAAAGATACATGTTCCTCTTCCCAAGGATCTTCATCAGCTCAAACAATGTCAGAACACAGCAGTGAAGACCAGCCTTCTCCTGTAAACCGGAGAGAGCCATGTCTGTGTAGGGATTGATTGACAGAAGCTCCATAGCCCGGGAGCCACAAACCAAACAGAACTTGTGGCGCTCAGGTGTCTAGACAATAGCTGAATTTCAAGTGTGCTCTCCTAGAGCGACCATCCATACTCTTGCCGATCTAGACAAGAAAATGGCTGGGAAAGCAATTGCCCAGGTCTTTGCTTCACTGGGCTGGTGCCTTTCCTTGACAGGAGTGAATTTCCAACACAGAGAGCAAGTGTCCTACCAGTGCTCCAAGGATATCTTGGCTTATCATAATCTTCTGTCTTCCCCATCTCTTACATGGCCCCGTACTAATGACTTTACCATGTTTTTCTTTCTTTCTTTCTTTCTTTCTTTCTTTCTTTCTTTCTTTCTTTCTTTCTTTCTTTCTTTCTTTCTTTCTTTCTTTCTTTTTCTGGAAATAAAAATTGGTCCAGGAAGTATGATGTTTTGATTGGCAAGTCAACCAAACAAGAGGTTATTGCAAACTCAGATGGATGGAAAGTTTCCCAGAGACGCTGAGTAATGGCCAGAGAATATGCTGCAAACTGAGATACAGGCCTGGCCAAATACAATGTCCCACAAGCAGTTAGTTGGTTTCAAGTAAGACACAAATCTAACCCCTTCGGGACCAGTCCTGGGCTCTATCTGGCAATAGGAGACATACTGTCCTTTGAAACTTTCTAAATACTTTACAAGATCCCTTCCCCGGGGATTTGTTCCTTGCACAATAGTCACACCTAAATGTAACCTCTATATGTCCTACTGAGTTATTTACTCTGTAAAAGAGACCAGTAAAAGAAAGTAATTAGTCACCTCCTAGACTAACACCCAGAGGCAGAATCCTGGGATATGAGTAATCCATCATGTCATCAGGACCCATTCCACACTTCTCACTCACAAAGCTAAGGCTGCCATGCTTCCCAGAACAAACAATCCTATTCTACACTCATTCAATGTGACAGAGTGCAATGCTCTGGAGACCAGAAGAATACAACTTGGAAGGTCAAGGCCAGGGTGCAGGAGTTAGCCTTCTGGTTTTATACTTTGGGCTCTGTAAGCCTGGAGAAGTACTCAGTGTCTTGAATTTCAATTTTTAGAGTAGCATGGATAATTTCCCTCCTTACAGGGCTGCTGTGAGAATTAGTAAAATGAAGGTCCTTGTACCATGCCTGGCATACAGTAATAACTCAGCAGACAGAACCCAAACACATGTGAGAGTGGGAAGCTATTTACAGTTCATCTGGAGTCTTAGCTGAATTTTGTACAATAAAGACTCGCAAGTTTTTGTTTAGGAAACATAGTTGTGAGTTTCTCTCTGCTTGTCCTGACCACCCCTCTCACCTACCTTCCCACCTTCCCACACCCGCCCCCAGGTCTTCTTCCATCACAAGGGAACTTGTTGGAGCTAGAGGAAAGAATACAACGAACACATCAAATTGGCTATGACAAGACTAGAAATGAAACCAAGATGAGCCAGGCATCGAAGGAAGGTTACAAATCAGGACCAGGATGGGGTTAAAGCAATGAAGCAGGCAAGCTGGGAGCATAGGAATTCTGTATATGTCTTCCTCCCGGGATTGCCTATGCTGGGCAGTACAGCAACTTGACCCCAGCCAAGCTGAAACATGAACACTTCTTTCACAGTATACCAAGAGCTATCCCGTGAAACACAGAGGGCATGCAAGTTCAGGCTTGATAGCCAGATGTATAAAGTGAGGGCACGACCTCTCCAAGGTAGGGTTAAGGGAAAGTTTTTTTTTTTTTTTTTATTGTAGATATGAGGGAGAGTATAGCCAGAGGCATCTGCTAGAGTCGAGAGCAGGGAGAGAAAGTAGTACACCGGACATGGCCAGTAGACCAAAGTGGGCCATGAGAGGAGAGGGGGAGGGGCGAGAGAGAAATAGAAGAGAGGAAGACAAAAGAAGGAGAGGGCAAAGGTGAGGGGGCCAAGGGAGCACATGGCCGAAACATCAAGGTTGTATAAGGATGAGAAGCTGAGGGAAGGGAGCCCATGAGCTGGAGAAGATAGGGTAGAGGGTGGGCTGGGAAGAGCTGAGAAGAGCCACAGACACTTGAGTCAGCCTGGAGGCCGACACGCGCTTTGATTTCCTAATAGACACCACAGGTAGCCTTTTGGACCTGACACCAGACACTTCTATATTTGTTATAGCCCTTCATTTGCCTCTCTCTACCTCCAGGGTTTCTCTCTATTCACAGGCTCTCTGGGAACAGAGAAGGCAGGAAGCTGTTTCTTTGCATTTGGAGACTAGTGGCTTTGGAGTCTAGCGGCAATGACTCAGTTCATACCCGTCAATAAAACTAGTGTTTTACTCTCAGAAGACGTGTACAAACAAACAGATTGGTTTTGTGTACCAATGCAATGAAGCAAAGGGTCTGTGCATAGGCCTGGGGGTGGCACAGAGTGCTCATCACTGGCTTTTCTATTGATAGCCTTAATGATGCTTCTCTTTTGTAACCTTTGTGGTGTAAGAGCTTCTTTACCAAGTACTTTCCATCAAAGGAAACATTCTGAGCCTCCTGTTTTTCATTAATAACTTTGAAATTATGCTATTGATTAGTTTGCAGAGAAGTGGGTTTCATAGTAACATTTTTCACACATGGATACCATTATGCTCCTCCATCTCCCCTACCCACCTTGCTGGTCTTCTTTCTCGCTCCAAGTAGCTGCTCAACTTCTGCTTTCATGATACCCACATTTCATTACACGCCCCCGCCCCGTTCTTCCTTTCATTTGGACCTTTTCCTCCCCTCTCATGGTCCCCTTCTACTTTCAATAGATTATTGATAAGTAATAGATGGGTAGGTATAGGTGGGTGATAGACTGATTCTGCATATGAGAGAAAACATTCAATAACTGTCTCTCTGAGTCTCCAGTTCTCTTTCAAAGCCCTCAGCCCACCAGCTCACCACTGTATGGAGGAAGAGGTTCAGTTTTATTCCCACAGATGGTCGCTAAGGGCTGCAAAACCAACCTGAGATGGGTGGATTTTTCCCTGAGATCATTTGCATGTTGGTATTGGCAGGAAGGCCAGCACAGCAAGAGAGGAGGGTTTGTCCCCAGCAGCGTTCACACCCATGTGTTGACAAGGCAAACACCCAGACTGCTTGAGACTGCTTCTGCGGTGCTGCAGGCTCGTGACCACCGTGGGCCAGCAGTTTGCTCTCTGGTCACAGCAGCTTACCAGGCTTCAAAGGGTTCCTTTGGTGTGGACTCCGTACTCGCTCAAGACCCCTGACCTGTGGTGGTTTCCCTCCGGCACTGAGCACAGATGACTGTGTAGGTGGCAGAGGAAGAAAACCCTGGGTTTATTTTCACACCTCCTTGTGCCGTCTTTGTTGTTACTAAATCAGGGGGTTTTCTGCTTTCATTCTGTGACTTTCTGATTCTGCAAGTATCCATTCTTCAGCTTTTTAAAATAAGTTTTACCTACACCTTCCCTTTCCTACTCCTTAGTATCCTAATTGCCCAAGCTGAGCGGCCATACCTCTAGAAACAGGTCCACTGATGCAGGCACCCAAACTCGAACTGTAAGGCCAACAGGACCTGGGTCATATGAGGCACAGGAAAACCTCAGGATACAAGGGCCCCAAATGTGGTTTGAGCAAAAGAGACCAGTGACTATATTTGGTACATAAAACTGTAGAACAGATGTTGAGGCCACAAACAAAGCTCACAAAGAAGTTATAGCCAAAGCCAGAGTTCAAAGCAGCAGCGTGAGAGCACAGTTGCAGAGGTGGATTAGCGAGGAAGAGCCTTTCAGCAATTAACATAGCTCCCATTGCTTGGTGTCCACCATTCAGGTGACGCTCTGCTTGATGCTGTACACACGCCACAGCTCTTCTATGCTTGTTCCCTATGGTCCCCAAGGTGTAGCAGAAAGTGGGCTCAGAACTGGATGTTTTATTTCACGCTTAATTCCCTGTTTCAGTGATGATAAGCCATCCCTTCTCATGGTTCTCACTCACACTGGATGGGTTTTTCATGTTCTGGGTCTGGATGACACTTCTTATAGGAGAATGACCCAAAAGCAATGGGTAGATTGATGTGACTCCAGGCTTTCCTACACGTTTCTTCAGGTGTGCTCTCCCCAAGGCATTACTAGGGTGGGCAAAACTTGTTCTGATGTGGCTGGAGGAGCACGGAGGATACCAACTACCTCAGCTTCTATCCCACTGTTGACTTTCAGACCCAGACCTTAGGATTAGTCCTTGAGGAAAGGCGTTGCACAAACTACTTGCCAACCCTGGAGACAGACCACCTGGCCTTTCACTGCAGCTCTTGGACTGATTATCTCACCTTGGTCAAATTTCTCACTGGCCCTGTGCCTCAGTGTGCATGCATGCAACACACCAAAAATAATACTCAGTTGGTTGGTTAGTTGTTGAATGAAGTCAGTGGTTCTCAACCTTCCTACTGCTGCGACCCTTCAATACAGTCCATCATGCTGTGTTGACCCCCAACCATAAAATTATTTCATTGCTATTTCATAACTGTAATTTTGCTACTGTTATTAATTGTAATGTAAATATCTGATATGTGACCCCAAAGGAGTTTCAACCCATAGGTTAAGAACCACTGATGTATGTGTATGTGTGTGTAAGGATATCTGATAAAATATGTGAAAGGGTCGTTTGACCCCAAAGGGATTATGACCCATGGGTTGAGAACTACTGTATTAAGTCGTACTAAGTTAAAAAAAAAAAAATCTAAGTATCTAGTCAAAATATTAGGTCAATTTCTGATTTACTAGGTAAGCAACTCCTCAGTGTCCATTACTCTTATCTCTATCAGGCAGCATCTTTCTGTTTTAGGAATTGTGTAACCTAAGACTATAACTTAGATGAAGGCACCCTGTCAGAGACGTTGATGAGCAAGATTACCATGCGTCTCTCCAGGTAGTTAACCAGTTCTATTGGATCTCTTCATTCAGAGTCTCTCTTTTAAATACCCCACTCTTCTTGGAGCAGAGCCATAATTTTCAACCAGGGATGCTTGTCCACTTTAAGGTGTATTTGGCAATGTTTAGAAGAAGGACTTTTATTTGTCATAACTGGAAGGAGACAGTGCTACTAGTATGTAGTTCATGATCGCCAGGGATGCTTCTATCATCTTCCACTGAACAAAGTTGCTGGAGTCCACAATGTAAGTGCTAAGGTTGAAAAACACTGGGTCAGAAGACATGAGGTATTTAGCAATAACAGCAGCAGCAACAACAACAAAAATCAAAGGTCCTAACTGCTAAAAACAATTTTTTTCCCTCTCATATGGCATCATTGATTAATTCACAGATGTGATGGTATCTCAGAATTCTCAAGTGAATATAGAAGATAAACAGACATTTAGGTAGAGTTGCACAAAGACCAATTCTAAGGAGTTGGTCTTTAGGCAATTTTTTTATGTTATCTGAACATTACAGAGTGAACTGACAGAAAGTAAGAGAGCTGGAACATCACTTCACTAGGAAACATAATTTTATCATCATGTGTGGAGTCTATTACTTGCTGACTACACACCAAGGCATATGTTTGTGTATATTTTGTACGTCTGTATGGCATGTAAGTTCCTGTAAATGTGAATATGAGTACAAGTGCCTGTGTAGTTTGTACACAAGTATTTGGAGGCCAGAACTCGTCAGATATCTGCCTCAATTATTCCCCACCTTACTTTAATTACTTTGTTTTATTTTCTTTACTTGTTTTATGTATATGGCTATTTTGTCTGCATGTATATATGTGCACCACATGGCTACAGTGGCCATGGAGGCCAGAAGAGGCCATCAGATTCTCCCTGGGATTGGAGTTACAGAAGTTTGTGAGCACCATGTGGGTGCTGGGAATTGAATCGGGGCCCACTGCAAGAGCACCCAATTCTTTTTTTTTTTTTTTAAGAAAAAAAACCCAATAATTTTAGTTTTCTTTAAATATGAAAAAAATTAAATTTGTACCTTATAGGTTCCAGGAAAGTAAATTCTCAGGTCAGAGAACTTTACTGGAAATTTTTATCAAACAATTAAAAAAAGAACTAATACCAAATGTATAGAATTTCATATAGTATGCATTTAAAATACCCACAGAGGTTTGTATTTTAGGCATGCGAGTAAATCCATACGAGTTTACTGAGAAAGGTAGAGTGTAGAGGAGTGGGTAGATTAAAAGCTCACTTACACATATGTGTAGTAGGTAATATGTCAACAAATATTATTAATGATTATGGCCATAAGAAGAAATTGGTTGATTTCATAGTGTTTTTTTTTTCTGTTGTATCACCTGACATTGGAAGAGAGTTTGATTGTGTCAATGATGTTGCTACTTTATGTTAAGATGTAGAATGTGATTGACCATTGAATAGACCACGTGATTGTCCCAGTGGCACGCCTTGTCATCGATGGAGGGGAAAAGTGTGACTCGGAGTAGAGAGAAGACAGTGAACAAATAATTAAGATGCAACTTTTTCAAGATGTTTTGCTGTGATGGGGCAACAACAAGAGAGAGAGTAGGACAGAGAATGAGGAAAAAGAGAGGAAGTAAGTAGATTGAGAATGAGACAAGGAGACAGAGACAGACAGACAGACTGGAGACTGTGCTATAAAATTGGGGTACCTCTAAAAAGATAGATTTTTTATCTTATCTGCGGTCCTTTTTTTGAATAACAATACACATGGAGATAAAAATGAGCCTTTGAGAAATAAAAAATTTGCAATAGAGGAGGGCACAGGGAAGAACACATAGAAGAATGTTCAAAGTAGCTGAAAAGAATCGGACCCCTCTTATCTACTTATCTGCATGAGCAATCTAGCAGTCATCTACACTTCTCTATCTAAATACATATCTATAGGTTATAAGTTAGAACTTGGATTTAAAAGATGAATGTATTTCTCAGACTTTGTATGTGAAAAGCCACTCATCTCCAAGTGAGCCAATCCCATGACTGATTTGATTGAAAAGCATATCAAAATTGTCCTGGTGGAATTGGGCAGTTCCACTTCCTGAAACTACCCAGAAAAAAAGAGTCATTGAGATAAATAGTTTGGCTCAACATCCCTCACCTAGCAGGGTGGCTAGAGTTGACCTCATATGTGATTAGAATGTTGAGAATACAGTAGTTTAGTTTCTGTTCTGAAAGTCATATTGCTTTCAGAAACAAAACATGAGTCACTTCATCTCACATCTTTACAGTGCCTTCCCTTTGTTTTTTGAGACAAGCTCTCTCAGTGAACTTAGAGCTCACTAATTTAGCTACACTAGCTGGCCAGCAAGCCCCAGGGAACAAGCTGTCTCTACCTTCTCTTGCACAGCAAGCCCTTTATTGACTGAGCCACCTCCCTACCCCCTATGTGTATACTTTAATGACCTGTCAGTTCCAAACTTTTTTGTTTATTAAGAGTTTAGTTAACCTGTTTTTTTTATATCTCTCCCTTGCTGTTGATATTTTTAAATGGTAAGTGACTCTTTTTGTTTGTTTGTATGCTTGTTTTGTTTTTCGAGACAAGGTTTCTCTGTGTTGCTTTGCACCTTTCTTGGAACTCACTTTGGAGACCAGGCTGGCCTCGAACTCACAGAGATCCGCCTGCCTCTGCCTCCTGGCGGTAAGTGACTCTTGATTGTCTGGTTATATTTATAGAGAGTCAACACTAGTAGTCTGAAGCCTGGTTTGACATGTGACCAATAGATCCCCAGCTTGGGGAGATACAGCTTGGGTGTCTTTACCTTTATAAAGTTTCCAGGGTTTTTGAAGACACAGTGAGGTTCTCACTAAAATGAGAAGCTGCAATGGCTTCTCTTGGTTTGGTTTTGGTGTCAGAACCCTTGAGAATTTCAAAGAAGGAACACAATGGGATTTGGAAAAAGGTTCTACCATCCCAGAGAAACTCATCTTGAAAAATGAAAGAAACTATTGGTGCCCTGGGTGTATGAAATGGCAAAACCCATGAGAGCTGACGGAATGGTGTCGAGGCTTGGGAGAGAGGAGAGTAGAGGCAGCTTCATAACTAGCCTTTCTCCTTGGGGCTGTTGCTTCTACACTTACTTTCTATAGACAGAGATGCTGAGCTCATCTCCTTCATTCTGGCTTGCTCTGAATGGATGGACATTTTGGACCGTTGCCACAGATACTCATTGACCTTATGCATTTATATTTGGGGGACTGTGTGCTCTGCTGTCATCCTTGAGGCAGAGCCACAGCCTTCCCGGCACACTCAAAGGCAACCTAGAAATTTAGCATTCACAGACAAGAAAAGGAAATGTATGTGCTCCACTAAGCTCCACTAAGGGCTGCATGGGCAGCCTGGGCTTGAACTGTCTATATCAAAGCCATCTCCTAATGCAGCCCTGCTGTGGAACGCAAGCTCAGATCTCACTAGGAAACCTTTGTGAGCTCCCAGGGCAGAGAAGGCAAGAATGGAGGGAAACCAGTTCCTTAAGTTCTGGAAATTTGGGGTCTTATTAAAGAAGAGGAACTTTACAAAATGGTGTGGCCATACTCGGCACTTGTCCTAACTACTGCGCTAGTCAGCTTAGACGTAGACCATATTCTATGAACAGAGAAAGTTCTGTTTAATAGAGCGGTCAAGAAATGGCTTACAACCCATGGAAGTCCTTGCTTTCAGTCTCCCACTTTTGTTAGAACTCTGCGACCTTTCAGCCAATTGCCCTTGGATACAATGGAGCACCACAAACCATTTTTCTCTTCTTTCTTTCTTTGTTTTTTTTTTATTTGTTTGTTTGTTTTTCTGAGACTCCTGGAACTCACTATGCAGACCAGGCTGGCCTTGAATGCACAGAGTTCTCTGCCTCCCAAGTATAATGGAATGATACAAAAGGCATTGGTTTGGGAGTTAAAATGTACTCAAATTTCTGTCTTACACAGAACCAGCACAGAAAATTCAGCCAGGAACCAATTTCTTATTAAAAACAATGACAGTAATAGTACTTCACAGTGATCCATTGAACTGGTTTCTGTAGTATAGCCAATTCCATGACCTGAACACAGAACTCAATATTCTTCATGTGGTAATCGGTTCACTATATAAAATGTATGATAGAATGAAGAGATATTGTGGCTAAATAACTAAGCAGTTAAATCAGTGTTATTCTAAGTGTTATATAGATGCAAATCTACTCGATCCTCACAGAACCCTATGAGGTAGGGGATATTATTATTTTCATTAGTAGATGAGGAAATTAAGATAGATTAAGTAATTTACCCAAGAACTGAGTTGCTGTTTGTCAATGTTAATTTCTTAATGGCTTTGCAAATAGCTCTCAAATTTCAGTGAGTTTACACAGAGAAAAGTGTCTCTGTTTTAAAGACAGGGGCTAGCGGATGTTCAGGAAAAACCACTGTGCAGGTCTTAAGTGCTCCAGGAACCTTTCACCCAGTGTCTCAGTCAACTTCGAGGTTCTCAGAATTCTCTTGTGGGTATTTTGTATCTAGGCAGCAGGCAGAGTAATGGTATGAGGCAACATTTCCCAACTTCAGTATTTGTGATGACTCATTTTATCTGTCAACTTGACTGGGATAAAGGAGTCTCAGATAGCTGGTAAAACAGTGTTTCTGGGTGTGCCAGTGAGGATGTTCCTGGGAAAGATTAGCACTTGAATTTGCAGGCCGGGTGAAGAAGAAGATCCACCCTCCTCAGTTGTGGGTGGTCATCATACAACCACCCAACTAGGGCCACAACTTGACTGAGGGCCCAAACAGGACAACCTGGTAGAGATGTAAATTCATCCTCTCCTTCCCTCCCTCCCCCACCATCCCTCCCTCTTTTCCTCTCTCTTCCTCCTTCCCTCCTTGAGTTGAGTCACTCATCTTCTGGTGTCTGATCCATTTCCTCATTCTCAGTGTTTCAGCAACTGTTCTGGTTTTCAGGTCTTCAGAGATGAGCTGAGTCATGCCCACAATTGCTGAGTTCCCGTGAAACACCTAGTGTTTGTGAGACGTCTCAGTCTAGACAAAGTGAGCCAATCCCCTTTAAATCTACTCTTCCCTGCATCTATCGATGCCTATCTGATGGGAGCTCTATTTCCATAGAGAAACTTGGCTAACATTTATATTTGGGGCTGGATCATTCTTTATTTTTACTATGAGATATCTAGCAGTAACCTTGGTCTCCGTTCAATAGATACCAGTAGCCATCTCCCACTTGTGACAGTCATAATTTCCTGGGGATGGGAAGGGAGAAGATATCAAAACTGCCCTGCATCTAAGAACATTAGTTCAAATGAAGACTTCAAGGGTCATAGAGTCTAGTATAAAGAGTGATCAGATAACTGTACCCCAACTTTATGGGCCAGAACTCAATTAAATAGTCACACAACTGCAAAGGAGCTGGAAAATGGAACCCAGTGATATGTCCAGAAAGAAAAGGAGGTCTAAGAAGTTGAGATTGGCAATGTGGAATCTAAGAGGTATAGATGCTCTCCTCCCCACTCCTCTGCCCCCCCCAAAAAAACACACTAAAAACTTAAGAAAATACAGTAGAAACATTAAAGGTATTCTACACACTGTTGGAGATAGACACACACCATTGTGACATTTTTCTTCACAGCTAACTGCTCACTCTATTCAGGCCTCCTAAAGTAAAATGTTAATGCTATACACTATTCGATGCCATGGTCCCAGGTGGAGAAATTTGCCAGCCAAGAACCAGAAGCATGCAAAACGTTGCGGTGACCTAGGAGAATGCTGAATACATGCAGGGTGAGTATGAAACTAGGGTGAGTGAGCATTCCTTGAGGCTGTCCAGCCCCAAACACATTCCAAAAAGATGAACATTTATGAAATGTGTGGCCTAGAATGCAAAGGAGACCAAGATGTATTTTTGGAAAAATCTATAGACACGTGCCTGCACTGAAGGAGATTCACACACAGAAAAAGTACAGAAATGGGAATTGTCATCCACTTTCTGGTTATAGTTTCAAAGACAGCTCCTAGGTTAGTGCAAAAGCATTTTGTCTGACAAATGATGCTGTCTAGACTCTCACTGGAAGCATGAGCACTTTTGTATCTGAACATGCATGAGGTCATACCCATTTTGCACATTTTTTAAGAATCATCTAAGTTTCAGTGAGTTCCCATGAGTGTGTCCAAACCTTTGAAAGTTGTGTCCTGTTCTGTGGTAAAAGGCAAAATGCCTCTTGAAGTCTTTTTGTCTTTTTGTTTTATTATATGGTGTGAAAGAAAGCATTTCTCTGCTACCTAGTTTAGACATTTTTCTCCACACTATGCAATCACATTGAAAAGAACTAAAACTGCTCAAGTTTCCACCAACCGGCACCAAACCAATCGCCTGGAGCCAAGGCTGGCTCCCCTCGTCCCTACAATTGGCCCCACCCCATCCAGCTTCTACCCTAATTAAAAGAGAAGAACATTTCATCTCAGTGCCAATAAAAACAAATCAAATCTAGCCTAGACAGTCATTGCTAAGGAAAAATGGTTGGTCCAATAAATAAGTAAGAAAGACCCATATTATATTAAAGTTACTGATAATCTGGATGCATCTTACTGAAATTAGCTATTTCATTTCTTTGAAACACAGACAGCTGAAGCTCACACAAAATTTAAAAACAGAAAAAAAAGATGAGGGAAAGAATAAAGTTCTTCTTGGAGAAAAGGCAGGCATGGAGGCACAGCTCTATAACCCCAACATTCCTGAGACAGAGGTGGGGGCCAGTCTGGGCTACATAGTGAGAACCCATCTTAATAAATAATTTTGTTAAATGAATTAAGTAAAAGATATTCTTTTTTTTTTTTTTTTTTTTTTTTTTTTTTTTTTTTTTTTTTTTTGGCTTTTCGAGACAGGGTTTCTCTGTGTAGCTTTGCGCCTTTCCTGGAACTCACTTGGTAGCCCAGGCTGGCCTCGAACTCACAGAGATCCACCTGGCTCTGCCTCCCGAGTGCTGGGATTAAAGGCGTGCGCCACCACCGCCCGGCCAGTAAAAGATATTCTTATCTATTTTAATTGGAGAAATAATTCATTTTCAGCCTTACATAACAGATCTCAGAGACATATTTCAGAAAATGGAAAAAAAAGTCATGAAATAATATTGACCTATGTAATAACCAGAGAAACCACCTTTTTTTAAGTGTGTTTTTAATTGAAATAGAATTGTATCACTTTTCCACTTTTCTCTCTGTAGCCAATCCCAGATACTCTCCCTTGAACCCTTCTCATGCCCACTCAAGGTTGCTGGTCTCTTCTCATCATCATTGTTGTTACACACAGACACACACACACATATGTGTATATATATGTACATGTACATGTATGCACAAGTTATAAACATGTACACACACACATATAACCTGCTGAGTCCATTTTTGTTGTTTTTATGTACATATGTGATTACCAGGCTGATGCCTGTTGGACAACCAATAAAGAAGGGGTTTCATCCCTGTGATGCTAATTCTCTAATTCCAAGGAATCATTATTTGCATGAAAAAAAGAAATGAAAAGGAAATATGACTGCTCCTAGGTATGGTATAGGAGAAGCTTTATGGTAGATATTTGGGAGAACGTAGCCAGGGACAGGGACATCTAAGAAAGTCCAGAGTGGTCATGCCCAGACGGAGTGGGGCCATGTGGGGAGAGGGAGAGGGAAAAAGAGGCAACCACATGCAGCAGCCAGGAGGTAACCAAAAGGGTTGGATTATATAGAGAAGAGCAGCCCAGTCCCCTGGGCTGGAGAGTTTAGGGTAGGGCCAGGTTATGCCAGCCAGGGCTGAGGGATGCAGGGAGAACTTGGCAGCCAGGTCAGCTTTGGTATGTTAAACAGGCACCTTAGCCAGGGTTTGAACCCTAACACATTTTTTTGTCTAGTGGTGGGAGCCCTCAAAAATTTCCCACTTTCACAGTAATAATATGTCTATCCATATTGCCATTTTCCTGGTCTTGTTCATTCTGTGATTTCTAGGACAGACTATTTCATAGCAGACCTTCTGGTATTCTGGCTCTTACACTTTTCCTGCCTTTTCTGAGATGTTCCTTGAGCCATAGATGCAGGAACTGTGAGGTAGATGTAACCCCTGGGGGCTGGACTCCACATGGTCTTTTGATGTCTTGTGTCCTGTCGTGGTTTTCTGTGATGTCTCCATTTGCTGTAAAGCTTCTTTGATGAGGGATGGTAGCTACACTTACCTGTAGGTATAAGGATAGGATCTAGGATATAGTAAAGAATTATGCTGGCCTAGCAAAGTGGCAATAGTAGATTGTTTTCTAAGGCCCATGACCTCACCAGCCCTGGAAAGCTGGCTAGATTTTCAGTGCCAGGCATGATTTCCCTCCTGCTGAGTGGATCTTAAATCCACTTAGACAGCTGTTGGTAGCCACCAGCATGTAAGTGCCAATTATTACAACTTTGTGCATATCTTGCCTTGCTGGTAATTGTCATGGCTCATGATTGTTGCAGTTGGGTAGTTCTATTTAATTGTTCCCTTCCCTTGGCAGCTGAGGCAATGGCTTTTCTCTACTATTTTACCAAGAAACAGATTAATGATCATGGCTGCCTAATAAATGTATCCAGACGTATGTCAACTTACCAAGTATTTATTGAGAAAAGTTGTATGCAGAATACCCTGTTAAAATGGCAGGTGAAGGATGAGAAAGTGCAAAACACATCCTCAACAAACTTGGAATGTCGTAGACAAGTAATTGAAATGAGATGTTGGGGGAGGTAAGAAACGGGATAAGGGAGAGAAGGAGGAAGAAGAAGGTGAGGATGGGGGAAAATGAAAAGGGAAGTGAGGGGAAGAGTAGAGGGGAGGAGAAGAAGAGAAAGACACTAAAGATCTGACTCTTCCTGGCAAGTTACAAAATGTGGAATAAGAACAACAGTTTAAAAAGCCCAAAAATCTGGGTGTTCGTGATGGCTCAGTGGGAGAAGGCGTTTGCCACTAAGACGGACAACCTGAGTCGGATCCCCAGTACCCACATGGTGGAAGGAGAGAATTGACTTCCACAAGTTGTCCTCTGACCTCCACATGTGCCTATACACATTCATACACACATACAAATAATAAATAAATAAATAAATAAATAAATAAATAAATAAATAAATATTAAAAAAAAAGTACAAAATCTGGGGGCTGGAAAGGTGATGTAACAGTTAACAGTACTTCTTGCTCTTCCAGGAGACCTCTATTAAGCATCACATAATGGTCTGTAACTCTAGCTCCAAGGAATCTGGTACCCTTTTCTGGCCTCTAAAGGCATCTTCACCTACACAGTACACACACACACACACACACACACACACACACACACACACACACACAAATAAATACACAAACAAAGAAGATCTGAAGAGGAATGCAATAAGGCTGTCAAAATTAAGTCTGCCCTCTGACTTACGACGCAATGGCAAATTTAGAACCCTAAGTGAGAGAAAACATAAGGCTTTACCTCTTTTACTAACCATCAAATCTGGTGCCAAACCAGCCCCTAACAAATGCTCAAATGATTGTCTTCCCTCAGTCCAGAAGTGAGGTGTTTTCCTCCCCAAAGTTCTGAGTCAACACTTGACATTGCTCTCAGACCGAGGCTGCCAACAAAAAGCCCTCTGCAGCAAATCACCATCCCGTCACTTAATCACTTTCTTCTGTTGAATTTGGAATCCTGAAAGGAGGTTGTTTTTCTTTTTCTTCTTGTTTGAGAGACACAAACAAACAAACAAATACTGAGCAAACACAATGAACCTGAGAAATGGGATGCTTTGGCCAGCTCCTCCCTTCCATGGTCCAGATGCTTCTGATTAAAACCCAGCTTTCCCCTGTGGATTAGCCTAGCCTGTAGGTATGGTAGAGAGAGCCATATGCAGAGCTGACTGAAGCCTATAAAAATATACTACTACTTACAAATAAAACAAGCAATCTAATATCCAAGAGAAAAGAGTCCTATATTAAGGAATGGAATAGGACAGATTTCATATTCTCACATGCCTAGTGGATTTATGTACGCATTAATAAGTGTACTTTCCAAATCTGTGTGATTTCCCACATGGATACATTTTTAGAATAATATAATTGATCTCACACTATCCATATTTCATCTAATATCTTGCTTGTTATGCTTCACTATCATCTACAGCTCCACCCATACATGAGGTTATGTCTACTTCCATGTTGGTTCTAACTACTGCGTTTTGCTCTCACTGAGACAGATACCCCAAAGCCACATTTCTGGGTGTTGACACACACATAATAAACATAGCTGAGAGTTGTCACTTTCCTCTCCAGTGTGTCAGAATAGGCCAAAGCAGTCTTATTTTAGCCCCCTGGTTCACACCATAAACCTCATCCTTTTGTTTTCACAGTGATTTTCACCAAATCCCTGCTACCACCTATGTTTAAGTCAAGTTCTATTCTTGTGTACCCATCCTCTGTGTGAAAGGACATATAGTGGGATGGGTCATAAATGTGCATGCCCCTTCCTTCCCTAATATTTTTTTATTGGACTAGGTGCTTCTTTTCTTTGCAATAATTTCTCCCAATGTATCAGTTACTCACCAGACTTATGTTAGAGCTTTATCTTTGTATTCCTTGTTCTCTTTCATGTTTCAGATTAAACCCCTTTTGAACAGGTTAGGAATTCTTCTGTCAAACAGTTTATTCTCATGGACTACACCTTCTCCTTTGCTATAGTTTTGAAGTTTTGGCATGGAAGTCATGATCTGAAATACTTTAAAATCATTTCTGTAGCCAATGGTTCACTTCCCTGGTGCCCTTTTCTCTTCCAAAACCTTCAACTTGTAGCCTGACTTCAAATCCACCGGCAATGCTCTCCAGATTTCTTTGGCTGGTGTATTATTAATTCCCAAAGAGATCATCAAAACAGCCAGTAGTTAGTGGGTTTGAGGAGAGTCCGTTGTTGCTACTTTTTTAGAAGATTCCATCACCCTTTCCTCTGAGTCACTTTCTCTACACATTAATAACTTGACATTGGCTTCTATTCCATTTTGTTTCTTGGGATTTTTTTTTTTTAAACTCCTTTCCTGGGTTGTTTTTTCTATGTTGTTGAAACATGTGTGAAGTTTCTCTGTCACAACTGGCCACCTAACTCAAGAGTATGAAAACAGTTTGTTCTTTAACTTTGCATACATTTTGTGATTTTGAGTCCTTATTTGTGGTAATAGCAGAGAATTAATTCTGTCAATCAATTAATTGATTGACTCTCATCAAATCAAGTTCAAGGTCATCATACCATTAAGCTAGTCCACACAGATGTTTCTTTTCCTCCCCAGTCTATCAGGGATCAATAGTCTTAGACACAGAGAGGAAAAGTGTCCCTACACTGTCCACACCTGCCTTGCATTATCTCTCTGAATTGCTCAAGAGTCCAGTGTGTTCATCAGATATTAAAATTTTCAGATAATGCCCAAGATCTATGTCAATAGTCTAGCATGGATAGGGGAGGGGCATATGAAGCCCCACCCCCTAGAGAAGGAGCTATTGGCCATCAATGGCTGTTGGGAAAGGAGTCGTTTTCTCCAAGAGTGTAGCCACCACACTGGGTAAGTTGCCTGTGATTCAGTAAATCCCCCCTCACCCACCTGTGAATATGCAAACAGCACTAACAAAACTTAGGGAGTAATTAAGAAAGAAAATAAAAGATACGAAAGTAGGAGGGGATATGATGGAAAGAAGGGTTCCAGGGGAAGTGAGAGTGGGATAACAAAACGTAATGGATGTGATCAAAATGTTTTATGTATGTGTGTGTGAGATTGTCAAACCATAAATTAAAAAGTATTTTTTAAAAGAAAACTACAGGTGAAAATTAACTGGAATATGACAACTATTTTCTCCCTAAAAGTTTGGCTGCAATTGGTCCTAGGAATACATAACCACATTTGCATTTTACCCCACATAATAACCAATGAGCATGCTTCTATGTTTCTCTGTCTGCTCAATTGGCTAGAGGGCATCTAAGAGTTAAGTAATAAAAGTATACTACCCACTAAACTAACATCAGTGCTTTCTGGTGTCATAAGGGAATTATACAAAGCTTCTTAAGTTGCCAACTCTTGAGGAAAATTGAATAAGGCAAAATGGGAAATCATTGCTTCTGTCCCATAAGACTAACTGCTATATTTCCATACAGCCCAATGGTGTGGTTGCCATCCTAAGGCTGTGCCCAGGAAAATTTACTCATTCATCCACGTAAGGATATTGCTTTATCTTCTGCTCTTTGACTTCCCAAACTTTGCGGAGAGATGCCTCCTCCATCATCTCCCCTCAAATCTTCACTCGTAGAGAATTCTACATTTAGAACACTACCTGGGTACCCAGATCTAAGCAGCAACAGGTTCTGTCTCCATGTCTACTGTGGAACGTTCCTTGTTTAGCCTTCTCCTGATGCCTGTCACTTACCAGGTGTCTTAGTCAATGTTCTGTTGCTGTGAAGAGACACCATGACCAAGACAACTCTTATAAAAGAAAGCATTTAACTGGAGGTTTGCTTACAGCTTCAGAGTTATCATCCTGGTAGGGAGAATGGTGGCATGCAAACATGGTACTGGAAAAGGAGCTGAGAGTTCTACATCCTGATCCATGGGGGGGGGGTGAAAGGGAGGGGGATGGGGAGAGAGAGACTGGCTTGTCATGGGCCCACTATAAGTGACATACTTCTTCCAGTAAGGCTACATTTCTTAATCCTTCTAATCCTTTCAAAGAGTTCCTTCCACTCCCTGGTGACTAAGCATTCAAATATATAAGCATATTGGTATCATTATTATTCAAACCACCACACCAGTACAAGAAATGGAGGTAGAGCAGGTGTCTCAAGGGCAAACTTTGAATTTAGGGATTTCTGAGATGGCTTGTCTCTGCAGCAACCATTTCCAGCCAAGCCACCCAGGAAGGAAGAACGCTGTGGAGATATGTCCCATCAGTACTTGAGACACTTTCCAGTGGGAGACCCTACTATTACAAAGCCAGGCAGGGAAAATCATGTCTTAAGCAATGGATAAGACAACTGCTTGCAAGCTAAGTAAGGCCTACAGTAAATCACATCTAGTGAAATCCCATCTGGTAAAACCTCACATGCTTCTGAAGTTTGGTGGTGATTTGTGTAACAACAAAAATCCTACCGATTTATAGACAGAAAAAATTGAATTCAGCATAGAAACTCCCTAGGGATCTGGTCTAAGCAATGAGCTTAACCTCGGGATCTGGCCCAGGCCTCAGACATCTATGGTATGATCACAATGTTCACTGTGAAAGCAATAAACCCCTGCAACTGTTAGAGTCCAAGGAAACTTCTAGATTTTCTCACAGCCTTACTCAAGCATTTTTTATTTCTCTTTTCTAAGCTTGCCATTGTCCTATTTGTGAACAATTTAAGTTCCTTTATGAACATAAACTATTACACATAATCAATTGTAAACACTGAAAGGAAACACAGATTTTAAATTTTTGCTTTTGTAAAATTTGCTACTTTATAAAATTTGGAACTTTCTCAGGTGGGGCAGGGGGTGAGTAAAACACTTTGAGATGGTCAGGTAGGTTACTTAATGCCACTGCTCATTTCCTCCTCACCCAGTTGTCAGCAGCAGCAGCAGGAAACACAACTCACCTTTGCCAGTTCTGCAGCCTGCAGAGCTCCTTCCGGGTCTACCACTCAGATGGAGTCAGGATCTTGACATACACACATACACACACACACACACACACATACATACATACATACATACATACATACATACACACATACACACACACATACATACATACATACACACATACACACATACACACACACATACACACACACACACAGAATTTCAAGGTAAGTTTAAAGTAAAGGACAAGAGTGTGCACACAAAGGGTAGGTGTAGCTTTATAGCTTCTGCAGAGGCAAGAGAATGAGATGTGTCTTAATAATCAATGGTTGTGTATATTTCACAATAGGACATTTGGCTTTTGAGTTGCACTGTTAAAAAAAACCACCTAATCTACAACTAAACATAAAGGATTAAGTAAAAAGCATGCTTATCTAAGGAAGGTGGGGTTTTCTTATAAATGAGATTATAAAGGCAATTTATTGCCTGCATTGCTGAAATTTCCAGATAAGAGGGGAGGGCTGATAAGATAAAACCTCACTCCAAAAGGTCAAAGGAGTTCTTACCATACACACATCTCCCAAAAGTCAAGACATACGTTTGGTAACTATCATGGCCAGAACCTTGTTTGTGCAACTTTCTCAGAGAAAAAGAGGATAGCACTTTGCAGGAAATTTCATCAGCCCTGTTGAAATTCTTGACTCTAAGCCAACAAAACACTTCAGATCTAGAGGCAAGATGGACTCTTTTCTTTTCTCACATTGCCTTGATTCTCTCTACCTTCTAGCTTGCCTTGCTGTGAGAAATGATCACTGTACATGTGGGAGATGTGATACTATTACTCACCTATCATACAATATCCCTATAACCAAAGGCAGGCTAATCAGAAAAAAGCATGATGAATTTAATTAATCAAAAGATTAAAAGAAATATGTGTGTATGTATGCTCCTACTTGTCTGTATGCGTTCCACGTAGGCCAGAAAAGGATGTCAAATCTCCTGGAGCTGGACTTTCAGTTGATTGTGAGCTGCCCAAGTGAATGCTGGGAAGCCAGCTCAGGTCCTCTGCAAGAGTAGCAAGTGCTTTTAACTGCAGAACCATCATCTCTCCATCCCCCAACCAGTCTTTGGGAGCACAGCACCTTTTATAAGTTTCTATGCTTAGATTCACTGAAGAATGGGCAGGGGTATAGAAGGGTGATTGGACGAAAGGCTGTGACAAATGGTGGCATGCTGCGGGAAGCTCAGCCAGAGTGCTGTGACTCTTGTCCTCTTGGTATTGGGAAGGAGTTCCGATGATGCCACCCCACACTTTGGGGCACTGGTACAGTGATTGTTTTGAACTGAAGACATATGGGGAACACCAGACACAGAAAGAGTTTTCCCCAAACTCCCTTTATCTGCTTGGAGAGAACTGCCCCCTAAATGCATTCAACTGTCATGAATTCTCTGTCCAAACCTTCACGCTTGTCAGTGAAGATGAACTTGGGTAGCAGGCAGAAACACTAGAGGTCGATACCATGACAATACCTATTCTGTTATTACCTAAAATATCTTTTATCCTGCATAACTATTCTACCACCCGTCCCTTCCCCCCACTCTCTTATAATTCATGACCACAATCCTCAGAAGAGCCCCCCAACACACAAAACTACATCTTTCTATAGCTCAGCTTCCATCATCCGATATGTCTTCAAGTCCCATGTTTTGTGGGACTCTTGCGTGTATGTAGGCAACTAAGATGTTTCCTCTTCCAATAGCTTGTCAATTTAGCTTGTACCCCAGCCAACAAACCTGGAAAGTGTAAGGAAGCCATTTCTCCCCACCTAAACATAGCATTTCCTCCCAACGGGTAGGGAAGAACCCCTCTGGAATGAGCTTCAAATGACCCACTTTCAAGGGAATTTCAGAGAATTTCTTTATGGCCAGACCTGGGGAAAGAGAGGCCAGAGTGACCTGAGGCCCTTCCATTTTCCTTTAGTTCAAAGGACCTCGGTGTTGAATTTTCTAAGCCCTAATATTGCAAACAGAGTAGAATAAAACAGCACAAATATATTACCCGCAATGGATCTTTTAAGCTAAAATTAAGTAGGGCAAGCCCATTTTCTTGCTTCTAGAGGCCACTGGCATTTCTTGACTTGTGTTCTCTTTCTCCAAATCCAGAGCCAGAAGTGCAACAAGTTCAAATCTCTCAAATCAATCAATCTATCACCTGTCTGTCTGTCTGTCTGTCTGTCTACCTACCTACCTACCTATCTATCTATCTATCTATCTATCTATCTATCTATCTATCTATCTATCTACATACATACCTACCTACCTATCTACCTATCTATCTCTGAGGCCACCTCTGACCCCCTCTTCCACATTGAAAGGCCTTTGTAGATATCATGAAATCCCAAAGTATATCCCCCAATATACATATCTTTGCCTTATATTAGGATGGCTTGTCAGAGAAGCTGCATACCAGTAAACAGTCAGAGATGTAATAGATGCATCTTTTTTAAAGCTTCCTTTCTGTTCATAGAAGACCTTCGGAAACTGGGGATCTCACATTGGCTCTGGGAGACTTCATCTGTAGATAGAGACCCCTCTGCTCTCCATGCACACTCCATTGCACCCTTGCAGTTTTAGGTGAACTCCATTGCCCTATAGTGTAGTAGGTAGCCATTCCAACCTTGATCTGGAAGTTCCAACACCCACTGAGGCTTCAGTAACTGTCACACCTACAAGGCAGGGCCAAGGGAGGACCCTGAAGACCTGAGATCCAGATTCACTGTCTCTCTTGTTTCCTGGACCCTGGACGCTGGAGGTAGACCAAGCAGAGTTCTCCAGAGAACACCGCCAGACTGTGCCACGCCTTTCCTAGACTCTGTAAATTATCCATTCACTTGTAAGTTACCCTACAAAATAAACCTCCCTTTTAACTATGTGGAGTGGCCTTAATATTTCAACCAATACTATAGCCTAAGCTTAGCTCTGCATCAAATTCAGCTATTGCGCCTCCTTTTCTGGGTCTTGTACTGAACTTGTGTGGCTCCCATGTTTAGTGTATAATAAGTTTGTATGTTCTTCTTCCCTAATGCATTTATCACCTCACAGACTCAAATTATCAAAACCTCAGAGGGAAAAAAGTGAATACAAAACTTCCATACTTTGCCCTGGGTCCTCCTGGATACCCCAAGAAAATTTTATCTTGAAGTCAATGGATTAGTAAACTTAATTCCATCTTTAAGCTTTGAAACCTTATTTTTTTCACCTTACAAATAGTCAATTTCCTTTAAAGGTATGGTCCTTGATGGATTGACCACACTAGAGTAGATGGCCCATGAGCACAAACTGAACTCTGTGGGTCATTTTTTTAAAAAGTGAAGTTAGGAAGGTGGAGTATGGATCTAGGAAGAGGTGGGTCAGAAGGGCGGGTGTGTATGAACAAAATGCATCGTATGAATGTATGATTCTCAAAGAATTAATAAAAACAACATATTTAACAACAACAAATTCCTAAGCCCTGTCCTCAGAGAGTCAAACTTGAGTCCAGAGATCCACATCCTCTCGTGCTCAGCAGCTTATGGATTAAATTGTTTGTCTGAATTTTACTATAGAAAAGATGGTTTTATCACATTTCATTGTCTGGTACCTACGAAACAGTCCTGCACAAATGAGTATGTCCAGTTTCTGCATCGCTAATTGACCATGCCTGTGTTTGGTTTTCGGCTAGCCTAGAACTCACTATATAGACCAGGTTACCCTCACACTTGCAGAAATCCTCCTGTGTTTCCCGAGTGCTGGAGTCACAAGGGTGCATTGGTTTTGCCATTTAAAAGTTGGTTTTAACAGCCTTGGAATCACCCATCATCCGAGAACCACATGTCAGTCACCAGGAACTGGAATGATTTCTCCATGGTATACTCCAGCTAACAATAGTTTTGTGGTTTAAAAAAAAAAAAGTTCCCTGAAGGGAAGGTTTAATTTAAAATAAACTGAGGAGATATTTTATTTACCAAACCCCTTGTGGTGCCAGTTTTGGATGTAAATATTCTTTAGAAAATCTTATGCTAGGATCCTTGTAAATTGTTGGCAAATTAATAGCCAAGACCCCCCATACATTACAGGGCTCATATCAGGAAAGACACTTACTGTCTTAATTCTTTTGATGTAACTTTCCAACTTCAACATGCTCTTAGTTGTCCGTGACTAGAATCTGAGCATCCAGTTGGGTTGTGGATATACAGCTCTGTTTGAAAGTGAAGCTGCTCCGTGTTTTGAGTTTTAGGGACTCAAGAGATTGAGTCGGTTTAAAAATGGCCCAGATACAGGTATACAATGAATCATCAGCAACATAAAAGCCAATTTTCAGTGGCTAATACCCCAGCTTCCTTGCAGCGAAGGACCTGGTAGCTTAGATGGCTCTTAAGGGGCCATCCACCGGTCCAGCTGCTGTCAAGACCAGCACTGCTTTATATGTGATATGGCCATTTTACTACAGCACCAACCAAACCTCTGAGATAATGGATCACTTATTCGATGTTGCATGGCCCAGGAGTAGTTGCACCGTCGCTGAGGTCTGTGTGGCAGGAAGCATCATGAAACACAGGCACCCCGGCCCTTATCTGATTGGGGCCAGGGCACAGAGTTCAGAAGTTTAGTATTTTGGAGAAATGAGCAGGTCATGTAATGTATGTCACTGCTAGTAAGAAGTGTGCATCATGACATGCCTACATTACTGTGTGTTATAATGCTCTTGGATTGTTGTAACAGAATACAGCTTTGATGGAAAACTGGGCTATATCTTGTGATTCTAAAGCACGAGTATATTTGTCATGAGAGATAAGGCATTTGAGGGGCTGGAGAGATGACTCAGAATCTACAAACGCCTGCTGTCTAATACTGGTGACAGGTAAGGATCCCTGCACACATGCAACGAGCATGGCTTCCTGCAAAGGCATGCAACTTGATCTCTGAGTGTCTGATACTCTCTTCTACCTCTGAGCATTAGTGCTCATACACATGCACACACACTCACATGAATACACACAGACACATATTCACACAAATAAACTAAATTACATTTTGAAATCTAATATAGTTTGTTGTCCAATGAATCTCAAAACAGCGTCTGTGGCCAGCCCTTTGAGCCCAGGAGCTGTTAAAGCATTCTGGACCTGCACCTCCTTTCAAGAACCCAGCTTTGTCCACTGAATTCAGTCTCTCTCCTTTTTTCCTGGGCAATGCTGGCAGAACACTCCAGGGTTCTGACTTGATTTTAGGCTTGAGCCACCCGCTTTCTATCTCAAGCTGGTTTGGGTCAGTCAGGGTAGAATACATTTAGCCTCTAGGGGGAGCTCCAGGCCTCTGGTTCTTTCTCATTGCGGCCACGCCCCTCGTCTAAACACACAACTCTGGGCAAGTACTCAGGCACTCCAAGAGGGGCTTTCAGTGAGCCACCCCACAAAGACTGTGGTCTCTTTCCTGGTGTTTGTTTGTTTGTTTTTGTTTTGTTTCTTGAAAAAAAAATCTTCCTTCTACACATATGGCACCATCGATGGCCAGGAGTTGCCCCTGTCGGAGGCCTATCTCCCCCTGAGCAAGCATAGATTGAGTGGACAATTTAGACACAATAGTGTTCTTTAGAACTTACGACAATGGTGCAGGGTGGCTCTCCCCTTTCCTTGGCAGGTAGGCTTTTGTGTCTCCCCTGTTTGCCATCGGCATGACGCAACAGTGACGTCAGAGGCAATGGGGTGGAGCTTTATTAATAAAAGCAGGAGCCTCTGCTTGCTTAGTCTGGCTGGTAACCAGGGCACACTACTGCAATTTAGGGTAAAAACTCAAAGAAGCAAACGTGAATTTCTGGTTTTGCCCTCCATGCTTGTTTCCCCACATGAATTTTGGAGAGAGGTGGCTGTAACAAGATTGTTCCATAGGTCCTCACACACTGACCCCTTCTCATTTAAAAATAACTTTAAAAATATAGCTGGGGCTGGACAGATGATTCAGGAGTGAAGAGTACTTGCTGTTCTTACAGATTACCTAAATTCAGTTTCCAGCACCTGCATGGAGGTTCACAACCACCTGTAACTCCAGTTCCAGAGTATCTAATGTCCTCTTCTGGCCTCCTTGTGCACCAGGCACACATGTGGTGCACATAGATGTGGGCAGGGAAACACTTATACTAATATATGTTTTTTAAAGCACACCATTTGGCTGGGCGGTGGTGGCACTTGGGAGGCAGAGGCAGGGAGATCTCTGTGAGTTCAAGGCCAGCCTGGGCTACAGAGTGAGTTCCAGGAAAGGAGCAAAGCTACACAGAGAAACCTTGTCTCAACCACCCCCACCAAAAAAAAAAAAACCCACAACATTTAAAATATACACTTTAGCAATCATACTCATTAATCCATTGCTTGAAAATAAAAGCAACCAGGTTTTAAAAATTGTAGCAAACAGAAAATTACTTTTTTTGCAAGGACATTTATTTGGTCACTTTCAAGGATATAAATCTTCATAATTTTTTTTGAGACAAGGTCTTGATCTGTAGCAAAGGCTGTCACCAAATTCACATTGTGGTCTCATTGGTTCTCACATTAATCATCCTGCTATAATCTCCTGAATGCTTAGATTAGATGCATGTAACATGCCAAACCATTTCATTACTGTGTTCAAATTTTTATGAAAATTCCACATTTTTGTAAGTTGGATATTTTTATATCTCAAGATATCAGTTTATATAATGTAGATGTTAGTTTTCTTTTTTGTTAAAGATTTGTTCATTTTTATTTTTATACCAATAAATGTTTTGCCTTTATGCATGTTTGTGTACCATGTATGTGCTTGGTCCTCATGGAAGAGAGAAGCCATCTGATATCCTGGAACTGGACTTACAGATGGCTGTGAGCTGCCATGTGGATGCTGGGAACTGAACCTGGGTCCTCTAGTGTTAATTTTTAAACAGAACCACTAAATATAGCTTGGGAATTTCAAGTATGAACTATATACTAATAACTAAACAATATTCCTGTGTTAGTTTCTTCTCTGTTGCTGTGTTAAAACACTGACCAAAAGCAACCTAGGGGAAGGAAGGGTTTATTTGATTTACAGCTTACAGCAAACTTATCATGAAGAGAAGTCAGGGCAGGACCTCAAGGCAGGAACCTGATGGCAGGAACTGAAACAGAGGCCACAGGGGAATGCTGCTTACTGACTCGCACTCCATGTCATGCTCAGTTGGCTTGCTTTCTTAGACATCCCATCTGCCCAGGGATGTCACAGACCACAGTGAGACTCTCTCACATGAGTCATCAATGAAGAAAATACTCCCACACACTTGCCCAGAGAATAATTTAATGGAGCCTTTTCTCAACTGAGTTTTCTTCTTTTCTAGTTACTCTGGTTTGTGTTAACTTGACAAAAACTAGCCTGCGCAATTCCTAATCAGAAGAACACACATGCTTGCCTAAGTATGCCCTTTCTTGGTTCTGATCACATTTCAGCCTTACCTTCCTCCGTTTACATCTTGAACTTGGTTGGTTTTATACTTTCCATAGGGGTCACATGCTGTGGGATGTTCTGTATGGCAAATGTGTTGCTCTGATTGATCAATAAATAAAACACTGATTGGCCAGTGGCTAGGCAGGAAGTATAGGCGGGACTAACAGAGAGGAGAAAAAAAAGAACAGGAAGGCAGAAGGAGTCACTGCCAGCCGCCGCCAGGATAAGCAGCATGTGAAGATGCTGGTAAGCCACGAGCTACGTGGCAAGGTATAGATTTATGGAAATGGATTAATTTATGCTATAAGAACAGTTAGTAAGAAGCCTTCCACGGCCATACAGTTTGTATGCAATATAAGTCTCTGTGTTTACTTGGTTGGGTCTGAGTGGCTGTGGGACTGGCAGGTGACAAAGATTTGTCCCGACTGTGGGCAAGGCAGGAAAACTCTAGCTACAGTCACATTTACAGAATCCTGTTGGGTTACTTCTCAAGGCCGTTCATAGTGTTCACTTGTATCTCACCAGCTTAGCTTCAGAGGGTGACTTTGCTCATACATTGGATACACAAAACCCTGAACAACTGCAATGCCATAGGCACCAGCCAATCAGGACAGACGCTGGCTTCAAGGTACGAAGAGTACTGTGCTAAGCCACACAGGTGAAGTCCCATGTTGGCAGGTCTACGTCCTGTAAGAATTTGTTAATTCTTTTTCAGTCTCTATTCCTGCTCCATGCTTGGCCAAGGTGTCAATGCATCATCATGTAACCCTGAGGACTGATTGTAGCATGAATCTTAAAAATTGTTATTAATAAAATCAAACCTGAGCCAGGTATTGGGGTGAATACTGGAACATCAGAGAGACAGAACAAGCCACAGCTAACCTCACCTGGCCAACTCCTCAGCTGGTCTTGTTTCCTCAGACTGGAAGCCTCTATGTCCTCATATCCAAATGGCTCTGAGCTGAACTGTTGCTCAAAAGCCTTGAAGCTTAACCAGGCCAAATGCTTTTCTGGTCCTCATGCCTTACATAACTTTCTGCTTTCTACCACCACTCCCTGGGATTAAAGGCTGGCTTTCTGGGATTAAAGGTGTGATGAGTCACCATGCCTGTCTGTATCTTTGGACACATGGATTTCTGCCTCTGGAATGCTAGGATTAAAGGCATGTGTTACCACTGCCTATCCTTTATCTTTAATATTGTGGCTGCTCTGTCTCTGACCCCAGATACGTTTACTAGCATGCACAATATTTGGGGGAATACAATACCACAACTGATAGTCAGAGAAAACATGTGCTTCAATGAATGTCATAATGATGAAGCAGAAGCCATAGCAGAAACCAAGCTCATGATGCTGATGCCCAGTGCAGGAAGGAGCTGTTCTCTGGTGGAAGGCGATATCTGTCTCTCAATGGCAGGATGTGGCCTCTGAGAAACTTCCCTTACTTCTGAAAGGACCATTCTCACAAGGCTACATCAAGCCTCCAGCGCAAAAAAAAAAAATTGCTGCTAGACTCATTCAAAATTTTCCACTCTAGAAAGCACCAAAAAGATGTTTCCAAAACCTACTGACTGTAACTTTTTGGTATAGCAACACAGGGAACCAAAAATACACGTTTCATTTAAATATCTCAGAGCTTTCATTCCCCATGAGGGGCAATGAACTGCTTGTAGTCCATAGCATGAAGTATCTAACTCAGAAAGCTGTTCAGCACATGTGAGTCCATAATACCACCTCTTGACCAAGTAGGGAAGTCCACATATGGACTATGAGACACCTAAAATATCAGGGGGAAGAAAGAGAACTAAGACCATAGAGTCATTACAGGAAGCTGTAAACAATAAGAAAGATACATGCAGAATTACAAGAATGGTTTCTCAACAAAACTGAGGCAGCTCAAAGCCCCTGCCTCCCCAGAGGTGTTTTGCTAGCTTATAAGGATGCCCAGATCCTGTCACAGCTTCCATTTTGAAAGCGCATGATATTATCACCAAAATATATATAATATAGGCAGCTTTAATCTCATCTTTACTTAAAGCATAGAGGGGGGTTTTCTGATGAACATGAATGTAACATAGTGGACACAAGTTGATGGTCTCCTTGGTTGGGCCATTTCTGCTGCATAAAGCATGGGGTAACTGGTAGATAAAATTTTCCCTTCCTGGATCTCTAAGCAGTGAGCCTGATCTCCAGTATGAAGAACCTTTCCCTTCTAACCCGTTCTGTTTCCTTCATGTGCTCACTGGTGGTTCAGATATGTACCATATTTCAGTTCAAAGTCAACTCTCAACTAAATTCTGATGATTTCAATTTCAATTAGTTGCAGACATCCTTATTCAGCCTTATAAAAAGCATTTGTAAGCCACTGGCATGGACATTTACATTTAAATTAAAAACCTTGCACAGGGTTGAGAATTGTATTACAGTTTTTTTCAGCTGGATGTCACAATAACTGTGTCTGGAATCTGTGCATAGAGAAGGGTGGTGTATTATTTTTTTTGGTTGTAAAATTGGCAACTTAAAAGTAGCTTGCTCTAACCCCCAGAAGTTTGGTAGGCATCATGCTGCACCTTGCTCCTGATCTGTGACTGCGTAATGAAATGATTGATTCTGCCCTGCTGATTAACCCTGCAGGATCAAATTTAAACTCTTAGGGCTCATATCACCTGTTGCCAAGGTAATGTTTGTGTTTACCTTGAAAATCATGATCATCTATCAGCTCATTTTAATCTTTGCTCATGCACAGTAGAAATGATAGCATTTACATTTTATATGTGATTCAGCTGAGCTCAGAGGTAGCTCACACTATCTGAAGGCTCATAGATGAGCTGATAACCTGGAGGGGGTCAGGAGCAAACTGAATGGCTAGTTACTGGGTGGATGGCTATGCAGAAATTGCTTACTATCTTGGAGCATAACTTTTCTTAACTGAAGTAAATGAGCACTTGGTAAAACAAATTAGTAAGAAAATAGGGCAAGTGCTCAGAATTTTTTACTTGTCCTATTTAAAGACGTCTTTATTAAAACTACAAGTAAATGGTGTCTCACAAAAGGAAGAAAGTATATCTAGGGATAGACACACACAAACACACACACACACACACACACACACACACACACTACCAGCAGAATGAACGAACAAGAACAGGTACCAAGTTATTTTGAAGGCACATGGAAGCTGGACCTAGAACAATACAACCTTGTCAATTCTATCCTTACTACGGTGTTACCTGGGATCTCCTGGGCCGAATTCAACAGAGTTTTGTGCTGCTCACATTTTCAAATTCACTTTAGTCAGAACTTTTCCCTGAACAAACTTTCATATGGAGTTCCATTGTTCAATTCAGTGGGTGACAATTGTGTCCCGGTTCCCTGTTCAGCTTCCTCCTTCCCCCTACAATGGCTCCCAAGATAACTCTATTAGACCCTTGGGGTTCCATGAAGCCTAGGGTGAACACTAGATAAAATTTCTTCGTTCTATGTCTCTAGTCAGAGAACCTGACCTAGATTGAAACGTCCCTTTCCTTCTCGCCATTCTTTTTTCTTTCATGTGTTCACGCATGACTCATGGTTACAGGCTCATAGTTGTACAGATTTTGCAAACCTCACTATGAATCATGTATTGGATCTCCTTAGGTGGCCTTAGTAATGTCGTGTTTCTACCTCCCTTAGTCTTTGGAAGACTGCTGGCCGCAGGAACACAGTTAAGCAAAGTGATCAGAGCTAGCTGACGAGAACTCGGTAAATTAGAAAATAAAAAAAAAAAAAAAAACATAAAGCAAGCATACAACTTTTCAGGAACCTATCTCCCATCAAAATCTCCACAAAATGATGATGGTGAATCAACATGAAAGTCTAACCTGCAACAGGTTTTCCATAGCCACCCAATTGTGCTCTTCACACGTTTGGAGAAAAATGCAGAATTTCCTGTTAGGTAATGTGGTTTTAGTTGTTTAGTAGATGTTCTGATCATCCAGGGCTAGCCTTCCTCATATTGTGAGACAGGAAAACACAAGAAACCAATGAAGAAGTTTCAAATCTCCTGATTATCTACTGATTCTGATTTACAGGAATCAGACCTCTGAAAACACTGCAGGGTGCAGCCTCTTGAGCAAAAGGCCTTGAAAGAACATGCTGCAGCTTCAATTCAGGGGCTGGGCAAGACATGGAGGCCTGTAAATGTTGTCTGGATATAGCAATTGGCACTGCATGGGAATTCTGGTAAATGGGGGCTCTGAAAAGGTAGGGTCTCAAGAACCAGCCATGATTCAAAGTGGATGCACTTGCCTCTTGGTGGAATTGTCAACACGAGAAACTCAATGTTAGCCTTATTGAGATTATGGAGAAAGTAGGGCATGCAGTTCATTTATGAAAATGCCAAAGGATTGAGGCAGTAACAGTATTTCCTTACCTCTTCTACATGGTGAATTCCCCTTGTGTTGATATAGCTTAGGATGTTTGAAGTAGCAGAACTACTGTCCTACTTGTTCTCCCTCAGAATGGTTCCCCCCTCTCTCCCTCTCTCTCTCTCTCCCTCTCTCCCTTCCTCCCATCTTTTCTTCTGTTTAGTGCAGGTTGAACCCAGAACCTCTTACATGTTAATCAAGTTTTCTGTCACTAAACTACCTCCCCAGGCCTCTTTTCTCTTTCTCTCTCTTTTTAAATAAAGTTGCTAATATATAATTTGAGGATCTTTATCTGGCTATAGCCACATTTTTTTTTGTGGGTCCTTGGGAGGAATTGCAAAGGAAGACAGAAAATATGGGAGAATTTGGGAAGAAATCTCTTTAATCTGATTGGGCAGTTATGGTTGACTTCATTTTTCCTACAGGTCTAAATGTGGAGTTATACATTTCAGAGAGGTGCAGTACAAGATGACTCATTAGATAGTGCTAGATAATATAAGAATACAAGATTATCACAACATTTTCATCAAGAAATTGCATCTCAGTACAATTTGCAAGATCTGTATTGCCTCCTAAAGCCATGGTTTATAAATAATTGCTTTTCTCATAGCACTTTATAGCAGCTAGTCTCAATATTTAACATAATAGTTTTGTAACAATACATTGTCCCATTAACTCTGACACTAATAAATAAATTTATCAAACCTGGTGCCTTAGTTACTTTTCTATTGTTGTGACAAAACACTAGGACCAAAGTAATTTATAGAAGAAAGGATGTACTGGGGAGCTCACAGTTTTAGAGTGATTTCATGACCATCATGGAAAAGAGCATGGCAGCCGGCAGTCATGGCACTAGAGCCATAGCTAAGAGCTTACATCTTTAGCTGTGAGCACAAGGCAGAGAGTGGGTTAACTGGAATGGTGTGGGTTTTTGAAACCTCCAAGCCCACCCCCAGCGACACACATCCTTCAACAAGGCCATACCTCCAAATTCTTCCCAAACAGTTCCACCAACTGAGGACCAATCATTCAACTATATGAACCTATGGGGACCATTCTCATGAAAACCATCACACTTGTTCTCAATTTGACCTATAGGGTACCTCATTAAGACTGAAACAGAATGGCATTTTTTTTCTATTTTACATATAGGCAAAATTTAGGACCATAAGTACTATTAAAATCTATTGGTGTATTTACTGTTTACTTCATTTTGTGTTGTTGAGACAAGGTCTTTATACATATCCCACTCAGGCTGGCCTCAAACTCACAACAATTCTCTTGCTTCAGCTTCCCGATGTCTGAGAGTACAGGTATAGCTCATTAACCTCAGATTGGCTGTTTGAAATTTTATAATTACACCCAAAATTTCTAGATTGCAAACCCTTGAGCAATCTATTAAGTCAAACCTCCATCCTGATATAAACTTTTTGCAGAGCTAAGACTTAAAAAAAAAAGTCATTCATAAGGACTAAATTATCTGTGCCCATACAGAGGAAAACCAGGACAAACAACTCCCAAGTAAAACTAGATATATTCCAAAACAAGAAAACTTGACAACCTCTTAGTGTTTGGGGGATTTCTCCAAGTCTATGCTGTCCTCCAGTTTTCTACCACCCACAATCCCAAGTTTTAAGGGAATTTTAAAAAGTATTAGCTGTCCTTTTGTGTTAGTCTTTTTTCAACTTGAAGACCCAAAAAACTGTGTCTGGACTTAATAAAAACCCCAGATGCTACCAGCGCTGGAGTTGGACGTGTTGAAGTCTTCACACCATTTGATCTTAATTACTCGCATGGAGAGGTGACATGGGGTGAGAAGAAGAGAGGTTTGTAGGTCCTGGGGTCATGAGAGAATGCTCATTGCCACATGTATGACTAGCAGGGTGAGAGAGGGAGGAAGTGGTGAGCTGCTTGGTGAGGCACCTTACACAGAAGTGGTATCTTGTGGGCAGTCGCTAGCCTAAAAGAAAGTACACTGAGCTACAGCAGAGAACATGGAGGGAGATGGTGTGAGATTTGTTTTCTATTTCCTAGGCAAAGGGAAAGAATCCAGAAAGAAAAAAAAAAAAGCAAGACCAGGTTTCTTGAACTTGAACTTTCATGCTGCAAATTATAGGATGAACTCTTGATTATCATGGTACAAAAGGATTTATGCACTGTTGGTGAAGGTCTAGGGCCAGTTTGGAAACAAAGATGTGAGCACTTTGGGATTTCAGCCAACTCTACTCTCCCTTCCTCTGATGCTTCAAATATGCGTAACAGTCTCCATAGCTAAGCAAATGTATTTGACTGAAAATAAATTTATCATACCATCATCAATGATGGTATGAAACTATGAATTATAGTCCCATAAAGGTTTTCTGTATTTATTGTCATGTTATTTATACCAGATAGACCAACCAGAGTTTATTCTTTTAGGTTTCAGTCTGTAATACAAACATTATGACCAAGAGTCTTTCCAGAAGATAACCATCAGGATCCTGAACTTATTGAGACATGGTTAAAAGTTGGTCTGAGATAGGAAATTGGCCTTTCTCATTTCCACATCACTGCCTGGTTGAGTAAGAGCTACTAGACCCTAAAAGATGTCTCTTTTTGTCTCTTTCTTAAAGGTAGTAATTTCCATGGTCAGCAGCCTTATAATTAATTCTGTAATTTTAGTTGGAAGTTTGCTTATGGATTCATTCAACAAATATTTATTGAGCAATATTCTAGGCATCATGCCCAGTCCTAGGGATTTGGAGATGAATTTGGGAGAATGGAATAAACATTTAAGAGCCTACGCTGTACCAGGCATTACTCCAACCAACTTATCATATGCCAATCAATATACACTAGGCAGCCACACAGTATAGACATCATTCTTCCCTGGACTGTTTTTCTTTAAAAATAAAATTCATTGTTAGAAAATATTCCATTGCATTATAAAAATAATATGTGATTACTATAAAGAATAAGGAAAAACTAATATTCATAGTAGGAACCCCTAGAGAGAGTTATTACTAACTTGGGAGGTTTCCCTGTATGAATGCTCCAAAGCTGTCATGTTTGAAAGCTTGTATAGTGTGTCCTGAGATTTGGGTTTTGGAAGAGCTGCTGACAGGAATTAGAAACTGAAGGTCTGTGCTTAAATTTATTCCTTGCTGTAGTTTTGTTTGGAAATGTCCTCTAAAGGCCCATTTGCTAACTTCAAAATTAGTGGCATTGGAAGAGGGTGGTGATATTAAGTGTATAAGGCCTACTAGGAGTCATCTGGTTATTAGGGGCATGTTCTTAAAGCTGATAGTAGGCCCCCGGGGCTTTATGATCTCTCTCTTTCAGTCCGCAGGTATGTGGTGAATAACTTCACCAAGTTATACCATCCCCATTAAAATGTGTTTGCTCCCAGTCAAAAATAAAGGAACAGCTTGGGGCATGAACTAAGATATCAAAACCACAAAACAAAATAAACCTTTCTCCCCTCTACGTTGAGAGTCTCAGGTATTTTGTGGTAGTAACAGGAAGCTGAAGAATAGCAGACTGTTGATGAGAGATCTTGTGAGACGTGTTGTCAATTCCATTCTTACGCCCACCTCACTATCTTTAGTTGGAGATCTTGACCTCACCTTCACTTAAGAAATGACCATTTTCTCTGGGATGTCAACATGAATGATTTATCAATATATTCTCAGTTAAGTAAAGTGACCATTCTATATTTCTGACTTTCTAATGTATCACAATTTTCTTTGTAAAGGAAGAATCAATTTTTATTTAACATCTAATTTTCCTTATCATACTGTGATGTGCAGTACTTGAACAGGGCCCTTCTTCATTTTTCTTATTAATTAAATAATGATTTATTTAGTCTATGTATGTTTATACATACATACAATGAAGTTTTATCATATCCATCCCCTGCTGCCTCTTGGGTCCCTATCTGCATCTTCCTCCTAACTCCATGTTCTCTCTCTTTTTTACATCAACAGATCCCTAGCTGAGCACAGGGTAGAGCACACCTTTAATCAAGGTATTCAGAGAGAGGGAAGTGGAAGCACGTGGATCTCTGTGAGTTCAAGGTCAACCTGGTCTATGTAATGAGTTCCAGGCCAGCCAGGGTGATATAGTAAGACACTGTACACACACACACACACACACACACACACACACACACACACACACACAGAGAGAGAGAGAGAGAAACCATGGGTTCAATTAGTGCTGTCTACATGTGCATGAGTGTGAGGCCATCCAGGGTGTTGGGCAATCAACCTACCAGTGGTGACATTTTTTGAGAAAAGTGACAATCTCTCCTCCATAAGCAGCAATCAGCTGCAATAGCCCCTCAGCTAAGAATCAGGCCTTGAAAACCCCTCTACCATCCATGCTGGAATTTTGACTGGCTTGATTTTGTACTGGTCTTGTAGAGATAACCACAGCTGGTGTGAATTCGAGTGCACAACGTCACGCCATGTCCAGATGACACCGTTTCATGGCTCTTTTCCCTGTCCTCTTTCTCACCACTCTTTGGCTATGTTCCCTGAGCCTGGGTGAGGAGAGGTTGCTACAGATGACCCACTTAGAGCTGAACACTCACCATCACTCACTCTCACCACTTTGACCAGTTGTGAGTCTCTTTGTTCACCACCAGCACTGCAAAAAGAAGCCTTTCTGGCCAAAGTTGAGAGCAGCACAAATCTACTAGTACAAGCATAAACAATGAGAGGACATTTTGACAACATGACCTCCTCCCTGCCTTTTAGAATAGTGTATCATCAGTACCTAGCAAAGTGCTGGGCATGCAAAATAGTCTTAAAAAGAGCATAGTCTGTGGATGAAGGGTTATAGTATAAATAAAGAAGGCTAAATGGGAATTCTACCAGGAACGTAGATGGTGATAACAGCTAGAAGCTGCTGCTCCTAACCCTGGTGTATATGCTGCTGGGGCAGAGGATGAGAATACAGCTTGTCAGAATGGGGAAGAGCATGGCACAGAAATTAAATGTGGGTTCCAGGAAAGAGAAGAGAGAACATGCCAATAGATCTAACTTACAGAGCATACAGTTCACTTTGTAGGAGACTGATCTATTTTGTACAGTATAAATTCCAAAAATAAATTGCACAGATGACCTCAAATTCATGTTCATATAGATAAAGAAAATATCCTAGCTGGGTGTTGGTGGCGCACGCCTTTAATCCCAGCACTCGGGAGGCAGAGCCAGGCGGATCTCTGTGAGTTCGAGGCCAGCCTGGGCTACCAAGTGAGCTCCAGGAAAGGCCCAAAGCTACACAGAGAAACCCTGTCTCGAAAAACCAAAAAAAAAAAATATCCTAAAATAAACACTTTTAATCTCATATAGTGGGTCAAATGCTTTCACAAACGTTCAGCAACATGGATAACTTAGAAGATCTTGGAATTGGGTGTGGGAAACAAGAAATCTCTGCTTTCTGGAGAAATGTTTAAGGAAAGTTTTTCTTGTTTTATTTGGTTTTATAGAGTTCTTTAAAAGGAACTGTTCTGAACAAGTATTTTCTTAAGTTATCTTCTATTTCCTGGTTTCTTTCTAAACCAGAGGAGTGGTATCAACAGTCTACAAGCTGCTGCTGAGATTTTTCTTCCATTGACAACCAGAAAGGAGATGCTGAATGTTTATGCATTCAGTCTCCCCCAACTTTATCTGTCTTAGGATTCTCCAGGCTTCCTGGACTTCATGATTGCCTGTTCCAGTTCCAATGCCCTGCATTAAAGAAGACAGGGATAGAGAGAGCCACCTAGCTGCTCTGTGCACTCTCTCTTCCTCCAGCACCCCGTTCCTGGGTGCCATTCTCTCCCAGCGTGAGCTATGTTTGTGTGTATTTGGGAAAAAGGGGATGAAGCAATGTCAGGACTCAAGACTGACCAATTTCTATGTAACTCTGGCCACCATTAGGCCAAAGTTTATACATATTTAGTGTGTATGGAAACTTGGGTCTAACATGGAAAGAAGATGCATTGAAGCACTGCTAGCTATCTGCAAAAGAGCTCCTCACATCTTTAAGAAACTTAGATCTGGAACCATCCTAAAGGGAAAAGAAAGTAACAGACTGGAATTTGGAACACTTGTTTATTTAAATTGAATTTGCAGATTTAGAACTGGATAAAAATAACATTTGGAGACTCTATTTTTCATCATCCTTACTGAGTAGCTGGGAATATCTGCAATCTGCAATGATATCTAAAGTGATACTGAACATATAAAAGGAAAACTTCCTCAGATGTTCACACCTCTATACCCCCAAGAAATTAAACAAGGACAGTGATTCTAAGAAACACAGTAAAGCAGCCAGCCAAAGCCATTTCACTTCTCCTGCTATTGGAGGGAGTTCTTGTGAAACATGAAAATGTAGGCTCATGGAACGTGGATGAAGATGAATTCACATGAAGCTGGCTATCTAGGTAAGTGAAGCCAGAATATATAGATAGCCCAGTGCCAAACTAGTGTCTTCCATGATGAGAACAGAATTTCTTCCTTCTATGAGAGGAAAACAGAGTGGAGGCTGAGTCACGGTCTGGGCCAGTTCAGCCCTCTGGAACGCTGAACATCTGGACTCTGGCTTCATGAAGCACAATGTAATCTCCAGTTCTTTTGGCCTCCAAAGACTCTCATCTCCCCATTCTCGGCCTGACGGGGTGCTTATCTGTTTTGAACATTCAGTCCTTCTTTGTAGAAAGATTTTCCAAGAGAAATCCAAGCCTTCTTCCAAACTACCAAACACAGCCTGGCTTCTGTGTTTCTCAGCTGATAGTCTATTGAACACACATCCATCTGGCTGACTGATTTGCTCCTCCACTAACTCAGAAGCTGTTACATACACACACACACACACACACACACACACACACACACACACACACACATACAAAAAAATCTGACTTTTAATATGCTTTATTGTCATGGACTTTCAGGCTTTTGTGAGTTTTCATTTAAAAAAAAAAGAATAAAAACATGTGGGTATATATATGACACCTATGAAGACAGCTGGCTCCTTCAGGTCAGGGGGTGGCTTTATAAACTCAGAACTGCTGCTATTTACAGAGTTTGAGTCACAGAGACCTTTAGGGTTTAAAGGGTAGAATGGGAGAAGATAATCATTTAAATCATTAAAAAAAAAAAATGGGTTGCCTTGACCTCTCATGTGATTGTCCACCCGTGTAAGAAGCAGCCTGGTGTACTTCCTCTGCAGCCCGGTGCAGCCAAGGGTAATAGTCAAATCACATTGCTGGGACTCAAACAACTTTCAGGAATTAATTTGATTTCTGTTTCAATTTTTTAAAAACGTGTTAAAAAAAAGTCTTCACTATGTTATTTCTTCTCCTCAGGTTTCATATTGCCAGGGGCACCTGACTTCACACATCATTAGGTGAAGTCCCCTACGCAGTCACACATGAGTATATTGAAGAGCAGATTGAAGCTACAAAGGGAATTCATACCAATTATTTCATTGGCTAGCTCAATGAACATGCATTGGACAGCAGCTAGGCACTACCCTCCACTACCCTACTCTACTCTGCTCATGGTTTTGTTGATTAAACCGAGGGGCTTGCGCAGTCTAGGCAAGCACTCTACCACGAAATCACACTGCTAGCCCTTACCTCTCACTGTTCTATGCTTGGGGACTACACACAGCAAGGCAGGACGGTATTCCACATGCCTCTAATCCAGCAGCACAAAAGCCAGAGCTTAAGGCAAGAGGTGAGTTCAAGGCCAGCCTGGAGGAATGCTGTCCTCTCCTGTCAAAAGGGAAAAAGATAGAAAACAATGCCCCTTCCTAGTGATGATGACACAGCAAAGCAGCAATGTAACTGACTCTATTCTATAAGATAAAATCTACCCTCTAGGATTATGAGGGTTTGTACACCCCCTCAAATGTTGGTGGGGTGGTTTGAATAAAAATGGCCCCGTAGGCCCATAGGGAGTGGCGCTATTAGGAGGTGTGGCCTTGTTGGGTAGGTATGGTCTTGTTGGAGGAAGTGTGTCACTGGGGGTAGGCTTTGAAGTTTCAGAAGCTCAAGCCAGGCCTAGGGGCTCCCTGTCTTGTTCTGATGTCTTCCGATCTGCATGTAGAACTCTCAGCTACTTCTCCAGCGCCATGTCTGTCTGCATGCTGCTGTGCTTCCTGCCATGATGGAGTTTTGTTTGGATATTCACACACATGCACATGCATGCACATACACATCCATCAAAAAAAGCATAAAAACATAAAATTGGAAACCATAATATTCAGCCAAAAGGCCAGTAAGACAAGAAAAAAATGCACAAAGCAACATAAGATAAGAAGTCTATAAAATACCATTGCGTTTATTTTGTGTTAACCATTTACCGCTGGGCATTTACCTGCCCTTAAGCGTTGTTAATACACACAGTGAGACGCCATTGGAAAAACTAATTTTTCCTTTGTAAGCAGATGTCAGTTGGCGACAGCTTCTTGCTTAGATGCCAGAGTCCAGCTCCAGTGGGGTTCATGTCCCAAAGAGGACATGTGGAGTTGGCGAAGGAAGGAGACTGACATGATCTGAGGATGAATCAGGATGGCTTCCACCTTATGTAAAAAAGATCGCACCTTTTATACTCTATGATTGCACAATAGTTTAGCCACAAGCAAGATTGCATACCGACTTTACGATTCCTGGGTGAAGCGGTCATCAGCTTTATCACAGCGTTTCTCCTGAGGTACAAAGCAAGAAGTTCACTGAGTATCTAAATGCCTATTGTTCTCTCAGGTTCAGTAATCCCGTCAGGTGTCTTCTTACACTTCCTCCTGCATGGTCTCAGCCTCTGTCAGACACTGATTCCTGAGGGGAAAAAAAACCATGAGAATGATGGGTTTTTCATTCCCCAAGGGGCATGATGCAACCTTCACGCTGAGCTGTTCCCTGATTTTGTTCCTTTGTGTCTTAGTCTTACTGTTCTGGCCTGTTCTCCTCGTATGCTCCCAAAGGGGAAGGTCCTGATTCTTATTCTTTTTCCATTATGCCATACCATTCTGATTCCTCTATGCCATCAGACTCTGGATTTGGGTCCATTGTTTCCCTTGACAGTGGGCTTTCATCCTTGGGATCAGGCGTGTCCACTCAGTCAATTTTAAGTTCTCTATGCTTGGTGCAATCAAGGGGGCAGAATGGGGATTCTTACCTGCAGAGTTATCACACTATATGGTTCCACGGAGGTGGGGATTTTTTTTCCAAAGAATTATTTTGTTTAAAGAGACAGCCATTGTATACATCCTCATCCTCCACCAAAACGCGCACAAAATTTCCCAAAGGAAAAGGCATAAGAGAACTCCCATAACATAGAGTGAGAATCATTAAAAATGAAGGTAAAAGGCTGCTGGGCAATTGTGATCTGCAATGTCAAAATGCTGGAACTTTGTCAAGTAGCCATGGTAGCCACGCAACTCCTAACAGATAGGGGTGGGAGCCCGTGTCCATTCCCCGCCACCTCAGTGCTGGGACCCTGTCTAGCTTGAACCTGTGCAGGTCATGAGCATGCTGCCACAGTCTCTGTGACTTCACAGGTGCATCCATCCTGTTGTGTCTGGAAAAGACAGTTTTCTTGTAGTCATCCACCCCTACTGGCTCTTACAATCTTTCCGCCTCCGCTTCCACATAATTCTCTGATCCCTGTGGGGAGGGGTTTGGTGGAGAATCCCATTAAGTCTCTCACGCTGTGCACATTGTCCAGCTGTGGGTCTCTGGGTTAGTTTTCATCTACTACAAGAAGAAGCTTCTCTGATAATGGATGAGTCAGGTATGGGCATAGATGGGTATGTATGATGGGTATGAGCAGATCTATGGGCATAGCAGAATATAATTAGGAGTCATTTTATTGATACATTCCTTTATCAAAACAATAGTGTTTGATTTTCCCCTAACCCCATGGCTCACATCTTAAGGCTGCTGCATGGACCTGAACTGGCTGTAGAATGCCAAGGATGACTCGATTCATGGGACTGATAGCAAAGGTCTGCGTTCCATATGAGCACACATCTTAGGGCTGGTATCTTTCAGCACAGATCTTTTTTTCCAGCTTACAATGTTCTCGGTCACATTTTTTACTGATTCATCTACAGCCACTCAGCTGGCACAGCTATGTCACCATCTGAAGATTGTTAAGTCCTCATAAAAAAATCTGACGACATACAAGCTTTGGTCTGGTTCTATCTGGAATATGAGTGTCACAACTCTGAACTACATAGGAACTGCAGACTCACGGAATCTGTAAGTTCTGTGCTATTCCATGCTCTACCAGTCAGACTTTAAATTGTGGCAGTCCTGTTATTCTCTCTCACATTCACCTTCCTCCAAGCTCAGTCCCCTCAACTCTGTCTGCAGGGATGTGGGGGCATCTTTCTTTTATAGCAGAAAAACAGAAGTCCAGGGAGAAAGAGGGACTCACCCAGACTGACCTTTATTGGAACTTAAAGAAGGAATTCCTGGTCCAGTGAACTTCCAGGACAATGCATCACTCTGCATTCGATATGGTCCATGTTCTACCTGCCCCACACACCTAGTCCCACACACAAGGTGGACTGAGAATTGCTTTTGCTGGATATTTTTTTTTTTTTTTGAGAGCTCTTATACCTGATTCTGGGGCTTCCATAATTAATTACCACAAACTCTATGGTGTGAAGCAACAGAAATCCATTATTTCACCATTCGTTTCTGAAAGCTACAATTTTGAAACTAAAAAATGAGCGATATTGGTTTCTTCTGGAGGTCCTAGGGGGAATTGGTGCCAGGCATCTGTTTGATGGTGGGGGCAGTCATTGGTATAAAGGCATCACTTGCAGCCGAGCCTCTCTCTTCTTCTTTGTGTTATTAAATTTTGGGGCCCAAGGATAACTCAGGATGACCTCAGAAATCCTAACCTAATAATTTCTAAGACACTTTTCCAAACAAAGGCACATCTATCTGTTAATTCAGACCTTGAGACATGGGCGCATCTTTGGGGGAGGGAGAGCACTACTCACCACACCATGGACCTCCCGTGAATTTCTCTATTTGGATTTAGACTTGTTACATGCTAGAATTAAGTAAAATGGTGGAGTTAATCACGAATTTAGGAAAAATCTGAGTTTCTGTCATAATGCTGGAATCCAGCCAGGAGCCAGTGATATCAAAACAGATGAGCTACAGCGCTGCCCTCCAAACTGCAATCTAATAGCTGGCTCATGAGCAGCCGATCAAAGGCACCAGTGCAGCAGCAGGCTTTATGTTGTCGTGATGTTGGACACTCACATGTTTAGCATAGATGAGTAATTGCAACATCAACAAAAAGTCTCTCCTCAAATCCCACAGTTAAAGGAAATGCCATCATTTCCTTTGCCTTTGGTGTGAACTCCGCATACGAAAGATGACAGTCCAGGAAGCTGACAGGAGTTAGGGAGTGCCAACCCTGACTCTTTGAAATGATTCCATGTGGTGTGTAGCAGAGTTTTGGCTGCTTCCAACTCCCTTTGATTCCTGTGGCCAGACACTGGTAAGTGAATGTGAAACTCAAAACAAGCCTTCCACTTTAGCAAGCCATTGGCAACCCAAGGCTTCCCGAAAGGCAAGGAAGGATCAAAGATGGGAAATGTGCTGCCTTCAGCAAACACTCACTGTTCCCACTCCAGAAATACCCACCAGTTCCCTGAGAGCGCCACCTTCTAACCTAAAGAAGCCACTACATTTTGCCTCCTTTTTCTGCCAATGTGAATTTAGTGGATAATTCACTAAAACAAGACCTTCACAAAAATCAAAATCACCAAATGAACTGTGCCAAAGAGGAGGGGTCTTAAAATGCCTCAAATCCCCTCCCTCACCCCAGACTTCATTTTTTTTTCTCCAGGCGCTGCACCTGTGCATTTTCCCTATTATTTTTCTGAACCTTCAGCAGCCATTTTATAAATAGATTCTGTCCAATGCAGGCTCAGTGCTATGTCTCTGAAAGCCAAGGGGTGAACAAAGAAGGAGAAGAAAGCAGTTGATTAAAAAAGTTCCTGGGCCAGGCGGTGGTGGCGCACGCCTTTAATCCCAGCACTCGGGAGGCAGAGGCAGGCGGATCTCTGTAAGTTCGAGGCCAGCCTGGGCTACCAAGTGAGTTCCAGGAAAGGTGCAAAGCTACACAGAGAGACCCTGTCTTGAAAAAAAAGTTCCTGGATCCATGGTCCCCGATTTTGCAAGAAATACCAGGAAAGATTTACTACATGCATTTGCGGAAGAGTAGAGCTTGAAAGCAAGGCTTAAGAGAAACGGGGTTCTACTGCTGTGCTACCGGCACAGGGGGCGAAATTTAGGTCAAGGCCAAGGCCTTGTTGTTTGGGGATTCCTGGCAGGAAAAGGAAGAAAAAGAAAAGGAAAAAGAGGGGAAGGGAAATGAAGTGAGGAAGTGAGAACCCGATCGCTTGGCCTGTCTCAATTGCAGCAGAAGTCAAGGCCACAGGTTGCGCAGCGTGGAATAAGGGTGGAGGTACCAAAGGGTGAGGCCAGTTTACAGCCTTGGTTCAGATTCTGACTTAAACTTGCATGCCCTGCTGCAGGAAGATGCCCTCTTGTTTGCTTCCCCTACTGCTGTCAGGACCGAAATTCCTCCGGTTCTCTTCCTCATTTAACTGGTCAGCTGCATCTGATCTCTAGGTCACAGATTCTGCCAGCTCAGGATACCCTTCCATAGGGATCCCTCTTTCCATGGGATTGTCTTCTGGTATTGTCTCAGAGAGAAAGCTTCCATTGTGGTACTCATTTCTAAAGCAACGCCTCTTGTCTCTAAAGTAAGTTTCTTGAATCTTCCTTAGTCTCAGTCATTCTTCTTTGACCTTCTTTCATACCTCAAACTTAGGCTTCCAAGATACCACCTGTAGAGTCATTACTTAGGACTGTTTTTCTTCAAGGTCAGGAAAACATGAGCAACTTACCCAGGTCGGAAATACTTTTTCCCTGTAAGGCAGCCACCAGACATCTCCATTGCTCCTGAAACTATAGCAGTATGTCCTGTGTGGATGACATGAAGCTTTGACATTTACTTAACAAAGTTGGGCAACACATTCTCAAGCACTGTGCATTCTCAGGATACTCTGTATATTTTCCTTGGATTTAGTAATTTCACCTGCAGTAGACCTGACCTGAATAGGGATTTTACACTCAATCTCTTTAATTTTAGAAAAACCAGTGAGCATCAGGGCAAAAGGATCCTCTCCACTGCTGTTCCTTCATAATAGCAAGAACCATTCAGTAAAATACTAGAATCGGATTGTCATTACTTCCTTACCTAGTGCACATTGGAGGCCAAACTAGCACAGACAGAATAAAATTATTTGAAGGCAGTCTATAAAATGTAACATTGGTGGTGTAGTGGATAGCCATTCCAGCTTGGATCTGGAAGTTCCAACCCCCATTGAGACTCTGGCAACTGTCATGCCTATGAGGCAGGGCCAGGGGAGGCGCCTGGAGACCCAAGAGCGGGATGGGCCAGCGCTCTCTCTGTGCCGAAACACTGAATGTTGGAGGTGGATCGAGCAGAGCTCCAGAGAACACCGCTGGACTGCGATACACCTTCCCCAGACCCTGCGACCTACCTATCACTTAATTTGTGAGTTACACTATTAAATAAATATCCTTTTGACTACGTGGAGTGGCCAAAATAATTTCCCCAATAGGTGGAATAGTAGAAAATGGTAGAAGTTGGTGGTGTGGATATTATGGGTAGAACTGGATCATCAAAACTTAGTGTGCTCAGGCCAGGAAGTGGTGGCACACGCCTTTAATCCCAGCACTGGGGAGACAGAGGCAGGTGGATCTCTGGGTTCAGAGCCAGCCTGGTCTACAAAGTGAGTTCCAGGAAAGCCAAGGCTACACAGAGAAATTCTGTCTCAGAACAACAACAAAAAAAAAAAAATTGCATGCTCATGTGTGCCAGCCTGGTATCACTTGCTTTACCCAATACCAGTATTTTCATATCAGTGAGTCTGACTCAAAATGCAAGTTTTAGAGCATCCAGAGGAGTGTTTTTCTTAGATAACCTTTAGATGTACCCACCATGAAGTCACAGTCACTCAAGACTCACCCAGCAAAAGGTTGGAATAAGATGACCACGACTTCGATTCATATATAAAGAGGGTAAGAATGAAGAAAACAGCCAAGAACTGAGGCCAGCTGAAAATAAGACCAAGAAGGGGAGTTCTCACGTTAAGCCTGGCTTCCCTGTTTTTGCAGCCTTGTCTCCCTGAACTTTCTTAGATCTTATTGCTACAGTACTTCTAGTACACAACTCTTCAGTTGCTGGTTTGATGACCATTGTTTAACCTCCATGAGTAAGACCCCTTCATTTTAGTTATTTCCTTCCTCTGGAGAATTTATAGCAATATATCTAAATAAGTTATAAACTTTGGCTCTTTTGATGGTTACATTTAAGCAATAAACTCGGGTAGATTAAGGAATATCTAAACACTGGCAATGTGTTTCTTGGTGGGAGAATCTATGAGTGTTTCCAAAGGATGCTGGTGTGTGGGTCAGGAGACAGAGTGAGAAGATCTTCCAGTGTGGGTGGATAGAACAAAGAAGGCATTTGTTTTTTCTCTCTTTCCTGGAGCTGTGTGACACTCTTTGTCATCAGACTGTAAGAACTGTCAATCAAGCAGGTGGTCTCTAGTTGTCATTGTGGCAGCTATGGCTGCTTTAAACCCCTCATGGCTACTCAAGCGTCTCCCATTTAATATCAGGCATTCTCAAGAAACTCTATGACAGCCGTAGGAAACACCATAGATACCATGGCTAGTGTTGCAAGCTTGGGGTTTGCTTTGAGTGGCTTTGTTTCAGTTGTGACCGCCCAGACACTGTGCAACAGCTCTGGAGAATTAATTCAGTTCCACACACATTAAAGTTTCAGAACGCTCCCATATTACCACAGCTATAACTACTCCACATGACCATACTCACTGCTTCTTTAAGATTTCTACAGGTGTCAATATGGTGAGGGAGGAATTCTTCCTCTGCCCATGAGCACCAGGGCAGTGGGCCTAGTGTGCCTGCAGACCAGTATGATGAGGTAGAAAGTGGATGGCCAGCAAGAGAGAGGCTATGTGTATGTGTGACTGTCTATATAGTCAGTCTTGCTCTCCCTCCCCCAGGGCCATTCCTATAGACCTCCTGCCTGTACATTACCCTCCTGTGCTGCTACAGTATTATGTCTCAATAATGTCACATCCGAACTTCTCTATTGCCTACTGTGTTCCACATTGTTACTGGAGCAGAGTGAGCTGGTGGCATGAAGAATAGAAAGCCCCCTAGGCTGTCACACAAGTACAACCAATGATAGCTAGAACATGGCTGAAGAGCAGAGACTGTGAGAACCTCAAATTAAGGCCAAGAAGGGAAAATACAGAGGAGAGTTTAGGATTCACAAGTAAAAAAGCTACTCAGAGCTGAGATGGCAGAAATGGTACAAGCCCTAAGAGAATACCAGAAAGCCATCAAAATTACTAGCTCTGCCATCCAAGGAAATATAATGCTGAGTTGAGGGTCCTGACACTCTAAACTCAGAGCTGTAACACAAACTGATAGTTTCTAGGAGATCAGCACTTAAAACCCAAGCCAGAATGTTCAGGACAGGGGACACCAGCATCTGAAGTTCTCAGTTCCTGGCAGGAAAGGAGCTACGTCTTGCCTATTTGTGGTTGACATCCAAATAGAGCTAAAGAACTCACATCCCACTGCAACACACCCATCTAGAATCCCAGTGGTTGGGAAGCAATTTTAGGAGTTAGTAGAATTTTGTGACAAGAACATGGCCATTTGAGTTAAAGAGAGCTGGATTCAAGTACCATTCTAAGTGTGTGACATGTACAAAGTCGTTAAATTTGATTATATGCTTACCAAATGGGAACAACAAATTAATCACTTTCCTATCTTAGAGTAATTTGAAGAGTATTCACTGATGCTTTTCATATATTCCTGGCTGTGGGTCAATGTTTATCTTTAATGATATTTTGGTACTTTTTGCTGGTATGGGCTGAGTGAACTTTATGCTTCCAGGTCCCTCATTTTGCTCTCCCATTCAGACTTTAGACTCTGTATTGTAGTTCCAGCCTTTCCTTCCAAGACCTCCTTTTTGAGCCTCTGACATTCTTGTAGTGTCTTGCTGTTGATCTTGAAAGGCAGCAAATCATTCCTATGTTCACAAGCCCTACCTCTTAGCTCTTGGAGTCAGCAAAAAAGATTTAACAGCAAAAGGTAACACACACACACACACACACACACACACACACACACACACACACACACACTGCCCCCAAAGCATTATTCACCAGGCAGTCAAAGGTGAGGAAGAGGGAGAGTCCAATGAGGAAATGGCTTGAGAGTATTAATGGAAATAAAGCCTGGTGTCCTGAGGTATGAGGAAAGGTAACTGGAGCAGTATGTGCTGAAACACTCAAATTCCAGTGTTCTTTATATGGCTCTTTATACGACACCTTAAAGCACTGTAACTGCACTCTGAGGCTACAGTCTGGGCCCATGGATATCAAAATGGCCACCCATTGGATTCTTACAGAACTCAGATGAGGGCTGAGTGCTTTCAACTGGTTTTAAGTCTGATGAAGTTCTTGAAAAACTTAGGTCCTCTCAATATCTACAACAGAACTAGTGAGAATATATTGCTCATCTAGGGGACCTCTGACATTGGTGAGAAATCAGGTAAGTGAAAGCAATTTAGGCTGACTTAGACTTTGCACTGGCTTCAGTACATGTGGATATTACTTCACAGACTTTAAAATAACCACAAGGCAAAAATCTCCTTAAATAATAAGTTAGAAGTGTTTTAAAATTGTAGTGTGTGCCTAAGAGCATGGACTGCTCTTCTAGAGGACCTGGGTTTGACTTTCAGCACCCACTTGGCATCTCACAACTGTCTGTCACTCTAGTTCCAGGGAATCTGATACCCTCTTCTGACCTCTGCTTGCACCAGGCATGTACATGTGGTTCACATGCATGCATACATGTAGGCAAAACACTCATACAAGTAAACACAAATAAATAGCTCTTTTCAAAATTCTTAAATAAAAATAAGGAAGAGGAGGGGAAGGGAGAGGGGAGGAACAGGAGGAAGGAGAGGATTGAAGAAACAACTGTGGTACAGCATGAATCGTCTGTGTTCCGCAACCAATTCACCTGTTGACCACCTCTAAGCCCGAATGTGATGGTTTAAGAGGGTGGGATCTTCAGAAGATGATTAGATAATGAGAGACGGGTATCTCATGAACAGAATTAGTTGTCCCTAAAAATCAAGGGAGGCTGGAAAGAAGGATCAGCCACTAAAGGCTATAACCAAAAAGACAAAAAGAGGATAAATGGTTTTTGAGAGAGACCACAAAGATGGTGCCCTCTTTGAAGGACAACCCCTCATCAAACACTTAATCTATGGGCCACTTTATTTGGATGGTTCAATTTCTAGGACTGTGAACAATACATTTTTTGTTGCTTTAAAATGACATAGTCTAATGTGCCCTGTTTTATCTGCCTGGGAAGGCTAAGACAATCTTTGTGATAAGAATTTGGACCCAAGGCAAGAACTAGATGGCACTTGAGATTTGAAGGAGAGAGGGAGGGAAGAGTAGGGCAGTGATGGACAAGATGGGTGTTTGGTGATTACCAAAGGCAGACTAGTTCTCTTCATAACTCTGCCAAACTTTTGTACACACCACCACTACCACTACCACCACACCACGCCCTATATACACATTTACCTGCCACTGAAATTTTCCCAATTGATTCCTCTGGTCTAATTGTTATAGACTGCGCCTTTGTTCTGAAAGAACCTCCTTGGGGAACATCAGTTCAGATAACTAAGACCTCAGTTTCTTTCTTGGGTTTAAATAAGTAGTTAATGAGAAGGTGATTAATCTACCCATTACTAACACAACTTCATATTTTTAGAGTTTCTGCTTTGAAATATTTAGATTAATAAGGCTATCTTACATAGATAAAACCTTCAGTTTTCAGTTAGATAAGCAGTTATATTTAAAACATGAGGAAAATTGAAGTTTCAGCTTTGATACCACCCACATCACATTGACTACAAATAATACATCAACTTTTCCTAAAGAAGGGTCTATTTCCTTGCAGCCAGACATTATTCAGAGAGAGTGTCCTTGGAATACACATTTCTAAATGGAATGTCTCCATCAAATCCCTCCTGTCAGAGCTCAAGAACCCCATGAAAGAGGAGGTAGAAAGTGAGGTAAGAGCCAGAGGAGATAGAGAGCACCAGGATAACAAGGCTCTCTGGATCAACTAATCAAGCCTCATATGAGCTCACATAGACTGAAGCAGCAAACGCAGAGCCTGCAGGGGTCTGCATCAGGTCCTCTGTGTATATATCACAGCTTTCAGCTTAGTATTTTTGTGGGATTCTTGAGTGTGTGGACAAGTGGATCACTGATTCTTGTGCTGCTCTTGGGGCTCTTTTCCTTCTGTTGGTTGCCTTGTCCAGCCTTGATGTGATGTTTTTTTGTTTCATCTTATTATGGTTTAATTTGTTATGTTTGGTTATTATCTCTTAGAAGCATGTTCTCTTCTAATGAGAGACAGAAATAGAGTGGATCCAGATGGGAGGTAAGATGGGGAGGAACTGGGAGGAGTAGAGGGAGGGGAAACTGTAATAAGGATATGCTATATGAGAAAAGAATCTATTTTCAATAAAAGAAAAAAGAAGAAGGCTCTGTTTCAACCACATCCACTTCTCAGTTCTCTTGAAATTGAGCAAGGAATGAGTACGCGGTTCCTTCACCCACTTCGCTCTCAGCCAGATTGGAGTTGGATAGCTAACCTAAAGCCACAGAATTCTCTTCTAACTCTCCTCATCTAGATAATCTGCTATGCTCTTCTTCCTTATCACTGTTGGAACTTTACAGAGTGTAGGAGAAAACTCAATAGTGTATGTGGGGATAACTTGGGAGACCTCACTATGAGATACCACTGTCAGCTCAGAGGCAGATTTGGTAAGAAGCAGCAACAGTCCTAGGGGGCCCTTCTGACGATGGATCTTCCCATCCCCTCCCCAGATCCCCTACTCTCCCTCCTATGGAGCTAACAGCAGACTCAGCCTTGTTCTTTGGGCCACCTTTCTGCTCTCTTGACCCCCTCCCCAGCCCCAACACTGTCCTGAATATTTTCATGTACCAGGCCATATTTGCATTACCTCACCTAAGGGCTCCCCTCAAGGAACCTTCTTCCGTTACCCCTGAAAGCTTTATTTTGTAGCTATTAATCTTAACATTGGTCTGCCTTATGGCACACTTAGTTGCTAGAATAAAAGTGGCTGTCAGGATGCAAATAATCATGTTTCCTGTTCTAGAAGATTCATGTTGTTATTTTGTGAAGTCCATTGAGCTGAATATTTAGGATTTCTGTTCTGTCTTATTTCAATAAGAAGATTTTAAATGCTTTCACCTTTGCTCTCATCTATTTCCTGAAAGCTGTTTTTTTATCTGCCCCCAAATCTAGGAGCAAAAAACATGGCTAATACCTAAAATATTATCATAGGACATTTGATTTCAATATTAATGAACCTTTTTGTAGAAATGGAAAAGTCCAGTAATAAGGTAATGAAATATATGAAATTTCCAGGCTCAAATTCTGCTCATTGGTCAGCTGTCCTAAATGGTTGATTAAATGTTGACAAGTCATTGGCTCCTTAGGCTCAGCTCACATAACTATAAAATGGACTTTCTTGCACTGGCCCTCTTAATATCATAAGGACTCTTTCTGGGAGTCTATGACTATGAAATGGTTTTACAAGGAGCTTCCTGCTTCCACCCGTGTGGTTTGGTGTGTGGTTTGGATTACAGAAAGCCTGGGGTCAGATCTCTGTGTCACTCTTGGTGCAGTAGGAATAGAAAATCTTTTTGTATTATGACAAATTATTACTTTTAATCTCCTCTTCTTTTTCAGCCTGGACCCCTACACAGTTTCAGAGAGCCCTCCTCATGTTCTCTCCGCTCATCAGGCACCAGGTTGGATTCATGAGGTCACTTCTCCACCCTGCTCAGGGCCGCACAAGGGACTAGTTACTCACTGGGCACCCAGCAGTGCACGGAGTCAAAGCCAGCAGGAAGCAGCTGCAGTGGACCTGTGGGAAGGGCATGAGAAAGGAGGAACGGGAATTGGTCTGCTTGAGACAGCAAAGATCTCTCAAAGAAAAAAAGCCTGATCGGAGCCCATTACAGCACAAGCTGCAAAAGACCACTCCCCTTGAATGCACTCTTTTGAACGTGTTGCCTGGAAACGGACCAGTCAATCAAGGAACAATGATAAGTGGACTTCCTTTCCTAGATAGGTGTGGGGCTCCCACCACAGCCCAAAGGCTAATGCAAAGGTTGAAGCTTCTTTATGATATGGATGTTCAGGGAACCAACTTGGGCCAGGGCAACGCTAATTTGAATCTTGTTATACAGCTTTATGGCTGTGTGGCCTTGGTCCATTTGAATGTCACCTGTTTATCTAAAAATGTGCAACTAGTTTTCTAATGCCATTAATGAGAGAAGACACAGAAAACATTTATCACTGTGGTTGGCACATGGTAAGCACACATGTATGTAATTGACACACAGTGGATAATACGCCTTACCACCGCTGTTAAATTAAATTTACAGGAGACCACTATGGATTGAATGCCCTATCCAAAGATCATGCACAAATCTTATTTGCATTACAAGGTATTAAGAGATGGGATATGTTGGGATCCTTAAGACATCATTGGGCTGTAAGGGTTCTGCTCTCATGAATGGGTGAGTCCATTCATGAATTAATAAGTTACCTTGAGACTGAATCTCAAGACTGGTATAAAAGCCAAGTTTGTCCTCATTTCTTGTAGATGTGCTCACCTGTTCATATGATGTCCTGTGACACCTCACTACTCTGTACAACTCAACCTTCCAGTATATGAACAGGCAAAATCTTTATTCTATTGTGTAGTTTTTATGTGCAGCAACAGAAAACTAAGGCAGATTATCATTGATTGGGACTGAGCTCCTGAACTCAGCCCTAAATGGATTAACTCAAAATCAGCATCTAAGACGCTGATCACAGGCTGAAGCCTGGACTATGTGTTTATAAGATCTGTGGGCAGTTAGAAGAGAGGCCATTGCCAACTCCCTAAACAAGTCAGCAGGAGGAAGCTCCCTTTGCTCTAACCTTGACAAGGAAAGTTACCTAAGGTAAATTGATGCTAACCAATCTACTGCTGTTTAATATTGTTATTCAGGCTTCCTCAAAAAACCCAACTGTTCTGCCAGATCATCATAGAGCCTTTGTATTTTATGGATATGAAACTGCCCAATTCATGAATCATTAACAGAATCCCATTGTGTTATTATACTGAATTTTTAAATTAAGAAACTGATTTTTAAAGTTCTGGTGTGCATTGTTTGACTCTATTAATTATGAAGATTATCTGCTCTTGGTCTGAGGTCTGAGCTGCCTACTACTAAGAAATCAATAGTCTGGAGTTGAGAGTTGGGCAGATGGGGGTGCTTCTGTCTTACTAGCCCTCCATCTCTGGCTGTGTCATGGGCACAAAGGGACTATGAAGGAAAGGACAGGATAGAAGAGGTGAGGTGAAGGGAGGGCAGGGAAGATAACTTCATGTAGTCACTGGGCATTTCTCATTAAAAAATGTCCTGTTGAATTATTCCTCGAAACCCATGTAGCCACAGAATTAACTATGGATGAACTAAGTTCACTCCTACATGAGGAACAACCATATGCAGGTATGTGAACAATAAACATACTTGATCAGCATTCGTCTTTTTAGATGCACAGGCAAGACCAGATCAAGACACGCTCATTTATGGCCAACCACCTTGTGCAAAAAAAAATGTAAACAATGCTAAATGTTAGGGTCAGCTGCCCCTAGAAATACAAGACATGTAAATAAATAATGTTCTCCAACGTTTACAGTGATACCCTATTCCAAACAGCTCTAGAAGACGTTATTATCATCCTTGTTTTGATGTCCCATCCTGCACTGTTAGAACAGTGCCTCTGTTTCTGGGAAGCCAGTGGCTGCCTGGCCTCCTTGCTATGCTCTGCTCTGTAGCACAGGGCTGAAGCTATGGTCTGCTGGAAATACTAACGCTGCTTCCTTTCTGTACTTTTTCCTTCTCACCTATGGAATGGGATGAAATGCCTTACTCCGTGAAGTGAAGGAAAACACCAGGAAGCATGCACACAGCTAAAAGAGTCTCTTCACCAGATGAAGCCCCAAGGAAGGGCCTGAGAGTGATGTATCTCCCCTGATCCTCCCTAAAGTCTAGCTGAAGCTTTGGTTCTAATTGTATGGAGGGGATTATGTAGGGATGGGGATGCAAATGTCAGGGGAAGTGAGTGGAATGATGCACCGCCTTAACTCCAGGCACTCAATTATCTCTGTTCTAGGCAAGACAGTCTCTTGTTTTATTTCTTTGTGTTCTATGTATGTCTTTGTCATCTCTGGATCCCATTTGTGACAGCTCATGGGGACTCACTAACAGGCTGGGTGTCTCTGCATCGTAATACATTTAAAATGCTCTGGTGCTGCATTGTTTCTGTTTTTCTCTCTCTCTCTCTCTCTCTCCCCGTGTGTGTGTGTGTGTGTGTGTGTGTGTGTGTGTGTGTGTGTGTGTGTGTGTGTGAACATCTTCAGGGCTGGATTGCCTGTTATTTTAACCCAATTGCCAGTTGTATGAACTCAGCCCACTTACTCAGCCTTGTGAATCTTCAGTTCTCTCATTTCTAAAATAACGTTCATAAAGGTATCTCCTTCACGTATTGAGAATATTAAAATACTTAAAACATAAACATCTAGCAGGTGTCAACTAACCTAAGTACCATCAACATGACTGCTATTCCCTTGTGTGGGTCACAGTAACCAACCTTGTACCTGTCCCTTTACTGGCCATGTCTGAGCTCCTCTGAGGTGTAGACCACAGAGAGAAGGTAGCTAGTTCACAGGGTGTAGGCTCTCATAATCTCACTGTGTACTGCCAAGTTTCTCTCCAGAATGACTTCGCAGTCTAAGTTCACATCATCAGTTCCGGAGGGTTCCGGGAAATGTTTTCTTAGCCACTGAGAGCACAGATTTTAATGAGTTTCTCCTCAAGCTCCACTGACATCATCTGTCTGGGAGATTTTTGTCCAAGTTGGGTGGAGAAACAGCTATCTGACATGCTGCCAACGTAGCAGCCTGTGCCATTATGTACCCTAGAGCCCTGAGTCCTCAAAGTTCATCAAAAGGGAGTCAGACTCACCCTGAGATGCGGCACATGGCCCAGAGTGCTTTCTCAGGGTTTCTGACTCACACTGTAGGAGGCCATCGCCCTCCAGCTCCCTAGGGATCCTGGGTAAGGATCTCTACTTCTGGGAGTTATTGCCTTTGCTACATGATATCCACTTAGGATACCAAGCAGAGAATTATTGTGAGAAAGATAGTTTTGTAGAGGGTCAGGGTTCTGAGGACCCAGGGGCTGTTAATGTGAAATGATGGAGCAGGAAAGATGGGACATCCCCTTTCTAAAATTTCCTTGTGGTCAACAATCTGACCATGGTTTAAAGAACAATATAAATGAGAGGGTTTGTGTTAGTCTTTGAACTTGGTAACATTTTCTCTAGCGATAGTACACCATCGTTACCTGTGAGGGCTCTAGGTTCAATGCCTATTGGTGTTATAGGAAGTAAGCACCTAAGTAATAAAAACTAAAGGATTTTGGCATGATAAATGTTTAGTATCAAAGTACGGTGAATGTTTGATGAGTTTGAAAGATATGTCTTGGGCTCCCAGGAACAGTAAGAATAGCTACAGAGAAGACTCTGGACCCTCTGAGATGTGTCAGCTATATTTAAGCTGGCACTCATGTCATCATAAAGATGCTAAAAATGCTAAGTGTGGTAAGCAGGCCTGTTATATCCTTCTGGGGTCTTTGATGTAGTTGAAGACTATATAGTTATAATTTTCCTTGGTTATGATAAAAGATAAATTAGATATAAAACTTTAGACTCACAAATATAGGATAGATAGGATATCTTCTTTGATTTTTGCCAAATACAATAGACTAAATATTATAACTATAATTCTTGATTAATAACTGTTTTGTTATATATAATTTTACTATGTTAAAGTTAAAACTTTCCTTTTAAATAGAAAGAAAAGGGGAAATGATGGGTGACAGTGCTCTGCATGCTATGAATGTGTTGCTCCAATTGGTTGATAAATAAAATGCTGATTGGCCAGTAGCCAGGCAGGAAGTATAGGTGGGATAAACAGACAAGGAAAACTCTGGGAAGAGGAAGGCTGAGTCAAGAGATGCCAGCCCGCCATCCAGGGAGCAGCATGTAATGGCACACAGGTAAAGTCATAGAAAATGTGGCAATTTATAAATTAACAAAAATGGGCTGAGTTTAAATATAAGAGCTAGTCAATAATAGGCCTGAGCTAATGGCCAAGCAGTTTTAATTAATATAAGCCTCTGTGTGTTTACTTGGGTCTGAGTGGCTGCAGGACTGATAGATGAGAGAGTTTGTCCCAACCATCTGCCAGCCGGGACACAGAAAAACTTTCAGTTACACAGGCGTGTAATCCCTGCTCCTTGGAAGGCTTAGGCAGGAGGATTGCAAATTCAAAGCCTCCTCAGGCTTCAGTGAATCAAAACTCTATTTTGCAACTTAGTGAGACTGTCTTAAATTTTATTTTGAAAAGTAAAAAGAAAGCAGGATATATATAACCTAGTGATAACATACCAGACTAGCACACACTAGGCCCTAAAATTCAATCCATGCATTGCAAATAATAACAATAATTTTTAATGCTAATATAAGAGCTGTTAAGAATCTAAGATCTAGGTCTAGAGTTCAGTAACTTCAAAAGTGCTCTTTATTGAGAGATGAGTCAGTAAAATTATGTGGGCTGTATATCTTTTTTAGAGAAGTTCACTGAATTTTAAAAGCACAGGGTAAATAACCATCTATTCTCTACCCAACACTGAGCTGTTCCTCATGTAGTGTGAGTTTCTATTTACAAAAAAAGGTACAGTGACTGTTAGTTGTGTTAAAGCTGTTAGAAACGAGAATCAACTGAGATTCATGATGGTGTAGAGATCTCAGGGGTGACAGAAGCAGAGAAGAAAGCCCTGAACCAGATAATGGACAGGCAGCGGCTGTGAGTGGCAACCATGTAATGCATCTTGGCTGATGTTTTTGTGCTGGGATCTGGAGACCCTCTGCTATCTACTCAAAGCTTTTAATGTAACAGAAGATCATGGGGGAATTTTAAATTGTCATGGTCTGTTGATTACTTTTCTTATTGCTACTTAATGGATAGGAAGTTTATTTTGGCTTACAGTTTGAGGAGGATACAGTCCGTCTTGGCTAAGAAGGTATGGTGGAAGGTGGCTTTGTGGTGGCAGATGCTATGTGGCTGCTTGCTCACATCTTAGCTGATAGAGAGGAAGGTTAATTGTATGCTCTACTGCAGTGGTTTTCTACCTTCCTAATGCTGTGATCATTTAATACAGTTCCTCATGTTGTTGTGACCCCCAACCATAAAATTATTTCATTGCCACTTCATAACTGTAATTTTACTACTGTTATGAATTGTAAGTATCTGTTATGCAGGATATTTGATATGTGACCCCTGTGAAAGGTTGAGAAATGCTGCTCTATTGGCTTTTTTTTCTTTATGTACTCATTCCAAGACCCAAGCTCATGAAATGGTGCCACCCATATTTATGTGACTCAAAGATATTCTCTTCTTAGTTAAAACTTTGAGAGAGACCTTCACAGATACATCCAGAAATGTATCTCCTAGGTGACTCTAAATCTAATCAAGTTGAAAATGAAGATCAACCATCAACCTTTCTAAAAATAGCTCAGTTTTAAATACTGCCAATCTTTCTAATTACTTTAGGAGGCAAGGCAAGATTTGCTGCTCAGGAAAGATGAATTAAATAGGGAGCACCCAGAAGAGCAGCATGGTTGAAGGTAATGCTGGAGATAGGGTTTGGGGTGGGTGGGATCAGTGGTACAAGGGTGGAGGAGGCTATGACCGGTAAAATAACAAGAAGTTGAGGTTTCAGACCTGATTCTAGAGTCCAACTTGGAAGGTTGTGATATAATGTTTCCTTATAGCCTCTCTCCTTTTTATCCAGTTTCATCCCAGGGCACTCAAGAGAGGTAGTTCCGAAGTTTGGCCTTCCTACTTAGGCACCAAGTTGATCACACTGAGTGCACCTGTCTCTGAAGTTTCTGGAGCTCAGCCATGATGGACACAAGCTACCACAGGCTCCAAATGAGATGCTCTCAACCCCCATCTAAAGTCTTCCCTTGCTTCAGAAGAAATGGGACTAGGGGGACAATTTTATGCCAGTTCCTGCCAGCCATCTTGAAGCTGGCCCTAGTAACTATAGCCTGTAATCTATTCCGACTTCATCCCTTGATTCCAAACACTAGGACTCAATCAACTCAAACCCTTTTATGGAATTCTGCTGGGAACCGGTCCTTCTTAACTGAAAATGAAGTTAAGAATAAGGTATTGGTTTCTGGGTTCATGAAGATTCTAGCCGAGGGAGAGACTGCATCTAGTACATAGACACTTTCAGAAAGATAACAGATGCGAGGATGGGGAAATGGAAGCATGTAGGAGGGCCGCTAACTGGAACTGGGGGTGGGAGGGTGGGTGGGACAGGAAGGACTCCTTGGGGAAGTGAGAACAAGCCCTGATGCAAAGGACAAGTGGGAGTGAACTGAGTAGACGCCTGTGGTACAGATGGAATGATGATGTTGTCAGGAAGTTCAAGTCACAGAGATTAGAGAAGATAGAACACATTTAAGGGTCTAGATGTAACATAGTTAGAGCCACAGAGGATATTCCATTTAATTTTCTGTGAACTGGAACAAGCTACTTGACTTCCTTGATGTATATATATCATTTGCCAAAAAAGAAGGGATGTTACTCTATAGAGTTTTAAAGGGTAAATGAGGTGAACACAGTGATAGACCTTGGCTCAGTATCTGTTTTGTAGTATCTGTTCAATAAAACTGTATATTTATAAATAACTGAAGATTAATTGAATCTTGCAGATTCAAAGACATCATAGCAATTATTTGTATTCTTCATACTCAGTCATGCTTACTCTAACTGTTCCTTGTGTTTTCAGGCAGGGGTTTCACTTTGGATTTCTTTGTGGGTCCCATCTTAGCTGTTTCCACTAAGTGGGGCAGTGGTAGATCCATATCTCATCTATTCTACTCAGTTGGTTGGTAGGATTCCTGCTCAAAGTCCATTAGCTAAAACCGATAGAGTTCTGGCTTCCCACGGAGGGTAGGAACATGAAAGTGAATCACATACTGATATTAGAAATCCTTCTTTTTCCCATGCCAGGTTTCCATGAGCCTGCTGGACCCCGTATGCTGCCTTAACAAATCCAGCCCCAGTGTGCAGAGTCCATCTTCACCTGACGCTCCCTTCACTTTAGAGTATCTTTGTCACAGCATTACAGGTTGATGGATAGGACTCACTCTTAATTTGAAAGTGCTTTATCTGCCAAAGAGGAGTGTCATTTCTGTAAAGTCTTGGCCACTCTAATGCCTTCACAGTAGAAAACAATCCATTCTACAGCGCCTTTGCTTCAATGGACACTGATAACTTTTGAATCTATGTCTAACAGACATTGCTCTTTGCTTTAGGATGTAAATGATAGTTTCTCTGTCTCAAAGCCACTCCCAAACAATCACTCAGAGGTTTATATTAATTATAAATGCTTGGTTATTAGGTCAGGCTTATTACTAACTACCTCTTATAACTTAACCCATTTCTATTAATCTATATACTGCCCAGAGGCTCATGGCCTTTACCTCTATCCCATTTTGTATGTCCAACTCATTCTCCATCTGGCTGGTGACTCTCTGACTCCACCCTTCCTCTTCCCAGAATTCTTCTAGTGTGGCTCTCACATTCAATCTCTTCCTGCCCAGCTACTGGCAAATCAGCTTTTTATTAGCAAATGAGAGCAATACACATTTATAGTGTACAAAAAGATTGTTCTACAGCATTAGGACTAACCTGTAACAGCAGAGGAATAGTGATAAGAGATGTGACTTGTAAGAAAACCTCATTAAATATCTTCTCAGCTCTTTCAGGGGTTCCTCGGAGTAGGAATGATGCTGAAGGAGACTTAACACATGAAAATCAAATTGGTAAATGGACTTATAGTTTGAAAGGCACTAGTAACTCACATACCCATCCAAGGCTTCTTTATCCTCCAATGTTCCATTGTGTGCTTGCCCATGACAAGGGACAGGCTCACCACACTGAATTAAAGGAAGCAGCAATCACACTGGGCATCTTTCTCACTGGGAGCCTGCACCCGGCTTTCATATCACTGCTCTATCTCTGTCTTTACAAAGTGTCGGTAGGCCTTTCCCCTACAGACCACTGGTCTGACGCTAATCTTACCTCAGAACTAGAAGTACATTGTGTTTATTTTGTTGTCATCCAACCTCAGGTTGACAGGAAACTGGCGAGCCCTCCTCAGGAGAAGTTGTTTTCTCTACCTCAAGTCTTCCTGGTCCTTTTTGTCATCTAAGATGTGTCTGATCTGTATCGAGGGACACACATACTGTGCATTCATTGTATACAAGGCTTTTGATTGATCTGTTACAATGCCCCTGTTTCCAAAAACCAGAACCACAAAAATTAACTCTACTTTTACCTTGTTCCTGAGGAAGTATAATGTATTGCTACTTCCTCTGAAGCCCTTGGTTGCTAATCTAAGGAATGCTTGTCACACAGCTAAACCAACACATCGTATACAGTATCCTACTTCTTGCTTGCTTTGATGTCTATGACACTTGCTCTGTTGTGCTTAGGTTCACAGTGACTATGGAGCCAAAAATCAGTTAGGGTTCAAGAACAGAGCTTGCACCAATTCTTTTACCTACAGACTGCAGAACTAGTAGGCAAACCATCCAACAATTCTGTCCTACATTGCCCTCTTCTGAACAGCCTCCTTTATTCTTCCTGGGTTTAATCACCCTAAAACAAGTCATGACAATTAAGCGAGATTCTCTTTTATGTCATAGGACATACACCCTGGCATGTGATATGGTAGCAATGGTCCCACCATTTTGAGTCACAAAGGATGGTGCCCCCTATTCCAGACCTTTTAAAAAACAGTCTCCAGTGCAGGGGCTACAATAATGATCCAGAAAGGGTATTGATTCCAGTAGGCTTCGGGAGCCAGGTCCATGAAATGGAAACTTATTTATCTTATTTACAGATGTTTCCCAATGTCTAGTGAAGGACTCAGAACTTAGTGTTATTCAGTAATACTAGATACAAGAATAATAAGTCAACCTAAAAGAGTAACAACTTTGAAAAAAATGGAAGCTAAAGTGAATTCAATAAAGGGATTTTGATTTCCTCTTTTAAAAAATAAAAATAAAAGAATTGAAATGAATTTAACAAACTTTGAATTTAAAACATTGCAAAGACTTAATTAAAGATGGAATGTGTCTTATTCACTTTTCTACCACTGGGATGAGACACTATGGCCAAGACAACTTATAGAAGAAAAGGTTTATTAGGGCATGCAGTCTAAGAGTGTGAATTCATGACCCTCATGGGGAGAAATGTGGTAGCAGGCTGGCAGACATGGTGCTGGAGTGGTAGCTGAGAGCTTATAGCTTGGAACACAACCACCAGGCAAGGGTGAGGGCCAACTGGGAATGGTTCAGACTTTTCAAATCTCAAAGCCCACCCCTACTAGCATACCTCCTTCAACAAGTCCACATTTCCTATTCCTTCCCTAACAGTTCTACCAACTGGGGACCAAGCATTTAAATATATGCGCCTAAGGAAGCCATTCTCATTCCAACTGCCACAGAATATAATAGCTAGTATTAGACAGTATTAATGGTCATTATCTTTGTTGCTATGGTGTTCTCTTACACTAACAACAGGAGTTCTGATGATAGCTTTGCATTTTACAGACAAATTTAGTTAAATGTATCCATTGAGCATCTAGGCTTAAAAAGGAAAAAAAAAAATTGAGTTATGAATGCCCTTGACTAGATCACAAATTTCTCAAAAGCGGGAACTATTGACTATTCATCTCCACACCTTATAAAGAATTTGGTATGTAGTATTCTGCTCATAATCTTTCATTCTGGTGTTCAGTCTTTGTATTGGCTAATAGCTTTATTCTGCTTATAATTCTGTGGGATGGATCATGACGGTTTTACATCTTTTAGTAAAACCTTGAGTCAGTTCTCTCAATAGGTAGTAATGGCTGGCTAGGAATACACACATGGACGCCAGGAAAGATGTTCCTTATGCCATTCATTTCCACAAATTCCACGGAATAAAATGCTGCAGAATCATGACACACAGTATCACACACGGGCACTTTGCTGATCCTTGTTTTCCCTCCCTCCTCTTTTTTCAGAAGTTTTTTATTTTTCTAGACTTTTGATTCATATAGAAAATGTCTTGCCATCTTGAAGCAATACTCTGGCAATGTCTCATCTATATTTCACAATTATGTACTGTTAAAAAGCAATACTTAGAGGCTCGCCAGTGACTTCTTTAGCTGTCTTTTCTGTCACCAGCATACAACTGATGGAAGGAAGGCTTGACCAGCAGATAGGTTACTATGCTACCTTGTTATTCCTCCAGACTTACTACTAGCATCATGGGAAGAATGTTTCTGTCGTGTTGTTAATGTAGAACGTTGCCCAGGCTCATGTGTTTGGATATTTGGTCCCCACACTCGGTCCCCAGATAGATAGTAGTACTGCTTTGGGAAACTGTGGGACCTTTGGGAGGGGCTGTCTAACTGGAGGAAGGGGGTCACTGTGGAGGCAGGACATGAGGTCATAGCCTGGTTCTGCTTCTGTCATTATGCCTCAAGATCTCTGCTTCCTTGTCTTCTGAGGTTTAACAAATAGACTCCAGCCCCATGGAGCTCCACTACTGTACCTTCCTGACCATGATGGGTTTATATCCCCTCAAACTGTGAACCAAAATATATCCTTCCTTCTTAAATTGCTTCTTTCAGGCATTCTGTCACAGTGATGTGAAAGATAGCTAATGCAATTAGTAGTCATTTATTTTACGTGTATGAATGTTTGCTTGGATGAATGGATGTGCATCACATGCATGCCTGGGTAGCAGTAGAGGCCAGAAGATGGGTTTGAATCCCCTGGATATGGGATTAAAGAGGATTGTGAGCTGTTGTGTAGATTCTGGGAATTGAACCCAGGTCATCTGCCGGCAAGTGCCAGCTGCTGAATCATATCTCCAATCCCAACTAATATAGTTCATAATAAAGAGTCCTAAAAGAGAGACAGGGTGTCTTAGATAGCTTCAGGCTGGAGAAGCAGCTCAGGAGTTACTGGCTGTTCTTACAAAGGACTCGGTTGCTTTCTAGTACCCATGTGGTAGTTCACAGACTTTGTACCTCCAGTTCCAGGGGATAATGGTCTCACCTGGCCTCCATGGATATAAAGTTGAAGGTGTTAAACTCTCCCACTTTCATGACTAAACTTAGGTTCCAGTTCTCTGAGAAGAGCAAACATGTTTCTTTTCCAACAAAGAACCATTTATCCACAAGGCCCTTACATTCAGGGTCGAGGGAGAGAACAAACACAAGGTCTAAGTCAGCCTTACAGTAGTATCTCAAGGACAAACTCAGTAGCCTGCTTCTTAGTTATGTCGAAGCTTGTGCAGATGTGTCCAAAAATGATAAAACTAAACCCCAGCCAATTAAAAACATACTAATATAACCACTGCTCGGTTAACCAATTAGGAAACTGACCCAGAAACTCCCCTTAGCTGTGCTTAAAAGGAGCTTGCGTGTCCCTCTTGGGCTCTTCGCCATTTTGCACAGGTGAGCAACCCCACATACATGATGGTATAAGAAATGCTCTTGGTTCTTGCATATTGTTTGAGTCTGGGGTCTTCCTTCAGAGTTTCCTCGGACCCTACAAAGTGTGCCTGTGGTATACATGTAGGCAAAGCACTCATATACATAAAGTGAGAAAAATATTTAAAAACAACTTAAAAGACATTAGATACTCTATAAGCAGACACCCAAGTGAACTGAGAGAGGATTGTGAATTTAGATTTAAGTAAGGATGGGCCTAGATCTTCAGGGAAAAGAGCAACTACTCACAACCCTGAATAGTCCTCTAAAAGTTCATGGCTTTTACCTGTGGGGCAGCCCCTCTAGCCTAGCCTCAGTACCTGTTGTGAGTAGTGGGAACAATAAGAACGAGATGGAAGAGTCAACTGGAAATCTAGTGGAGCATGAGAGGTAAGCGATAGATATCCAGGTACAAAGTTGGCAGGATACACTTTACAATAGACATCGTCTTCATATAGAACCACCTTTTTGAAGAAGAAAAATACTGTACAGTATTCACCAGATCAGATTTTAAGTAGAAGAATTAAGTGCTTAAGTATAAAGTTAGCATGAAGTCAATGGATGGAAGTTCTTCAGTTACATGTCTGTTTTGCATTAGCATATATACTTTTGAAATTGTTAATGATTTTCTTAAAGTTTAAAGAAAGTATACAGGCATGGAAATCAATCAAACTAAACAGTAGTATAAGCAACTTAATTTTTCTTTCTGAATGATTTAGCTCTTGTTAATAGTTTGGATTTAATAAGCTCTTATTAACAGTCTGGAACAAAGTAATGATACAAATTCTGTCTTTATAGACAGAGAATTATTGCTCCTTCCAAGATAGGGAAACTTTACATTTAATAGACTGTTATGGATTTGACCAGATCAATAGGGAAGTGTCATGGCCCCTTGCTAAGGGGAAGTCTAGCCTGACATTTATAGAAGGAATACAACTAAGTTGAAGATCTGTATACCAATTGTTCCATGTAACATCACCCACATTGTTGCTTCTTTGGAGAAGGCTTAATTCTATCCATTCTGCTCTGTTTATTTTGTCCATAACACTCACCTCCCTCCTAAAGGCTAATTATTTTCTGTTGTCTGTCTGTCTTCACCAGATTGTCAGCACCATAAAGGGTTTTAAACTGTTGGCAAAAACATTAGGCAGAGCTTGGGGAACTCTGTGGAAAAGGGGAAGGAATGACTGTGGGAGGCAGCAGGGTTGAGGACATCATGAGAACACCACCCACAGAACCAACTAAGCAGGACTCAGAGAGGCTCACGGAGACTGAAGCAACAATCGTGGAGCCTGTCTGGGTCTTAACTTGGTCCTCTGCATAGATGTGATGGTTGTGTAGCTTGGTGTTCTTGTAGAACTCCTAACAGTGGGAGTGAGGAGGAGTCTCTAACTTTTGCTTGCGCTTGGGGACCTTTTCCTCTTTCTGGGTTGCCTCATCCAGCCATGATATGAAGGTTTGTGCTTAGGCTTACTGTAACTTGTTATGCCATGGGTTGATATCCCTGGGAGGTCTGGTCTTTTCTGATAGGAAAGTAACGAGGGGGGTGGATCTAGGTGAGAGGGGAGGTATAGGAAGGGACTGGTATGAGTAGAGGGAGGGGAAACTTCACTCAGGATGAAATGTATGAGGGAGGAATACATATAATAAAAACTATTGGCAGTTTTGTTTGCTCCCTTATCTCAACTTTCTAGAACAATGCCTGGTAGGTTGAATTTAAATCATATGCATTCCTAGAGCCATAAACACACAACCAATGCTGAATAGACACACAGTTGGAGTGTCCCTTCTCTCTTTCTTCCATCTGTAATATAGGCATGGTTCTGGGCTAGATCTGGTGCCATAGGAAATGGCCAAGAGAATTTCAAGGTCTCATGTCTTTGCTTCAAGGACAGCACTCTAGTTTGGATTTTTCATGTCCCTCCAAGGATCCTGTATAAAAAGGTAAGCTGCTGGCTCACAGAATCATGGGGAGGCATTAGAAACTTTAAGACAAGCAATCTAGCACAAAGAAGTTATAGACCTTTGGGATATGCCTGGAAGGAGATGGTGAGATGTCAGTCTCCCCCTCTTTACTTTCCAGCCAGCACAGCCTGACACACAGACAGAAAACTGGACTGTGTGGCCATGCACTCTGATGGAGATGCCCCACCAGCCGCAGGGAAAGCTGAAGCATGTATTTTACACATACAAACAGAGGAGGCAAATTTACTGCATGCAGCTGAACAAGGAAGCAGGACTAGCTAATCTCAGGACAAGGTTTTTAGAGGGGAACCTGGGTAGCTGGAGACATCCAGGAGGAGGAAGCTGTGGTTGATACTTTGCGCACACTCTGTCAACATCCACATACCAGCCAGGGGAAGACTTTGCATTCCCATGAGACTGCAGTGCTGTGCTCATGTCAAGAACGCACATCCACTCAGGACTTCATCCACTCCCCACACTCACCACAGGTCCAAAATCAAGGGACCAATAAACCATGGACTAAAAACTCAAATACTGTGATTTTTCTCAGGTATCTTGTTACAGTAACTGAGAAATAACTTATACAGACACAAAAACATCAATAAGTGTCTACCTTATTAAGTAGGAAAAATAGACTTCTCTATATAATCTAAGAGTCTGGTCATTCTCCAATCTTATGTTGCATTCTTGCTTGCAAATGTCGTTTCTAAATTCTGTGGGCAAACGGCTTCAGCTAGATGTAATCATCAGAGAAAGAAAGGAAAGGGGATTCAGAGGATTTGCCCCCAGTTCCTTTTCTTTTCTTTCAGGTCTTATCTCTAGCATTGACACTGTCTTCTTTGTGATCCCAAATAATGCCCACAGCCTTTCTTCCATGGTCCCAGTTTCCATCCAGCACCTATCTTATTAAAACCTGCCCATCATTCTACAATATGTAGGTATAGTGAGGCAAGTAGGATCCCCTCGTGGGCTGTCATATGCTTCGTGGCATTGATGTTAAGTCAGGGTTAACCATAACCCATAATCAAACCATGAAAGTCTCATGTTTTGTCCCCTAGTCCAGGTTAACATGGAAACTATTTCATCTCCTTCCTGACTGACATGTGATCTACAAACATCTGATGCTCAGAGGAGTAGGGATGGTAAAAATAACAAGTATTTTGAAATTAGAGACGAGTTTAATCAGCTTTAAAGTACACTTAGCGAAGAGACTAACATATCCCTTCTGAGTTCCCTTGTGAGTATGTTCGTGTTCATGTTATGTGAAAATACTTTGCAGACATTTTCAGAGTCTCAGATCTAATTGTGGTTAAGCCAACAAAGGGATTTCAGCATTATCAGAAGTTTATTTTGTAAGGCTGACACAGACATAGCTCTGCCAGATACAGTATCCATCCCCCTCCACTATGCTGAAGCCAAAGATCCCCTTAAATAAAGTTCAAATCCTTAGTTATGCAGAAATATAAACAATCTGCTCTGTGTCACTTGGAATCATATTATCTTTAGGAAGAGAGTAATATTCTAATATTAAACAATGCTGACCTCTGTATGCAGAAGTTTGAACATGAGAGAAGAGGAAATTCTGAAATTTCTTCATTAGAAAATAAAACACTGTATTTTCACACAATACATATGCACATGTATTTTACCATTACATATGTCCTCTCTGTGGAGTCTAGTTATAATTAAATAATACACAAAGAGTGCTTCCATGGGTACCTAATGAGACTACCCTACAAAGGGAACAAAGCATGAAGCTAAATAAAGAAGCAGAAAGATTTGCCAAGTGTATACAATTCTCCCAGGGCAATGAGTTCATCCTCAACTGTGGACATGGTGTTTGTGGTTTTCTCAGATGACTTAAGAAAGGTAACTAATGAAAGGGCAGCATATCTAACGCATATTTCCACAAATTAAAGATCTAATATTGTCTTTGTCCTCAGGAGAGCAACCTAGTAGAATAGATGGCCCATTCCCATGTAATTAATCCAAACAAAATCATTCCTATTTCTATATAAAATTGTGATCTTAAAGAAAATCTGCTGTATGTAGTCAGAACTCTGCATTTAGAAATCCAAGCCACAGCTCTCCAGTGCAAGCCCTATGGTGCGATGATGGGTAATTTTGAAGAAGATGCTGCCTTTTCTGAAAGAACATTTAAAACTTCCTTCCACGAGGAATTTTTGCTCACTCACAGGATAGTTGCACAACTGCATGATCACCATCTCCACACTTGCTTCAGGCTTTTCACTCCCCAAGAGGCGGCCTCATTGCGTGCTCAGTTACACCATGACTCAGGCTGTCTCAGAATATAAGCAAATCTGAAGTTTCTGTTCACCCTCAAAGAAAGACCATCTTCTCTGAAGCATTTGACCCCTGAAATTTCCAACATCCTCTTATTTAGAATCAGCAAGTGACCCTGATGTTGAGCTGTATTCACATATAATGAGGCAGGAAAAAACAACAACACTTGATTGGCTGACATTCTTCTAAGATACTGCCTCAATACATGGGAAAATGAACTTTAATCAACTCCATGGTGGATACAAGGGACAAAGTTGAGAGAAGGTTAGAGCAAGATACTTAAGCCATTTTCTAATAATAATAGTAATTATTCACCAAACATCCCTCTAAGGGGAAGGGAGTCCCAGACATTGTAGATCTTTTGCCTTATTGAAGATTTAGGGTTTGCAAGTTTAGGAGAAACACTGAACTACTCAGAAAAATAGAGGAAGCCAAACCATGCTTGAGAACTGTAGAATGCAAAACACCCCTCCACTGAACAGCCAAAGTGAGACTTTAGGGAACAGAGATGAAGAGAATTTGTGGTCAATATTATTCCTTGTTACCCTACCAGAGTTTCGGTAAAGAAAATGTTGTTTAATAATTGTCTTGTCTCTAGCACTGGGGAAATACAGAGGTATTAAGGCTAATAAGAAGAAATAGGCTACATTCAGAGACTGCCAGAAATCTAGAATGCCTATACAGTGGTAAAGATGTCAAAGTGTTCACCTGCTGCCATGTTTTAGCAGGAGATCCTCAGTATTTTTCATGGGGAAAAAAGAAATGTCAAAGAAATCATAATTTGCCTTAAGGGGTCACCCAACACCTATTTTTTAAAAAAGATTTTTATGTACATTTTATGTACATATTTGTGTCCTTTGAATCTTGAGAAGACAGATACACATACTAGTCAGTAATTTGTGCTCCAGACAATAATGGTGACTTTGCTTTGAAGAACAAACTTTGGGGGAAAAGTGGAGCAAAAAGGATCATATACTGGCATCCCACAAAACTGCACAGTGTGTTTACTGAGTCTACCAGTAAGCCTTCACCCCTTGGTATTCTTTCCAAACCTTTTCAGTTTTCCCTCCCACATGTCCCAGATCCCACTAAGAAAAGAAGCTGTACTAGATTGTTAACAATTGGTAATAAGCAAATCTATCTACATATTTTTGGACATTTACATTTGAAGTTCATATGAACTGAATTTGAGCGAAGTATATCACTTTTTCTCTTTAAATTAAACTTATATCTGATCTTGGAGAATTCTAGAATATGCCACTTTGAAAAGGGTGTGTTTCATACTATTATCATTTTTTACTATGTGCATTCATTGTATTTTTTTACTATGTTACATAAGGGCATATTCTTTTAAAAATAATTTTTTATTCTTATTTTATCTGCATTGTTGTTTTGCCTTTATGTACATCTGTGTGAGGGTGTCAGATCTTGGAGTTACAGACAGTTGTGAGCTGCCCTGTGGGTGCTGGGACCTCTGAAAGAGCAGTTAGTGCTCTTAACTGTGGTATCATCTCTGCAGCCCCCATAAGCACATTTTTATACAAGCACATATTATTCATTGAGCACATTGCCTTCACTCAAAAGCAGAATACCCCCAAAGATTTCAACTGTTATAATTTCCTCTCTGAAGATTTCATAACAGACAGGTCTGTCTTTTTTCACAATTGTGTGTGGGTACTTTGTCTACATAGCTTTCTGCACACTATGTGTGTTCTGTGCCCTTGGAGGCCAGAGCAGGGCAGTGAATTCCTTGGATCTGGAGTTAGCCACCACATCAGTGTCAGAATTAGATTTTTGTCTAATTTTGGGTCTCAATGAACCAGTGCTCTTAACCATTGTGCCCACACCAGAGAGAACTCGGCATCAGGCTAAAAAGCTCTCTGGACAAACATCACTACAGACCTCTTATCATCTCCCATCTGTTCTCTTAAGGGTTTACTTAGCTTTCCTAAGATTTGTTTGCTTCCCCATAAATTCCCTTTCTCTCTTTCCCCTGCCCCCATAAAGATAGAATATTAGCTCCAAACTCCGGTCATCTCCTCGAGTCACATTTTTTCTGTGACTTTCCACATACACACTCATATAAAAATCTACCTTGCCTCTTGAAATTCTTTTTGCTACTTTATTTTTCAGGCCCACAAATACTAAAGCTAAATGGGTGGAGGGTAAGTTTTCCTTTTGGACAAGCCTCTACTAAGGTGAGAGAGGAATTCAACCTTGGTCATTACTGGTGTTGACACTAAAACACAGCTCAAAGGAATAAGAGATCATTTAGTCTGAGCCAAATATGAATGACCAAAATCTGGAACACCGATCCGGTTTGCCCTGATTAACACGCTCTGCCAGGGAAGAAGGCACATGAGATTTTACTTGCAAATACATTGGTAAGACACTAGGCAAGTGGGCTACAGAAAATTGGGTGACTCTCTTCTATAGGTTCCAGATGCTATAGCAATCTTAGCCTTTGGGTTGGTGAAGACAAGAGGTCTACCAAGCTTAGCAATACATCTCAGGAGCTTTGCTGAATTGTCTCAGGAATGTGAAGTCAGGTGCTGAGGCTAGATGTAAATGGCTAGTGTAGTGTAGATAGCCTGTGAAAATGTTGGCTTCAATCTGTATCCCATCTCTCTACAGTTACAATATTGTCAAGGGCAGTCTTTAGGACCTCCAACGTAGATGTGGCTTCTTAAGGTCTTTAGGTCCACCCTTGGATTGGGAAGGAGAAGGATGCTCTGCAGTCTCCAGCTAGCATCCAATAGTCTACTTCTGGAAACATAGGAAAGTCAAGCGTTGGTTCTGAGACACTCCTTGCCCAGTTAATATTGTTGAGGTGTCCCTAACAGTGTGTGTAGACAGAGAAGTCATAGCTGAGGTAGAGGTCTGAGTAAGTGTTTAAACTCCTTAGATGCCACTGCCTGTCTCTTCTTGTGTCTCGTCATGCTGCAGGAAATGAGTACATCTGTCTACAGTCTCGGAAGCTGCCCTTCTTAAAGGATATTCACTTCTCCCCCACCTCCCTAATATACCTCTCCCACAAGGACCTCAGTTTTCTTAGACACAAAAGCCAGAAAGAACAATTACCACTGGTAATGTTTGCACTCTGTATCTACAACACACTCCTCTACCCAAGCAAATCCTTCCTGTGGGAGACAGGAAGACATTCAACACACATGTCAAGGTGTCTCAGCAAGACACCCAGATGTGTATTTAACAGGGTTCTTCAAGTATAAGTATAGCAATGATTGATTAAAGTTCTAGTATTACAACTCTAAACAATAGGATCTTTAAAAACTGCCCCCACCCCCGGCCTTCTCAGGTCTCATACACCTCTACCGATAGAATAGTCTGAAGCACAGTGAGCTTGAAATATTGGGCTTGTTCTTAGAGACACTGTTCTCATCATTTCCCAATGCTTCCCCTTCTTGTCAGTAGGATACTCAGATCTGATCTTCTCACCGTGAAGACCGCATCCTGCAGGGCAACTTCAGGATCTCATGATGCCCTGGATACGGCTACCTTCCCTACTGAATTGTTCCATGTCCTCACTCACCCCTGCCCAGCTGGTGGGAGATGAGACTAGCCTGCCAGGACTCTGGTTTCCAAGCTTCTCTGGAAAGTAAACATCTGGGGACCTCTTCCTGCCCCACCCCTCATCTTCCAGGAGAATGTCAGCAATAATTCTGGGTTAGCAAACCGAAGGCAAGCCCTGGTCTACCTGGCTCCTGCCAGAAGCAGCAGTGGCCTTTGCAAAAAACAGCAAAAATAGCAGCCAAGGGAAGGAGGGGCAGGAGCCCTGGCATTGGGTGGACCTTACACTCCCCTCCTGCTGCTTGTTTACACGCAGCCCAGAGAAGGGAAAATGAGGTCACCAAGTATTGCTACTTCCCTTGTCACTGGGCACAGGCTACCTGTGACATGACCTCCCTATCTGGACACATTTGGGATTATATATATATATATATATGTATATGTATGTATAGTGTGTGTGTGTGTGTGTGTGTGTGTGTGTGTGTGTGTGTGTGTGTGCCACCGTGCTCTGTTTATGCCATTTCATGCATGCTAGGAAAACCCTCTCCCCCCTAAGCTCCATCCCTAGGTTCAAGTTCTATTTGTTCTATGGGACACTGTTGTTCTTTAACTTCACTTTGGTCCAGGCAGCAGCAGCCCTAACTTTTTAGTCTCTAACTGCTGTTCACAGCTTCCTCTTATACATAATAAACTGGGGATCAGAGGAACGAGGTGACTATGTCAGGTTCCACAAATGATTAAGTTGTGTATTTCATGATTCCAAACTCAGATTGCTGGATTTCTGCTCCCATTTGCAAACTTTTCATGTGTCTACCTCACTAAGAGCTCTTTAGATTTATCTGTTAGCGGTAGATGGAAGAGAAATATTAAAACATCCTAACACAGCCAGTGGTGTTGGCACATAACTTTAATCCCAGCACTCAGGAGGCAAAAGCAAGTGGATCTCTCTGAGTTCAAGGCCAGTCTGGTCTACAGAGTGAGTTCCAAGACACAAAGAAACCCTGTCTCAAAAAGCACAAAAAAAAAAAAAAAAAAGTTTTAACATAAAGAGGGTCTCGGTTCTTGTCATGAAAACTAGGTATGCACTCAGGGAATTCTAGAAGTTGGCATCTCCAGGAGACCCTAGTAGTTCATGGCTGAAAGTAAAATCTAAACTAGTCTCAGTAAGTTGCTTTCTGTTTATAAACTAGTTCAATTTAAGCACTACTGTGTATATTGAGTGTGTTTCTCTCTCTCTCTCTCTCTCTCTCTCTCTCTCTCTCTCTCTCTCTCTCTCTCTCTCTCTCTCTCTCTGTGTGTGTGTGTGTGTGTGTGTCTGTGTGTGTGTTAGAGGTGTCTATGGGATAGACAAGCTTTAACAGAGAGCAAAGCCAAGAATAAGCACATTGTATACAACAGACCTAGAGTGTTCCGTAGCTTTGAAAAACATTGTGGCCAAACAAAATGTTCTGCCAGGGGCAACCAGGGTTAGCTCTCTGTCTTCTCAGTGAGAACAGGTTATATTTTCCAGTTCTAATGGTCTTCACGGCCCAGCCTAAGGCACTGTCTTCTTATGTAGCTCAGTAGATTGGTCAAACCAACAGTTTTGTTTGGAATCTGAGGAAGGAAGAGCAGATTTCAGAACCTTTCCAGAGAAATCTTTAGTCCTCCCAAAGGAGCTTCTATTCACAGAGGATGGAGGCGTATTTTCTTTAAAAATTACATGGCACCATGTTAAAGCATTCTTCAGTGGGGTGAGGATTTCATTAGACCACACTATTAACAACCAACTATCATTAACTGAAAGTGAAGGCACTGTTCCCACAAGGTCTCTTACAACCTTCAATGACGGTCACGACAAAGCCAGTAATTGTCACATTGCTGACCCAGAAACCAAACTAATTTGTTCAAGAAGACCTTCTGGAAAGTGATGGGACTTTTCCGTCTTGATGGTCTTGACCACTCTTTTTGAAGCAGTATAAATCAGGCAAAGTTATCCAGATGGAATCAATGGTAGTTGGCATTAGATGACCAAGAAATAAACTGTGAGCAGCCAAGTTAGACAACAGCTGCAATCTTCATCCCAGATGCCCAGCTTCCTCAGCACTAGGAAGCCTGTTGACTGGGTACCACTTTTCTCCAGAAGGGTGAGGAGCGTGATTCCAAAAACACAAACCAAAAAACAAGAGAGAGACAGAGACAGAGACAGAGACAGAGACAGAGAGAGAGAGAGAGAGAGAGAGAGAGAGAGAGAGAGAGAGAGAGCGCTATTTGGGCTTGAATTCTGTCTTAACCTGGGATTTTTTTTCTTATTCAATGAAACGGACAAGACAATCCTTCCAGGAGGATTTTTGAATAAGGATGGAAACGGTTTCTTCGTGTGAGTCACCTGATATGCAGGAAACTGTTATACACAGCAAAGACAAGGTTTTTGTAAATCACCAACCTGAAAATGTCTGTTCTGTTGCACTTTCTTGCTTTCTACTTCCCGGATATCTGCCACTTTCACATTTGTCCTTTTATTAAAATTTTTCATTCAATTTATTTTCCTACAGCTTATGACAATACGCATCCTTATACAATGCCTAGTCATTTTTTCTGGTTCTTTCTGAACTTCAAAATCAAAATAAATGCGTGTGTTCTATTTAGCAATGACTCTTTCTTCCTTAAAAGCATGAGTTGAAGTGGGGAGACCATTACCTCAGCATGCTCAGACATTATTAAATTACTCAGGTCAGTAAAAGGGGAGCAGAAAAGGCTGGGGGCAGTGCTAAGAAGGAGTGAAAGAATGGACCTCTTGTTGGCTCACACATGACATTATTTAGAAATGGTTTATTTTGCTAATGTGACCAGATGGCTCCCAGCCATATAAAAAACACCCGAAACCATAGTGATTTGCTTGACAAATGTCCTAAAACCAGTTAACCCATTCTGAAAGGTGTGTGTCGGAGGGGCAACTTTGTTCAAGGGCTTCATTGTCCGCTGAAATAAAGTAGCTCTGGGTGTTGGTAAAATTCCAGCCTTAGCAGGAAAGGCAGTTGGTTGAGCTGGAAGTTATAGGTTTGAATTTTCACTCTATCACTTCCAGAAGAGTTGACATAAGCAAACTACTTCATTCCCTCATTTGAGAGGCACGGGTCATAACTCAGAGTTCTGATGGGATTGAAGAAAGTAGGAAAGAACATGGAATAGAGCCAGATGCTTGGTAAAGTAAATATTAGGCAACATTTTAGCTGACTCAGTAGATGAACTTGGACATGTCTTGAAACTTCAGATCTTCATTTCAAGAGGACAGAGATCATAAGAGAATAAAAGGAAGTGTTGGCCTTGAAGTCAAGAGATGTCTTCAGACAAATTTCACAACTCTTTCTTTCTTTCTAAATTTTTATTATTTATTTATTTGTTCTCTGTGTTTATTTATTTAGAGACAAAGACGGAGATGGGGGAGCGTGCGGGGGTGGGGGGAGAGTGTGTACAACTTCTCCCCCCCCCCACCGGGTCAGCCCAAGGGATAGAACTCAGGTCCCCACACTTGGCAGCAATCACCTTTACCCACTGAGCCACCTCACTGGCCATGATTCTTATTTTCTTGATGTGCGAAATATCTTCCCCTTTCTACTTGTAGGCGGCACTGTGTGTAACCAACATTCATATTCTGCACTTTTTTCCCCTGTTGCTGAAAATAGCAACCATTGCGAAGCTGCTGTTTGTGTTTTCCCAAATTGCTAACTTCTGATGGGAGGGATCGACTTTGCAGCATATTCCAGGCTCTGCAACTTTAGTCTGTTCCGTGCCGAGACAATCAGCAGCTCCCCAGCAGAGTGGCAGCTGTGATTAAGGTAATTATCTGTCTCTGGAAAAATGTCACCACCTTCTCTGACCTTGTGCTTTCAAGTTTAGTGAAATGGCAGAGTAATGTCACTGTTTAAATCCTAGAACTACCTTCACTTGGACAGAGTTGGAGTCACAATTTTAAACACTGGAGACATCGAAGAATTTCAAGGCCTGGTGATTTCATTCATTGTTGGGTAAATTAAAAAATAAAGCTCAGGAAAGCCTGAGTTCTTCAGGGGGGGCAGATCAATCTTTGGGGTGGTATTCTAGCACATGGGATATACATAAAGCTTAAATAACATAGCCCAAAAGAAAATAACTCTGATTTTAGCTTCACTGAAGAGTAAATGTTTGAGATAATTTACCTTATGATTTCAATAACTAAATAAATAAAACAGAAAACAATAATGTCTAAGTAAAACATTCTTTTCAAAATTTTTACTGTTTGTATAGGTATAAGTGAGTGTTAGAGAGAGAGAGAGAGAGAGAGAGAGAGAGAGAGAGAGAGAGAGAGAGAGAGAGAGAATGAAGGTGCATGTATGCCATGGTGCCTGTGTAGAGGGCAGCCAGCTTTCAGGAATCCATTCTCTTCTTCAGCCTCAGACAAGGTCTCCCTCATTTCCACCATGTTGCATACTCCAGGCTAGGTGACCCATGAACCTCTGTGCAATTCTCCTGTGTTTTTTCCATCTTGCGAGGTGTGCTGGGGATACAGAAGTGCACCACACACAGCTTTTCACACGGATTCTGCAGATCGAACTTGGGTCATCAGGCTTGTACAGCAAGCGCCTTTACCTACAGAGCCACAGCACTGGCCCCGTGAATACATTCTTATTAAAAATTTTAATGCTACAGATAGTTTAAGTCCTCTTTATCATGTTGCTTGGAAGGAAAATCTGAACACAAAGATAATGAATTTTAGATTTGATTTTTTTCCCTTTTCTTTTCTTTTCTTTTTTTTTTTTTTTTTTTTTTTTTTTTTTTTTTTTTTTTTTTTTTTTTTTTTTTGAGACAGAGCTTCTCTGTGTAGTTTTGGTGCCTGTCCTGGATCTCCCTCTGTAGACCAGGCTGGCCTTAAACTCACAGAGATCCACCTGCCTCTGCCTCCTGAGTACTGGGATTAAAGACATGCACCAGTGCCATCCGGCCAGATTTGATTTTTATAGCTGGGAATAGTGGTCCATCCATATAATCTCCACAAAGGGGGTGCAGATAGTGAATATGAGGCTAGCCCTTCTCAAAGGTTACTATCAGTTAACTGTGAATCATCCAGAGTGTTTTCCTCCAATACACAGGATATGAGATATGCTAACTTTACTCAGGTTTCACAGAAGCCTAAAACCTCAGAGAAGAAGTGACTTAGGTAAGAATTGTCTAGTCTAATCTGTACTTTACAGTGGAGCAGACTAAGATGTGTCCTTGAAGAATGGAGCTAGAACAGCCTTTGAGCTTCAGCTGAGGTTCCTTGCATTAGGCTATGCATGTTTCATGGACAAATTCCAGTGCTTTCCCCTCATAATCAACTCAGAGGAGAAGAATTTAGAACTACTGGCAAACCATTGCCAACTTCAATTTTTTTATTCATAAAATAAAGGCAATAAATTGTAAAAATTTAAGACTACACATATTAAACTGAGGGATCTTCTTTATATTTATACTATGCTATGAGGAAAAATAAAGGGAATTAAAATATCCTGAGTTAAGTAATGTATTTTGAATACTTACTGTCTACCTTCTAGGTATGCGAACATTTCATGGATGGTCATAAAAGGTTTGGATCTAAATGCCCCTTCAAAGGCCCACCGCCTAAATGCTTAATTCACAGCCTCTGGTGCTACTGGGAGGCGAGGCAACATTTAAAAGGTAGAGCATAGTGGATTCAGGATGGGTACTTGAAGAGGAATTGGGGGTTCCTGTGTTCATTCATACCCACCCCCTTCCTAGGTGACATAAATACAGTCTTCCTTCACCACATGGTCCCACTACCATGATGTATGATACTGTCATAAGCCCAAATCAACAGGACCAGTGGCTGTGGAACCCTCTGAAACTGGGAGCCAAAACAAACTATTGCTTTATTACATTGATGTTCTTAAGGATTTTGTCATTGCTACAGAAAGTTAAGTAACACAAATGGCATTGGATTGCTAAGTACAGAGAAGTAAGCAGGTTTGCATTGAACTGTTGTGACTATCCAAAGCCCTTCTCAGCAGTAGAAGGGCTTCAAGCTCTCTTTTGACTGGCGTTTTTTGCAACCTGGTTTTCTACACACAGAGCTAAGCAACACTTGAACCCTGGATTTCAATAGTCATTTTGTTTGTCCACCAGGACCTTTCTTAGTCAACATAAAGAACTGAATGGTTTACCCGTGTCGTAAACTTCAACAAACAAGAACTGTAGCTACTTCTGGAAAGACGGGCATGGTAGTCAACCTGGGCTTTGGTGTCTTCAGAATTCTGAGTCAAAACTGGAGGGGGAAAATGCTAAACATTCTAACAAGACTTGGCGACATGGTCATGGTTTCTCTGTGGGTAAGTTACATAGCATGAAGAGTCCACTGCGGAGTCATGAGCTACAGAGCCTCATGGAATAAATCCTAGTTATTCTTGGGTGTACAGTTTGGTCACCTTGCAGCCTGCGTGTGTTCAATTGCAGTTCTTAGATAAATTCTTCAAGGTTTTTTTTTTTTGGTGCATTTTTCCATTTCAGTTTCTTAGAAATATTAAGCCAGACCACATGACTTGAATATTCTAAGATGTGAAACATATGCTCACAATGAGACCACAGAGGTAGAATCACAGAGCCAATGCCAACTTTTATTTTTAGCAGAGACTTCAGATGCCTGTGCAATATGTTTATTTGAAAAGTAGCTGTTGTTCATCCTGTATGTCAGGCTGTCATGAGACATACTAAAGAAGAGGGCCAAGTTTTCCCCTCTAGGATCATGTGATGCCATCCCTCAGTTCCCGTCCTTCATGCCAGGAGAGTGCCATTTTAAAGAACTAGAGGTCATAGGAATAAAGTATAGTTTAAAAAGGAACATAATTTCCCCTTCCTTCCCCTCAAACTAAAAAGGAATCATCATCAAGTTCCTTTGAGCCCCTTCATAAGGGTAGCTATAGAACCTGTCAACTAAATGTGGTAGTTCAGAAAAAAAAAATGTTCCTTTGTTTTCAGCAAGTTTGCAGTTCTCCACCATTATCTCATATCAAACTTCCTGGGTCTATGAAAACTAGCCAGGAAGAAGGAAGCTTCCAGGGTAGTTCCTGCTAGCTTTCTCTGTATTGAGCATCCAAAGTGTGCTCTGCCTTCAGAAAAGGGGACTTAGAAGCTATGAACTTTATTTCTTTCTTTCCTCATTGTGAAGTCACTTTATTACTCCTTCTGGAGATTTCTGACTCCTCAGCAATTCTACTTCCTCTTTCTCATCCCCTTCTGAATTCTCTTGAAGAAGAAAACCTAGAAGGGAAGAGTATTGTGGGGAGACTGTGCTACAGTCCATTCTTTACCATTTCCATTGGAACTTCGGGGTTCTTGATTGTAGGATAGATGAAAACATTTATCTAGGATCTAGCCTCAGCAGCTGAAGTGACTAAGGAATATGAAATAGGTGCCTCCATGAGTATTGACTTCTGTCTCCTTTTCCTAATTAATCGTTAAGGTTGTAAATCATCTAATTCTGGTCTATGATCACATGTCATTTGGAAGAGTTTCCTTGGCCCTAATGTCTACCTAGACCAGCTCTCTCTGTTCTGAGAGCATTGCTTCAAAGTTGAGCTAACTGGTTGTGGTTCTGGAAAAAGCTCAAATTTCCCCATCATTCTCATTACCGTGGGGTTACTGTGAACTCCACCTTAGTGGAATATTTCCAGGAGTCTCCATCATGAAAGGCCCAAGTCTCACATGATGTGTTGATTATCTGTCTCTTTTATCAAGACAGATGGATAGTGGGGTGGTGGTGGTGCACGCCTTTAATCTCAACACTCGGGAGGCAGAGGCAGGCAGATCTTTGTGAGTTCGAGGCCAGCCTAGGCTAGAGTGAGTTCCAGGAAAGGCACAAAGCTACACAGAGAAACCCTGTCTTGAAAAAAAAAAAAAGACACATGGATAGAGAACTCTGCTTGATGTTCTTTGAATTATATCAATATGATATAATTATTGCCACCATGCCCTACTTCCAGCTACCAATGATTTAATAATAAGATCAAGATGTACCTAAATACTTAATAAACATCACACACTAGCAAGAGTACCTTGGAGTATGCAGCTGATCCAAGTTTCAGTTACGACATCTTTCTCTTGATTCAAAAGGTTCCCCATGTACTCTATAACCACCATGAAATTTCACAGGAAACTCTAGTACACTCTGTTTTCAACATTAAGGATACCCCTAATTTATAACTGATTTGAAGTACTGAAATGTTTGGCATGCCCTTGATCTCAGTTAATCCTCCTTCCCTTGTTGGACTAGAAAACAAGTCTGTCTGCCATTTCAACTGGTATCCATGGCCTGTTCCCACAAGACACTGATTATTGGGACACATTTTCTTTCTTCCCATATCAGATGCAACATTACTTATTTAAACCCAAAGAGATGTGCACTGTAGATTGTGCTGTGCCCAAATCGTATGTTGAAATCTTAACCCCAAAGGCAATAATATTAGGAAGAAGACATTTAGAAATTAATTAAATTATAAAGGTAGAGCCTATCAGAGAGAGAGAGAGAGAGAGAGAGATTTCTGAGAGCTCCTTGACCCCCAAAACTGTAATAACTAGGGCTATTCTGTGACAACAGCCCGAATGGACTAAGTAGGAAAAATCCCCCTAAATTATCTTCATTCTCCACTGATTTTATGACAGCAATAGAATTAATAGTGACTCAGTAAACTCAATGGAGCTAAATAAGAGGAGAAAAGTGGAGATGCATCTGAGAGCAAGAAAAACAGTGATCTTTGTCCTTTATGACCTGTGCCTCAAACTGCACAACTCCTTTTCATTCTAAGCAAAAGTAATCTACTTTTTTAAAAGCTTACTGATCAGCCAAATTATGCTGAAATCTTAATTTTCTAATTTTTCATTTCATTCTGACACCTCTGGAAATCATAAAAAGCATCTTTCAATAATGAGATTTTAAATTGGCTTCAACTGAAAAGGATTCTTGAATCTGCTTGGTATACTTTGAATTTCTGAACTTTGTTTAATGATTCAAACTTATTATATTCAGCAAGCCTTTTGGGTTTCAAATGCTTACCTCATCTCAAGTGAATATACATATCTCAGAAACATATGGCTGATAGCTCTATTTGGCTTTCCACTATGACTATGAAATCACCTTCTCAAATCCAAGTTTTTTTTATATCTATTATTATTATTATTTTGGTGTTTCAAGACAGGGTTCCTAAATGTAGCTTCGGCTATCCTGGAACTCACTCTGGAGATCATGTTGGCCTCGAACTCAGAGATCCACCTGCCTATCCCTCTAGAGTACTGGGATTAGAGGTGTGCACCACCACCGCTTAGCCTCAAACCCAAGTTTCCATACAGCTTAAATCCCATTGTTGATGTCCCAGTGAAGTCCTGTCCAATGCTAACCAGTACTAAGCTACATAACCAATAGAACACTGCAGAAATGTCACTGGAGACATTGCAACATCTGCTCTACTCACCACTGGGTCATTAATGCTTCCATACCCTGAAAACATTTGGGCCTGTGTTTCCATGGGAGGAGCATAGTTCCCTGCTGCTCAGCAGGTGAGTGAGCCATCTTCAGAGCTGGACCTGAAGCTCATTTTATGCCTTCATATGACTGCAGCTGACATCTTAATTAAGGGAACTCAGAACCATCCACTTCAGATTCAAGCAGTTCCTGAACTCCTCAACCTGTGTGAAGTAATAAACCTATTTTTATATTAAATTATTAAATGTAGAACTATGTTGTTATTATTCAACAATAGAAAATTAATATGCTCAGGTAAGATTAAAATCAATATTTAGAGGGCTGCTGTCTACAAGTGTCTCCGAGTCATGAGTTCAAAACTGTTGCTCTTTAATCCCTATTATGACAGACATTGGAATTTTAAGAAATCTTGGTCTCTGAATGCTCTTTCCCTGTTTATGAGGAGGGGAAGCTACTTGGTTCTGGTAAGAGGTGGATGCAGGTCAGGCAAGACAATTTTACACATTTCTCTGGCATGTGGGGTTCGATCAAGTACTCCAGGCACTTGCTCATCTAGGACCCTGAATCAAGAGCTAAAGATGGAGATGATGAGATACAGGGAGGTTTTCAATATCCAGTGGCACTATGGAAACATTGTAATCTATGACATTCCCGGTGGTCCAGGACTTGTGACATTAGTGCCTTTCCTCAGTAGATTACATTTTCCCTCCTCATTTCCTGAGACTGAATTTCCAGCCACAGAGATCTAACGAGCTATCCAATAGTCTTCAGCAAACATCTTTGTTGCTTAAACAATTACTGTATGCATACTGCATCATGGCAGGTGCAACAAGAGTCACATGAGAAGAATCGGAGACCTGAAAATGCTTGAATTCAACAGGAAGTGTCTCATTCTGACTGACTGTATCTGTCTTCTAAACCACAGCTTAATGTGCAAAAAGCTGAGTCATGTTATGGAGAGCAAAGACTAAAGGGCACAGACTCTAATTCATTATAGGTAAGCAACAGTAGGTACCAGTGGCTTGGGGTTCTCAAAAGTTGTTGTGGGGGTCCTCTTTCCCCCCTCAGCCTGTTGGCCACCAGGCTGAGAGAGGAAAGAAGCAGATGGGGTGACAGAAAGCTTTGGCAGCCCATGAGCTCAAATAAAGACAATCCTCCAGAAGACAGATTTCAGTGAATCAACTCAATTTTTTTCCAGAGTATGAGAAATATATAGAATTGAGGGGCCTGGGAACGAACCCTAATTTGCATTAAGTGGCATGCTTCTATCACAAGGCTTAGTATGTGGCAGTAGGGTCCTATAGAAGAGCCCCTAGCATAAGTCTCCTCAGCAGGGACGTGGGCCAAAGGTCAAGCTAAAGACGAAATCAGGCATCTGGTTTTAGAGACAGCTTTAATCCTCCAGGACCAGAGACAGTCTCCAGATAAGGGAAGGTAGAAAGCAGAAAGCTTAGCTGGAGGGAAGGAGCTCCATGTTGCTGAGCTAATTTAGATAAGATCCTAGGCCATGGGGAGGCTGCAATCTTGGATAAGTCAGCGATGTCTTCCAACAGTTAGTGATTTACAAATAAAATGATCGTCAGTCTACATGTTTTCCCTTCAGTAGCCTTATACTTAAGTGTTTATTATCACACTAGAAATAATTTAAAAATCTTTCCTGAACTGCAAGAAACAGAAGCATCCAGAAAAGAAAAGAAAATTTAATTTTAAAGCTTTCCCAACTAAAGAAGGGGCACAAAGCACATATAATTAATTCTGCACACACTATGATGTGCTTGGAATCAAAACTAGATATAAAAGTATGAGCTTGTCATAAATATCAGACTTTATATTGTTTTCCAAAATAATTGAGGAGGCATATCCAGGACAGATCTTGGATGTAATGCTCCATTCTTCTCCTCATCTGCCTTTAATTAATTCTTAAGTTACAAACTTTCATAAGTTCTGGTGTTGTTGGGCTGCTAAATAGATCTGTAGGCAGGCCAGAAAATGACCTAAATGGAAAAAAAATGAAGAAAGATCATGGCTTCTTGCAGGTCACATTGGTAGGCAAGATCAACTGTTTGAATCTACCCTTGGTAGCCCCTTTACACTGTCTCAGTCAATCTTGGGCTCTTCCCCTACCTTCCACCAAGAAAGGTCATTAGATTCTGCTACTTTCCACTATTTTGAAAATGTGGTTTTTTTTATTATATTTCATTTATTTACTTAGTGTGTGTGTGTGTGTGTGTATGTGTGTGTGTATGTGTGTGTGTATGTGTGTGTGTATGTGTGTGTGTGTGTGTGTGTGTGTGTGTGTGTGTGTGTGTGTGTCCACACATGTGAGGTCAGATGACAACTTGCAGGAGTTGATTCTCTCCTTCCATCACATCGGTCCTGGGGATGAACCTCAGGTTGTGACCCTGAGTAGCTAATGCCTTTACCCACTGAGCCATCTTGCTATCCCTGAAAAAAATATTTTTTGAATTATGGAAAACACCTATACATACTCTTGGTGCAAAATTCAAACATCACTCATCAAACTTCTCTTCCCCATCATCTACTACCCTGCTTGCAAGCTTCCAGATGTTTCTATGTTTACATACTGAATTATATAGGTGCAGGTGGAAAGCTCAGCTTCTACTTTGGTTTACAAGAAAAAAATACGAATTACTCTCAGCCAATCAGCCCCCTTCTTCCCCTTTCCACTATGCCTATCTCAATTTGCTAGTAGTTAGGAAAGCATCTGGTTAACCCTCCATGTTGTCTTATCAAAAGCATTTAGGAAAGGAAACTTCAGTACATTTTCAAAATGTCAAGGTTTGTGAAGGTAAGAATAGCCTTCTGTTTAAAAATAAGAATAAAAATAAAGCCAGATGTGGCGGTGTGCATTTGAAAGCCCAGCACTTGAGATACAGAGACAGGTCGAGCTTTGGGGCTCAGTGGCCAGCCAGTCTCCTCTAATTGGATTGATGAGCTCAAGCCCAATGAGATAACCTCTGTCTTAAAAGATGTAGACAGCATTCCTGGGGGTGATATGTGAAGCTGTACTTTGACCTCCAAATGCATGAGCACACACACAAACAAACAACAAATAAATAAATTAAAACTTTAAAAACTAATTAAATTCAATAAAAAACATCTTATAGAGCTTGTCAAAGCCAGAGAAGTCCTTCAGAGGTAACCACTGTCTTTTCTGCCAAAACTCCCTAGGGCATTCACTGTCTGGGCTCTGCCAGAGAGAGACAGCCCCCCACCGCTCACACCCCACAAAAGAATCCATGCTCTCATTGCTCCGTGTGTCCAAGTCTCAGTTGGAAGCAATTTGGTTTTCTTGTTTAGAGTAGTAAGCAGAGATGATTGTGAATTCTTTGTTCCCCTAAAAACATTTATGCTTTGAAAGACCAGACTTAGGAAGACTCACTCACGTAGGTGGCAGTTCTACCTCTCATCAACTTGTGTCTCACTGACATAGTGAGCCTAAGATGGCCAAGTTGGAAACAGAAATTAGAATGCATTCTAAGACTGTTTCATGCTTGCTGTACACGAATTTCGTCTTTTGTGTATTATTCTCTAGCTTGCTCCTTATTATTATACCTTGAGGGTCTTCCCCTATTGTTGCATATGCCTTCTTCATTTTCTAACAATTGGTTGAACCCCTTCTGTGCCAGACAATATAAGCCAGTGGTTCTCAACCTTCCTAAATGCTGAGACCCTTTAATACAGTTCCTCATGTTGTAGTGAACCCCAGCCATAAAATGATTTCCGTTGCTACTTCATAACTGTAATCTTACTACTGCTATGAGTCATAATGTAAATATCTGTGTTTTCGATGGTCTTAGGCGACCCCTGTGAAAGGGTTATTCCAGCCCAATGGGGTCAAGACCCCCAGGTTGAGAAACACTGCCGTATGTTTTCGAGAAGGTGAGAAACAAGAGCCAACATGCTGTGAATATCTACTCTAGCTGAAGGCAAGAGGACTGTGTGGAAGGAGAAGGCAGAGCAAAAGGCACAGACAGGGTGGCATTTTTCACAGCTTCTGCCAAGGTAACCTTACTCCTTTTGGCTACTTCATAACATTGTGTCCCTCTAAAAAGTGATGCTGGTGGTACTGAGATCTAACCCCCACTGCCCCCTTCTTTTGCTGTTATAAATCATGCTGTAGCATTTCCCTGGTGCATGTGAATGGCTGTGTTCAGTGCATACTGAAGGTGGGACTGAGAGCCCATGCTTGTGAACCGCCCTCTGCTGTCTAGGCCTGTGTTTTCATCAGATGCTGCTTGCCCCCTTCCCTCTCTCAACCATGGAGTCTATCAAAAGTATGAACAGCATCATTTGACTTATGAAATTGACACCTTTAAAACTGCCACTGCCTTGATTATTAATGGGTAGGCTGGATATTATTTCACGTGTGTTGGGCACGGATAGTTCCTATCTTGTAAAATTGGGCCTTAGAGGTTTTGCCTGTTCGCTTCTTTTTAATGGAAAGGGATGGGCCACGTTGGCCTGCATCAGTCAGTACCATCCACTGACAGGCACTTGGACGGTAATGGAATCTGAGGCCCTAGCTGTAAGAGAACAGTGGAAAATGTTACCAGCGACTGACCTCCTTCACCCCTGCTGGCATGGCTGCCTTTCTCTGCACATTTTATGTTGCGTGGGGAAAATGACTAAAGACAGATGCTTCTTGCTGGCCCGGGAGCTGTTTAATCATTCTTTCTAGTCCCAAGACATTCACTGTAGCGTTTTGGAGCTGATATCTTGGGCCGCTGCGTGGTTTTCACTGTCTTGTAAATGATGTTGCAATTTTCCATTCCCCAGAAAGGGCAGGTCTGTGGGAGAGTTTCTTTAAAGGTGTTAGGCTGCGGATGATATTCTCGGGCCAAAAGCTTTAAGACTGGGAATGAAGGAATTTGGGGTTTGTAAATAAGCCATGGGGTCTTCTTGCAGGAAAAAAAATTAAAATATATAACCTTGCCTGGCTCCTAGGTCCTACACAGCCTCACTCAGGTATATAGAAGAAGTGCTCATGTCCATTGAAAAGCTTGACAACCACATCAGATCCATCTTCCTGATAGGTTCTGTGGCTGTCTGGGAGCCTCGGGATGCTGCATGGTAGACAAGATACCTTTCAAAATGGTGGTAAATCTCATCTTAACCCCAGACCACTGTCCTCCAGAGGGCTTGGCACTCTGTTTTCGGAAGAGAAACTGAGAAGTGTAATGTACTCAAGCATTTTCATCACGTTACCAGGCAACAGTATATGATCAGTCTCTCATATCAATGTCTCCCAGTCAGGATCCATTCTTTTTTTTTTTTTTTTTTTTTTTTTTTACAGGATCCATTCTTAGTGACAGGCACATCATTCGAACAATTTGGAATGTGATTTTTTTTTCTTTTTCCCTAAAAGCCCTAATATTGAGTTGAACCTCATGATTCCTCCTGTTTTGACGTACTGTGTTCCGTTTACTGTTGATGAACGTGAGTCTGTGGAGGCTTTCTCTCTTCCTCTGGTTAGAGTTGTAGAGTCTCGATTCACCCCAGAGCTTCCCTCTGCAATGCTGGATGACAGATAGCTTCTTCTCTCTCATAATGACTAAACCTCCAGAGCTTCACAGAGAAAGACAGACCGGTCATGGGATCCTGTCTGTGTTCACCCATGTGTGAGCTCTCAGAGTCTCTCACAGAGGGAGAAGGCAAGAGTAATGAGGAAGAAAGTCCTGAAACATTTTCCTGGGACACAAGGACCCTTTGGATAGGCTGACAGACAAGACTTTGTGTTTCTACAGCATCTGTTTCAGGGACATTAATAACCAGATAAAGATGGTCTTCAAAACCCTCTCTTCAGCTGATCTAATAGTAGGAACTGTATCCTTATTGCAAGAGGGGAAACCAGAACAGGGAGAAATACTTGAGCAAAAGTGGTTTCTTCAGCTCAGAGAGGAAGGCCCACCCTCTCCATTGGCCTCATCCAGCAGACCCACTGCCTGTTGCAGGCCCGATTTGGTTCGCCACTACATATGAGCCAGTGTTCTTGGCTGCTCATTGGATCTTCAAATCAGTGTTGGGTGAATCAGTCAGAAGATGTGGACATTCTGTTCAGAGAACTTTACAAATTCATCAAGATTAGCTGGATCTGCGGAACATCACTGGTGATCTTAAAAACTGTCTTCTGTTCTCAAATGACTTATGAAACACAAGACAAACGTGAGGAAGTAATACGGTTTCTGTCACCCAGACGGAGACCCACCCTGACCACCCAGGCCGTCTTCTCCTCCTGCTCTGCCTGTCTTCCCTGAGCTTTCCCACAGTCAGATTCGTGTGCATCTTTTAACTCATTCCCACTGTTACCACCTTCATCAGCAAGGCCTCCCACACATCCTCCCATTCTGTCTTTTTCACAGTGCCCCAGGTCTCGACACACTCTTCTCCCACAAGGACCTGTGCCTGGTAGAAGATTGATCTTAAGCCCAGCTCTCCACCCGGGTCCGCCTGTCTTTGCAAAAGGACTAATCAGTATTAAGTATCTTCCCCTCTTCTTCTCTGGGCATCACATGAGCTTGGCCAATCAGACGAGAAAGATGAGGCCGGTGGGGGCTCGGGGGCCTTACGAGTAAGATATGACCAAACCTCTTCCTCTGAGAGTGCCATTGTCTGGCTTGGCCTTGGAAAGTAGCTGTGTTCTCTGGGTAAGCAGTGAAGCAGAGCAGCTGACTTCTTAGTAACACCGCATGACCACTGAATCTGAGAGTCTCGGTTTCCTCTTTTAGAAAATGAGGAAGTTGACCTAATTTATCTGTAGCTTTCTTCTAGCATTAGAATACGGTATATGCCTCTAGATATGAAGGGGGAGGACCTAGGAAGTGAAAAAGGAGAGCTCATTTTACCCGAAGTCATTGACACTAGCAAGCAATTTTTCTACATCTGAAGAAATGATACTAACCTTGGTTCACCAGGAGATCCTCCTTCTTTCAAGTGTGAGTGTCCACTCCCAACTCATTTGGTAAGCAAACATTTCTACTAAAATTAAGTGAAAAGAGCAGCCCACGTTTAGGAACTGAAAAGATGTTTTTCTCCTTAAGTAAAAGCTTAGTTCCTCCTCTTCTTGTAGCTATTCCAAACAGCACCCGAGAAAAGCTAAAGAGTTGATGAGACGTAGGCTTGTTCTATGGAAAAATGAAGAAATACAGGGTGACTTTGCCTCAGGCAAAGTTCATTTTAGTTTGCTTCAAAATGTTGAAAAGAATTAAGTCGAAGCACCATCTAGTGGTTCTCAACTGTGTTGTGCTTCCAATTTCCCTCCATCTGAGACCATACTGATTTTTTGAGTAAGATTATAGTCTTGTGATCAGATTGCCCTGCTCTGAATATGATGATATTATATACAATGGTAGCTTATGCAGCCATGCCTTACCCGGAGAGACTCCATTATACAAGAGCATCAGACTCCATTTTGGGTGCAAGTTCAGAAGCAGGGTGAGCTTATTAGGATATAAACACCAGACTTGCTCAGTGCCACCCAGGAGGCACAGACTGAGAGACCCAGAAGTAAGAGCAGCACCCTACACACTTATCAAAGCCAATGAGGACTATATGCAAATACTAAAGTCACATCAGGAAAACCAGGCCCAAGGACATATTGAATGGACCAGATTGAGAGAAGGTTAAAACATACCTGCACTGCATAAGGAGGAGGACACCCTACACTGTGATGCCAACAGCCTCACCAACCTGCTGGGGATGTCTTTCTGCATGCTGTGAATGTATGTTGCTTCCACTGGTTAATAAATAAGCTGCTTTGGCCTATGGCAAGGTAGCTTAGAGGCTGGCATCTCTCCAGACTCTGCCTTTCTCTTTCCCGTCTCTTTCCTTGGATTTCCCGCCTGCCTCTAAGCCAAGGCATCTTACATATTAACCATTGGGAACAACATATATTCACAACATACAGAAAGACATCCCCCAGCACTAACCTGTTATCCAACCACCGTGTGTGTGAGTCAAGGAACCAACACGCATAAAATTGCTAACTGCGCCAGGGGCTTCAGCTTGGCCTGGCCCTTGCTGCTGACTGCCATCGGTCCATCCATTATTCATCTGTACGGACCATTTGGCTCTGATGCCTCCCTGGTCTGCACCTTGCTTATACAGCTTGACTCAATTCTCAGGAAGCTAAACGCTGCCCCTACAACTTGACTCTGCAATAGTAAGAGCAGCATCTCTGACAGGCTCTTGGGGTTAGTTATTGGACCCTTCCTCTCCCTGGAGGCACTTCGAGAATCCCTATCAGTTTGTTTGTGCCTCTCAACTAGGACTCTTTGGAACATCGTAAAGTCTGCTGCAGCCCTTTTATCCCTTTGTACACATTCTGTAAACCACATAGGTAGATAATAGATAATGGTGATAGATAGATAGATAGATAGATAGATAGATAGATAGATAGATGATAGAAAAATAGATAGATGATAAAGATAGATGCACACATATATATGCACACATAACACATACATATATAGATACATAGACTTATTTTCTGTGAGATATGTAAAATATGATCTGACAGTGAATATTAATAGTTAAGATTGGAACAAAAGAAATTAGGTTGCCTCAGTCAACTATCATAGGTTGCCTTAGTCAGACTTGGTACTACCTAACAAATTGCTGTCAATGGGACAGTGTACTTTATGAATTTATTGTTATTTAGTAAATTCTAATATTGTGAAAAGACATAAACATCTTCATCTAGTTTCTGACATGGGAGCATCACAATATATAAACATTCATGGGCATGTACTCATACATACCTATATGTGTGTATACATGCATGCATGGTCCAAAAAGAAAACTTTTTCACATCTGTGTGGAGAAGGAAGATGAGGAGGTTGGACAAGGCAGCTGTGTAGCCTTATACTCTTTCAGCTAACACCAGATCGAAAACTGTGGCCGTGAGTTGAGTCAGGCTGCCACATCTGTTTTTCTGACTAGTGATGAGTGTAGTCTATTTCAATTCCTTTCTCTCCCTATTCAGACCCCTCCTGGGAAACCATGCAGTGTTTCTTCTCCCCAGTCCCTCAGCACAGACATGTCCTCAAATATCTAGAGATCGTCTAACTACTGGGTCATCATTCCACATCCTCAGATTCAAGCACTTTCCAAAGTCATCTTCTAAAATTATCCTGAAGATGACTCTGACATACGATTTCACTCTCCTGGTTTCATTATCTTTAAGGGAAGAACAAAAATGATCCAGAACGTGAGCATGATGAGTAGGACACAATGAATTTCTATCATAGTAAACTTGCCAATTGACGAACTAAGTATTGTTTCAATTAGAATTAAACTCAGCTATGTGAAAAGTAAAACCTCGAATACACTGTTGTGAAAACTATAGTTTATTCTCTATCACACAAGACAACAAATGGATGGTCGAGAGCTGGATGGGGTAAATCAATGGTCATCAGGCCCAAGTCCTTCCATAGTTCTGTTTATTCACTTCAATTAGTAGCTTCCATCCTCACCATTATCCACGATAAAGTAGCACTGGGACCTCCAGGCATCACACCAGCACTGCAGTTCCACAGATAACTTGGAAAGCAAAAGAAAATATTTCCTTTTATTAAAAGGTTGACCTGAAAACATCACATATCACTTATGACAGGGCTAATGGTCAGGCTCAGATGCAAGGGAAACTGAAAGAGGCTATTAGCTATGTCTGTCATGAGTAAATGAGAGGTATCTTATTGAGCAATATGAGTTACTTATAAAATTGGAGTTGGGTTATGGAGCAATGTATGAGTTACTTAACACTCAAATGTGCTACCTGATAAGCAACCACGTGAACTCTGCGGCAATGACTGTTCATTTGTCTAGGATCAGCTCCGGCTCAAGTCTCATGATCTTGATTGAGCTTGTTCAGGGTCTAATGGAAAGCTGACTCCTGTATCTTTGAACTGGTCTCAAGAGAGAGAGGAAAGTCTTGACTGACCTGGATCAGCTGTATTCTGTTCTCATCCTCCAGCAGGCTAGGCCTTGCATCTTCCCAAGGAATGAAAAGTAGAAGCACTCAGAACCTGTTGAAACCCAAACTCAAAACTGACAAACTGCCATTTATGTAACTTGTTATTGGCCAGAGAAAACTACTTGGAGTGAATAAAGAGTGCCCATGAAGTCTTTATAAAGAGAATTTTAAGATCTACTAAAAACAAGACTAGAGGTAGGATGAAGATTTAATCATGAAGAGAACTGTCTATCACAAGTAGAACAGGAAATATAGACAAGGAACCAAGCTACATACAATCTCTGCCCCTGTATTTCCTAGTCTGTTACAGAATTATAGTGCTAGATCTCTTCCCCCTTTATGTCTTGACTTAAACATGAAGACATTGTAATAAAATAGGAGATAAAAAGAGCTCATACCTTACATGTATTTGAGTGACAATTATGAATAGATTTATTACTTGACACATGGTGATTTCCTACTATTAAAGTAGACAATAATCTTGATACTAGCACTCTTCCTTCTCTTTATTGTGTGCAGAGATTTGCTAAGTGTGCGCCAAGGCTCATTCTTTCTCTTCAAATTGACCACCTACACTACATAGGCTTCCTACAAGTTAGTGAGGTCATATAACTGAGTACTAGTCATGGAATCTGAGCAGGTGTGCTTACTACTCCAGGACTGACTCATAAAGTATTGCACTTACAATCTTTCCCTCTCCCTAGTCACGTGCTGAATAGAAACTACTCAGAGAAGAGAGTTGTAGAATAAAACAGTAGTTTAGAGAAATACCTGTTTATCTGTAGTGGGTAACTATTTGAGCCATGCCCTGAAGCACCACCCCTAGTGAGGCAGGTGTAGCTGTTACACCTGCCTATGACCTTGAGGTACCAGCCTCTGGTGTGTGGCCACGGGGGACCCATAAGACCTGGGATACATGTATGCTGGCCCCTCTTGGCTACCTCATGGTTCTGGATGCTGAGATCTTGGACCAAGCCATTCAGCATGGACCATAGCTCAGCTTTCCTGGACCCTACAATAAATCTCCCATGGTTGTGAATTTATCCCCAAAGGAAATCTTTGATCATTAATAGACTTCATAGATTAATCCAAATATTTATCCTCTGTTCTAGCCTGATCAACTGTAGCTAGAGTTTTCCTGCCTGGCCCACAGTCAGGACAAATCTTTGTCACCCGCCAGTCCCACAGCCGCTCAGACCCAACCAAGTAAACACAGAGACTTATATTGCTTACAAACTGTATGGCCGTGGCAGGCTTCTTGCTAACTGTTCTTTTATCTTAAATTAACCCATTTCTATAAATCTATATCTTGCCACGTGGCTGGTGGCTTACCGGAGTCTTTACATGCTGCTTGTCCTGGCGGTGGCTACAGTGTCTCTCCTCTCAGCCTTCCGCTTCCCAGAATTCTCCTCTCTCCTTGTCCCACCTACTTCCTGCCTGGCAACCTACTTCCTGCCTGGTCACTGGCCATCAGTGTTTTATTTATATAGAGCAATATCCACAGCAATCAACTATATTAGAGTGTGCAATAGACAAGACTCAAACCTTTAAAGAACCACTTGAGGCTACCATCCAGGTATCCCCTAGTATCGTGCATTTATTTTCTCCATAGACTTTTACTAAAAATAAAAGAAATACACCAGTCACTTGATACTTTATCCAAGAAATAGTTCTTTTAACTAAGAATATATATTTTTATTATAGGATTACTGTCTGTATCAAGTGAAGACAAGGTCTTAGTTTACAGTTACTAGGGATCACCAGTGTCTAACCCTTACCCTCACTGATCCATCCCAACCCCTGTGAGTCACCATGCAGACAGCAAAGGGAATTGAGACACTGGGGCTCTAAACAGTAAGGGGATTTCAGTGTTACCTCCATGACACTGGCAGTGCCTTCTCTGGGTTCAACTTTAAACCTCTACTAAAGTACAGAGATACTACTAAAAAACATGGCTCCTAGTCATGTATTCAAATTTTAGTATAAAAGGCAACTGTCCAGCTATTTGGTAGCAAGCAAGCAAGGAAAGAAGACCAGCTAGTGGCTGACTTGAAGGTGTTGCTCTCACGGTATCTGACAGTGCAATATTTATGATCATGTAAAATGAACCAACAAATAGGAAGTTGATGGAAGCCTTTCTGGGAGGACTTGGGTGGAAGAAATCCACCCAGCATTGTTCATCTTTTGCTAAGCTGTCTTCTTCTTTGGCCTGAGAAGCAGAGACAGGAGAGAGTGCATGGTAATTAATAGCACATGAGATGGTAAGCACCAAGCTTTTGCCTGTGTATTCATACTGCATGACTGCCAGCTGTCACAGGACTTGTAGCACACATGGAAACATTAGGAGCAGGTATGCTGGGTGTCAACTAGAAAGGTAACTGCAAATGGCTGCTTTCTTGTATTGTGTCATCAGACCAATAGGCTTCAGAAATCTAGATTTTCATTTTCTAGAAATAAATGAAAAATACAATTAAGCAGGAATGAACAGAAACTCACACAAGTCAGGAAACTTGTCAATAAACTCATAAAGTTCCAAAACTTCATTTCTACCACTGATTCCTAAAAGAGAGGGCCAGCTAAGTCCCTGCTCAGTCAGAACTGCAGCAAGGCAGACCTTTTGTCAGAGCTCTGGGCTCCATTGTTTAAAATAGTCTGATGCTGAAGAAGGGCTGAGGGAACAACCTTGATGGGGCCATATAACAGACTTTCCCAGTCCACTGTGAGCTCAAACTCATGACAATGTTTTCTTTCTAATGAGGCTCAACATTTTAGTTTTGTGTTCCTACCTGAAGTAATTTCTCTTCTGGAAGAAAGCAAATCCCATGAAGAGCAAAATAATCCCCAAAAGGGAAAGTTTCACATAGAGAATGGTCAGCAAGGAATGCAGAGAGCTGGTGACACCTTTAAATACAGGCAAGGGTAAAAATTCAGGTCAGTTCAATAATAGTTCCAATCAATAAATTAGAGGCAAGCATCTTTAGAATCACTTACAGTATTCCTAAACTTTTAGAGAATGTCAAAATCAGAAAACCTTACCAATTATAATTCTAGTAACATTCATATATATTATTATTTCTGGATCAAGTTTATAAATCAAGTCCAGATTTTATGCTTGATAGGCATTAACAAATGCAAAAGTGAATAAACATATACTGACTCTTGTTAATGCTTCCCAGTTATATAATGAAAAGTTTCCATGCAAACTATTTTTTTGAAAATTTAATTGCATCATTTCCATCCATTCTTCTTTCTTCCTCCAACCTCTTCCATTTGTCCCCACTTCCCAATGCTCCCTTCAAATTCCTAGCCCCTTCTAAATTGTTATTGTTGCATATTTATATTTAATGTGTAAATACAGTCTACTGAGTCCATTCAGTGTTGTTTGCAGGTACATGATTTCATGACTGACCACTTGGTATTAGATAATGGATTAGTGGGCCTTTCCTGATGGAAGACTACTTCCCCCCTTCTCAGTACCCTTTAGTTAACTATAGTTCTTTGTCTAAGGGTGAGGCCTCATGAGAGTCTCCCTTCCATGTCTGCAGATCTGTTGCTGGTTTACTTGTTCAGGTCTTGTTTAGGCAGTATATAACTGAAGTTTCATGCCTGAAGCTTCCCAGTCTTTTCCAGGAGACACAATTATTATAGTAGATATTCTTGTCCTATGGCTCTTCTAATTTTTCTGCCTCCTCTTCTACAATGCTCCCTGAGCATTAGGTGTAGGAATTGTGTTGTAGATGTATCCATGGGGGCTGGACATCACATGATCAGTGTTCTCTGCATTTTGACCATTTGTGGAGTTCTGTATTGGTTTCTGTCTGTTACATAAAAAAGCTTCTTTGGTAAGAGTTAAGAGCCACACTTATTGGTGGACATAAGGGTATATAGAATTTAGATAGATATTATGCTGGTTTAATGAAGGGCTGTAGTAGGTTCATCTCTAAGACAAATGGCCTTACTAACCTTGAGTAGTTGGCTAGGTTTCCAGTACCAGGCATGATTTTTCTCTTGTTGAGTGGACCTTGAATATAATTAGACAGCTATTGGCTGCTGCCAAGATATTATTGCCATTATTGAACCTTAGGGAACAGCCTTGCTGGTCATTGTTGTGGTTCATAATCTTCATACTTAGGTGGTACTACCAGTTGCTTCCCTATTGAGGTAGTTTTCACACCTTTGGTGACTATGAAAGTTAATCCTCAGGGAGGAGGTTTTCAGGTCAAATCCAGCTTAGATCCTCTGAGTCCTCTGTCTGAAGTGCATCCCATGCAAATCTTAGCCTTTTGAAAGGTATTATTTTTTATTTAAAAATTTTCTTTGAGAATTTCATACAATGTACTTTGATCATGTTTACCTATAACTCCTCCTCCTTACTCCTACCAGATCCACACCCCACTTGGTTATCCCATTAACTTGGTGTCTTTTTTTTGTTGTTGATAACTCACTGAGATTGTTTTGTTGTCAGAGTTGTCCTAAAAGACTACTAGACATCAAACAGTGCTAAGTGAGGATGACAAGTTCTAAACATCTGAAGACAGAAAGGTTACTCGCCACTAGCTCTAGGTCCTGGAGAGATGGGATTAGGAAAGTGCCTAGCTGGCCTGCTAGATGAAAGATGTTAGGGGAGAAGAACATCTCAGAGAAAAGGAACAACTTGAAAAAAATCATCTGAGAATGAAGTAACCTGAATCATGTTTGGAGTACAAAAAAGGGACATGTGGAGATCAGATCTATGATGACCAGAGCCTAATTACAGATGTTTATGTTAGGTGATGTGTCAGACTTAGGAAATGCAGAATTGGAAAACACTGTTCTTACTCTTGAAGAGCTTTTATATCGTGGGGCAGAAAAGTAGCTATTTGAGGTACAATGAGAAATACAAAGCCCATATGGTGGCACATGCCTTAAACCCAGCACTGAAGAGGCAGAAGCAAGTGGATCTTTGTGAGTTCAAGGCCTGTCTGGTCTACCTAGTGAGTTCTAGGACAGCCAAAACTATCTAAAGAGACCCTATCTCAAAAAACAAAAATAAATTAATTTAATTAAAAAAAATACATAGATGGTCTTTGTTCATCTTCTGGAACACAGCTCCTAAAAAAATTGTCACCATAATAAAAATATATTTGGTATGCCAGTAAAATGACAGGTGTCCAGAAGCTCTTAGAGAGCTTCATGGTGGATTCCATCACAAGAAAGGCTGAATTGTGATTAGAGAGTTGGGACTTTTAGCCAGACACTACCACCATCTTCACCACTGAACCTCCTGTGAAGGAAGAGTGGCTAGAGATTGAGTTCATCCCAAATGATCCATGATTAGTCATCATGACCGTGTAACAAAATCTTATTAGCAATCATAAACAACACTGTTTGAAAAGCTTCTTTGGGGAATTAGAAGAACAGACATCTTTGAGATAGCATGAAGCTCTATGCCCCTTCCTCCATAGAGGGCCCTATGAATCTCTTCTGTTTGTCTGTCCCCATGTTGCAATCCTTATAATAAACCAGTAATAGTAAACAAAGCGCATCCTCAGTTCTGAACCATTCTACCAAATCATTGAACCTGATACACAGATTGCAGAAACATCCTGAAATTATAGTTAGTTTATAAAAACTTCAGGAGACAGATAACTGAAAACTTGTTACTAATATCTGAAGTGGGACTATTGTCCTAGTTAGCTTAACTGTCTACTTAACACAGCTTAAAGCCACTCAAGAACACCAATTGGATGGCATCAATCCCTGGGCAGGTGAGATAGATAGGTAGGTATATAGATAGATGGATGGATGGATGGATGGATAGATGATAGATAGATAGATAGATAGATAGATAGATAGATAGATGATAGGTAGATAGGTAGATAAATAGATAGATAGATAGATAGATGATAGATAGATAGATAGATAGATAGATAGATAGATAGAAAGAAGACAGAGAGATATAAATAACAGTATGAGTTTAAATAGCTAGTAAGCTTCTGCTTGATTTGTCTTGACTTTCCTCTTTACCTCCTTAAGTGGCTTTTGGCCTCATTTTTCACAAACAGGATGAACTTCAAATATTTATCTTTCATGGAAGAATAAGTTAAATATCAGTTATTTCTTCTTTAAAGAAAAATCAAGTACTCACCTTGATTCAGTTCTATGGACAGAATCGTGCTACCATTTGAATGGGTGACAATGCAGAACACAGCAGATACATTGCTCTGATCCCACTGGCATGTGCTCCTGACAGTCACGGTGCCATTGCTGTGTGATTCATTCATAGTTTTACAGTCCCCATCTGGAGTCCAGGAGATCTGTGCAGCTGGCTTACCTGCAGTTGCCTCACAAACTGCAGTTCTGCTTTTCCCTGGAGACAGGGTTACTGCAGGGGGGACTGTGGAGATCAAAGGGGAAAAAATTCAGTTGTGTCACAAATTACAAAAGGATTCATTTCCATCTAAAATCCAGTGAAAAACACCAGTAGGTCAACTTGTTGCTTACCTAGCACTTGGAGGTCCCATCTTGCATAGAAATTCCCATCAGATGTTGTTATCTGACATGAATAATGCCCATCATGATCGAGGGTCACTGCACTGATCTGAAGATCAGGACTCTGGTCAGGTGTGGAGGCCCAGGTGATTCTCCTGTCCACACAGTTGGTTTCATTGGTCTCCTTGGTTTCTACTTTGAAGGATATTATGCAAGGAGGCTGGCCTCTGGGGATTATTACCCATGTTATTAATATTACTTTTGACAGTGGAACAGGAGGGCAGCCAAACAGAGCCTTTGTACCCATCTGTACAGGCTCTGTAACATTAACTGGACACAGAGAGACAGAGAGAGACAGAGACAAACAGAGGGTGGCATTAATAAAGGACTTGTTATGTTTGATTTACCTATAGTAGATTACATAATGTTGTATTAGTTGAGTATCTTCTGTTCTGGCAATTGTACCCTAAAAACTGTGCAATTAATAAATTACAATTCACAAAAATATGCATTATTTTTTAAACAAATTCAAATACTAACTAATTGTATCCTCTTATATACATTTTGGTGAATCGGTGTGTATTGTAAGGCATTTGAAGTTAACATAACAGTTCTGCTATCTAGAGACAGACACTTGCTTCTCAGTCTTTGAGCTAAGATCAAGTAAACCAGAAATAAAAGCACAATAAAATTACATTAAATTACAAAAATAGTGTTCTAAGTCTATTTTTTTGATGGTAGACAATATTGGTGTCATCATACAATTCATGCTCCTTGGGAAACAAAATGGAATACTCAATCATATGTGTTAGACCCCAAAATCTAGGGTCTCAAGTGGGCGCCCCAAGAACCCAGACTCCAATCCAGTTGATGCAACAGCACAAGGTTTATTGTTGCAGCTGTACAGTCGGGCAAACTCAGCTCCAGAGAGCAAGAGTCATGCCTATTGCAATCACATGGGTACTTTTAAAGAAAAAAAAAACCCACAAAAGCCATAAGATTACAATTCCCATACAATTTCATGGCCAGATCACAGGGTGATCACAGAGTGGGTACAGTCACATCTGCATGCACATTCTTCCCAAAACCTCAAGGGGGGTATCAGGGCAGGAGTGGAGTTTACACAAAGGTCACAGTGGTCCTTCCTGGAGCACTTGCAACTATCCCAGTCACAGCTGCAGCGGGACTCACACTCCTGCTGGTGGGTGGGATTCGTGTTCCCGCTGAAGCCTTCCCTTTGACTTGCCCTGACTGCCAGATTCTCCCGGCGCGTCTCAAAGGGGCAGGTAGACATCCCACCAATTTGGCTAAGGTAAAAAGATTTTCACACTGGGACGTCACAGGTTTTTCCTCTCTGCTTGGGGGACGGCCAAACCCAATACTGGCGCAGACTAACCAAACTCCCCCATTGCTTCCTTGCTCTCTCTTTGAGCAGAGCACAGGCAGCGGCTGCACAGCTGCTACTTCGCGGACCCAGGGTACCACTGAGAGGGCTAGGCAGCCTGTGAGCATCGGGGCAGAACTGGCGGGAGCCAGCTGGAGCCTCAAGGAGCTCAGAGTTTGGGGGCTGGTGGAGAACTAACTGCCCTTCCAGGGTCACAGCTGAGGAACGGCCTACAGGCCTGTGGGCCCAGCCAGGGCATGGAGTCACTTTCAGTCTGCCGCTCTCATGTACTTGAAAATCTGAGATTAACAGCATGGTACATGCCTTCCCATTCTCTTCATCTCCCATGCTGTTGGGTGGGGCTCCCAAGACCTGCCCAGGGGCTAAAAGCTGATTAGAGTCTGGCTCCAAGAATGTCACTCCCTATATGAGGCTAACCAACAGTTTCTTGTCTGTGGTACAGTGCTGATGCAAATTTAGATTTATTCTTGTTATGATATATGCATGTATTTCTGTTCTTGTTTAAAATATTATAACTTTACAGTATATTCTAGATTACTGAGGGGAGTCACAAGAAAGACTTTGATATAAAAGGTTATAAAAAGTCAGTAAACTGTTATGGTTTCTTGTACCTGCAAATACTGAATTTGAAAGTTAATTCTGGTTGGTTTTCATCTTAAAAATGGCTAATGATTCTGCAAACTGCTTATGTGTGTATATGGACAGGTATATGACTTGGAAATGTAAGCAAGTTTTAACTGTATGTGTGTATGAATGTAACTTGCATCCAACCGTGTGTATATATGCAAGTAATTATTGTTTATATAATATATATTATATATATATATAATATATATGTAAACACCTAAGTACTTATGTCTTTACCAAGTGTTCAACAGCAAGTTTCTAAAAAATTTAAATAGATAACAACATGTTTAATAAATAAGATATTTGATAAATATTAAAGCTGCACATCAATGCTTTTATACAGGAATATACCTTGCTCTGGCAGCTAAACTTTATAATTTAAGATTTACCCATGTAAAATGATAATGATTTTAAAAACATAAAAGAATCATAGAAAACAGCTGAGGTTTAAAAATATATGACAGGACTAAAGTTCCAAAAAGAGTTGGTTACAATGGTGGACCTTAGCAGTTTTAAAAATCGCTGGTGTCAGGTGATGATCACCGGAAACACCAGCCATAATAAAATAAAACAGACAGGCTATGTATATGCTGCCAAAGGTAGGGTCAAAGAAATCATCTAAGGCTCTAAGTAAAAGAACCAAAAAGATTATCTTAATCTTTTACTTAAAAATGTTTCTCCTTACCCAAGGTATATTCAGGCTTAAGAATGTTGTCTAGTCTCCTTGTATTTGCTAAGTTTGTTAAACTTAAGTTATTTGGATAAACTGATACATATATTGATATTTTGTTTTGGTTTCTTTACTGAACCTGTATTTGATGCTAAAAGAGCTTCAACTTAAAAGCATTGTTTTTAATAGTCAGTCATGAGTAATCAAGTTTCTTTTTAATTATAGTCAGGGTGAATAAGGGGGACTTTAAATCCATTGGGGGTGATTTGAATAGGAATGGCCCCCATAGGCTCATGTATCTGGATGCTAAATCACAAGGGAGTGGAACTGTTGGAAAAGATTAGAAGAAGTAGGAGGTGTGCCTTTGTTAGAGTGGGTGTGGCCTTGTTGGAGGACATGTGTCATCAGGAGTGGGCTTTGAAGTTTCAAAATCCTTGCCAGGCCCAATCTGTGTCTCTCTCTCTCTCTCTCTCTCTCTCTCTCTCTCTCTCTCTCTCTCTCTCTCTCTCTCTCCCTGTGTGTGTGTATGTATGTATGTATGTATGTATGTATGTATCTATCTATCTATCTATCTATCTATCTATCTATCTATCTATCTATATCTCTATCAATTTCTCAGCCTGTGGATCAGGATGTATTTGTCAGTTACTTCTCCAGTACCATGAGTGCCACCATGGCCCCAACCTGATGATATTGGGCTAAACTTCTGAAACTGTAAGCAAGTCATCAATTAAATGCTTTCTTTTATAAGAGTTGCCTTGGTCATGGCATCTCTTCACAGCAACAGAACAGTAACTAAGATACCCATGGTCTTCCCATCACTGCAAGTTTACAAAGGCTTAGAGGAAAACAAGGATGCTCATTGTTTGGGAAACAGCTAGCAGTCACTTACTCAGGACCTGTTACAACACAGCACTTACACCTCTAGATGCTCCTACTAAGAGAAAGGCTGGAATACTGCACTCAGGGTACCAGGTACTTTTCTACCCAAAATCCACTCTCCATCTAACTACTCAATGATGGCTACTACATAAGAAATAATATTACCCTGATAGAAACGTGGCCCCTCATGCTCATCATCCCATGGCTCTGGCACTGGATAAAACCATTGCTCCTGATGATGACCCTTAATTGAACAACTTGAATCTGAAAAAATATTTAAAGAAGAGAAAATCTATTTTATATGTTCATATAGAGTAAAAACCTTCTTGCTCAACAAAGTCTTATTCAACACGATAGATTACCATTAACCTTAAGTAAAATTACTCACCAAAAAGCACTATAGAACATTAGATATTATAACATCTGAGTATGAAAGTATATAAATATCTTGAAATTCACATTCTTGAGGTATTAATTAATAGTCTTTCATTCATAAGACAACTCATTGGACCAACAGTATTTTTCAAGAGGACCCTTCCTTTCTTCATGTCCTAATCATGTCCCCAAGCATCACTTAAGTTAGTGTGAATGTCCTCATCCAAGATGATCTGATAAACTTTCTCAATATACCTCACTCTAACTAATTTTTTTTGATCATATGGTAAGTATCTTACCTAGAAAATATAGAGCTTTCAGTGAATTTAGAATCAGGATTTAAAATGATTTTCCATTATTTTCCTTCCTCCTTGATATTTCCTACTTTGTAACAGGAGGACAAAAAGAAAAAATAAAACAGAAATACAAAGAATTAAAATGAGAATTCATATCTACTTTGACTTCTAGTTCCATAGCTCAAGATTCCAGTTGGCCATTACCTCTTTTGCATTCTGTAGAATACTTAACAATCAGAATAGTCCTGGTCTATGCATTATGGCAATAACTCAGATTTTGTTGATCTTTGCAGTTACAGCATACTTATTTTCTACTCTAGGAAAACAATGAGGTCATGGCCTCTGCTACTTTAGTGGACATACTGCTACACAGAACTCTACACCCTTTCTACTCTTGTTGGAAATTCTGTCTATGAGAAACCATTCCTCTTCCATTCTCAGATGTATGAGTGTGATGGAAGATGAATTTCAAGTTCTATGCTAACAGTAAACAAAATGTGGAGTCTAATTATATTAATTTTAAATAGAGAAAATTTGAGTTCAAGAAAAGATATCAAGGACAAAGATGGGCATTGTAGAAAGATACACCATCAAGTCTCCTCTAAGAGCAAATCCCTTGTATGTAACTAACAACAGAGAGTTAAGAAGCAAAACCTGTTACAAACTGCTGAAAGGTAAATACACTTATTTAGGTTAGAGATTTCAACATCCCTCTATCAGAAAGGAAGAAACGAACAATAGGTACAAGTCCAGGCAAGGCATAACTGAATGTAACAACTCTGTTACCAGGTCAATATTATTTATGTCTTTGGAGACAACTTCCTATAGTAGAATACATATTTTCTCCAACCTCATGTGGAGCTTTCATGAACATAGACTATGTCCTGAGCCATAATACACATATTACAAATTTTTGACTTATATTATGTGTGTGAGTATATTGCTTGTATGTATCTATGTGCACCACTTACATGCCTGGTGCCCTCGGAAGCCAGAAGAGGACATTAGATCCCCTGGAACTGGAGTCACAAATATTTTGAGCCACCATGTACATACTGGGAATCAAACCCAAGTTCTCTGAAAGAGCAGCCCATGCTGTGAACCACTGATCCATCTCTCCAGCCCAACATATTAACACATTTTAAAGAATGGAGTCATACCATGACTATTCCTCAACTATATTGGAATTGACATCAATAACAGTAAATGGACCCCACAAGTAGTTTGGAGATGATGTCATATCATTTTGAAATAACAATTTAGTGAAATAAGAACTCAAGGAAAATTTTTAAGTAGTTTGAACTAAGTAAAAATAGAAATTATTGAAACTTGTAGAATACTAAAAAGCAGTGCTTAAAGGGAAAGTTTTAGCCTTGACTGCTTTTGTGAGATAAGAAAAAACATCTAAAAATCAATCATTTAAACTCCAGCTTCCAGAAACTAGAAAAACAAGAACACATCAAATACAAAATAAGCAGAAGAGAAATTAGAGTCAGAATCAGTGGACACGGGAGAACAGAGAAAACCAGCAAACTAAAGCTGATTCTTTAAAGGGATCAGTAAAGCTGACCATCAACTAGCCAGAAGAGTTATGAAAATTAATCAATTAGCCAAATTAAGGGGGAGGAATCACAAAATATGTGTCAGCTTCATCAAATAACAGAAGCAACATTACTTGAATTCCAACAGACATTAAAAGAATAGTGGAGACTACTATGAAGAATTCTATGTCAAGAAATTTGATAATCTAGATGAAACAGACAAAATCTTTGAATGACCCAATATGCCCAAATTTACACAAAGAGAAACATTGGGGGAGGGAAGGGGAAGAGAGGAGGAGAAGGGAAGAAAGGAACTACAGTCTATATAAATAACAGAAAAATTCTTCAGAAACAAAGAATGTTAGTAGAAACATTTGAAATTGTACAATGTTTATTGTCATGATGAAGTATATAACTAGTAACAGAGCTTCAAACCACACAAAGCAAAATTTAAATTAAAAAGACACATAGACGGTTTCACGATCATAGATGGAGGTTGTAACACATCTTCCTCAGAAATGAATAGAATAATCTGAACTTTAGAAAGTAGTATAGACATAGAATTTATTAATAAAAGTATCAATTATAGTGACCAAAGAGACATTTGTAAAACAGTTCTAATGTAATAATACATATTTTTCAAGTGCTCTAGGTATGTTAATCAAAGCGATTATTTGCTGGGTCACAAAACAAATCTTTACATTTGCGAAGGTTAGGTGCCAGCAAGATAGATCAACAGGTAAAGACTTATGCGATCAAGTCAGAGTCTCAACCCTGGAACCAACATAAAAAAAAAAGAGAGAGAGAGAAACACCCACACAAATGCTATGGCATGGACACACACACACACACACACACACACACACACACACACACATACACATTAAATACATACATATATACTTTTTAAAAATTAAAGAAGTTTAAATTAATTTCATATAAAGGCCTGTCAGGCTTCCTTAATTGATTACTAATGACGTACTGGATCTAATATTTTTATCTTTTTATATATTTTGAAGGAGTAGGAGATAAACTTGTATTTTTGTATTTGAAGAAAAATCAATTTACTTTCACATTGGTCAGTCTTCTTAGGAACTGTGGTTCTCCTGAAACAGAACTAAGACAAGAGTTCTACCACCTCAGCCAGCAGGCTGGCCTGTCCCATCTTTGTAGTGGTATTTCATGGACTCTGGTCCTTATCTTGTCCTGCTCCTTCCATTAGTAACTTCCAATAGCTTTACTTCAAATGCTTAAGACTCCATAACTAGGACACCAGTCCATGAGCTGACCTGCTTCCAGGCCACCTTGTCCCTCTTTCCCTTACAGTAATGGAGGATGGTCCCTTCCTGCCTAAGTTCAGTACCAACACTTTACTCTGGATCCCACTGCTTCCCTTCTCAGAACTTCTTTTCTCTCTTTCTTTCTCTCTTTCTCTCTTTCTCTCTTTCTTTCTTTCTTTCTTTCTTTCTTTCTTTCTTTCTTTCTTTCTTTCTTCCTTCCTTCCTCTCTCTCTCTCTCTCTCTCTCTCTCTCTCTCTCTCTCTCTCTCTCTCTCTCTCTCTCCCTCTCTCTCCCTTCCTTCCTTTTCTTTTCTTTTTCTTTCTTTTTTTGGTACATGTCAACCTTAAAGATGGGATAAGCTAGAAATCTACTAAAACATTTCTTTTTAGGCCATCACTCATCTTCAAATTCTTGGTAATGACTAATAGAATAATCTCTTTGCTATAATATTTGTAGAAAACCTGCTTATTAAATATAATCAGCTTAAAAGTAACCTGTAGAGTGTTAAAGTTGTCTTGTTAGCCTGCAAAAATGTATATGCCTGTAATCCCAGGGGTCAGAAGGTTAAGGAAGGAGGATTATCATAGTCCAAATTTAGCTGAAGAATGGTTTCATTTCCTAGAAACCTCAGAATGTCACACTTACCCGGCACCAGAATAGTGATAGAGATCAGTAACCCCAAAGTCAAAGTCCTCCTGAAAGCATTCATCTGGAGTAGTTTCTACTTAAACACAAGTCACTATAAATCCCTGGATGGACTCAGTGAGCTGTCCCTCGACGTCAACTCTGCTTGTGCTTGGTTCACCAAATTTAAGGTTGACTTTTCTTCCTCATTCACCTATCTTTATCTTCGTCTCCATTCTACATGCTGCAGGAAGATTAAGTGTCCAGAGGAAATGCGGCAGTGATGCATGCTGAGTCATAAAGAAAGAAGTCAAACCTTAACTCATTTATTTTCTCACGATATTCAAACATTAAGATACACTTTATTACAATTCCCCTTTTAAAGCAATGTTTTTAAAAGGATAAATCATATACAGGAAAATGAGCAAATATTGTGTATACAGCTGATGAATCTGTACATCTACATGAACTTCAACAAGCATTTGCAAACATTTCCAAACCAAGGTGCTGACATTTTGCTACTCAAAGTTCCCGACATGCTGTTCCTTGGTTTTCCTTCTCACAAAGCAAACACAGCTCTAACATCTATCACTATTTGCTCATTTTATTAGTTACTGAACTCCATATAAATGAAATGCTTTACTGAGTTCATCCCTGTGTGCTGGTTTGGACTTACCAAGGAATATATCATAATTCATTCATTAGCTTCTCCGTGAATCTGAATTGCTCTATTTGGTAACTAACATATATAAAGATTCTATGAGAATACTTGATTTGCACATGCTTTTTGATCTCTATGGCATCCATTTTCTTAGATACATACCTACAAATAAATGTTATGGATAGTGTGACTTAAAATAAATACTTCCTGTCATGGATTAACTTGTTTGTCTGTTGCCTCCTTTGAATTTTAAAATTGTGTAACAATACCTGAGAATGTGGCCTTATTTGTAAATGAAGTTATTTCATCTATAATTAGTTAAAATGAAATTATATAGGGTTGGAATAGGTTGGGCCCTTGTCTAGTGTAACTGTTATTTGAAAAGAAGAATGGGCATAACCAAGCATAAAGAGAAATGTTCATGTGAACACAAGGCAAAGACAAAGGTGTGTTTTCTCTACAAGTTAAGAACCAACAAAGATTGTCATCAAGCCCCAGAAACTAGAAAGCAGGCAAAGACCGGGTTCTTCCTTCCTGTATTAGAAAATTTAGAGTCCTGTGATGACAAACCACAGCACAAAGGCACTTAGAGACAAAAGGCAGAACTTCACTTACAAGTCCAAGAAAGAGAAAGCTGCTATTCAGGGTCACAAAGACCTTGTGCCCAACAGCAGGGAAACAGCAAGCTGGATCTGTAGGGATGGTTCATGTGTGAAAAGCAAAGGGTAGAGGTGGAGGGTAGGTCTCCAAGGTTGTTTAGTTTGAATAACCTCACAAATTCCTTGGCATGTTTGTCTTTAGGATATTATTTTTCTCCTTTAATTAAAAATAGGATCAGCTAGGCAGGGGTGACACATGTCTTTAATCCCAGCAGGTGAATCTCTGAGTTCCAGGCCAGACTGGTCTACAGAGAGTTCCAAGATGGTGAGGGCTAGGGCTACACAGTGAAACCCTGTCTTGCAAAACTAAAAATAAATAGATGATAGATGATAGATAGGTAGGTAGATAGATGAAAGACAGATGAATAGATAGATGATAGGTAGATAGATAGATAGATAGATAGATAGATAGATAGATAGATAGATAGATAGATAGATAGATAGAGATAGATGATAGATAGATAGATAGATAGATAGATAGATAGATAGATAGATAGATAGATAGATAGATAGATAGATAGATAGATAAAGGTTCTTTTCTCATACAGTATATCCTGAGTACATTTTCTTTTTCCTCTACTCTCCCCAGTTCCTCCACACCCCATCTCCCATCCAGATCCACTCCCTTTCTGTCTCGCAGGAGAAAAGAACACATTTCTAACACTTAACAACAAAAAACAACAAAGTAAAATACAATAAGATAAAACAAAAAATATCTCATTGAAGTTGGACAAGGCAAATCAACAGGAGGAAGAGCCCCAAGAGAAGGCACAAGAATTAGAGACCTACTGGTTCACATATTCAGGATTCACGTAGAAATACTAACCTGAAAGCGATAATATATACACAGAAGACCTGGTGCAGACTCCTGTAGGCCTTGTGCTTGCTACTTCGGTCTCTGTAAGGTCATATGAGCTGATTTAGAAGGCTTGTTCTCCTGGTGTCCTCCATCGCTTCTGATTTTTTACATGCTTTCTTCTTACTAAAAGGCAGGAATCTCTGAGCTCTGAGGGGAGGGATTTGATGAAGACATTCCATTTAGAGCTGTGAGCTGTGTGTTCTAAGGTTTCTTTCTCTGTGTGGCTCTTTCTCTGTCTCTCTGTCTCTCTGTCTCTCTGTCTGTCTCTCTGTTTCTCTGTCTCTGTCTCTGTCTCTGTCTCTGTCTCTCTCTCTCTCTCTCTGTGTGTGTGTGTGTGTGTGTGTGTGTGTGTGTGTGTGTGTATAAAGTCTGGATGTGGGTTTCTGTATTTTACCCCTCTGTGGCATAAGGAATTGTCTCAGATGATTCCTGGATAAGGCTGTGATCTATGAGCATAGCAGAATATCATTTGGAGTCATTTCATTTTTACTTTTCTTAGACTAGTAGTATTTGGTTTTACCCTAGGTCTGTGGGCTAGCTAGTCTGGTTCTTGGTCACCCAAGCAGTGTCAGGTATGGGTTCCATCTGGTGGACTGGGCCTTGAGTCAAATCAGACATTTATTGCTTACCCCACAAGCTTTGTACCACCAATGCCCTAGCATATTTTGCAGACAAGAGAGATTGTAGATCAAAAGTTTTGTGCCTGGATTGGTGTTTACAGTTCTCTTTTGGTAGCTACGGAGTGCCTTCCCATAACAAAGACACTAGAATGTAGGAGTGAAGGCTCTACACAGGCACCAGCTCAATCTCTCTATATTTAATTAGTTGTGTGGGTGTTATCTTCAACAGTGGGGCCTTGCTGTCAGTTTATGAAGAGCAACCTATTGTCTTGGCAACAGCTTAGGTTGTTGAGGGAGTTTCATGCGGCCCCTTTGGCCAATGGCTCAAATAGATGTAACCCAATCCCAATACTGGAAGCTTTGTTTGATGACAAGATATTCCATCTTCCTCATGATTTGGATACCTCATTAGGATTGCCTTCATGTCTTTCCGGAAGTTTCCACTCTACTAAGTTTCCATTCTGCCCCTCATTTCCAGCTGTCTTTCCCTGAATGCCCAATGAAATCACAAAGTAGTGTTGATTTGCTTTTCCCTGATGCCTAAGGATATTGAACATTTCCCTAAATATTCCTTGACCCTTTGAGTTTCCTCTATTGAGAATTCTCTTTATAGATCTGCACCCCATTAGTCCTCTATCAGGCGTGGAGTTTCCCATTCTGTGGGCAGCTAATTTGTCCAAATGACGGTGTCCTTTCAATACAGACATTTTTCAGTTTCGTGAGGTCCTACTTATTAATTGTTGATCTTATTGCCTGTGCTACTGGTGCTCTGTTCAGAACATCTTCTGAGCCAATGTGTGCAAGCCTGCTCCCCACTTTCACTTCTATCACATTCAGTGTATCTGGTTTTATGTTAAGGCCTTTGATCCATTTAGAGTTGAGTTTTGTGCAGGGTGATAGATATGGATCTGTTTGCATTCTCCATGCAGACATTTAGCTTGCCCAGTGTATCTGGTTTTATGTTAAGGCCTTTGATCCATTTAGAGTTGAGTTTTGTGCAGGGTGATAGATATGGATCTGTTTGCATTCTCCATGCAGACATTTAGCTTGCCCAGAACCATTTGTTGAAAATACTGTAGTTTTTTTTTCCAGTGTGTATTTCTGGCTTGTTTATCAAAACTCAGGTGTCCATAGATATGTACATTATGTATGAATTTTGAATTCAATTCCATTGATCAACATGTCTGTTTTTATGCTGGTAGCATGTGGGGTTTTTTTTGTTTGTTTGTTTGTTTTTTTACTATAGCTTTGTAGTACAGCTTGAAATCAGGAATGGTGATACCTCCTGCAGTTCTTTTATAGTTCAGGATTGTTTTAACAATGCTGGGTTTTTTGTTTTTCCATATGAGGCTGAGAATTGACCTTTCAAGATCTGTCAAGAATTGTGTTAGAATTTTGATGGGGATTTCATGGAATCTGTAGATTTCTTTTAGTAGGGTGGCCTTTTTTACTATGTTTAAAAACCTACTCATCCATGAGCATTGGATATCTTTCCATCTCCTAATATCTTCTCCTATTTCTTTTCTTTAAAGAATTGAATATTTGTCATACAGGGGTTTCAATTCCTCAGAGAGTTCTCTCTAGATGTTTTGTATCATTTTAGGCTATTGTGAAGGGTATTATTTGCATGATTTCTTTCTCAGTACATTTATCATTAGTGTATAGAAGGACTTCTGATTTCCTTTTGAGTTAAACTTGTATCTAGCCACATCACTGAAGGTTTTTAATCAGCTCTAGGAGCTCCTGGTAGAATTTTGGGGGTCACTTGTGTATATCATCATATCATCTACAAATAGCAAAAGTTTGACTCTTCCTTTCTAACTTGTATCCCCCTGATCTCCTTCAGTTGTCTTATTACTCTAGCTAAGAATTCAAGTACTATATTGAATAGAAATGGAGAGAGTGGAGAACCTTGTGTTATTCTTGACTTTAGAGGAATTGCTTTGAATTTTTCTGTTTAAGTTGATATTCTTGACTGTAGTGGAATTGCTTTGATTTTCTGTTTAAGCTGATGTTGGCTATGGGCTTGTTATAAACTGCCTTTTTTTGTTAAGTTATGTCCATTTTATCATTAATCTTTCCAGGACTTTTATTTTTAATCTTCTCAGCCCAATCACAGTTTCCCCTCCCTCCCTCCTCTCTTCACAGACTCTCTCCCCAACTTGCCCACTTCCACTCCTCCTTTCTCTACAGAAATGTGCATGTATATCATGTATATCAGCCAGCCATAGCATATCAATTTAGAGTAAGACTAGTCACCTCCTCTCCTATTAAGGTTGCATGAGGCAACTCAGTAGGAAGAAAGAGTCCCAGAAGCAGGCAACATAATTAGAGACATCCCCTGCTCCCTCTCTTAGGAGACTCAAAAGAAGACAAGCAACACAACTGTAACATATGTGGAGATGACCTAGGTCAGTTTCTTGCAAGTTCTCTGCTTGGTAGTTCAGTCTCTGTGAGCCCCTATGAGCCCATGTTAGTTGATTCTGTGGGTTTTCTTGGGTCTTTTTGATCCTTTAATCCCAACACTGGGAAGGCAGAGGCTGAAGGATCTCTGAGTTTGAGGCCAGCCTGGTCTACAGAGCAAGCAAGTTCTAGGACAGCCAAGCTTAGGCAGTGAAGAACAGAAAGCTGGAGAAGATGTGATTGAATGAGGAGGCCATGTTCCAGGCCCAGTAAGCAGAAGAACTTGGCAGCTTTGGCCACATGGTTCTCTTCTGGCTTTAGATGTAGAATAGAAGAAACAAGTTATGGAATTTGCCTCTTTACCTAAAGAAAGATGCTGAGGCCTGGCATGTGTCTGGGGTGTCCCTGAATGGAGGCCTAGTAGAGAGGCCATTTCATGAAGCTGTGAAGTTGAAGCCTAGACTGCCTTGGAGAGCTCAAGATGTTAGAAATGCCAGAGTTGTGGCACATCTGCCAGGGAGAGCTGCTACCAGGGAGCAGAACCAGCCTATAGAGAGAAATGTGTTGCTGTCAACAAAGCAGAACAGAGCTGGAGATCTGGAGTGTGTTTTTACATTAGACATGGAGACGCAGAGTTAGGAGTCTATCCTCCCTACCCTATGTTTTAGAATAGTCATGTATATCCTGTGCCGTTACATATTGGAAGTATGTGATCTGCATTTTTATTTCAACTTTTACAGGTGAGCACAGTTAAGTGATTGCATGAATCTCAGAAGACTTCAAACTTTGGACTTTAAAACATTGTTGAGACGGTGGTAAACTCTGGTGTCTTTTCAAGCTGGACTAAAGGAATTTTGTATTACGATGTTGTTGCAAGCTTATGGGGGTCAGGGAAAGAAAGTTTGAATGTAATTGGCCCCCATAATCCCAAAGAGAGTGGCACTATGTAGCATGGTTGAGGTAGGTATGGCCTTGTTGGAGGAAGTGTGTGACTGTGGGGGCAGCCATTGAAGTCTCATTTGCTAGAGCTTTGCTCCATGCAGGTTGACCTTCTGTTGCCTACAAGATGCAGGATTCTGAGGTACTTCTCAAGCACCCCATGTGTTTGCATGCTACCATGCTCCCCACCGGGATGATAACCGACTGAAGCTGTGAACCTGTAAGTGAGCCACTCCAATGAAATGATTTGCTTTATAAGAGTTGCTGTGTCTCTGTTGTCTCTTTCAAGCAATAGAAACCCTAATGAAGGCAATTACCTTTGAGAGAGAACAAAAATTATCCAGAGCATGCACGTGAGTAGGGCACACTGAATTTCTATAATCATAAACTTCCCAGGTGGTGAACTAAGTATTTGCTTCTATTAGAATTAAACTCAGCTAAGTGCAAAGTAAAACTTCAAATAGCACTGCTATGAAAAAATAGTTTATTCTCCATCACACAAAACAACAAATGGATGACTGAGAGCTGGTTGGGTAAATCAATGGTCATCAAGATCAAGTCTTTCCATTTTTCTGTTTTTTCACTTAATTGGTAGCTTCCTTCCTCAGCATTATCCATGGATAAAGTAGCTCTGGGACCTCCAGGAGTCACACCAGCACTGCAGTTCCACAGATAACTTGGAAAGCAAATGAAAATCCTTCCTTTTCTTTAAGGAGTTGTCGTGAAAACATCACACATCTCATTTGTCAGAGCTAATGATCAGGCTCAGATGCAAAGGAAACTGAAAGAGGCTGTTAGCTATGTGTGTCCTGACAAAATCAGAGGTATGTTATTGAGCAATATGTAAGTTACTTATGAAATTGGAGTTAGGTTATGGAGCAATGTATGAGTTAGGTAACACTCAAATGTGCTACCTGATAAGCAACCACATGAACTCTGTGGCAATGATTGTTCATTTGTCTAGGATGAGCTCCGGCTCATGTCTCATGATCTTGATTGAGCTTGCTTAGGGTCCAAGAGAAAGCTGACTCCTGGATCCTTATACTGGCCTCAAGAGAGAGATGCAAGGCTTGACTGACTTGAATCAGCTGTGTTCTGTTCTCATCCTCCAGCAGGCTAGGTCTTGCATATTCCCAAGGAGTGAAAAGTAGTAGAAGCACTCAGGACCTTTTGAGACCCCAACTCAAAATTGACAAACTGCCATTTATGTATCTTTTTATTGGACAGAGAATATTATTTTGAGTGAATAAAGAGGGCCCATGATCTGTTTATGGAGAGAACTTTAAGATCTACTAAAAACATGACTAAGTTGGATGAAGATTTAATCATGAAGTGAACTGTCTATCACAAGTAGAACAGGGAAGATAGACAATGAACCGAGCTACATGCAATCTTTGCCCCTGTATTTCCTAGTCTGTTAGAGAATTATAGTGCTAGATCTCTTCCCCCTTTATGTCCTGACTTAAACATGAAAACATTATAATAAAAGAGCTCATACCTTACATGTATTTGAGTGACAATTATGAGTGGATTTATTGCTTGACACATGGTGATTTCCTACTATTAAAGCAGGCATTAATCTTGATATTAGCACTCTTCCTTCTCTTTATTGTGTGCAGAGAATTCTAAGTGTGCACCAAGCCTCATTCTTTCTCTTCAAGTTAACCACCTACACTATGTAGGCTTCCTACAACTTAGTGTGGTCATATGACTGAGTTCTAGGCATGGCATCTGAGTAGGTGTGCTTACTACTCCAGAACTGACTAATAAAGTATTGCACATGCAATCTTTCCCTCTCCCTAGTCACCTGCTGAATAGAAACTACTCAGAGAATTGTCGTGGCCCAGTCTGACTATCAAACTGTCCTTAAAGGGAGGAGTGAGGATTGAGAAATAAAGATATGAAAAATAGAGATGTAGATGTAAAATAAAAAGATAGAGACACAGAAAAGCAGCGGGAGAAATCTGGGTCAATACCACAGTCACCTCCATTTTATTCCTAGTGAGCTTTTTATACACCTGAAAGAGGAGAGGTGAAAGACCTCCCTCTTTCAAGGTCAAGTAAAAAGTACAAACAAGTGTAGACCCTTCCTTAATTTCCAAAACACCTGGTAACCATTCCTTACAGTGAAACATCTTGTAATTAGGTCTTGAAGTATAAGACACCTGGTAACCAAGGCTTTGGCCAAAACATCCTATTATGCAGCCATGTGGAACAAAGCAAATGGGACTCTCTGACCCTGAGTCAAGATGGAACAGGGCCTCATTATGGAGTCTCTGTGGGCCCCCACCGAGAATAAATTGTAGAATAAAACAATAGCTTAAAGAAAAACCCCTCTATCCTCTGGCTGGCCTGATCAACTACGCTAGACTGTGAAATAGACAAGACACAAACTTTTAAAGAACCACTTGAGGTAACCATCCAAGCATCCTCTACTATAACATACTCATTTTTTTTCTCTAAACTTTTACTAAAAACAAAACGAATAGCTAATCACTTGTCACTGTAGTCAAGAAGTAATTCTTTTACCTAATATATATATTATTATATATCATATATATAATATATTATTATATATTTTATATATCTATATATATATATATAATTATAGGATTGCTGTCTGTATCAAGTGAAGCAAAGGTTTCCAGTTATTAGGGTTCACCAGTGTCTTACCCTTACCCTCCCTGATCCATCCCATCCCCTGTGATGGATGCATCACAGCAGACAGCAAAGAGAATTGGGACACTGGGGTTCTAAACAGTAAGGGGATTTCAATGTTACCTCCATGACACTGGCAGTGCCTTCTCTGTGCTCAACTTTTAATTTCTACTAAAGCACAGAGATACTGCTAAAAAAAAAATGGCTCCTAGCCATGTGTTCAATGATTAATACAAAAGATAACTATCAAAAAGCAAGCAAGAAAAGAAGGCCAGCTAGTGGCTAACTTGAAGGTGTTTCTTCTCACGGCACCTGACAGTGAAACAGTTATGATCATTTAAAATGAACAAACAAAGAGGAAATTGATGGAAGCCATTCCTGGAGGACTTGGGTGGAAGAAATCCATCCAGCACTGTTGTTCATCTTTTGCTAAGCCATCCTCTTTGGCCTGAGAAACAGAGACAAGAGAGAGTATATGGTCATTAATAGTACATGTGATAGTAAGCACCAAGCTTTTGCCTGTGTATTCATACTGCATGACGGCCAGCTGTCACAGGACTTGTAGCAAACATGGAGACATCAGGAACAGGTATGCTGGGTATCAACTAGAAAGGTGACTGCAAATGGCTGTTTTCTTGTATTTTGTCACCAGACCAATAGGCTTCAGAAATCTGGATTTTCATTTTCTAGAAATAAACAAAAAATATAATTAAGCAAGAATGAACAGAAACCTACAAAAGTCAAGAAACTTGCAAATAAACTCATAAAGTTCCAGTAACTTCATTTCAACCACTATTCCTGAAAGAGAGGTCCAGGCTAAGTCTCTCCTCCGTCAGAACCGCAACAGGTCAGATGCTCTTGCCAGACCTGTGGGCTCCATTGTTTGAAAAAACCAGATGCTGAAGAAGGGCTGAGGGAACAACCTTGATGGGGCCATATAACATACTTTCCCAGTCCACTGTGAGCTCAAACTCATGACAATGTTTTCTTTCTAATGAGTCTTAATTAACATTTCAGTTTTGTGTTCCTACCTGAAGTAATTTCTCTTCTGGAAGAAAGCAAATCCCATGATGAGCAAAATGATCCCCAAAAGGGAAAGTTTCACATAGAGAATGGTCAGCAAGGAATGCAGAGGGCTGGTGACACCTTTAAATACAGGCAAGGGTAAAAATTCAGGTCAGCTCAATAATAGCTCCAATCAAGAAATTAGAGGCAGGTTGGAGAGATGGCTCAGTGGTTAAGAGCACTGGCTGCTCTTAGAGGTCCTGTGTCAATTCCCAGCACCCACTTGGTGGCTCACAATCATCCATGATGAGATCTAGTGCTCTCTTCTGGTGTGCAGTCATACATGTAGACAGAACACTGTATACACAATAAATAAATATTTATTTATTGTTAAAATCAGAAAACCTTACCAATTATAATTCCAGTAACACTCATGTATCATTATTTCTGTATCAAGTTTAGAAATCAATTCCAGCTTTTGTGATTGATAAGCATTAACAAATATTATTTTAAAGTGAATAAATGCACACTGACTATTGTTAATACTTCCCAGCTATATAAGGAAAAAGTTCCCATGCAAATTTTATGAAAATATAATTGCATCATTTCCATCCATTCCTCCATGATCCTCCATGATCCTCCACCTTCCAATGCTCCCTCTCAAATTCCTAGCCCCTTCTAAATTGCTATTGTTGCATATTTATATTTAGTATGTAAATACACTCTACTGAGTCCGTTCATTGTTGCTTGCATGTACAATTTCAAGACTGATCACTTGGTATTGAATAATGAATTAGGGGGGGCCATTCCTGATGGAAGAATATTTCTCCCCCTCTGAGCACCCCTAGTTAACTGTAGTTCTTTGTCTAATGTTGAGGCCTCATGAGATTCCCCTTTTCGTGTCTGCATATCTATTATTAGTTTACTTGTTCAGGTCTTGTATAGGCAGGTATATAATTGAGGTTTCATGATTGAAGCTTCCCAGTCATTTCCAAGAGACACAATATTATAGCAGATTTCCTGGTCCTATGGCTCTTATAAATCTGCCCCTGTTTCTACAATATTCCCTGAGCATTAGGTATAGGAATTGTGTTGTAGATGTATCCGTGGGACTGAACATCACGTGATCAGTGTTCTCTGCATTTTGACCATTTGTGGTGTTCTATAAGGGTTTATGTCTATTACAAAGAGAAGCTTCTTTGGTAAGAGTTAAGAGCCACACTTATTAGTGTTCATAAGGGATTAAGAATTTAGATAGGTATTAAGCTGGTTTTTGAAGGGCTGTAGGAGGTTCATCTCTAAGATAAACAACCTCACTAACCTTGAGTAGTTGGCTAGGTTTCCAGTATCAGCATGATTTTCCTCCTGTTGAATTGCTCTTGAATATAATTAATTGGACAGCTATTGGTTGCTGCCAAGATATTATTGCCACTATTGAACCTTAGGGAACAGCCTTGCTGGTCATTGTTGTGGTTCATAATCTTCATAATTAGGTGGTACTACCAGTTGCTTCCCTATTGAAGCAGCTTTCATACCTTTGGTGACTATGAAAGTTAATCCTCAGGGAGGAGGTTTTCAGGTCAAATTCAGTTTAGATTCTCTGAGTCCTCTGTCTGAAGTGCATACCATGCAAATCTTAGTCTTTTGAAAGGCATTATTCTTTTTTATTTAAAAAATTTCTTTGAGAATTTCATACAATGTATTTTGATCATGTTTACCTGCAACTCCTCCTTGTAACCCCACACTTTGTTACCCCATTAACTTGGTGCCTTTTTTTTTTTTTGATAACTCATTGAGGTTGTATTGTCACGATTGTTCTAGATGATTTACAAGACATCAAACAGTGTTAGGTGTGTATGACATGCTCTAAACATCTGAAGAATCAGAAAGGTTACTTAGCACTAGCTCTCAGTCTGGGAGAGATGAGATTAGGAAAATATCTTGCTGACCAACTAGATAAAAGAGGTTAGGGGATGAGAACTTTTCAGAGAAAAGGAGTAACATGAAAAAAAATCTGAGAATGAAAGGACCTGAATCCTGTTGGGAACATGGGAACACAGAAAGTGAAATGTGGAGATCAGATCTGGGATCAGAACCTAATTACAGATGTGTATGTCAGATGGTGAGTCAGACTTGGAAAATGAAGAATTGAACAACATAGTTCTGACTCTTGAGGAACTTCTTATACTTGTGGCAGAGAAATAGTTTTTTCAGATACAATAAGAAATAAAAAAAATCAGTGTTGTGGCTCATACCTTTAATCCTAGCATTGGGAGGGGAGAGAGGTGGATCTCTATGAGTTCCAGACCAGCCTGGTCTACATTGTGAGTTACAGGTCTGCCAAGGCTAGGTAATGAGATACTATCTCAAACAAACAAACAGACAAAAAAATTAAATTTAAAAATAAAAAAGAAATACATAGATGGTTTTGTTCATCTTCTGGAACACAGCTCCTAGAAGAATTGTCACCATAATAAAAATATCTTTGGTATGCCAGTAAAATGACAGGTGTCTAGAAGCTCTTAGAGAGCTTCATGGTGGATTCCATCACAAGAAAGGCTAAATTGTGATTAGAGAGTTGGAACTTTTAGCCAGACACTGCCACCATCTTCACCACTGAACCTCCTGTGAAGGAAGAGTGGCTAGAGATTGAGTTCATCACAAATGATCCATGATTAGTCATCATGACCGTGTAACAAAATCTTATTAGCAATCATAAACAACACTGTTTGAAAAGCTTCTTTGGGGAATTAGAAGAACAGACATCCTTGAGATAGAATGAAGTTCTGTGCTCCTTCCTCCACAGAGGGGCCTATGAATCTCTTCTGTTTGTCTGTCCCCATGTTGCAATCCTTATAATAAACCAGTAATAGTAAGCAAAGTGCATCCTCAGTTCTGTGAACCATTCTACCAAATCACTGAACCTGATACACAGATTGTGGAAACATCCTGGATTTATAGTTAGTTTACAAGAACTGCAGGAGACAGATACCTGAAAACTTACTACTAGTGTCTGAAGTGGGTCTGTTGTCCTAGTTAGCTTAACTGTCTACTTGACACAGCTTAAAGACACCCAAGAACACCAATTGGGTGCCATCAATCCCTGGACAGGTGACATAGATAGATAGATAGATAGATAGATAGATAGATAGATAGATAGATAGATAGGTAGGTAGATAGATAGATAGATAGATGATAGGGAGATATAGACAGCTTAGTATGGGTCAGAGTAGCTAGCAAGCAGCATTCATCCATGGTTTCTACATCAAGATTCTGCTTGAGTTGTCATGACTTTCCTCTTTATTCCCTTAAGAGGCCTTTGGCCAATTGATCACAAACAGGATGGACTTCAAATATTTATCTTTCATGGAAGAATGAGTTAAATATCAATTATGTTTTCTTTAAAGAAAAATCAGGTACTCACCTTGGTTCAGTTGTATGGATAGAATCTTGTTGCCAGTCGAATGGGTGACAGAGCAGAGCACAGCATGCACTTTCTTATGATCCCACTGGCATGTGCTCCTGACAGTCACAGTGCCATTGCTGTGTGATTCATTCTTTGTTTTGCAGTACCCTTCTGGAGTCCAGGAGATCTGAGCAGGCGGCTTGCCTGCAGTTGCCTCACAAACTGCAGTTCTATTCTCTCCTGGAAACAGGGTTACTGCAGGAGGGACTGTGGAGATAGAAGGGAAAAAAGATTCAGTCCTGTCACAAATGACAAAAGTATTCATTTCTATCTAAAATCTGTTGAAATACCACAGTAGGTAAACTCGTTGCTTACCTAGCACTTGGAGGTCCCATCTTTCATAGGAATTCCCACCAGGTGTTTCGATCTCACATGAGTAATGCCCATCATGATTGAGGGCCACTGCATTGATCTGGAGGTCAGGACTCTGGTCAGGTGTGGAGGCCCAGGTGATTCTCCTGTCTGTACAGTTGGTTTCACTGGTCTCCTTGGTTTCTACTCTGTAGGATATTTTACATGGAGGCTGGCCTCTAAGGGTTATTACCCATGTTATTACTACTGCTTTTGTTGGTGGAACAGGAGGGCAGAGCAGCAGAGTCTTTGTACCCATCTGCACAGATATCGTAATATTAACTGGAGAAACACATGCACATACAGAGAGAGAGAGACATGCAGACAGACACACAGACAGACAGAGAAAAAGAGAAGTTAATAAAGGACTCAGTATGCTCAATTTACCTATAGTGGATTACATAAAGTTGTTTTAGTTGAATGACTTTTGTTCTGGCAATCATATCCTAAAAAGTGTGTAATTAATAAATTATAATTTACAAAATATGCATCATTTTTAAGACAAATTCAAATACTAACCAATTGTGTCCTCTCGTATACATTTCTGGTGAATCAGTGTGTATTGTAATGTATTTGAAGTTAACATAACAATTTTGCTGTCTAGAGACAGACACTTGCTTCTCAGTCTTTGAGCTAAAATCAAGTAAGCCAGACATAAAAGCACAATAAAATTCATTAAGTTACAAAAATAGTGTTCTGAGGATTTTTTTTTTATTTTATTTTATTTTTTTTTTTTTTTTTTGGTTTTTCGAGACAGGGTTTCTCTGTGTAGCTTTGCGCCTTTCCTGGAACTCACTTGGTAGCCCAGGCTGGCCTTGAAATCACAGAGATCCTCCTGGCTCTGCCTCCCGAGTGCTGGGATTAAAGGCGTGCGCCACCACCTCCCAGCGAGTTTAATTTTTTGATGGTAGACAATATTGGTGTCATCATGCAATTCATGCCCTTCAAGAAATAATATAGAATACTCAGTCATGTGATTATCTCCTCTTAAGCTTTGATAAGTAGCAAAATAATCAGAAAGCCTCCTCCTAAGGATTAAGATAAGCATTAATGTGCAAAATGTAAAGACACTATCATTTAAAATAACTCATAGCATTTACATGAAACTAGTTAGAAATTATTTTTATTTATAAATTATAAACAAATGAAATCAATTAAATTTAAAACATTGTGTAACTTTCCTATCCTGACCATCTCATGAAAAATAAAAATAATAATCAGTAGAAATAGAAGATAGTTAGAGACATTTGCTTCCTGTGAAAAGATATGAATGCTTTTAAAAACATGAAAAATTCATAATTTTACTGAAAATATGTAAAATCATCAAATATAGTACATGTGTTCTCCTTCCTTCCTATTAGAAAAATATAAATTCACAGACAGCTCAGCCATTAGTTTTGCCCATAGATTTTGTTTCTGTGTTCTATGAGTATTAAATACACAAGTTGACCATTTGTGCTCATCTGTAGAAAGTTTAACTTAAACCCCAGCATCTGCAAGCTTCTCCTGCTTAGAATCTCATGCAATCCATACATGGGCAAAAGGCACCATGACTGATAAGAGTTTACTGAAGGATGTTTATTCAATCAAAACATCTGTTCCAACTCACTTGTGACAAATGTGTGTCAGGATGACCTCACTTTAACATAGTCAGAAACAGTTATATGATAGAGAAATTTACTGTATGAATGAGTCTTGGCTTTGCTAAAATCTCTCCCCTTTCTTGTTGTTGGGTCACTTGCCTCTTCTAGGCACACAAACAAGCCTCACAATTTATGGCCAAGTAAAGGCCATATAACAAGATAACAAAAAAAGGGGGGACTTTAAATCCATTGGGGGTGATTTGAATAGGAATGGCCCCAAAGGCTCATGTATCTGGATGCTAAATCACAAGGGAGTGGAACTGTTGGAAAAGATTAGAAGGATTAGGAGGCGTGGCTTTGTTAGAGTGGGTGTGGCCTTGTTGGAGGAAATGTGTCAACAGGAGTGAGCTTCGAAATTTCAAAATCCCTTGCCAGGCCCAATCTCTCTCTCTCTCTCTCTCTCTTTCTTTCATTCTCTCTCTCTCTCTCTCTCTCTCTCTCTCTCTCTCTCTCTCTCTCTCTCTCTCTCTCTCTCTCTCTCCTGTGGATCAGGATGTATCTGTCAATTACTTCTCCAGCACCATGAGTGATTGGACTAAACTTCTGAAACTGTAAGCAAGTCATCAGTTAAATGCTTACTTTTATAAGTGTTGCCTTGGTCATGGTGTCTCTTCACAGGAATAGAACAGTAACTAAGACACCCATGGTCTTTCCATCACTGCAAGTTTACAAAGGCTTGGAGGAAAACAAGGATGCTCCTTGTTTGTGAAACAACTAGCAGGACCTGTCACAGCACAGCACTTAGACCTCTAGATGCTCCAACTAAGAGAAAGGCTGGAATACTGCACCCAGGGTACCAGCTACTTTTCTAACCAAGACCCATATCCTTCTGTGATGGCCACTATATATGGGAAGATATTACCATATGAGAAAAGTGGTTCCTGCAGCTGATCATCCAGTGGCACCTGCAGCTGATCATCCAATGGCTCCTGCACCTGATAATCCCATGGCTCAGGCGGCTGATAACCCCCTGGTTCCTGCACCTTTCCCTTACTTGAACAACTTGAATCTAGAAAATATTTAACAAAGAGAAATCTATTTTATATATTCATATAGAGTAAAAATCTTCTTTCTCAACGAAGTCTTATTCAACATAATAGATAACCATTAACCTTGACTAAAATTACTCATCCAAAACACTATAGAACATTAGATTTTTTGACATCTGGGGATGAAAGTATATTAGTATCTTGAAATTCACATTTATGAGGTATTAATTTGTAGTTTCTTATTTATAAGACAACTCATTTGTGTGGTGATATTTTATCTGTGTCCCCTCATAAAGTTATCTGAGGATCAGAGGAAAAATCCAGCCACTATATTAAACATAGAAGTTATGGTAGCACACACCTTTAATCCTTTCATTCAGGAAGCAGGGATCTCTGTGAGTTCAAGGCCACACTGGGAACAGAGCGAGGCCTGGGTGTACATGCCCTAAATTCCAACACTAGCTAACCATGGAGGTCTGGAGGTCTGTACATACAGACAGGAAGTGACATAGCTGTGCAGGAAGAGGAAGTGATGTAGCCTGACAGAGAGAGCAAATGATATAGCAGAACATATAGGCATGTGTATACAGGAAGTAGGTCTTTTGAAGACTGAGGTGTTGGTAAGGTGAGGTTAGCTTGTGGCTTTTCCTGTTCCTCTGATCTCTCAGGCTTTAACCCTAATTTCTGACTCCAAGTTTTTATTAACAAGACCTTTAGCAATTCATCTACACATTTGACCAACAATGTTTTACAAGGGAACCCTTCCATTTCCCCATGTTCTAATCACATCCCCAGGTATGGCCTTAGTCAATGTGAACGTCCTCATCTAAGATGATCTGGTAAAATTTTTCTATATACCTCACTCTAATTAATTTTGTTTGATCATGTGGTAGGCATCTTACTTAGACAATGTAGAGCCCTTTTTCAATGAAGTTAGAATCAAAATTTTAAATGATTTGTCTGTTAGCTCCCTTCCTCATTGATATTTCCTACTTTGTTATTGGGAGCAAAAAGAAAAAATAAATAAAACAGAAATGCAAGGAAGAATTGAAAAGAGAATTCATGTCTACTTTGACTTCTAGTTCCATAGCTCCAGATTCCAGTTGGCAATTACCTCTTTTGCATTCTGTAGAATACTTGACAATCAGAATAATCTGTGCATTATGTGATTAACCAATTTTTTGTTGATCTTTGCAGTTACAGCATACTTATTCTCTACTCTAAGGAAAACAATGAGGTCATGGCCTCTGCTACTTTAGTGGACATACTGCTACACAGAACTCTACACTCTTTCTACTCTTGTTGGAAATTCTATCTTTGAGAAACCATCCCTCTTCCTTTCTCAGATGTTTGAATGTGATAGAAGATGAATTTCAAATTCCATGCTAACAGAGTATAAAAGGTGGTGGCTAATTATATTAATTTTAAATAGAGAAAATTTGAGTTCAAGAAAAGATATCAAAGATAAAGATGGGCATTGTAGAATAATTCACCATCAATTCTCCTCCAAGAACAAATCCCTTGTATGTATATAACAACAGAGAGTTAAGATAAGAAGCAAAACCTGTTACAAACTGGTGGAAGAAATACTTAAATATACTTCTTTAGGCTAGACATTTCAACATCCCTCTATCAGAAAGAGAGATAACAACAATAGTCACAAAATCAGGCAAGGCATAACTGAATGTAACAACTCTGTCACCAGCTCAATATTATTTATTATAATATTATTATGTCTCTACAGGTGACTTCCTATAGTAGAATATATATTTTCTCCAAGCTCATATGGAGCTTTCATGAACATAGACTATATCCTGAGCCATAAAACACATATTACAATTTCTTATTTATTTTATGTGTATGGGTATATTGATTGTATGTTTCTATGTGCACCACTTATACTCCTGGTGCCCTCAGAAGCCAGAAGAGGAAAATAGACTCCCTGGAACTGGAGTCACAAATATTTTTAGCCAACATGTGCATACTTGGAATAAAACACAAGTCCTCTAAAAGGGCAGCCCATGCTGTGAACCACTGGTCCAACTTTCCAGCCCAACATATTAACACATTTTAAAGAATGGAATCATACCACAACTACTCCTTGACTATAATGAAATTAAACTAGACATCAGTAACAGTAAATGGACCCCACAAGCATTTTAGAGATGATTTTTAAATAACAATTTAGGGTACAAGAACTCTTAAGGTAATTTTTAAAGGAATTTTAAAGTAAGTAAAAATAGAAATTATCTAAACTTGTAGAATACTAAAAAGCAATGCTTAGAGGGAAGGTTTTAGCCTTGACTGCTTGTATGAGAGAAGAAAAATTATCTAAAATTCAATCATTTAAACTTAAGCTTCCAGAAACTAGAAAAAGAAGAACACATCAAACACAAAATAAGCAGAAGGGAAATTAGAGTCAGAATCAGTGGACACAGGAGAACAGAGAAATTCAGCAAACTAAAGCTGATTCTTTAAAGGGATCAGTAAAGCTGGCCATCAACTCATCAGAAGAGTTACAAAAATTAATCAATTAGCCAAACTAAGAGGAAAAAATAGAAGATATGTGTTACTAAAATCAAATAACAAAAGTGAATTTACTTGAATTTCAATGAACATTAATAGAATACTGAGAACTACTATAAAGAATTCTATGACAAGAAATTTGATAATCTAGATGAAACAGACAAAATCTTTGAATGAAACAATCTGCCTAAATTTATACAGAGAAAAACACCAAGGGAGGGAATGGGAAGAGAGAAGAAGGGAAGAAAGGAACTACAGTCTATATGAATAACAAAATTCTTCAGAAACAAAGAATGTTACTAGAAACATTTGAAATTGTACAATGTTTATTGTCATGATGAAGTAAATACCTAGTAACAGAGCTTCAAACCACATAAAGCAAAATTTAACTAAATTAAAGAGACATGTAGTTGGCTTCACAGTCATAGATGGAGGTTGTGACACATCTTCCACAGAAATGAACAGAATAATCAGAACTTTAGAAAGTAGTATAGACATAGAATATATTAATAACAGTATCAATTATAGTGACCAAAGAGACACTTATAAAACAGTTCTGATGTAATAATACTTTTTCAAGTGCTCTAGGTATGTTAATCAAAGGTGATTATGTGCTGAGTTCAAAACAAATCTTTACATTTGTGAAGGTTAGGGGCCAGCAAGATGGCTCAGCAGGTAAAGACATGCAACCAAGCCTAAGGACATGAGTTTGAACTCTGGAAAATACATTAAAAAGAGAGAGAGAGAGAGAGAGAGAGAGAGAGAGAGAGAGAGAGAGAGAGAGAGAACAAGTCCTACAGTTGTCCTGTGGCCCCCACATGAATGCTATGATGTGGACACACACACAAATAAACATACATTAAATACATACATTTATACTTTTAAAATTTTTAAAGAAGGTTAAATTAATTTCATATAAAGGCCTGTCAGGCTTCCTTAATTGATTATTAATGATGTACTAGATCTAAGATTTTTATCTTTTTTGTTTTGTTTTGTTTTTTTGTTTTTGTTTTTGTTTTTCAAGACATGGTTTCTCTGCGTAGCTTTGCGCCTTTCCTGGAACTCGCTTGGTAGCCCAGGCTGGCCTGGAACTCACAGAGATCCACCTGGCTCTGCCTCCCAAGTACTGGGATTAAAGGCGTGCGCCACCACCGCCTGGCCGATTTTTATCTTTTTATACATTTTGAAGGAGTAGGAGATAAACTTGTATCTTTGTATTTGAAGAAAAATCAATTTACTTTCACATTGGTCAGTCTTCTTAGGAACTATGGTTCTCCTGAAACAGAACATCATCTCCAAACCACCTTAGCCAGCAGGCTGGCCTGTCCCATCTTTGTAGTGGTATTTCATGGACTCTGGTCCTTATCTTGTCCTGCTTCTTCCATTAGTAACTTCCAATAGCTTTACTTCAAATGCTTAAGACTCCATAACTAGGACACCAATCCATGAGCTGACCTGCTTCCAGGCCACCTTGTCCCTCTTTCCCTTACAGTAATGGAGGATGGTCCCTTCCTGCCTAAGTTCAGTATCTCCACTTTACCCTGATTCCCACTGCTTCCCTTCTCAGAGGTTTTTCTTTCTTCCCTTCTTTCTTTCTTCCTCCCTTTCTTTCTTTCTTTTTTTCTTTTTTCTTTTTGTACATCTCAACCTTAAAGATGAGATAAGCAAGCAACCTAGTAAAACATTTCTTTTCAGGCTGTCACTCATCTTCAAATTCAAATGATAACAATAAATAGAATAATCTATTCCATGGAATATTTGTAGAAAACCTGATTATTAAATATAATCCATTTAAAAGCAACCTGCAGAGTGTTAAAGCTGTCCTGATAAGCCTGCAACAAAGGTATATGACTGTAATCCCAGGAGTCAGAAGTTTGAGGCAGAAGGATTATCACAGTCAATATTAGCCAGAAAAAATGGTTTCATTTCCTAAAAACCTCAGAATGTCACACTTACCAGGCACCAGAATAGTGATGGAGATCAGAAATCCCAAAGCCGAAGTCTTCCCAAAAGCATTCATCTGGAGTGGTTTCTACTTAAATACAAGTCATCACAAATCCCTGGATGGACTCAGTGATCTGTCCCTCAACGTCAACTTTGCCTGTGCTCAGTTTACCAGATTTAAGGGTGACTTTTCTTCCTCATTCCACTTATCTTTATCTTCATCTCCATTCTGCGTGCTGCTGGATGATTAAGTCTGCCCAGGAAAAAATGGCAGTAATGTTTCTGAGTGATAAAGAAGCCAAAGCTTAACACATACATTCTCTCACGATATTCAATATTCCCCCACTTTCATGTCTATCACACTGGTTTTATGTTAAGGTCTTTGATCCATTTGGAGTTGAGTTTTGTGCAGGGTGATAGATATGGATCTGTTTGTATTCTCCATGTGCAGAAATCTAGTTTGACCAGCACCATTTGTTGAAAATGCTTTCTTTTTTCCAGTGTGTATTTCTGGCTTGTTTATCAAACCTCAGGTGTCCAGAGGTATGTGAGTCATGTATGGATTTTGAGTTCAATTCCATTGATCAACATGTCTGTTTTTATGCTAATACCATGTGGTTTTTATTACTATACTTTGTAGTACAGCTTGAAATCAGGAATGGTGATGTGCTGTGGATATCACTCTATATAAATAAAACACTGATGGCTAATGACCAGGCAGGAAGTATAGGCGGGACAAAGAGAGAGGAGAATTGGGGAAACAGGAAGAAGGAGGGGAGAGACTGCAGCCACCGCCAGGACAAGCAACATGTAGAGACTCTGGTAAGCCACCAGCCACGTGGCAAGGTATAGATTTATAGAAATGGGTTAATTTAAGATAAAAGAACAGTTAGCAAGAAGCCTGCCACGGCCATACAGTTTATAAGTGATATAAGTGTCTGAGTGATTATTTTATAAGTGGATTGTGGGACTGCGGGGCTTGGGGAACCTGGAGAGAAGCCCTCCAGCTACAGTGATGCCTCCTGCAGTTCTTTTATAGTTAAGGATTGTTTAGCTATCTTGGGTCCTGGGTTTTTTGCTTTTCCATATGAGGCTGAGAATTGACCTTTCAAGATCTGTCAAGAATTGTGTTATAATTTTGATGGGTATTTCATTGAATCCTTTAGTAGAATGGCCTTTTTTACTTTGTTTAAAAAGACAAAACAAAACAAAAAACCTTCTGATCCATGAGCATGAGATATCTTTCCATATTCTGATATATTCTCTTTCTTTTTTCAAATAATAAAATTATTGTCGTACAAGAGTTTCCCCAAGATACTTTGTATCATTTTAGGCTATTGTAAAGGGTATTGTTTCCATGATTTCTTTCTCAGTACATTCATCATTTGTGTATAGGAGGACTTCTGATTTCCTTTTGAGTCAAACTTGTATCCAGCTACATCAATTAAGGCGTTTATCAGCTATATGATCTCCTTGGTAGAATTTGGAGGGTCACTAATGTATACTATCATATCACCTGCAAATAGCAAAAGTTTGACTCTTCCTTTCCAATTTGTATCTCCTTGATCTCCTTCAGTTGTCTTATTACTCTAGCTAAGAATTCAAGTACTATATTGAATAGATATGGAGAGAGTGGAGAACCTTGTGTTGCTCTTGACTTTAGTGGAATTGCTTTGAATTTTTCTGTTGAAGTTGATGTTGGCTATGGGCTTGCTGTAAACTTCTTCATTACATTAAGGTTGTCTCTTTCATCCCTAAGCTTTCCAGGATTTTATTTTTTTAATAAATAATTTTTCTCAGCCCAATCACAGTTTCTCCTCCCTCCATCCCTCCTCTCTTCCCAGTCTCTCTCCCCAGCCTGTTCCCTCCCCCCCCCCACTTCTACTCTTCCTTTATCTTTAGGAAAGTGTAGACCTCCCATATATAAGCCAGCCATGGCATATCAAGTTGCAGTAAGACTAGGTACCTCCTCTCCTATTAAGGTTGCATGAGGCAACCCAGTAGCAGGGAAGGGTCCCAAAAAGCAGGAACCAGAGACAGAGATAGCCCCTGCTTCCTCTGTTAGGAGTCACACAAGAAGACCAAGCAACACAACTGTAACATATGGGAAGAGAGCCAAGGTTAGTCTCATGCAAGTTTTCTGGTTGGCAGTTGAGTCTCTGTGAGCCCCTAAGAGCCCAGGTTAGTTGATTCTGTGGGTTTTTTGTTTTGTACTTGGCCCCTCTGACTCCCATAATCCTTCCTCCCCATTTTCCACAGGATTCCCCAGGTCTTCCTAATGTTTAGCTGTGGGTCGGCATCTGTATGAAGCCTATAAATCTGAACTAGGGAATGACCTATGGGTATAGCAGAATATCATTAGGTTTCCATTTCATTAACTTTTTCCTTCTTTTGCCAGTCATGTGTGGTTCTATCCTAGGTCTCTGGGCTGTCCAGCCTCTGGGTTGTTGCCCTCCATCCTGTGTCAGGGGTGGAATGCCTCTCATAGTATCAGTCTCAAGCTCAAATTATGTTGGTCACACCCATAATTTCTGCTCTTTCTTTGTCCCAGCATGCCTTGTAGGCAGGGCAAATTTTAGGTCAAAGGCTATGTGGCTGGGTTGGTGTCCCAGTCACTCCAATGGAAGTCTTGCCTGGTTATGGGAGATGGCCAATTCAGGCTCCATATCCCCCAATGCTAGGAATTTTAGGTAGGATCACCTTTAGAGATTCCTGGGAGTTTCCATTCCACTAGGTTTCCAGCTCATCCCACAGGTGCCCTGATTCCAATTGTCTATTCCAGTACTCCATCCTCCCCCTACCTGATCCTTCCTGTTCCCATGCCTATCCCCCAATCCAGACCTTTTCCCCATCCACCTGTGATGTCTGTTCTATTTGCCCTTCACAGTGAGATTCATATGTCCCTGCATTGAGCCTTCTTTGCCACATAGCTTCTTTGGGTCTGTGGATGGTAGCACAGTTATCCCTTACATTATGGCTAATATCCACCTCTAAGTGAGTACATACCATGTTTGCCTTTCTGGATTACCTCACTCAGGATCAGTTTTTCTAGTTCCATTGATTTGCTGGAAATTTTCATGATGTTACTGTTTTTAACAACTGAATAATACTCTGTTATGTGTATGTACCATATTTTCTTTCTTCATTCTTCAGTTGATGGACATCCAGGTTGTTTCCAGTTTCTAGCTATAACAAATAAAACTGCTGTGAGCACAGTTGAGCAAGTGTCCTTGTGGTATGGTAGAGCATCCTTTGGGTATACGTCCAGAAGTGGTATAGCTGGGTTTTGAGGTATGTCAATTCCCAATTTTCTGAGGAACTGGCATATTGATTTCTATAGTGACTGTACCAGTTTGAATTCCCAGCAGCAATGGAGGAGTGTTCACCTTGCTACACATCCTCTCCAGCATAATTGTCACTTTTACTATTGAACTTAGCCACTCTGACTGGATGGAATCTCAGAGTTGTTCGGATTTGCATCTCCCTGTGGGCTAAAGATGTTGAACATTTCTTCAAGTGTTTCTCAGTCATTTGAGATTCCTCTATTGACAATTCTCTGTTTAGATCTGTATCCCATTTTTAAATTGAATTATTTTGTTTGTTGATGTGTAGATTCTTGAGCTCTTTATATATTTTGGAGATCAGCTCTCTGTTAGATGTGGGGTTGGTGAAGATCTTTTCCTATTCTGAAGCCTGTCATTTTGTTCCTTTCTTTTCTTTCTTTCTTTCTTTATTTCTTTCTTTATTTATTTATTTATTTATTTATTTATTTTTATTTTTATTTTTTTGTTTTGTTTTATTTTTTTCAAAACAGGGTTTCCAGCTCTGGCTGCCCTGGAACTCACAATGTAGACCAGGCTGTCCTGGAACTCACAGAGATCTGCCTCCCAAGTGCTGAGATTAAAGGTGTGTACCATCACCTCCAGGATCTTCAGGACTTTTATAATGAAGGGGCATTGGATTTTGTCAAAGGCCATTTCTGAATCTAATGAGATGTAGTTTTTTTTCCTCTCAGTTTGTTTATATGGTGGATTACATTTATTGATTTTTATATATTGCCCTCATCCCTGAGATGAAGTCTGCTTGATCATGTTGGATGATCGTTTTGATGTGTTCTTGGATTTGGTTTGCCAGTATTTTATTGAGTATTTTTGTATCTATGTTCATAAAGGAAATTGGCCTGTAATTCTCCTTCTTTATTGGGTCTTATGTGGTGTGGACATAACTGTGTCCTCATAAAATGAACTGGGCAAGGTTTCTTCTCTTTTGCAGAATAATTTGAGGAGTATTAGTATTAATGCTTCTTTGAAAGTCTGGTAGAATTCCCCCACTAGAATCAATGGCCCTGAGTGGTTTTTATTTGTTTGTTGTTTGATTGGGAGACTTTTAATGACTGCTTCCTTTAGGGGGAATTAAGGTCTGTTTACATCGTTTATATGATCTTGATTTAACTTTGATAAGTGGTACTTATTAAGAACATTATTTCTTATAGGTTTCCAATTTGGCAGAGTACAGGTTTTTAAATTATGTCATTATGATTCTCAGACCTTCTTCATGTCTGTGGTCATGTCCTCCTTTTCATTTCTGATTTTGTTAATTTGGATATGTTTTATGCCTTTTAATTAATCTGGATAAAGGTTTATCAATCTTTTTTCCTGGGTTTTTTTTTTTTTTTCGAGAAAAGATTTCTTTGTGTAGCTTTGCGCCATTCCTGGAACTCACTCTGCAGCCCAGGCTGGTCTTGAACTCATAGGGATCTGCCTGCCTCTGCCTCCCAAGTGCTGGGATCAAAGACATGCACTATCACTGCCCGGCCAGGTTTATCGATCTTAATGATTTTTTTTTCAAAGAGCCAAGTCTTTCTTTCATTGATTCTTTGTTTAGTTCTATTACTATTTTCTGCCCTCTACTCCTCTACAGTTAGCTTGTTTCTTTTTGTTCTAGAGCTTTCAAGAATTCTGTTAAGTTGCTAATGGGAGATCTCTCTAGATTTTTTTATGTAGGCACCATTTTCATTGTGTTCCATAAATTTGGGTATATTATGTATTCATTTTCATTCATTTCTACAAAATCTTAAATTTCTTTTTTCTATCTTTACCCATTTTTCATTCAGCAGAGAGTTGATCAGTTTCCATAAGTTTATAAGCTTTCTGTTATTTCTCTTATTATTGATATCCATCTTTAATCTGTGGTGATCTCACAGGATGCAGAGAGTTATTTCACTTTTCCTGTAGCTATTGAGATTTGCTTTGTATCAGAGTATGTGGTCAGTTTTGGACAAAGTTCCATGAGGTACTGAGAAGAAGGTATAGTCTTTGTGTTTGGGTGAAATGTTCTGTAAATAGCTGTTAAGTCCATTTGTTTTATAATGTCTGTTAGCTCCAGTATTTCTGTGTAGTTTTTGTCTGACGACCAGTTGGTGAGAGTGGAATATTGAAGTCTCCCACTTAAAATGTACATGGGTCACTATGTGATTTAAGCTGTAGTAGTTTTTCTTTTACAAACTTGAATACCATTATGTTTGGGGCATAGATGCTAAGAACTGAAATGTTTTCTTAGTGGATTTTTTTCTTTGATGTGTATGTAGTGTCTTTCCCCATCTCTTTGGATTAGTTTTGGTTTGAAGTCTATATAATGTCAGATATTAAAATGACTGTCATCACTTGCTTTGAGGAGAAAAGGACCACCAGAAAATGGAATGGAGCTAAATTCTGTGATAAAGGAGATAAACAGATTAAGAAATGGAATAAAGGGAGGGTGGCTTTGGGGCAAGATCCTACCCAGATATGCTTCCAATTTGTGAAAATGAACTAAAGAAAAGCTTAGAACTGGGTGTGGTGGGGCACACCTTTAATCCCAGCACTACAAAGGCAGAGGCTTGAAGATATCTGAGTTTGAGGCCAACCTGGTCTACAGAGCAAGTTTCAGGACAGCCAAGCTTAGGTAGTGAAGGTCAGAAAGCTGGGGAAGATATGATTGAATGAGGAGGCCATGTTCCAGCCCCAGTAAGCAGCAGAACTTGGCAGTTTGGCCACGTGATTGTGGCCTTAAAGTTAAGAAAAGAAGCAGGTCATGGAATTTGTATCCATGACTCAAGAAAGCTGCTGAAGCCAGGCATGTGTCTGGGGTGTCCCTGAATGGAGGCCTAGAAGAGAGGCTATTTCATGAAGCTGTGAAGTTGGAGATCTGAAGAGTGTATTGTCATCAGACATGAAGATGAAGAGTTTGGAGTTTGCCTAGCTGGTTTTCAGTCTGGCTTTGGTTCAGTTATTTTCTTGCTAGGCTCCCTTCCTTATGGTTTAGAATGGTAATATATACCCTGTGCCATTATATGTTGGAAGTATGTGATCTGCTTTTTTTTTTTTTTTTTAAGGTGATTACAGTTAAGATTTTGCATGAGTCTCAGGAAAGACTTTGATCTTTGGACTTCAAAACATTGTTGAGACTCTGATAGGCTATGGGGTGTAGCACAAATCTCCAAAGGACCTTATTAATAAAAACAAACCTGCAGCCAGGTATTGGGGTAAACACTGGAAGATCAGAGAAGCAAAACAAACCACAGTTTCCTTATCTCACCAATTCCTCAGCTAGTCCTGTTTCCTCAGACTGGAAGCCTCTGAGTTTTCATCCAGCTGGATCTCAGCTGAACTGCTACTCAATAGCCTAAAAGCTTAACCAGCCTCTAGTTCCTGGTCCTCATGCCTTAAACACGTTTCTGCTTTCTACCATCACTTCCTGGGATTAAAGGCTTGAGTAACAATGCCTGGCTGTTTCCAGTGTGATCTTGAACTCACAGAGATCCAAGTGGATCTCTGCCTCTGGAATGCTAGGATTAAAGGCATGTGTGCCACCATTTTCTGGCCTCTATTCTAGTGGCTGTTCTGACCCCAAATAAGTTTGTTAATATGCACAATATTTTGGGGAACACAATATCACCACAATGGGGTCTTTTGAATTTGGACTAAATGAGTTTTGTGTTATGATGTTGTTACAAGTTTTAGGGGGACAAGGAGTGGAATGTGGTAGTTTGAATGTAATTGGCCCCCATAATCTCAAAGAGAGTGGCATTATTAGGAGGTGGAGTATTGTGGAGGTAGGTGTGGCCTTGTTGGAGGAAGTGTGTGACTGTGGGGACAGGCTTTCAGGTCTCCTTTACTGGAGCTTTGCTCAGTGTCAATTTCCTGTTGCCTACAAGATGTAGTATTTTCAGTTACTATTCCAGCACCACATTTGCCTGCATGCCACCATGCTCCCCACCATGATGATAATGGACTGAAATTCTGAAAGTGTGAGCAAACCAACCCAATTAAATGTATTACTTTATAATAGTTGCCATGGACCTGGTATCTCTTCACAGCAAAAGAAAACCTAACGAAGACAATTACTTTTAAGCAATAACAAAAATGATTTAGAATATGCAGGAGTAAAATATAACCAATTTCTATGATATTAAATTTCCCAGCTGTTGAACTAAGTATTTGTTTCAATTATAATTAATCTCAGCTATGTGCAAAGTAAAACCCAAAATAGCATTGCTGTGAAAAATATAGTTTATTCTCTATCACACAAGACAACAAATGGATGGTTGAGAGCTGGTGGGGTAAATCAATGGTCATCAGGCCCAAGTCCTTCCATTGTTCTCTTTTTCCACTTAATTAGTAGCTTCCATCCTCAGTGTTATCCATGGATAAAGTAGCTCTGGGACCTCCAAGCATCATACCAGCACTGCAGTTCCACAGATAACTTGGAAAGCAAAAGAAAATCCTTTCTTTTCTTTAAAAGGTTGTACTGAAAACATCACACATCCCATTTACCAGGGCTAATAGTCAGGCTCAGATGCAAGTGAAACTGAAAGAGGCTATTAGCTATGCTATGTGTGTCCTAACAAAAAGAGAGGTATCTTATTGAGCAATATATGAGTTACTTATAAAATTGGAGTTAGGTTATGGAGCAATGTACGAGTTACTTAACACTCAAATGTGCTGCCTGATAAGCAACCACAGAAGTTCTGTGGCAATGATTGTTCATTTGTCTAGGATCAGCACGGGCTCATGTCTCACGATCTTGACTGAGCTTGCTTAGGGTCTAATGGAAAGCTGACTCCTGGATCCATGAACTGGTCTCAAGAGAGATGAATGGCTTGACTGACCTGGATCAGCTGTGTTCTGTTCTCATCCTCCAGCTAGGCCTTCCATCTTCCCAAAGAATGAAAAGTAGAAACACTTGGGACCTTTTGAGACCCAAACTCAAAATTGACAAACTGACATTTTTGTATCATTTTATTGACCAGAGAAAAACTACCTATTGTGAATAAGGAGTGCCCATGAACTCTTTAAGGAAGGCCTAGCCTACTGGAGGATGACCTTTGAGATCTACATAAAACATGACTAGAGAAGTGGGATGAAGGTTTAGTCATGAAGAGAATTGTCTTCCACAAATAGAACAGGGAAGATAGACAATGAACCAAGCTATTTGCAACCTCTGTCCCTCAATTTCCTAGTGTGTTACAAAATTATGGTGTTAGATATCTTTCCTTACTACCCAATTCAAAAGTAGATACTTTAGCAAAAATGTTTGAAGAAGTAAAGAAAATTTTACCTTGCTAGAAATTACAAATTGCTCCTGAAAATATACAGATAAAAGATTCTATTAATTACTCAGGATATAAAATAGGTCTACAAAAAATTCAGCTCCAAAAGGTACAAATTAGGATAGATCAATTGTGGACTCTTAATGACTTTCAAAAATTGTTGAGAGACATCACCCATCTGCTGTCTACTATTGAAGTAACAACTCAAGGACTGGGTAATTTGTTTCAAATCTTAAAAAATGACAAGAACTTAAATAGTCCAAGAGAATTACCAGCTGAAGCTGAGAGATAATTGGCTTTGGTGGAAAAAATTACAGGATGCATATGTGGATCATTTGGATCTGGAGCTTGATTGCATCCTGGTTATTTTATGGTCTATGCATTCCCCCACAGGGATTTTAATGCAAAGGGAAGATATTATCTTAGAATGGATATTTTTACCACACAAACAGAGTAAAAAATTATAGACATAGGTGGAAAAGGTTTCTGAGTTGATTCTAAAGGGAAAATTAAGACTTTATCAATTGACAGGAAAAAACCCAACAGAAACTTTAGTACCTTTTACTAATGCTGAAATTTCCTCTTTATGGGCAGAAAATGAACACTGGCAAAGAGCTTGCAGTAATTTTTTTGGAGAGATTAGCAACAAATATCCCAAAAGCAAGAGAATTCAGTTTATAAAGAGAACTAACTAGATCCTTCCTCACATTGTACAGGGAACACAAATTTCTGGAGCCCCTACATTGTATACTGATGCAAATAAATCAGGAAAGACAGGTTACAAATCAGAAATTTTGAATAAAGTGGCTCAAAGGTACTTATGATTTTGTTCAAAAGTCAGAATTATATGCTATTCTCATGGTACTAATGGACTGTACAGAACCTCTCAATATAGTCACTGACTCTCAATATGCAGAAAGAGTTGTTTTGCACATTGAGATGTTTTACACACATCTTGGTGAATCAGAATTAACTTCCTTATTTATACGATTACAGGAAACAGTCAGGAATAGGAATAATCTCATATATATAAACACATATGAGATCCCATACTGGTCTGCCAGGCCCTCTCACACAAGTAAATGATTGAATTGATCAGTTATTAACAGGAAATGTGCTGAAGGCCTCAGAATTTCATTAAAAAAAAAACACCAAGGGTTTGAAAAAGGATTTTTTCATTACTTGGCAACAAACTAAGAAAATTATAAGAAAATGTCCTACTTGTTCCTTGTATAATCAAACCACACTGCCTGCAGGAAGTAACCCAAAGGGCACTCAAAGAAATAAAATTTGTCAAATGGATGTGTTTCATTTTGCAGAATTTGGAAAATTAAAATAGGTACACCATACCATAGATGCATACTCGGGATTTCAATGGGCAACTGCTTTGAGTTCCAAACAGGCTGATTCTGTAATTACACATCTATTAGAAGTCATGGCCATTATGGGAATACCTGTACAAATTAAGACTGGCAATTTATCAGCATATGTCTCTAGTAAAATAAAACAGCTTTTTGCATATTACAACATAGAGCCTATTACAGGTATACCACACAGTCGTACAGGGCAAGCAGTTATAGAAAGAGTTAATCAAACTCTAAAAGATATGCTTAACAAAAAGAAAGGGGTAATAAAGACCCGAAGAAGTAGACTGCATAATGCTTTATTAACTTTAAATGTTCTAAATGCTAATGAGAAAGCAATGACAGCTACAGACAAACATTGGATAATAGGAACAAACTACTGAATTAAATCAGCCTGTATACTTTAAAGATGTGTTAACCTCAGAATGGAAACCAGGATATGTGTTACATTGGGGAAGAGGTTTTGCTTTTGTTTCCACAGGAGAAGAAAAGCTGTGGATACCATCAAAATTGATAGAGATTAGAGTTGAACAAGAGAGACCTCCTGATTAGATTCAATCTAAACTAACTTACAAGACTAACAAATACTTTTTATTTGATCGGATACAAACTGCCAAAAAAGAAACTCTCCAAAGTTAGGGTTGGGCCAGGGTTTTGTTTTTGTCTTTCCAGGAAAATAAAAACAACTGTCTTTAGGAATTTAAAAAGAACTTTGGATAAATAAACATCCAAAGAAGAAGGGAGAATTATCTAGAAAAAATTACCAAGAAAAAAAAATCTGACCTAATATTGCAATCTCTGACATCTCCAAAAAGATAATGGGATCCCATAATGATGATTTCACCTGTACTGCGGTAATGCCATTAAGCTGACAAACACCACCTAAGAATTGGCTTTGGACACAAACTGCTCAGGACAATTTCAAGGTGGTTATCTGAGATGATCCACCTCATAGACTACTCTAGTCAGGACTTGAGACAAGCCCTGCACTTTACCATTACACAGAGACTGGACAACAAATGATACAACTACATCTCCCAGGACTTGACAATTAAACCAAAATTTTTTCAGCATCCACTTAAGATATCATTGTCCCCAGACAGCAGGAAGTAATTTTAAGAACATGACACCATGGGCTGGAGGGATAGTTCAGCCGTTAAAGGCGAGGCTCACAACCAAAAATATAAGAACATGACACCCATATTCCCAAGATGTGGGGTGGGCAGGTTTTGATTGTTTAGTGAGTTATGGATATTTGCCATCATTTAGGGGAATTGGTTATAAGTTGTTAATGGCAACAGTCAGGAAAAAAAGCTGAACAAAGGAGATTAGATTCAACCATCTCCTTCTCAAAAGAAAAAGGGAGGATATAGAAATAGGATAAAAAGGTAGATTATTGAATCTACTTTTTAAAAGTAACTATTAGTTTTAAATATTTTACATTGGCTTGGATTTTTGTATATTGATACAAATTTGAAGTTATTTTTGCTATACTATATATATATATATATATATATATATATATATATATATATATGTTATAAAATGATAGGTGGATTATTGAATCTACTTTTAAACCAAAAAAGCAACTACTAGTTTTAAATATTTTACATTGACATGGATTTTTATGTATTGTATACAAATTTAAGGTTATTTTGGTTAGAACATATTGTACATAAGTTTATACTCTTATTCAAGGTATTGTACTATACAGCTCATCTAACAATGTAATGTAAATTTCTAGTCCTTGAAAGTTATTATTACAAACTATTTAGGATAATAAAGAAATTCAGGTTAGTAGTTAGTCATCTATTACAATGAAACTTGCAGTCATGTTAGGTATATTTTCAAGGTCAAACAGATATATTTTAGATAGGCAAGTGGGCTTCAAATACTTCAGAGATCTATAGAATATGACATTTAAGATTTTTAATAACATAAGGTTCTTTTTTTATGACAATGAGACATGTCTGCTCTTGGGAGCACCAATCTACTTCAAAGAAAATGAAGGGCATTGAAGGAACTCCATATGGAGTTTGCTCACTTTGTAGCAAAAGTAGGATCCTGGGCAAGAAACTTCTGGACAAGCATCAGAAAAGAAAGTGACTGTCAAACTTTGCCAAGACAAGGTGGGATGCTTGGCAGGCAGTGGTGGCAACACGCCTTTAATCCCAGCACTCAGAAGGCAGAGGCAGGTGGATCTCTGTGAGTTTGAGGCCAGCCAGGTCTACAAAGTGAGTTCCAGGAAAGGTACAAGGCTACATTGAGAAACCCTGTCTCAAAAAAAAAAGAAAGAAAAGAAAAGAAAAGAAAAAAGAAAAAAAATTCCTGCTTCACAGAAAAGTCTGTCAAACATGCTAGGCCTGTAGGCCAAAGATGGATGCCCCAACATGGCAGAGGAAACTTGGGTGACTGTTTCAGCAGCCAGCTGTTTCTAGCATTTTTCACATTTTTTGGAAGTTGTTTGCTCTACACTTCCTATTTACTCAAGTAATATTGTATCTTTCTCAGGTCTCTGACGGAGTTGAAGACTTTATGATTATAGTTTTCCTTTTTGACAAATCCAGAAAAGACACTCACAAAAGAGGTGTAAAGTGTATAAGGTTGAGATACATAAAAAGATACTTCTACATTGGTAATGCAAGTTAAGATAGAAAGTGAATTAGGTACAACACTTTGGACTCACCAAGACAGGATAGGAAATGGAGTATTCTCTCTGAATTTGTCAAATACTAATGGACTAGACATTGTTAACATAATTATTGCCTGTATATATTTGTATATAGTTATTGTACTTATTGTACATAGTTTTTCTATGTTAGTTAAAAACCTTCCCTTTTTTCCCCCTTCACTTTATTTTAGATTAAAAGGGGGGAAATGTTGTATATTTTGTTTGTGTTCTGACACATAAAGCTTACCTGGAGACCTGAGGGCAGAACTAGCCACTAGTTAATGATAGAGGCCAGGCAGTGGTGGTACACCCAGCACTTGGGAGGAGGAAGCAAGAGGATCAGGAGTTCAAGGCCACCCTGGGCTACACAAGATATAACCAGTCTAAAAGAGAAACAGAACTGGGCAGTGGTGGTACATACCTTTAATCTCAGAACTAAGGAGGTGGATACAAGAATATAAGGTGGGTGAAGACAGGATCTTACCCCCCCATTCAGTCTGAGGATTCATAGAGGTAAGAAGTCTTTAAGTAGTTGCTGCTCTGCTTCTCTAATATTTTAACTTTCACCCCAATATCTGACTCTGGGTTTTTACTGTCAAAACTAATTAGGTTTGTGCTTCAGTGTCCTGACTTAAACATGAAAATGTTGTAATGAAATAGAAGATAAAAAAAGAGCTCATACCCTAGATGTGTTTGAGTGACAATTATGAATGGATTTACTGCTTGACACATGGTAATTTCCTACTATTAAAGTAGACATTAATGTTGATATTAGCACTGTACCTGCTCTTTATTGTGTGCAGAGATTTGGTAAGTGTGCACCAACCATCAAACTTTTTCTTCAAGTCAACAACCCTACATTGTGTAGGCTACCTACAAGTTAGTGGGGTCATATCACTGAGTACTAATCATGGAATCTGAGCAGGTGTGCTTACTACTCCAAGACTGACTCATAAATTATCCCCCATACAATCTACCCTCTCCCTAGTCACCTGCTGAATAGAAACTACTCAGAGAACAGAGTTGTAGAATAAAACAGTAGTTTAGAGAAATACCCCCTTTATCCTCTACACTGGCTTGACCAACAACATTAGACTATGAAATGGACAAGACTCAAACTTTTAGAGAACCACTTGAGGCTACCATCCAGGTGTCCCCTAGTATCATACACTCATTTTCTCCCTAGACTTTTACTAAAAACAAAAATAATAGTTCAAGTCACTTGTCATGTTACCCAAGAAATAATCCTTTTAATTAAAAACAAAGTTTTTATTATAGGATTACTGTCTCTATCAAGTGAAGACAAGGTCTTGGTTTACAGTTACTAGGGTTTATCAGTGTCTTACCCTTACCCTCCCTGATCCATCCCAACGCCTGTGAGTCACCATGCAGACAGAAAAGGGAATTGAGACACTGGGGCTCTAAACAGTAAGGGGATTTTCAGTGTTACCTCCATGACACTGGCAGTGCCTTCTCTGGTTTCACCTTTAAACCTCTACTAAAGCACAGAGATACTGCTAAAAAAAAATGGTTTCTAGTCTTGTATTCAATTTTTAATATAAAAGGCAACTACCTAACTATTTGGTAGCAAGAAAGCAAGGAAAGAAGGCCAGCTAGTGCCTGACTTGAAGGTATTGCTTCTCATGGCATCTGACAGTGCAACATTTATGATCATGTAAAATGAACCAACAAAGAGGAAGTTGATGGAAGCCATTCCTGGAGGACTTGAGTGAAGGAAATCCACCTAGCACTGTTGTTCACATTTGCTAAGCCATCTTCCTCTTTGACCTGAGAAGCAGGGACAGGAGAGGGTATATGATCATTAATAGCACATAAGATGGTAAGCACCAAGCTTTTGCTTGTATATTCATACTGCATGACTGCCAGCTGTCACATGACTTGTAGCACACATGGAGACATCAGGAGCAGGTATGCTGGGTGTCAACTAGAAAGGTGACTGCAAATGGCTGCTTTCTTGTATTGTGCCACCAGACTAATAGGCTTCAGAAATCTTGATTTTCATTTTCTAGAAATAAATAAAAACAACAAAAAATATGATTAAGCAGGAATGAACAGAAACTCACAGAAGTCAAGAAACTTGTAAATAAACTCATAAAGTTCCAGCAACTTCATTCCTACCACTGATTCTTGAGATAAAGGGCTGGCTAAATGTGGTGGTAATCTAATTATACTGAAATGTGATTTTGATTGTATGTTAATAAATAAAGTTGCCCGGGGGTCAGAGCTATTAGAGCCATAGCAAGAGTGTGGCGGTGGTGGCACACACCTTTAGTCCTAGCATTCTAGAGATAGAAATCCCTCTGGATCTCTGTGAGTTCAAAGCCACATTGGAAATAGCCAAGCATGGTGGTGACACACTCCTTTAATCCCAGAAAACCAGCCTTTAATCCCAGGGAGTGGTGATAGAAAGCAAAAAGATATATAAGGCGTGAGGACCAGAAACTAGAAGCATTTGGCTGGTTAAGCTTTCAGGCTTTGGAGCAACACAGTTCAGCTGAGAGCTATTGGGATGAGGACACAGAAGCTTCCAGTCTGAGGAAACAGGACCAGCTGAGGAACTGGTGAGGTGAGATAGCTGTGGCTTGTTCTGTCTCTTTAAATAGACGAACAGACAGGAAATAGGGCTCTGATTCGGGAGGCTGGGACACCGCAGGCGGAAGGGTGAGATTTTGGCTCTGAGCTCTGACCTCTCGGCTTTCTCTTTTGCATTGTTTCTGTGTTTCTTATTTATGTATGTATCCAACTCTTATTTATGTATGTATCCAACTCTTATTTATGTATGTATCCAACTCTTATTAAATAAGAAACACAGAAACAATGCAAAAGAGGTCAGAGCTCAGAGCCAAAATCTCACCCTTCCGCCTGCGGTGTCCCAGCCTCCTGAATCAGAGCCCTATTTCCTGTCTGTTCGTCTATTTAAAGAGACAGAACAAGCCACAGCTATCTCACCTCACCAGTTCCTCAGCTGGTCCTGTTTCCTCAGACTGGAAGCTTCTGTGTCCTCATCCCAATAGCTCTCAGCTGAACTGTGTTGCTCCAAAGCCTGAAAGCTTAACCAGCCAAATGCTTCTAGTTTCTGGTCCTCACGCCTTATATATCTTTTTGCTTTCTATCACCACTCCCTGGGATTAAAGGCTGGTTTTCTGGGATTAAAGGAGTGTGTCACCACCATGCTTGGCTATTTCCAATGTGGCTTTGAACTCACAGAGATCCAGAGGGATTTCTATCTCTGGAATGCTAGGACTAAAGGTGTGTGCCACCACCGCCACACTCTTGCTATGGCTCTAATAGCTCTGACCCCCGGGCAACTTTATTTATTAACATACAATCAAAATCACATTTCAGTATAATTAGATTACCACCACAGCTAAGTCTCTGCTCAGTCAGAACTGCAGCAAAACAGACCTTTTGTCAGAGCTCTGGGCTCCATTGTTTAAAACAGCCTGATGCTGAAGAAGGGCTGAGGGAACAACCTTAATGGGGCCATATAACAGACTTTCCCAGTCCACTGTGAGCTCAAACTCATGACAATGTTTTCTTTCTAATGAGGCTCAACATTTTAGTTTTGTGTTCCTACCTGAAGTAATTTCTCTTCTGGAAGAAAACAAATCCTATGATGAGCAAAATGATTCCCAAAAGGGAAAGTTTCACATAGAGAATGGTCAGCAAGGAATGCAGTGGCGTGCTGGTAACACCTTTAAATACAGGCAAGGGTAAAAATTCAGGTCAGTTCAATAATAGTTCCAATCAAGAAATTAGAGGCAAATAGATTTAAAATCACTTACAGTATTCCTAAAATTCTGGAGAATGTCAAAATCAGAAACTCAATTATAATTCAAATACCACACATATATCATTATTTCAGGATCAAGTTTAGGAATCAAGTCTAACTTTTGTGGTTGATAGGTGTTAAAAAAATATTTTAAAGTGAATAAAGGCACACTAACTACTGTTAATGCTCCCCAGTGTATGTGTATATATATATAAACTCTACATTATTTTTATGAAAATATAATTACATCATTTCCATCCATTCCTCTTTCTTCCCTCCAACCTCCTCCATGTTGCAAACCTCCCATTGTTCCCTCTCAAATTCCTAGCCTCTTCTTCCTAAATTGGTGATGTTGCCTATTTTTACATAATATGTAAATAAAATCTGCTTAGTTTATTCTGTGTTGCTTGCATGTGCATGATTTCAGGACTGACCACCTGATATTAGATAACCAATTAAAGGTCATCTCTGATGGGAGAATACTTCTCCCCCTTTCAACACCCTTTAGCTAACTGTAGCTCTTTGTCAATTAGTGTCTTAGTTAAGATTTTCATTGCTGTGAAGGGACACCATGACCATAGCCACACTTACAAGGATGATATTTAATTGCGGTGGCTCCCTTATAGTTTCAGAGGTTCAGTCCATTATCATCATGTTGGGGAGCATGGCAGTGAGCAGGCAGATGGGGTGTTGGAGGTGAGAGTCTTACCTCTTGCAGGTAGCAGGAAGTCAACTGACTCACTGGGTGGTATCCTGAGCATAGGAAACCTCAATGCCCACACCCCCCACTGTAACACACTTCCTCCAACAAGGTCATACCAACTCATACAAAGCCACACCTCCTAATAGTGCCACTCACTATGAGATTATAGAAACCAGTTACATTCATACTACCACAAGGGGTGTGGACCCATGAGATTTTCCCCTACCATGTTTGCATTGCTATTGATGATTTACCTGTTTTGGTTTTGTTTAGGCATCAATATTATTGAGGTTTTGTGGGTGAAGCTTTTCTGTTGTTTCCAGGAGACACAATTATTTTTTAGTAGTATTTTGTTGGTGTTGTTTTATTAAGTATTTATTTTACATCCTGACCATTACAATAATAATAATGTATTATTATTACAATCCAATAAATAATATTTTTTTTATTTCTCCTTCCTCCTGTCCTCCCATTTCTTCCCCCACCTCCCCTACACAACATCCCAATCCACTCCTCCTCTGTTCCTGTTCAGAAAAAGGCAGGCTTCCCATGGGTATCAGCAAAGCATGGTATATTAAGTTGCCATGAGATTAAGTTCCTCCCCTTCTTTAGGTGAGCAAGGAATGGTATGAAGAATAGGTTCCCAAGAGTTAGCCAAAGTATTAGGGACAGCCCCTGCTCCCATTGTTAGAACTCTCACAAATAGAGTAAGCTATACAATTGTCACATATATGTAGAGGGCTTAGTTCAGTCTCATGCAGACTCCCTGGTTGTTGGTTGAGACTCTGTGAGTTCCTATGAGCCAGGGTGGTTGTCCCTGTGGATTTTCTTGTGATGTCCTTGACCCCTCTAGCTCCTACAATTTTTCTTCTCTTTCTTCAGCAGGAATCCCCAATCCCAGCCTAATGTTTGGCTCTGGGTCTCTGCATCTATTTCCATCAGTTATTGGAAGAAGGCTCTCTGATAACAATTGGGGTAGTCACCAATCTGATCACAGGGAATGGCTGTTTCAGGCTATGTATCTACTATTGCTTGGAGTCTTAGCTTGGGTCATCCTTGTAGATTCATGGGAATTTCCCTTGCATCAGGTTTCTGCCTGGTCCACAAAAGCCCCCCTTTCCAGTCATCTCTTTCAATACTCTCCACCTCCACCCACCCACCTCCAAACCAATCCCTCAAGTTCCATACCCACCTGCCCCCAGTCTACCTAGGAGATCCCTTCTATTCCCTTTCCCAGAGAGATCCATGTGTTACCCTTGGGCCCTCCTTGTTACCTAGCCTCTCTGGGTCTATGGATTGTAGCACGGTTATCCTTTATTTTACAGTTAACATCCACTTATGAGTGAGTACATACCCCGATTGTCTTTCTGGGTCTGGGTTACCTCATTCAAGATGATTTTTTCTAGTTCTATACATTTTCCTTCAAATTTCCTTATGTCATTGTTTTTAACAGATGACTAATACTACATTGTATAAATGTACCACATTTTCTTTATCCATTCACTGGTTGAGGAGCATCTACATTGTTTCTAGGTTCTGGCTATTACAAATAATGCTGCTATCAACGTAGTTGAGCAAGCGTCTTTGTGGTATGACTGAGCATCTTTTGCGTATATGCCCAAGAGTGGTATAGCTGGTTCTGGAGGTAGATTGATTGTAAATTTTCTGAGTCACTTCCAAATTGATTCCCCAACTGGCTGTACAATTTTGCACTCCCACCAGCAATGGAGGAGTGTTTCTCTGGCTCCACATCCTCTCCAGCATCAGCTGTCATTTGTGTTTTTGATCTTAGCCATCTGACAGGTGTAAAATGGAATTTCAGAGTCAGTTTGATTTTTCATTGCCTTATGGCTAAGGATGATGACCATTTCTTTAATGTTCTCTGACATTTGAAACTCTTCTGTTGAGAATTCTCTGCTTAAATCCATATCCCCTTTTTTAATTGGATTATTTGGTTTTTTGATGTTTAGTTTCTTGAGTTCTTTATATATTTTAGAGATCAACTCTCTTTCTGATGTGGAGTTGGTGATGATCTTTTCCCAATCTGTAGGTTGCTATTTTGTTCTATTGAGAGCATCCTTTGCTTTACACAACTTTTCAGTTTCCTAAGGTCCCATTTGTTAATTGTTGATCTTAGTGTCTGTGCTACTGATATTCTATTCAGGAAGTTGAAGAGACACAATCTTATAGTAGATTTCCTGGTCCTATGGTTCTTGTAGTGTTCTGCCTCCTCTTCTACAATATTCTCTGAGCATCAAATATAGGAATTGTGTTGTAGATGTATCCGTGGGGGTTGGACATGGCATGATCAGTGTTCTCTGCATTTTGACCATTTGTGGCATTCTGTAATGGCTTCTGTCTATTACAAAGAGAAGTTTGTTTGGTAAGGGTTAAGAGCCACACTTATTGGTGGACATACGGGTATGTAGAATTTAGATAGGTATTTTGCTGGTTTAGTTAAGGGCTGTAGTAGATTCATTTCTAAGATCAATGAATGGCCTCACTAACCTTGAGTAGTTGACTAGGTTTCCAGTACCAGGCTTAATTTTCCTCCTGTTGAGTGGTCCTTGAATATAATTGGACACCTATTGGTTGCTGCCAAGATATGGTTATGTTATTGCACCTTAGGGACCAGCCTTGATTGTCATTATTGTGGTTCTTAAGCTTCATAGCTTTGTGATATTACCAGTTGATTCCCTGTTGAGGCAACTTGTACAATACCTTTGGTGACAATGAAAGTTAGTCCTCAGGGAGGAGGTTTTCAGATCGAATCCAGCTCAGATCTTCTGAGTCCTCTGTCTGAAGTGCATCCCATGAAAATTTTAGTCATTTGAAAGATTCTTTTTTACTTTTTTTATTAATGTATTTATTTTTCTATTGTCAGCTTGATATAGTATAAATTCTTATCCTAATAGTGAAATGTTTCATTGGCTTGCCCAGTTTTGGGAATTTCATATAATTATCCTGATCATATTTACCTACAACTCCTCCTCCTGTGTCATACTAGATCCACACCACTCTGTTACCTGTAGCTGTAGTATATAGGCTGATTTAATTCTGTAGTTTTTTCTATTATCCAATGTCTCTCTGCAGCTGTTGTTCCTTTCTCATTGGCATTCAGAAAATTCAAAGTTAGAAGAGCATTATGCAGTCTATTTCTGGGGTTTTTTTGTTACCCATTTCTGTTTATTTAGCATATCCTTTAGAGTTCTGTTTGATCTTTCTATAACTGCTTGACCTGTAGGATTATGTGGTATGCCTGTAATATGCTTTATATTGTAATAAGCAAAAAACTGTTTCATTTTAACAGAGACATATGATGGAGCATTGTCAGTTTTGATTTGTGCAGGTATACCCATGATGGCCATAACTTCTAGCAAATGAGTGATTACAGAATCAGCTTTTTCAGAACTCAAAGCAGTTGCCCATTGAAATCCTGAATAAGTATCGATAGTGTGGTGTACATATTTCAATTTTCCAAATTCTGCAAAGTGAAACACGTCCATCTGCCAGATTTCATTTCTCTGAGTACCCTTTGGGTTACATCCTGCTGGTAATGGCGTTTGATTGTAGAAGGAACAAGTAGGACATTTCTTTACTATTTCTTTGGCTTGTTGCCAGGTTATGGAAAAACCCTTTTTTAAACCTTTACTATTAACGTGATGTTTTTTATGAAATTCTGAGGCCTCCAGCACATTTCCTATCAATAATTTATCAATCTCATCATTGCCTTGTGCTAGAGGGCCTGGCAGACCAGTATGGGATCGAATGTGAGTTATATATAAAGGATGATTCCTTTTCCTGATTGTATCTTGTAATTGAATAAATAATGAAGTTAATTCTGAAGTATCAGGGATAAATTCTGCAGTCTCAATATGTAACACCACTCTTTCAGCATACTGAGAGTCAGTTACTATGTTAAGAGGTTCTAAAAAATCCATTAATACCAACAGAATAGCATACAATTCTGATTTTTAAACTGAATTATACGGACTTTGAACCACTTTACTTAAATTTTCTGATTTGTAACCTGCCTTTCCTTCTTTGTTGGCATCTGTATAAAATATACGAACTCCAGATATGGGTTTTTGCCGTACAATTCGAGGCAAGATCCTATCAGCTCTCTTTATAAGATCAATTCTATTGCTTTTGGGATATTTGCTGTTAATTTCTCCCAAAAAATTACTGCAAGCTCTTTGCCAAGGTTCACTTTCTGTCCATAATTTTTCAATGTCCTCCTTAGTTAATGGTACGACAATTTCTGCTGGGTCTATGCCTGCTAATTGACGAAGTCTCAGTTTTCCTTTGTAAATCAAGTCAGAGATTTTTTCCACATAAGTTTTTAATTTTTTATTTGATTTATTCGGCAAAAATATCCATTCCAATATAATATCTTCCCTCTGCATTAATATTCCAGTAGGAGAACGCCTAGAAGGTAAAATAACCAAAATGCAATCCAGCTTTGGTTCAATACGATCCACGTGCCCTTCATGCACTTTCTTTTCTACCAAGGCTAATTCTTTCTCAGCTTCAGGTGATAATTCTCTTGGACTATTTAAGTCCTTGTCACCTTCTAAGGTTTTGAACAAATTAGTCAGTTCATCATTTTTTTACCCCAACAATAGTTCGTAGATGAGAAATGTCTCCAAATAATCTTTGAAAGTCATTAAGAGTCTGTAATCTATCTCTCCGAATTTGCACCTTCTGGGGTCTAATTTTTTGTAGCTCTATTTTGTATCCTAAATAATTAATAGAATCTCCTCTTTGTATCTTTTCAGGAGCAATTTGTAATCCCCAGCAAGGCAAAATTTTCTTTACTTCTTCAAACATTATTTCTAAAGTATCTGCATTTGAGTCAGCTAGTAAAATATCGTCCATATAATGATAAATTATAGATTTAGGAAATTTTTTACGTATCACTTCCAATGGCTGTTGTACAAAATATTGGCACAGAGTTGGGCTATTCAACATTCCCTGTGGGAGGACCCTCCATTGAAATCTTTTAACCGGTTGAGAATTATTATAAGTAGGCACTGTAAAAGCAAATCTTTCTTTATCTTTTTCTTGTAAGGGTATTGAAAAGAAACAGTCTTTTAAATCAATAACTATGAGAGGCCATCCTTTTGGTAACAGAGTAGGCAAAGGCATCCCAGATTGTAGAGAGCCCATTGGCTGAATTACTTTGTTAATTGCTCTAAGGTCTGTTACCATTCTCCATTTGCCAGATTTCTTTTTAACAACAAAGACAGGAGAATTCCAGGGGCTACTTGATTTTTCAATATGCTGAGCATTTAACTGTTCTTCTACCAGCTCTTCTAAAGCCTGGAGTTTCTCTGTTGTTAAAGGCCATTGGTGGACCCATACAGGCTTGTCTGTTAACCATTTTAAAGGTAGAGCTATTGGTGTCTTTGGAAGATCATCAGTTATTGTGCCCTGTTCTTGTATAATATGGATGGCTGGTGACCACTCATTAGAATAATATCTTCTAATAGTTACCCCCACCAAATTTTCATGTTTTTTTTTTTTTTTAATAATCCACTGGCTTCTGTTTATGTTGCCCATATACTCCTGGGTTGGGGCCTATGAGGAGAACACCCTTAAAGATAACTGACTCTCTCTCCTCAAAAAATATTAATTGTCCGTAGCTCCTCAGTTGACAGGGCAGGGACTCGGGAGTTCCTTTCCACTCCGTGCGAAAATATTGATTGGCTTCATCTTGTGCAGGTCCTAGGCAGGAAACTACATTGCTATGAGCTTGGGAGTTTAGAGGCCCTGTCGGGTGCAGAGGTTGTTCCTTCTGGTTTCCTCTGACCTCTGAATTTTGCAAACTTTCTGCTTATCCCCTTGACCAGTTGAGAGTTTCTACTTTAACCACTATTCACTTACAAAGTAACCTTCTCTGAAGAGGCATGAGAATTCCAATAATCTATGGGTAGAATGATACAAATTTAGAGGGTAGTTGGAATGTCCATTTTGCAGAATAATAGCCTGTAAGCTCCCCTGTTAGGGGAATTCTGTCACTGGTCCACTAGCCAATTGAGAGGAGCATTTTGGTCCAAGAGGCAGGGTTTTCACTGGGGATTGATGTGACCAAGGAAGAGAAGGTCTTTTTTTTTTTTTTTGAGTGAGGAGTAAGCAGTGATGGGTGTAAGTGGTGTCTTGTGATTCTGTTCAGATTCCCCATTTATTTCTTAATATTTGTGCATGGATTTTACACTTTAATAAATGATAAAAGAATTATTTAAAACTCCCCATCCATGGGCTCTTGACCACAATTAAAATGCCAGGTACATGTTTCCTCCTGTGTCTTAAATCCAATCAAGCAGTTGCCTCTATAATTTCAGTGGCATTATTTCACCCATGGATATTATTCACTCATCAGTTGGTGGACAGCTAAGCTGTGTCCATGTCCTAGCTATTAGGACAAAGGCATCTATGAACATGGGTGGGCATACATCTCTGTAGTCAGAGTACTTTGGTATGTTCTCAGGAGTGGAAGAGCTTGCTCATATGGTAGGTCTATTTCTAGTTTTCTGTGGAACAGCCACATTGATCTCCACAGTGGCTGCACCAATTGTACTTTCAGCAACAGTGCATGAAGGTTCACCATTCCCTACACCCACTGTCTTTTATTTTAATATTAGCCATTCTGGTTGGGTTAAGATCAAAATCTTAAAGCAGTTTTAATTTGCATCACACTGATGGCCATGGGTGGTGAATAGTTTTTAAAATATTTCGTGGCCATTAGCATTTCTTCTTCTGAGAACTCTCTATTCAGCTCCATGGCTCATTTTTCAGTTTGGTTGTTTATTTTCCTAGTGCTTTGGGTTTTTTTTTAATGACTTGCATATTCTAGATATGAATCCTCCATCAGATCTGTAGGCTGCCTCTTCAGTCAGTTAACAGTTTCCTTTGCAGAACAGAAACTTTTTAATCCCATGAAGTCGCACTTGCTGGTATTTTATCTTATTTCCTGAGCAACCAGAGTCCTGTTTAGAAAGACCTTACCTGAGCCTATGCCCTGCAGTTTACTCAGTGGCCTGGCTGCTCTTCTGCAAGTTTTAGAGCTTCAGGTCTAGCACTGAGATCCCTGCTCCATTTGGACTTTATTTGTGTGCAAAGAGAAGAATCAAGTTTCATTCCTCCACATGTAGACAGCCAATTTTCCCAACACCGTTTACTAAAGATGCGATCCTTTCTTCAGTGATGGTTTTAGAATCTTTGTGGAAAAGCAGGTGGCTATAGATACATGGACTTATCTGTGGGACATGGATTCTCTTCCATTAACCAATATGTCTGGTTTTGGGCTGGTACCTTTCTGGCTTTGCTAATTTGTCTGCACAGCACAGCTTGAAATTGGGTCTGATGATACTTCCAGTGTTTGCAGTTGTTGTTGCTGTTGTCAGGATTGTTCTAGATGACTTGTAAAACATAAAACATTGCTAAGCAAGAAGACCATGCTCTAACCATCTGAAGAATGAGAATAGTTCTTTAGCACTAGCTCTGGGTCATGGAGAACTGGGGTTAGGATAGTGTCTTGCTGGTTTACTAGGTGAAAGAGTTAGGTGAAAGGACTTTTCAGAAGAAAGGAGCAACTTGAAAAACCATCTGAGCTGGGCCTTGGTGCTTGCTGATAAGATTAGATGTCTAATCATTGTGACCATGTAACAAAATCTTATCAGCAATCCTAAACAATACAGTTTGAAAGGCTTCTGTATGGGGAATTAAAAGAACAGACATCCTTGAGATAGCATGAAGCTCTATGCCCTTCCTCCATAGAGGGCCCTATGAATCTTCTCTGTTTGTCTGTCCCATGTTGCACTCATTATAATAAACCAGTAATAGGAAGCAAAGTTCATCCTCAGTTCTGTGAACCATTCTACCAAATCACTGAACCTGATACACAGATGGTAGAAACATCCAGAATTTATAGTTCTTTTATGAGACCTGCAGGAGACAGACAACTGAAAACTTGTTACTAGGGTCTGAAGTGGGTCTGTTGTCCTAGTTAGCTTAACTGTCTACTTGACACAGCTTAAAGTTACCCAAGAGCCCAGTACTTTGGGGGGGGGGGGCACCAATCCCTAGGCAGGTGAGATAGGTTTGCACAGGTCTGAGGAGCTAGCAAGCAGCTCCATGGTTTCTGCTTGAGTTGTCTTGGCTTTCCTCTTTCCTCCCCTAAGTGGCTTTTGGCCACAGTATTTGTCACAAACATAATGAAATTAGAACATTTATCTTTCATGGAAGAATATGTTCAATATCAATTATTCTTTTTTTTTAAAGGATGCTCACCTTGATTCAGTTCTATGGACCGAGTCTGGTTGCCAGTCAAATGAGAGACAAAGCAGAACACAGCAGATACATTGCTCTGCTCCCACTGGCATGTGCTCCTGACAGTCACGGTGCCATTGCTGTGTGATTCATTCATAGTTTTACAGTCCCCATCTGGAGTCCAGGAGATCTGAGCAGCCGGCTTACCTGCAGTCGCCTCACAAACTGCAGTTCTATTTTTCCCTGGAGACAGGGTTACTGCAGGAGGGACTGTAGAGATAGAAGGGAGAAAAGATTCAGTCTGGTCACAGATTACAAAGTCATTTGTTTCTATCTAAAATCTAGTGACCTGAAATACCACAATGTGTGACATTGTTGCTTACCTAGAACTTGGAGGTCATGTCTCTCTATGAAATTCCCATTATGTGTTGCTATAATACATGAATAATGCCCATCATGATCGAGGGCCACTGCATTGATCTGAAGAACAGGACTCTGGTCAGGTGTGGAGACCCAGGTGATTCTCCTGTCTGTACAGTTGGTTTCATTGGTCTCCTTGGTTTCTACTCTGTAGGATATTCTGCAGGGAGGCTGGTCTCTTGTGGTTATTTCCCATGTTATTAGTACTGCTTTTGTCAGTGGAATAGCAGGGCAGCACAGTGGAGCCTTTGTACCCATCTGCACAGACACTGTAATGTTAACTGGACACACACACAAAGAGGAGGAGAGAAGAAAACCTGTGTTAAGTCTGTCCACAGCAGCATGTATGAAGTTACACTAGAGCATTGCTTGGCTAATGAATGTATTCCAGAAATAGCACATTTTTCTCACATTTCTACTTTATGTATGTTCACTCTATCAGAATTTAGTACATCATTTACCTTCTAAAGTAAAAATTCAAGGCCTGTGGGTTACATATATTTTGCACAATAAAACCTCAAACTGCCTGTACACTTACTTAAAGAGTCCATGATGGATACAAGTTTGCTGAGTGGTGATTAATCAACAAAATTATCTGTTACAATCACCTGTGACAAAAAAGTCAATAATGTCATCACTATAACAGGAGCAGAAATCTCTGTGAATAAGCCTTGCTTCTGATAAACTTTGCATTAACTGTCTCAACTATTTTGTTTCTATGTCACTTGCCTCTTTGGGCTTTCAAGTTCTCACAAGTCACATCCAATAATGATCATCTAATTAGATGACAAAGCATTCTTCAACACAGACCTGGGAGGGTGCTAAACCCATAGCCATTTTTACTCTAAGACAGCTAAGGTTTAGAGGCAATAATTCAGGGTCCCTAGTACCATAACCCTCACATCACCAGATTCTTCCATTTATCCTGAATCTGTGCATCAGACAAACCATTAGTTACTGTTTCTAAGCAAGGTCAGTTCTCCATTCCCACAGTGTTGTCCACAAGATAAAGAAGAGTAGTACCTTCTGGCAAAGGTAATGAACTGTTCTGTTCCGTTTGATTCCCATTCATACAACTTGACTCTAGAAAATATTTAAATAAGAGTATTTAAAATTTTAGACGATTTTAAGATATTAATTCCAAGTTATATCATCACTGATGTGTCAACATCTTGAAAAATACATTTATAAGATATTAATTAATTAATCCCCACTTATGAGTGACCTTATTTTGTCAAATAGTTTGTAGGATAGCCCTGCCTTTCTTCTTCCAGCCCCCTGGCAGGTCCAGTGTAGGCATAACACATAAACTGACTTGATTAAACTCCTTTCTCCAGATACCATACCCCTAGTTAAAAACATTTGGTCTTTTAATGAACACTTCACACAGACAAAGAAATAGAGCCTCTCTCAAGAACTGAAGAAACAGAAGCACAAATAGTTCACCCTTTCTCTTTCTTCCTACTTTCTACCTTGAGAATGAACAACGGAAGTGAAGCAGAACAGAGGTAAGAACAGGGTGTGCGTCCTTTCCTCTGTCCACTTTCTTGTTATACAAGTCCCTGGAACCTATTTGTATTCCTTCCTTGAGTTCTGTAGATTTTCTCACAATTATAATAGTCCCAAGCCAGGTGTGCCCACACAGAGGTTGGAGACAGGAGAATCATGAATGTCAGAGCAGCTGGCCACAAAGTGAATTTGAGGCTAGCCTGGACTACATCATGATACAATGCTTTAAAAAAAAAAAGAAAAAAAATAGTCTTAACTTCAAACTTGATTGCTTAAGCACTGATCTGCAATATTTCATGCTTTTCAAGCAACAATTAAAGAGATGGGAAGAAAAGAATAGAACTATTTTGTTATCCTAAGGTGTTTACACTACTATGAAGTGCTAGTGTGCTTTTTAATAGTAAAATTGGACGAATTGTATGTCTCAACCAAAAGCAAAAGAATACCTATGCTAAATAACAAAAGATACAACAAAAGTACAGAAAATCTTCATATGAAAACATAAAAGGATACAAAGAAAAACAAACCTGTCATTTGCTGGAAAATGAATGGAACTAGAAGGCATGCTATTAAGCAGAATAATCCAAGTACAGCAAGATAAGTTATACATGTTACACATGTGAAAGCAGAATACAACCCATGGACCTGAAAACAGAAGTGGGATTACAGTGGACTGGAAAGGAGAGGGTTCTGGGAAAGGGGAGGGGATGAAGATGAAGAAACACATACAGACACAGAGACACACACATTTGCACACACAGAAATTCCATAAAAACACAAAGACAGAAACCATAATATATTAAAAAAAAAAAAAGACCTGTAAGGGGAAAAAATGCCCAGGCAAAGTATTAGGACACCAAAACAAAAATAAATAAAACCCTCCAAATATACCATTGCGTTATGTTGTGTTGACTGGGCATGTTGCCCACTCTGAAGTGTGGTTTGTATACCCAGTAAGACTCCATTAGAGAAAATTATTTTTTCCTTTGTGAGGGGTTATCAGTTGGAGATAGCTTCTGGGTTAGGGGTGGGGATCTGTCCATTTCCTCCCTCAGCATTGGGACCCCATGTGGCTTAGACCTGTGCAGACTGTGCATGTTGCCATGGTCTCTGTGAGTTCATATGTGTGGCAGTCCTTCTGTGTCCAGAAGGCATTGTTTCCTTGTTGTCTTCCATCCTCACTGGCTCTTGAAATCTTTCAACCTCCTCTTCAGCAGAGTTGAGGAGGGATTTGATGGAGACATCCCATTGAAGACTAAGTTTTACATGTTTTTTTTTTTTTTTTTTGGTAACATGCAGAGTACCTTTCAGTAACATGAATACAAGGCGGGGTTTTTTGGGTTTGAAGGCTCTATGTAGGCAGAGGCTCAACTTCTCCATATTCAATGAGTTACATAGATGTCTTCAGCAACAGAGCCTTACCATCAGTTTCTGGAGATCAACCAACAGCCTTGGCAATACAACCACCTGATTTGTAACAAAGATGCCAAAAATATGTATTGGAGGAATATTACCTTGTCAAGAAATAGTGCAGTGGAAATTGGATATCCACATGTAGATGAACAAAAGCAGATTCCAATTTCTCACCTCTTACAGGAATCAACTTCAAATGGAGCAAAGACATTTACATGAGCTCTGAAGCTCTGCTGCTGTGTGGTGGTTTGAATGAAAATGGCCCCCATAGTCTCATAAGGAGTGGCACTATTAGGAGGTGTGGCCTTGTTGGAGGAAGTGTGTCACTGGGGGTGGGCTTTGAGGTTTCAAATGTTCAAGCCAGCCCCAGTGTCATTCTGTCTTCCTGGTGCCTGCTGATCCAGATCTAGAATTCCCAGCTCCTTCTCCAGCACCAGGTCTACCTGCACACTGCCATGCTTCCCACCATGAGGATAATGGACTAAACCTCTGAACCTATAAGCCAGCCCAATTAAATGGTTTCTTATTAAGAGTCATCATGGTCACGATATCTCTTCACAGCAATAGAAACCCTAACTAAGACATGGAGTTAGAGGAAAAAGTAAAGAAACATTCAAGATATAGCAAGAGACAAGGACTTTAGTCACTCGGGAAATAAGGCCAGCAATTGACAAAAGAGATTTTTATTAAATTAAGAAGTTTCTGTATAGCAAAGGAAATAATTGAGTGAAAAGACAGCCTACAGAATGTGAGAAACACTTTTGCTAACTATATATGTAATGGAGGTCTAACACATAGAATATTAAAAAAATGGACAAAAATTTAAATGGCCCAATTAACAAATGAGTTAATAAAATGAACAGACAGTTCTCAAAAATAGGAGTGCAAATAAATTATAAACATATAAAAATGTTCACTATTACTAGCCATCAGAGAAACACAAATTGAAAACATTGAGATTAAATCTCGCACTAGTCAGAATGATAATCATTGAGAAAACAATTACAAGTTAGAGGCAGAAGAAGGAATGGAAATATTGTAATAATATTTTAAATAAATAAAAAATAAAAATTTTAATTTAAGTAAAAAGAAAAGGAAGATAACCACACAAGTGCAGATAAGGATACAGAGAAAAGGGGGCCCTTGTTCATTGCTGCTAAGATTGTGAATTAGCTCCCATCATGATTGCCAAAACTTGGAAAGTATCAAGATATTCTTTAGTAAACAAATAGGTAAATATATTATGTCACATTTGGAAGTGACACTATCACTCAGTGCTTGAAAGAAATTATCAGAGCTGAGGATGTAGCTCAGTGGATAGAGAGCTTGTTTAGTATACACAAAGCCCTGAGTTCAATCCCCAGCTCTGCGTTAAACTGTACATAATAGACTCATGTAATTCTAGTAATTTGGAGGTAGAAGATGGATGACTAGAAAGAAGTTCAAGGGCACCCTTGGCCACATTTGGAAATCCTCAGTTGCTGAAAGTGGGGAGAGGTCATTAAAAAACATGAAGGGAAATTAAATGCACATGACTAAATTTAAAGAAAAACCAGGAAAGCTGCACACTTATTGCTGCCACGTGGCGTGGTGGGAAAAGCAAAGCTGTGGCTAAAGTGAAAAATAGGGGATAGAGGAACAGGAAAGATGAGTGCACAAAGCAAAGATGATTTTCGCACAATGAAATGACTCTGTGGGATGTTGTGATCTTAGATATTGCTGTGTTACATGTGTTTAAGCCCATAGAATACACAGGATAAGGGTGAACCCTAAGGTGCAAATGTGTAAATTCATGAGCTGTAATAATAATACATCATTTCAGTAAGGACTGGGGATAACTGAGACAACTGTGCCTATGCAGAGGCAGGGTCAGGGACACGGATGTGGACATCTTCTGTACCATCCACTGAATTCTTCTGTGAATCTAAAATTGCTCTTTAAAAATCTATTAATGTCTAAGTTTAATTTCAAAGTTGACCCCAAACAAAAAATTTGGAAATGGCAGAATAGAATATAAACTACTAGCTTCTCATTGTTCAAAAGTATTCTGGGCCAATCTATGTTGCAAACATTGGATGAAAGGAGTTTTAGAAATGCAATGATTTCTTTTCATGATTGCATTCTTGAAATTGGTACTAAATAAATAATTTCAGAATGGAAAATTTGTCAACACTCTTAAACACAAAGAACATAATCTAGATAATACCATAAAACAGCAGTTCTCTGTGGGGGAAGGGCCTATCCAGCCAGGTACTAGTAAAGCTGACCCTCAGGGAAAGTGTAGAGGGTGGAACCCAAGTGGTTTACAAAAAAATATGATTGGGGCTTCAGGTCAAAATGATGTCAGTACATGATTCCCTCATAGACAACACTGTAAATACTGCAGACTAAGTGTGTGATCTGGTCATCTTTAAGCTGATGGCCCAATGGGGCTTTTGCCCCCCACCCTTGTTTTCTTTATGCTTAAACAGGAGCTTGTTGTTTTAAAAATAAATGAGTTCTTGCCTGACTTGGCTCCCTGCTGCATCTGATTGTCTCCCTGGGAAAAAGGGAGGCTGGGAAACAGGCAAGCAGCAGCACTTACCTTTCCTTGGTTCCATGTCTCCCTTTTCAAGGGACCTGAGTTCCAGGTGGGGCAGGACCCAACAGTTCTCAACTTGTGGGGGGCGGCCATCAGAAAACACATACTTCCGATGGTCTTAGAAACACCCAACCATAAATTTATTTCCACTGCCACTTTATAACAGTAATTTTGCTACTGAGCAGTGTCTCAGTTCCTAAGGCCATCAGAATTATGTGTTTTCTGGTGGTCAAGACCCACAGGTTGAGAACTGCTGCTTTAAAATGTCTCCCCTCCAAGTACTAACCAGGCCCTGGAGATGGCCCTGATCATCTGACAAGATCAGGCATGTGGAGGGTGGTGTGACAGTGGCAGGAAAATCATGAACTTCAGAGTAGCTGGCCACATAGTAATTTGAGGCCAGCCTGCACTACATTGTAATACACCATTCTAGGGAAAGAAACAAAAAATAGTCTTTATCAACTTCAAACAACAATTCTGAAAAATTGATCTAATAGCCACATGCTGTGATGGTTTGAACATGAATTGGCTCCAGAGGCTCAAATATTTAAGTGAGTGGTCGTTAAGGGGTGGCACTACTTGAGAGGGATTAGGAGATGTGGTCTTGTTGGAGTAGGTATGACCTTGTTGGAAAAAATGAATTGCTGAGGGTGGGCTTTGGAGTTTCAAAAGCTCAACTTAGGCCCAGTGCCTCCCTCTTCCTGCTGCCTTTGGATCCAGATCCACATGTAGAACTCTCAGCTACCATGTCTGCCTGCATGCCTCCATTTTCCCCACCATGAAGATATTGGACAAAGGCTCTGAAACAGAAATCAATTCTCAGGTAAATGCTTTCTTTTGTAAGACCTGCCATGGCCATGGTGTCTCTTCACAGAAGTGTAACACTGGCTAAGACAAAAGCTTTCAAGAAACAATTAAGAGAGAGGAAGAAAAGAATAGAATTGTTTTGTTATCCTAATGTACTTATGCTACTATGAAGCACTCTCATGTTTTTTTATAATAAAATTGAACTAATTGTAAATGCACTTCTCAAGTATAAAAGCAAAAGAACTCCTATGCTAAATAACAAGAGACCAAAAAAGTACATAAATCTTCAATTAAAACCATAAAAGGAAATGAAAACAAAAACAAAAAACAACCAAAACAACAACAACAAAAAAAAAAAAAACCACTGCAACTCTGTTCTCCAAGACCCAATACCTCAGGTTCCATCCTAGCACTACAATACAACACCAGGCACAGCCTCCCTTTCCCCAGGTTCATGCCTCTGTGGGTTCCATTAACCATCCCCTCCTGGCCTCCTTTTGCCAGCCCTTGCTGCAACCCAGCCTCCCACACCAGCAGACATTCCCTGTGAACACACCAGCCAAACAGGCCAGTAGAACAGGCAACACACAATCATCATACTCTCTGAAAATCCAGAAACCAAAGAAAAAACAGCCACCCAACAAAGACAAACCCAAAAATAAACACCTAGACCTATATTCACCCCAAACTCAGCTGCCTAGTTGCCAGAATAAGAGCACAATCAATAATAGCCAGGACAATATGTCTGCATTAGGGCCCAACTCTCCTACCATAGCAGGTCCTGAATATTTGAATATATATGAAGCAAAAGAAAAAGACCTTAAGCCAATGAACTGCATGTTTCATCAGGCTAAAAACAGGCCCTAGGAAAAATGTTTTAACCCAAAGCCATAGTCTTTTACTATGACACCAAGATGTAAGTCTGTTCCAGCTGTTTTAAAGATACCTGCATGTTCCTGGGGAAAGAATTCTTCTACTGTATCAAGGAATCTGGCCGGGTGGATACTAATATTCTCTAGAGGCCCCTTTGACCCCATCCATCTTTGAGTTCATATTTTATAGATCCACTCCTTCTGCCAGACATATGCCAAGGCCAGCCCACAAGGGCCCTCCAGATAAGCCAGCCCTGCACCAGCTACAAGGACACTAACCTATATGGGCTGGTATGTTGACTTCACCCATATGCCCACTCATAGAAAGCTCCATTATCTCTTAACTCTTGCTGACATCTTTACAAGATGGATGGAGGCACTCCTCACCTCCAAGGAAACAGCAAAGGTGATAGCTCAGGTACTCCTGGAACACATCCCCCAGTTTGGCATGCCATCCCCCACAAACTCCTGGGACATAAATGCTGATACCACCTCTCCAGGTTCAAGCCAGTACCTATCCAGAAAAAATGGTCTGTCCAGCAACTGGGACCCCCCACCCTCCAGTTTTTCAGAATG